>NC_050597.1:23050000-23652500 GCF_013368585.1 Megalops cyprinoides | reverse complement strand
CCTGGAGATAAGATTAATGCAGCACGAACGCATCCGCTCTCCCAGGTAGCAGCGCATTCAGGGGGGGATGTGGAGCCGAAGGGGGGCGATGTACACACAGCTCTGTTTCGCTGGCCCTTCCCATGTAGCGTTTCCTCAGCCTCTGCGCGAAGAGATCATTGCTTTTAATTTGCTGAAAGATCAGTGTCATTACTTCGCTGAAGAAGACAGGGCTGCTGTGTGCAGCGTCTCTGTGGCTCTGCGGTGATTCATGATAGATGTGGCCTTAAACAAGGCCTGTTTGTGCATGTATGTGGGATCGACAGGCTCGTGTGATGAATGGAGCTGTGTACGTTTAATGGAGATAATTATCTGTATACTCTGTGTGTGTGCGTGTGTGAGAGTGTGCAATGGAGAGGAATGAATATGATCAGTAGGGATGGGTGTGATTGACAGGTGTCTGCATGTAGAAGACTGAGAGGAATTTGTCTGTTTTTTTATGTGTGTGTTTCATTGTGTGTGTGTTGTATTGTGTGTGTGTGTGTGTGTGTGTGTGTCTGCGCGTTGGTGTGGATGGAGCTGATTGATGGCGTAACATGGACAGCTGACATGTTCAGATGATTTCTCTCTCGTTGCACGTGTTTGCCATTTATGAGTCATCTGCTCATTGCTTTAGTGTGAAGCCTCCTGTTTTATATCAAAGACAGAACCAAAGAGGTGGGAAAGGGAAGTGCGTAACTGCACTAATGACATGACAGACCCCGACCTCTGACGTCTTCACTGATTTATACACACCTATGTGTAGAATTCATTTCTCTCTATTATTCCCATAGTACTTCAGTGAGATACTAACCGCCTTTCATACTGATAGAAGGGTTTTGATGGGTCACTTCTAACTTTCACTTCCCTGTTGTGTGTGTGTGAAAGAGGGAGAGAGATGAGACAATGGGCCTCTGTGCTTAGGAGTTTCCTACAGAAGTCTTATCAAAGCTTTCCCTGTCCTGCTTTATCAGAGGAGTGGAGTACATTCAGCACTTCAGCTCTGCTTCTTTCCTTCACTCTATCTCTGACTGTGTGTGTGTGTGTGTGTGTGTGTGTGTGTGTCAGCGGGGGTGACTCAGCACCCAGCTAACTTTTAACGTTTACCCAATCTCAGAGAAAAGGTAGTAGCTGCATTGTGTTCAGCTACTTTCCTTGGCGCAATGTCAGACTGTAAGAAAGGGAGTTTATGGCTCTGTTTTTCCTAACGTTATCACTAATCGCGTGAAATGGAATTGATAGCTTTGTTCAGGGTTATTTTTTTGTACAGGGCTAGTCTCTCCATAGTTTCCTCTCTGACTGTGTGAAGGGGGGGTTGATAGGTCTGTGCTTGGCTAGTCTCCCTAGTTTCCTCTGACTGTGCGAGGAGTGCGGGGGGCGGGGGGGGGTTATGAGTCTGCAGGGGTGCACAGAAGGTCTCTTTGTTCTCGCGTTTGCCTTTCTTGTTTGATGTGTTTACTCATAGAGAGTGCTGGTGAAGTCCGTCGGCCTTCCGTGCCCCTGCGGTCTGCTACCACTCGGCTCCCCCCGGGGGCACGGGCCCGGGCACAGCCCGCCCCCTCGCAGGCCTCGCCGGAAACGCGCAGCCCGTTCGGGCGGCCTCCCTCTCTGCGCTGGCAGGCTCCGTGGGTTCCCCATTACCCTCCGTAATGGGCTGCAGAAGTCTGTCGCAGTGAGGGGAAAGCAGCAGGGTCCCATTGCTGCCTCGCAGGGCTGGGCCACAGAGACGCCTCTGCATGGCTGTGGAGCTCCAAACCCAACCAGCCCTGAGCCGGTTTGCTTTTGATGCAGTTCTGTTACCCGAGACTGCTCCAAAGACTGACTGCCTCTCCAGCCTCAAGTCCACTGCAGCCCTTAAAACCAGTGACAGACCTGCATTTTTAGCGCAGTTCCTATATGTGTGTATCTGTGTGTCTGTGACATATTTGTCTGACAAATATGACATGTGTGTGTGTGTGTGTGTGTGTGTGTATGTGACTGAGAGGTCTGCATGTAGAAGACTTAGAGGAGTGTGTGTGTTTTTTTGTGTATATCTATCAGAATTTGTATGTGTCATTGTGTGTGTGCGTCCGTGCATGTGTATGTGTGTGTCTGTGTCTGTGTATGTGTGTGTATGTGTGTGCGCGTGTGTGTCTGTGTGCACGTGTGTGTTTTTGTGTGTGTGTATGCCTTGTGGCTTTGCATGCTCCGCATAAATCATCAGTCAGAGCATGAAGCGTTTATTAGCAATAGTCAGATGGTAAAGATAGGGCCGGCTTGCGCTGCGACTGACGTCTCTGCGTGATGGATCACACAGAGATAGGTAGATACACGGCGCGGAGGCAGCGAGAGAGCGGGGGGGAAGCAGCGCGATAAGAGAGTGTGTTTAACAGCGCTGTTTCAACAAGAAAGAATGGAGATCCGATCTCCTTCGCCAGCACTTTGTCAAGGGTGTGGAGCCCTTGGGCAGTACAGCTCAAAATCCTTTCCCAGACAAGCCTGTTGAAAAGCGTAATTGCCATGATTTTTCCCTTAATTATATTTGGTGTTGCACGGTTTTTCTAATCCGAGATCAGATCAGGAACAGACACACAATCCTTCCTCTCACGTTACCCTCCTGTCGGGGGTGTTTATTATTGCTGAGGGACAGAGGTGAGACGGAGGCCTTGTCGTAACCCGTGAGGTTGTTTATTGTGTCTGTCCTCAGTCATCCGAGAGGATGCGGGGGTGGTGAGGGGGAGCGCGTTCACAAATGACCTTTGCCCCTCCGCATATATCATTGCTATTATTCATTTATCTGGCAGATGCTCTTATCTGGAGTAACTTCCTGGCTAACGAGGCGCCGTTCATTAAATACATATCACTGGAGCAGCAACTGCAGTGACAGCCAGAATTACAGTGAGTAGGCCTCAAGCTGGAAGACAGCGCTAAAACAAAAGCACGCAAATGTGGGAACGGTGTGGCTAACAGTTGTCCTTGAGGGCGACACATTGTATTTAAATGGTACTGGGGCGGAGCCTATCTGAGCGGCAGTGTAGCATAGTGGTTAGGAGCAGGGCTCGGAACTGGAAGGCTGCCAGTTCGATCCCCTATAGCGGCACTGCTGTTGTGCTCTTGGGCAAGGTGAGAATGCAGTGTGATTATCGGAAACCGCAGCGTTCACAGCGCTCCGCAGAGTTTGCATCACGCATGTGCATGCGTGCGTGCTGCCGCGCAAACTGTCCGGCCGACACGGTTTGTTCTCCTGTTTCTCACTGGAATACTGACCCCGGTTTCACCCCAAGAACAGATCTCAGATCAGCGAGTGTTTCCTGGCTGGATGGTGTGTGCGTGTGTGTGTGCGTGTGTGTGCGTGTGTGTGTGCGTGTGTGTGTGTGTGTGTGTGTGTGTGTGTGTGGGAGGGCGGTGGAGGGGGTTCGCTGCATTGGCCGCCATGAGGTCACCGATTGACTGACAGCTGACGATGCCTTCGTGAGAAACTGTCCTGTGTAGCTGTACTTACAGGTTACCCAAGCAACAGGCAGGAACAGAGCAAGCAGAGCAGCAGCTCTCTGCTCATCAGAGTCTCCTGCCTTATATATACACACACAAGCATCCACCAGACTCAACCGCCTGTCTTGATTTGAAGTTTGAACCCAGGTGGTTGAAGTCCGTAGTCTTGGTTGAGACAAAAGTTTTACTTAAGGCTTTAGCTGCATATTCAGCTCTGATTTCTGGAAGCCCTCTTTGGGTAACTTTTGCATCAGTGTGACTTTACTGCCATGTTAAGTTATTTTATGTTACATCTCATGGTGTGTAGTAGGAAAAAGGATTCTGATCCTCTGGTTTGTACTGATCCTGGATCAACGGTGCGGGGGTGGTTCGTCAGCGCCCTTCTAACGAGCAAGCCTCAAATTCGATCACAGGGCCCCCGACCGCTTCCCGAACCAAATTACTGATCTCTGGTCCAGCAATCAGAACCCAAAACCGCAGCTGCGCTTGGCAACAACCTGGGATATAGAAATACAGCCCAGAAAATGCAGCTTCAGAGCCCCCCTCCCTCCCTCCCTGGCCCTGCAGTCTCCACCAAAGGGGAAAAATCGGATCAATAATGAGGTCAGATGCGTTCTGGTAAATAGGTCTCAGGGTTACAGCGGGGAGAAAGCTGAGAGCGGGCGATCGGGGCACATCCTTAATCTCCCGTCCAAGCGGCGTCTTCCCGCAGCTCTCTGGTTACCTGGGCGGGTGGAGCTCGTTATTTCTGGTTCCCGGCGCCGTTCACCTCAGAGCACACCTGTCTCCCCCGGCCTCCTGTCCTTCCCCAGGCTGCGGTGACGTCCCGGATCGCCTCTCCGCATGCATAGGCACCGGCGCCGCCTTCACTCTGGCAACCACGCGAGAGCGTTTACTCTTTCACCCGCAGTCGAATTAAAGCGGAAAAAAAAACCAGATGAAACGCGATATGTTTCGCCACCTGAGAAAAGCGCTTTGGGTTCTTGGGCGGTGTGGGCAGAGTGTGTGCGTGGGGTGCCAATTTGGCGTGTTGCTTTAGAGAACCGGTCTGGCAACCGGAGCGCCGCTGGCTTTAAAGCCGGGCAGGGCATCGCTGTTTTGCCTGCGAGCAAGGTGCGCGCAAACTATTAACTGCTCTGGTGAATGTCAGGCTGTGTGGACGCGGTGGAAAAAAAAGCATGAGCCAGCAGGCTAAGCCTCCCAGGAAACATGTGTCTTGTTAAGCAAATAAAGTAATGATAAAACAACCCCCCACTTTAAGTTTAGAAATTGGAACAGCTGTGGTTCCCATGGACTGCGTGCCGTTCTTTGTGAAATTAATTCCAGAATTACATTATATGGACAAAAGTATTCGGACGCCTGACATTGTAATGACATTGTATTCAAATACATATACTTTAATATGGAGTTGGTCCCCCTTTTGCAGCTATAACAGCTTCCACTCTTCTTGGAAGGCTTTCCACAAGATTTTAGAGTGTTTCTGTGGGAATTTGTGCCCATTCATTCTGTAGAGCATTTATGAGGTCAGGCTCTGATGTTGGACGAGAAGGCCTGGCTCGCAATCTCCTTTCCAGTTCATCCCAAAGGTGCTCGATGGGGTTGAGGTCAGGGCTCCGTGCGGGCCAGTCAAGTTCTTCCACACCGAACTCCATCAAACCATGTCTTTATAGTCCTTGCTTTGTGCACTGGGGCACAGTCATGTTGGAATAGAAAAGGGCCTTCCCCAAACTGTTGCCACAAAGTTGGAAGCATAGCATTGTCCAAAATGTCTTGGTATCCTGAAGCATTAAGATTGCCCTTCACTGGAGATAAGGGGCCTAGCCCAAACCCTGAAAAACAGATGTGGCCAAATACTTTTGTCCATATATTGTATGTGATCGTGTGGTTATCTCTGGAATATGTAGGCTTGTACGCATGTTGAAGGGCAGAGGTGCCTGAAAGCACAGGTGACTGACCAGGATTGGGTTGTGGTACACATATCTGTTCATTGCTGTCATGTCTGACCTTCTTTTTTTGAGCCAGAGCATCAGTGTTTTCTGAAGTTGCTAAACGTGTATTGAATGTGATGTGATGGGTAGGTATCTCTGTCTTATTTCCTCAGACAAAGGAACGCCTCCAACAGAGGGGACTGTTTAAGTAGAACCTTTTGTCTGCACTCTACCCTTCTGCTTGCTGAGCAGTCCTGATTCTCAGGTGTTGTGTGTGCTGTAGAGTGACCACTCTCTCTCCCTCTCCCTCTCTCTCTCTCTCTCTGCAGATGACAGCATCTCGGCAGCGAGTGCGTCGGACGTGCAGGACCGTCTCTCGTCCCTGGAGCTGCGGGTGCAGCAGCAGGAGGATGAGATCACCGTGATGAAGGCCGCGCTGGCCGACGTGCTGCGGCGCCTGGCGCTGTCCGAGGACACGGCCGCCACCAAGAAACAGACCAGCAGCAAAGGTAACGCTGAGACAGACGTGTACACTCATATACACCACCCACACACACATGCACACACACACAGGCCCGCAAACCTGCATCCAGCCACACACACACACATACACTATCACACACTGTCATACTAACACTCCCTCATACTGTATCCAGATTCCCTTACACCTTCTCTTTTACTGTATACTCATTCCCTCTAGTCGCAGGGATGTGTATAGGTGTGTGTGTGTGTGTGTGTGTGTGTGTGTGTGTGTGTGTGTGTGAGCAGCGCTTTGGCCACAGCCTCTGCTGGTTTGTGACACGGTTCCAGGGCTGTGAGGCCCGGACATTCTCTCCAGCTCCCCCGTCGTGATCCTACTTCTGTTTACATGCAGGAAGTACAGGAACCAGGCCAGACTCAGGATCTGTTAACAGTTTCAATCCAACCTTGACTCTCGGCTAAACGTTTCCATTCAGGGCTGCCCTGTGTGTGCATGTGTGCGTGTGTGTGTGCAAGAATGTGTGTGTGTGTATGTGTCTGTGTGTACCTCTGTGTGCACATGCGTGTATGCTGATACGTATGTGTATGTGTGTGTGTGTGTGTGTGTGTGTGTGTGAGAGAGAGAGAGAGAGAGAGCATGTGCATCTCTGCATGTGTGTGAGCAGCTGTGTGAGTTTATTCGTATGTCTGTCTGTGTGAGAGCATGTATGTGTGTGTATGTGTATGTGTGTCTGTGTCTGTGTGTCTGTGTGTGTCTGTATGTGTGAGTATGTGTGTCTGCGTCTGTGTCTGCCTGAGTGTGTGTGTGTCTGTGTGAGTGTGTGTTTGTGCATGTCTGTCTGTGTGAGAGCATGTGTGCATGTGCGTGTGCGTATACGTGTGAGCCTGCATTTGCCTGAGTGCGAGTGTGTGTGAGTGTGTATGTCTGTGTCTGCGTGTGAGTTTGTGCGTGTCTGTTTGTGTGAGCATGTGCGTGTGTGCGTGTGTGCGTGTGTGAGTCAGTGTGTGTGTGTGTGTGTGTGTGTGTGTGTGTGTGTGTGTGTGTGTGTGTGTGTGTGTGTGTGTGTGTGTGTAGGGGCCCTGCTGGAAGGGACAGCTTGTTTTCCCGTTGGTATTGAGACAGTGCCCTCCCGCAGCGCTCCCCTTGCCCATTTCAGCAGTGGCAGGAATCGCACAGTCCAGGTGCAGCGCTGGAACGCTCTGCGGTCCGTTTGCGGCTGTCGCATTTTCCCGATAAAACCAGACCGGCGCTGCGGAGCCGGGCAGAAACGAGAGGCGCATTCCTGTGGTCGCGCTGCCGGGAATCTGGGAACTGCCGTTACGCTCTCCGCTTTCTCCCCGTCTCTCCTCGACCGAGGCCGCTCTCCCTCTCTCCCTCTCTCCCTCTCTCCCTCTCTCCCTCTCTCCCTCTCTCCAGCCGGCTGATAAAACTGCGTCACGCCCACGGGCACCGGAGAGAGCGCCTTTTTATTTTTTCGCTGTCACACTTCAGTAATGAAGCCCTCGCATTCCTCACCCCCGACCCGGCTAACTAACACCACGCCACATGGCTGTCTGGAAACAATAAGACCTTCTGTGGCAGCGCATCTGGGCTGATAAAGACTGACTCTGTGGTGCGCAAGACTGCATCCTTGTGTGTTTGCTCGCTGTCTGTGACAGCTCTTTGTGAGGACCCGTGGCGACGGCCTAGAAAATTGGGGCGAAATGAATTTCCGAGGTATTGCCGCCTGTCCTGGGGGACGTCAAAGCGGTTCTTCATCACCGTCCTGGCCTGTCCTCAAGTTCCGGCCCAGTCACTTCAGCCACCTCTTTTATCTCATTATGATGTCACTCCCCGGTTAAATCCGTCTCCAAGGCGACGACCCTACTCCCCCGCCCCAGGCATGTGTTGCTCAGCAGTTCTGGCTTGTAGGGTGCAGCCGGGCCTCCAGGCACGGGGCTATTTTAGGTTTCGTGCCCCCAGAGCAAATTCGCGAGAATTTTTCAAGCGCCTTTCAGGTGGGTGGCGTGCGGCCCCCACCTTCATGCCGCAGAAAGACCGCGCGGTTCTTAGAAAACAAGCAGGAAGCCCCGCGATTGCATCTGGCTGCAGGCATCGCTTCTCTGACTCTGCAGAGAGGCTCCGACACCCATCCCCCAAACGGGCCCCTTCCTGTTCCTCAGGCAGAGATTTACACACACTGCTCTGGGAGAACTCCTCTGCCTCGCTCCCTCGCTTCCTCCACCCCTCTCTCCGTTCCCCCCCCCCCCGCCTTCCCCCCTTCTTCCTTGGCGGCCCTCTCTCCCTCCCTCGTTCTCTCCTGTCTTTCCCCCTCTCCCTCTCTCTTCCTCACTCTCCCCATCTCGTTCTATCTCTTTCCCCTCTCTCCCTCTCGCCCCCCCCCCCCCCCCCCCCAGCACTTCTCACTGTCTTTCTCGCCCCCGTCTCTCTCCCTTTGTCTCCGTCTCTGGTAAGAACAGTGATCAGACTCTGCTGAACACCATGGAGTGTTTCATGAGTCTGAATATCACGACAGGATGGGGGGGGGCGGGTTTGATTGTGTGGGGTTGGCTGAGACCGAGGCTCTGTGAGCAGGAAGCCTGTGTCAGCTCCAGGAAGGTGGAGACAACGCTGCGTTTCCTGCG
Source organism: Megalops cyprinoides (assembly GCF_013368585.1). Taxonomy (NCBI): domain Eukaryota; kingdom Metazoa; phylum Chordata; class Actinopteri; order Elopiformes; family Megalopidae; genus Megalops; species Megalops cyprinoides. Next base: position 23,643,978 of record NC_050597.1, on the reverse strand, counting down.
GCCGGTTGAGGTCGGGGCAGGCGCGGCCTCTCTGAGCGGCCTTTGGGCTCAAGGTGGTTTAGCTCCACGCAGCCCCGCCCCTGGGGAGTTGAAGAAGGAATCCCCCATCAGATGGAGGGGGAAGGTGCTGGAGGCAGAACAGCAGCTGCAGCAGTGGGACTCCTATCTGTCTGTGCTTGGTCCAGCAAAGCTCTCTCTCTCTCTCTGCCCCTGACTTCCAGAGCTTCCCTTGGAAGAGCGAGTGGGACTCTCTCTCTGACTTCATTTTCCTGTCCCCTCCAGAAGAGAATGCACCGCCCTGTTTTCTCATAGGCCAGCTTAAATATGAATCGAAGTTGTTTCTGCACAGTACCAGTAGAACTGGGTCAGTAGGTTTGGTGGAGTCATTTTTAAACTCTTGCCTCTGGCTATGGAAGCGTATATCGGAGGCAGAGGAGAAGAACGTAAGGCATCGAAACCAGGAGAGCGCCTCTCGCTATCCTGTGCTATGCTGGGACAGGAGAACAGGGGTGTGAATGTAGCGGAGCTGAAGTGATTAGCTCGTGTGAGTCCTGCGTAAAGCCTTAGGTAGCGGGTAGCAGGTAGCCGAGTGGTTGCAGCGGCTACGTCACTCCCCCTGAGACCTGGTTAAGTAGCGTTGTCGCCGACAGGCTAACGGCAATTTGCCTTTAGCTCAACTGGCAACGACGCTGGCTTTAAGGGGTTGGCAGCGAGCAGTAAGAACCTCGGTTCGAAACTCGCTCGCTCGCCGACCCACGTAACATCACATTAAAAACACAACGCAAGATACCACCCGTTACATTGGTGCCGTGACCCAGATCACTGGCTAAAGCACAGCTTGGCCGCCAGTGGTCGCTGAGGAGTCAGAGGAGGTCAAGGGGGGTGAGTGTAGCGGAGCTGAAGTGATTAGCTCGTGTGAGTCCTGCGTAAAGCCTTAGGTAGCGGGTAGCAGGTAGCCAAGTGGTTGCAGCGGCTACGTCACTCCCCCTGAGACCTGGTTAAGTAGCGTTGTCGCCGACAGGCTAACGGCAATTTGCCTTTAGCTCAACTGGCAACGACGCTGGCTTTAAGGGGTTGGCAGCGAGCAGTAAGAACCTCGGTTCGAAACTCGCTCGCTCGCCGACCCACGTAACATCACATTAAAAACACAACGCAAGATACCACCCGTTACATGAACATACCGCCCCTCCTCCTCTACCAGCCCCTTTACATCGCCCCTCCTCCTCCTTCACCAACCCCCACGGCACCCCATAGCCCAGGGGTGGGTGGTGAGAAGCAGAGAGATGACATACGCTGACCAATAGGATGGGACGGAGCGCGGGATCATGCTGCGTGTTTGTGCTGGGAGGTAATGGGGCGTGAAACGAGGCCATGTGTCTCTGGCTCCGGTCGGCCGTCCCCGGGGACCGCGTGCCCGTTGCACAGTAAACACGGCGGTCTGTGCTACGCCTCCCATAGGAAACGACACATGCCGCTGAGGGCTGATTCTGGCTCTGCTGTTTTCCTAGCCTGTTGCATGCATCATCACCGCGGCAGTGCAACAGGAGAATGCGATGCATGCGAAATTATCAGAGCCAAAATGGTGGCCTGCATGGTCATACAGAGGGAGCAGTTATCTGGCAATGCAAAATCACATTTCTATAGAGTGGCAGTGTTAGAAATACAAATGACCATGTGACTGTTCCTTTTCATGTTAAAACAGGTGACGCCATTGTATTTTTACAGTTGGTTTTAAGTCCCTTTTCCATAGGCAGTTCTTAAGGCCTATTCAGGTCTTTATCAGTGGTCGGCCTCAGTGCTGTAATAAGACTGAATTATCATACGTGTGCGACGCGTGGCATGCGTGATGCGGTTTTATTAGCGGCTGTCCTTCGCAGTTTGCTTTTACACGTGTGTGCCGCTCCTAATGCAGCTTCGTTAGCGTGTGTGCCTTTGCGATTTGTTTTTATTAGCACGCATCCCGTTCGCTGCCTCCGCCGGCCGGGTCTTAAATCAATTATTTTCGCGACGAGTCCTGCTTCCCCCCTAATCTCTGGGCTCCTTTATCCAATTAAGTCGTCTGGTGGTTTGAGGTTAGCTGGGAGTCGGGCCTTGTTAATCCTCCCTCCATCCTGCTCCGGTTTCCCGGCACCACCTTCCGCAGTCAGCATGTCACCCCCACTCCCCTCTAACCCCCCCCACCTCCCCTCCTTTTGGGGGCATCACAGGTGCCTCTCCGCAGCACCCCGGATCACCCCAGAGCCCGCAGCAGCTTTGACACTGCATGTGTCAGGAATGAACGTCACCCGCGCCGTCAGTCACAGACTTGAAGGTGCCGAGAAGCGGACCAGAGCCCGCTCGCATTTTAGTACGGGAAGTAATTCCCGCTGAGTTGACATAATGCTAATAGCAGCGTGCACAGGAAGAAAACTGTGACGAGTGTGTGTTTGTCTTCTGGGCTTCTGGATTACTGTGTTTAAGGGTATAAAGAGAGGATACAATGAGCCAAGGCTATAGCTCAGTAGGGGAGCACCTTAAAAACAAAGACAGTTACGCGCTCTGAAAACAATAAGACAGCTCAATTTGGGGGCTAAATTATAGATTACACACATCAAAGAGTAATGGTAGCAAGCAGGCTTGGCAAATGTAATGAAATAAGTTTAAAAAAGAGAGTCAAATATGCACTCCCGAGCAGCTCAGTGGTTAAGGTGCTGGCCTTGAGTTCAAACCTTGGTCTACAGCCAGGATTTGATCCCATCTGTGCCATCAGCCAGCTATGAGCAGGAACCCACTGTGGCGGAACAAATTGTCATTCTTCCTCTAGGGATTGGGGTCTGTACATTGGCAGGGGTTTGCACGCCTCACTGCCGTTGGTCGGGTGACTGCAAGTAGCTTTAATGATGTCAGTGGACTAGCACTCACTCCTCTGTAGCGCTTTGTGCGGCTTACAGTGTGAAAAATAGCCATTGGCAGTGTGTGATAGTTACAAAGGATTACATTTGTCTCATCTCATTACTCCTGCCTGAGTCAAGAGGTCGCTGCAGTGAGACAAGCAGAGTACACAAACAGTGATTCAAGAATAAAGCTGCAGAAAGCGTCAAATAAAGCTCAGTTAAATATTTCTTCATACCAGAGTGCTCTTGAATGTAGTTATGATCACATGTGTGTATATGATATTTCTTGGGAGCTCTCTCTCTCTCTCTCTCTCTCTCTCTCTCTCTCTCTCTCTCCTGTCACCCTGTTAATCATCTATCAGTGAGAATCTCCCCTGACGTCCTCTCTCTCTCGCCCCCTGCAGGACAGAACCCCCTACGCGAGGCCTACTCCATGTCCTGTATCACCAATGGCAGCTCCAGCAGCCGCAAACCAAGTCACAGAGACGGTTCCTCTGTATCCGTCGCCCGGAAAGAGACCGTCTCCTCTGCAGCCAAGAGGTACTGGCTTCTCATGCTCTTTCACACTCATTCGCCGACACGCACACACACACACACACACGCATTCACAAACCCACAAATACACTCTTTCATACAAACACACACACAGTCCCACATTTTCTCATACACATGCACAGTCTCAGTCATACTTACACAAACACACACACACACACACACACACACACACACACACACTTATACTTATACGTGCACACACAGGCACCTACTCACACCCACAGATGCAGTATGAGTCATGCCTACACACACTCACTCCTACACCAAGATCACACACAAAACTTCGTCAGCAGACACAATAGTATATTGTTTTTGCGGAATGATCAGAAACTTGGAGAACCTGATGCCCTTTGTCTCACAAACAACTTAACGAAAAGCCAGTATTGACATGTGGATTTATTCTGAAGTGTTACACAAATCTAGCAGGACAAAAAATAACTGTGTTTGCGAAAGTGTCGATTACCAGCATTCCCATTCTTTAACACAGCTGGGGTTTTCATTGAGAGAAGCCGCAAACGCGTGAATCATTCAGAGAAATATCAAAACGCGGCCTGCAAGTGAATATTGCGTTTAAAGTGTACACGTCCAGGTTGGTGGGGAAGACAGATTTGAAGAGCTGTGTTGACAGCATTCAGATTAAGCATTGGATTTATAGCCTCACGGCAGTAAAGATGTGTTAGCGTTCATGTGAAGTCCTGAGGTGTCTTACCAAAGAGCTGTCACTGACGGTCTAAGCCCCTATGTGTGTGCAATGACCGGTCTCACTCTCTGAGCAGCTGGAAGTGCTCTCTCACTGTTCCGGCTCCCTCCCGTCCTTGTTTGTAAGGTTTCCATCTCTTTTTCACCTGAATGTATTTGTGCATCATACCATTTCCCCTGTGTGTCTGTGTCTTGCCCTTCTGCCTGTGTGCATTGAGTCACCCTTTCTTCATGTGTGTTTTCAGGTGTCTTGTCTGCCTACGTGATTTTAGTTTGCCCCTCTCCCTGTGTTTTGAGTTCTCCTGTCTCTCTTTGTGTTTTGAAGTCCTCCATCCTTGTGTGTTTTTAGTCTCCCTTTTCCCTTTGTTTTTTTTTTTTTTACCTCCTTCCACAGCCTGTGTGGATTTGACCCCCCCGCACTTCTTGTCTCTTTTGAATCCTCCTCTCTCATTTTGTTGTTAGTGGCGCTTTTGCCTTGTATGTTTTGGGTCCCCCCCCCTTTCTGTTTCAGGTGTACCCTCCCCCGTGTCTCTTGGTTAACCCCGTCATTATCTTGCAGTGGTCCAGAGAAAAAGAAGGACAAGCCTCAGATGGAGGGGATCAAGGAGAAGGAGGAGCCACAGGCTAACGATAAACCTCCAGCCAGCCCCCAGGCGCCATCCCCCTCCAGCTACCCCCCTTCCCCCCACCCCCCTCAGTCACAGAGGCAGTCCCAGGAGAGCAAGAGCTCCAGTCCAATCAAAAGGTTCCTTCAGCAGCCATCCACGCTCTGCCGGGCTGAGCTCGCCTTGCGATGGACGAGGGGCTGAAATGCTTCCGAAACCACCCCCCACCCCCTGTTACTCCCCCCCACCTCCCCCGCTGTATTTTCCACCCCATCACCCCTTCCCCCCCTCCACCTGATCATCATGCGACTAAACCCCACTATGCCCCACACACACACACACACACACTATGCCTCTCTTTATGCCACACACAGACAAACACACACACTCTCACACATGCGGTACAGATGCACGCAAACACACATGGCAGGTCTGTTTGTGAAATTGCGAATCAATCCCCAGTCAGTACAGCTGCATTCAGTATGGCAACTTTCACAGCGCAAATTCCCCAGGGCACAATGAGAGACGACTGGAGAAAATTAATACCAAATGATTTAAATAAAACGCTAATAATAGCGATCGTGCAGTACAATGACCTTAAAACAGGAGTAAACGGTTCAAAACTATTTAATTAAGAATCCATTGAATCGCAAATCCATTGCATCGCAATTCTGTTTCGTTTACAGTATTAAGCATACAGCGCAAGTGATAGAATTCTGTGTCATCATGTTCTTGACTGGAGGCGGATTCTTGACCCAAAACTCGACACCATCCATCAGCTGTGGTTGACTGGCTACATATTCTGTTGCATCTCTTCTTGCCCATTTATCTTCTTGCCAAACAGAGAGACCTACCTGGTTCATTTTGGGTAAGTGAGAGCTTGAGGTTTCAGCGCTGGAGTATCATGGGAAGCCGGCTGAGGGGTGGTCGGGGCAGCTTGGAGCTGTCACACCGAGGGGGGGCTGTAATGGGAAGCAGATGCACTTCTTTATTTATCCTCTCGGTAAATCATTAGAGATCCAAAGGGGCCCCTGTGTGGAGCGGGCCCAGCTGCACTTAGCACCAAGCCGGCTGCCTGTATCCTGTGTCAGGGCCCACACTGTTCCTGTTAGCCTGGGAATGAATCTTCACAGAACCCGGCCTACAAACGAATCTGAACCACACCTGTTTGCCTGGGAATGAATCCTCACAGAACCCAGCCTATAAGTGAATGCGCACTACTCCTGTTAGCGTGAGAATGAGTCCTTACAGAACCCGATCTAAAAACAAATCTGCACCCCGACTGTTAGCGTGAGAATGAGTCCTTACAGAAACCACCCTACAAATGAATCCACAGTGCTCCTGTTAGCCTGAGAATGAATCCTCAAAGCATCCCAAATTAGCTAGAGAATCAATCTGCAGAAACAAAATTGCACTCTTCAATCAGAGAACATGATAGTGGTCATGGTTGTGATCTCTATGTTTAAATGCAATTCCAAAGCAGAGTGTTGCTTAGAGATGTGTAACTCTGAATATTCATATTTCAGTCCATTCTGTTTAAAAAAAGACTGTTGCAGGATGTAAGAATAATGTGTCTTGTAACCATAGAGAGGCTGGCATTACCATACACCAGCCACTCACTTCTGCCCCTGGCTAACCACAGACACCTGCACTCTGCTCATAATTATGGAGGAATATAAAGCCAGGTGTCCAAATGCTTTTAACCTAGAGACACACAACCAGAACCTCCTGTGATCTTTCTTCCTCCTCCCCTCCTTCTCTTCTCTCACCATCCCCCCCCCCCCCCCCCCCCCCCCCCATCCCATTCCACAGTGAAGCATTTCAGCCCTGACCCCAGATCAGCGGTACTGCCGGGTGTGCGGTGCGGGCTGCCCCGCCCCCTATGCGTGCGGCTTCATGCGTGCGGCCCGCTTCTGGCCCCCTGCCCTCTGTGGTCTGGATCACTTCTGCATAGTCTGGCATCCCGCTGAATTCCCGGCCGTCCGAATCAGAGGCAACCGCTGCCCTCCCCCTGCCCCCCCCCCCCCCTTAGGACGTCTGGGTCCCTTCCTCTCAGCCGGGTGTTGAGTGGTCTTGTCTTGGCTGTCAGAAAGCCAGGACCAGTGGCAAAGTGAAAGAGGATGTTTCCAGTATTCAGCAGTTTAAGGCATTCCAGGCCTCAGTTAAATGACCTGCCACCGTTTCGCCCTTAGCACCTCTTCCCCACTGTACCCCTCCCACCCCACAAGCCGAGGGAGCTCATAGTTCAGAAGTGATCCCGAACACTCGGTGTGTTTCTGCCATTAACTCTTTCTCCTCCTCACAGCTTCGCATGAGGACTGTATTCTCCTCTGCCCATATTTGTTTTTTTTCGTTCTCCTTTCTCTCTTTCTTATTAATTGCTGTTTGATGCTTAACTGCGTGGCCTGTTTTTTCCCCCTGAAGCCTGGGGGCCTGTGTCCTCCTTGGCCCAGATGTACTAACCCATGATAGGGGTGTGCTTCCCCCCCATCCGCCTTATGCATGGGTCCTCCAAAGGGATCGCGTACTTACCAGTGTGCCTTGTAGAGGGACAGTACAGTACCTCTCTCTCTCTCTCTCTCTCTCTCTCTCTGTGGTGTTTCAGGTCAGCAGTCCTTGTTGACTTTGTCGGAGGGGTGGCATGTGTTTGCGGTGAGATACAGTAGATAAATCAGTGTGAGTGGGATGGTAATGGTGGCATAGAGGTCAACTGCATCCAACAGTATACACAGATAATGTAAATCAGCCTGAAGAAAGGCATCTGCTATGGAAATCAGTAATATAATATTATGATGGCTATCTTTATGTTTTGAGTTAGCTAAACATGCATGGAACAATAGTGCCCTACTACAGATGTATGGTGCACTGATTTGCGTAAATGGGAAATGGCTTCCATGTAAAATGACTTTGGTGTACCTCCAGTATCATCATGGCACCCCTCTGTCTGTCTGTTCTTTCTCTCTCTCTCTCTCCCTCACACTGATCTCTGTCCACAGTGAGGAAGGGGGCTCTCCTCTCCGCCTCTGTGTGAGGTTGTAAACTGACGCATCATCTGTGTGTGTGTGTGTGTGTGTGTGTGTGTGTGTGTGTGTGTGTGTGTTGCCTGGCACGCGCAGAGGCCACAGCACCAAGCGGGGGTCGGGCATGGAGCGCTCGCAGAGCAGCACGTGGGAGAGCGGGGAGGACAGCAGGAACAAGCTGGTGAAGGCGGCCTCCACGTCCAAGCTGCTGGCCAAGGTGGTGAAGAACGCCGAGAAGTGAGTGCCGTCCTCCTCCTCCCGTCCGTCTGTCTGTCTGTCTGGGGGAGGGAGGGCTTCCCCCCAGAGGGAGGGGAGAGGGGGTTCGGGGGTCAGAGGGGCAGTGCATTCCCCCGGGCATCACCATGTGTGACGACGGAGCCCGTCACTGCAGGCTGGTCCTGACATGGCCCTCTGTGGGAGACGCCGTCCCTCGAAGCGGAGGAAATCGGTGAATCAGCGTCTCAGCTACGAGCCTTCTGGCCGATCTCCAGAGATCCGGATCAGAGATAAGGCTGTGGATTCGTCACGCTGAGTTTCTCAATAAGAGGAAACAGACGTCCTGACAGAAGTGTGTCCACAGTGAAACTCCATAGCCTGTCCAACACTCCCACTGTCCCACCTCAACCCCCACATTCAAACCCTTGTCTAACCCCCCTCCCCCACCACATTCATCACAATTCTTTTTTTTATTTTTTATTAAGAACGAGATGCTCACCCACCTAAAAACATAAATGTAGACACCTTTACACCTTTACAATTGTTGAGTATGTATATAGGAGCTAATGATTTAACAAATCACAGACATAACATAGGGACTTCAGATTTCAAAATACACGCTGTTCCCATTCTTAGTATTATCTTCTACCCATTGTTCATTCATCCAGTATGATCCCACATACCTGCCCACAAAGAAATATTCAACAACAACAACACAAAAGCCGAGCAATTAATCAACTGTGTCCTAATCTCCGACTTGTGCTGTTCTCTTCCAGGCACAAAGACCCAGTGATCAGCCAAGGTAAGATATCATCTGAACCCACGTCATTGATTTTTCTTCCCCTGTTCCCGTCACGAACCAGAACCACATGAAAGTTCAGCGTACGCGCTCAACATCTGCTGTGTCTTTTAAATGTGGTTATGGGTAAAACCCTTGGGTTACCCCTCCCCAGCTGTTAAATTGTGCTTACACAGTAAATCATTGTCATACCGCCACTCTCTGATCCCAGAGTGGTTTTGGATGTTAATTTGAGATCAGACTCCTTCCAGAACCAGTCCCACGTAAGGAGGAGCCATTCTAACTTGTGTGTAGTTAGTAGACGTTTTAGGTAGACTCTGTGCCCCGTTACGTGGGAAAGCGCCCCGTCCCCCCCGGGCCCACTCTTGTTCACGTCTTCATGTTATCAGCGTCGAGCCGTTTTTAACTGTTCATTTTCATGTAGTGCCATTTCCCATTTGTGCTGAGTGATTTTATCTCTGTCTCATAACCAGCCAAAATGTCAACTAGAGAAAAAAACAGCCAAGGTAAGACTGCACCTGGGGAGCGCCGAGGGCCATGGAACAAGCGCTCGCTCACCCTCTCCGCTTTGGGCTGCCGCCGCTGTCTTTCTTTCTCTCTGTCCATCTCTCTATCACACTCACACACTCTTGCAAAGTACTAAAGAAATCTCCCTTGCTTTTCCTTCTCTCTGTCTTGAGTACTATTTCATCACACACCGCACTTAATGAATAGAATAACGCTGAGCTTCAATCAGGTGATGTTACATTATGTGATAGATTTACTAAGCGGACACCCATACATTTCTCCACAGTATCCACTTATACAGATGAATGTCAGCCTGGTGCCAGAGGGAGGTCGCTGTGTAGTTTGTGAAAGGATTGCAGGGATCCCGAGAGCGCCGTTCATGCACAGCTCTGTCTGTGGCTCAGAGGCCACACCCCCTAATTTCGTAAACTCCTCCCCGAAAACCACCAAGACGAGGCTGAAGAATTCAGGCGGCTGGATTTTTGTCTGTAAAAAGTATTGAAGGGAAATCGTGGCAGGAAGGAATGCTGTTACAGGTTGCCCACTCAAACCGCTGCTCTAAACGCCACAGAGACTGTCCCTCTCGCCTGTGGAAGGGTACAGAGGGACGTGCTGTAAGGACTCACTCTGCTGCCATCCCACCTATGGGTTTCTCCCTCTTCGTCTCGCTCCTTCTTGGATTGAGGTGTCATAATGTTCATTCAAAGCTGGACGGGCGACCAGGAAAACACATTCCAGCACTCCTAGTCACTGAAACCCAAGCATCCTGGTGTTCTGGCTCTCTTCCTCCTCCTCCTCCTCCTCCTCTTCCTCTTCCTCGGCTGCTCGGCACGTTTGTTTTTATTTCAGCTGGGTTTGGGTTTTCATCTTCCTGCTTCGATCCTGCTGCACGATGCTTGCTGTTTCTGCTTGTTCCTGCCGGTCTGTCTGTCTGTCTGTCTGTCTGGGTGAGGTTTTTTTTTTTACATTTTTTTTTTTTAACAACGCCTGCAGTATTAACCTCAGTCTAACACACACAGTGTGTGGGAAGCACCAGTTGGCTTCCTCTTTTTCTCTCTCTGTCTCTCCTCTCCTTCTTTCTTCCTCTTCTCTCCCTCTCCTTGGGAAGGGGCCGAGAATGCCCAATTTTTTGAGTGGTCTAGTTACCCCCTCTCGCTGGCCTCTTCGCAGAGGGGGACTACATTAAGATGTTCATGAGGGGACGTCCCATCACCATGTTCATCCCGTCGGACGTGGAGAACTACGAGGACATCCGGACGGAGCTGCCACCGGAGAGACTGAAGCTGGAGTGGGTGTATCCTTCCCTGCCGCATTCGGCTGGCTCGTCCGCCATGTCACTCTGTCCATCTGTCCAACTCTCTGCCTGCCTACCTGTCCCTCTCTGTCCATTTATGCAGCTGCAAAGTTACATAATGTAATTACATTACATTGGTTAAGAGCATCTGCTAAATGATTGAAGTCTAGAGCGACTTCCAGCATAATAGAACATAAGTATATATATATATATATATATATATATATATATAGTATATATACTGGCATACATCCGTCACTAGAACTCTGAATCCAAAATATATCTCAATAGTACACGTAAAATAAGTACACGTAGATTGTTTGTTTGTCCACATTCCTCTCTGTCTGTCTCTGTGGTCCTGGACCTGTCTGGGCTGCTGGACTGTCCTCAGCTGACCGCTCCTCTGCAATCCCCCCCCCCCCCCCCTTCCCCGCTCTGGCCGTCTCCTCCCTTGTTGGCGGTAAGGAGAGCGGATCCTGCGGATTTGGGCCCTCCCTTCCTGTGCAGGTCCGCGCTCTTCTTCCTGCATCTCCCCAGATGCCCCTGTGCAGGGCCAGGTTCAAAGGCACAGTATTTTGCAGCATCTTACAGGATCCTGAACTGTAAACACGCGGGCCTCACGATAATAACATTCTCTCATGTTTGAGAAATGCCACGCCGTCTCGGCCATTTGGAGGCGTCTGTGCGGTCAGAGCCTGTCCCCGCTGGGCATCCAAGCGCATGCCTCACGCGTCTGTGTGTCCCTGTCTATCCCTCTCTCTGTCTCCGTCTGTCTCTCCCCCTCTTGCTGTCTCTTTCTCTTTCTCTCTGTGTCTTAGCCTCTCTGTCAGTCTCTCCCTCTCACTCTCCCTCTGTCTTTTCCTCTCTCCCCCCTTCTCTGTCTTTCTATATCTTTGTTTCTTTGTCTTTGTCTCCCCCTCTCTCTCTGTCTCTCTTTCTCATTCTCTTGCTGTCTCTCTGTCTCTGTCTCTCTCTCTGTGTCGTTGCTTCTCTCTGTCTCTGTCAGTCTCTCCCCCCTTCTCTCTCTGTCTATCTTGGTTTCTCTTTGTCTGTCCCTCTCTTTGTCTCACTCTTTCTCTTTGTCTCTATCTGTCTCCTCTGTCTCCCCCCCCCCTTCTGTTTCTCTCATTCTCTTGCTCTCTCTCCCTCTCTCTCTCTCTCTCTCTCTCTCTCTGCATCTCCATTCTTCTCCTTGACTCAGTCGGTCAGGTACGGCTACAGGGGTCGCGACTGCAGGGCGAACGTGTACCTGCTGCCCACGGGAGAGATGGTGTACTTCATCGCCTCAGTGGTCGTGCTCTTCAACTACGAGGAGAGGACGCAGCGCCACTACCTGGGCCACACCGACTGCGTAAAATGGTGCGTCCTTTCGGGCCTCAGGGGAGGATAACGCCGCTGGCACCTACGCACGGCCGCACGCAATGCGGGCGTCATGTGGCGCTCCCAGGGGAGCCGTTGGAAGAGCCACGACCTCTATGAAAATGAAATGCAAATGGGGGTTTGTCAGGGATTCAAGAAGGCAAATGAGAAGGTTCTGATAGTGGGTCTGTAAACAGTGTGGGCCTTTGTCTCTGTTGGGAAATAGGATTTAAATTGGATTTTCCTCTGCTGCCCACCAGTATTGAATTACATCAACAATCTTGTTTAGCCTTGCTTTTACCTGGGTTATGTCAGATGCTAAAAAAAGGACTTGTTTCTGACATGTCGGTGTAAATTATATGTTACCTAGCCTCTCAGTGCATGGAGGCGCTCTCCTTCCTCCAGTAGAATGCTATTCATCCCCCTCTCTCTGAGAGTGACATGCTCATGCCCTCCCCTTGTCCCCTTTCAGCCTGGCGATCCACCCTGACAAGATCCGCATTGCGACCGGGCAGCTCGCCGGCGTGGACAAGGACGGTCGGGTGAGTGCTTCCACGCCCTCAGTAATGGTGCCTGATCTGGCACAGAGGCGTTGCCAGAGCTGTTGGCGGTGCGCAAAGGGGCAAGCGAGTTGGGCTCAGGGAGTTAAACAGGTTCTAAAGAAAACAAGCTTCTCGCTCCCTCACCCTCTCTCTCCCTCCCCCTTTCTCCCTTGCTCTCACTCTCTTTCTCTGTCTCTGTCTCTCTCTTGCACTCTCTCTCTCCTTCTCCCTCACCCTCTCTCTCTCTCTCTCTCTTTCTCTCTCCCCCTCTCTCTCACTCTCCCCCTCACCCTCTCTCTCTCCCTCTCCCTCTCTCTGTCTCCCCACGCACCTGGCCGAGCCCCGCTCTGGCAGCCTGCAGCTGAAATGCCATCGAGTTTGGTGTCTGTGGTCTGTGCTCCGAGACTGTGAAAACAACAAGCCTGCTGTGTTTATTGTGCAACCCATATGTGCGTATGTGTATTTGTGTGTTTATGGGTCTTTTCTGTGCTGGCGTTTTTGTGCATTTGCTTGTGAACGTACTTGCACCTGTACATTAGCGTGTGTGTGCGCGCCTGTAACAGCAACTTCCATAGATTGCATTCCAATGCATTTTACTTGCGACATGTTCATGCCACTGGATATTTACTGATGCAGGTAAGATTTAAGTGTTAGTTGAGTAAATATTTAACCCGAAGGTACATCCGCACCTGGGATTTCAGCCTCTCTGATGAGTTCCCACACGCACTCACTTGGCCCAACTATAGCGGGGTTAAAAGTTAAGTGTATTTAAGATGCTTGGTGGAAATATATATTTTTCCTTTTCCACAATAATTTGGTAGGTAATGAAAAGATGGATATTCTCTTGCAGTCTAGTTCCCTAACCGCTGTTCCACTTGGCTGCCCTGTTTTATGCCTGAGGTTTGCAAGCCCGAAGGTAGCGGGTAACCGTCTCCTCCCTCCCTCCCTCCCTCCAGCCCCTGCAGCCCCACGTCAGGGTGTGGGACTCGGTCAGCCTGTCCACCCTGCAGGTCATCGGCCTGGGCACCTTCGAGAGGGGTGTCGGCTCGCTCTCCTTCTCCAAAGCCGTGAGTCTCCGGCCTTCCATCCTCATCCTCAGCACTGAACGAAATGAGCCTGGCTCATGAGAGAGAGAGAGAGGGAGAGAGGGAGAGCCATAAAATGTGGTTGCATTGTGTGAGAACAGGGCAGATCCGCCACAGGCTAGATCTCGGAATAGATTTTTACATTGAAAGCCTAGGAAAACATGTAGGCCCTTTTTGTACTTGCAAGGGTCGTTAATCTTAAGAATTTGAGTGTTTCAGGAGCTGTTGAATTCTGGGGCTTTTGGAGCTCCGGAGGTCTGAAGTTTGAGAGTTCCGGAGTTTCAGAGCCGCGGAATTCCAGAGCTCGAGAGATCCGTCGTCCTGAAACTCTGGACCTCCCCGCTGTGAACACGCTGTAATGTTGGAGGCCCTCGCCTGGGTGCCAGATGCCTCACAGTGCCTCTAATCAGCAGCGGTTCACAGTCCTCCCTCTCTCTCTCCCTGGTTCTCAGTCTCTCTCCTCTCATTCTTGCGCTCTCTCTCAGCACATTCCAGCTCCCTGCCTGTACTTCAGTCCAGCATACACACACACACACATTAAGTTTTTTTTATTCTGTAATCTCTTTTGGTGGTCATTCTATTTCTGAATCTAGAACTAGTAAGCATTCTTAATCATTGGAATGCAGATCTGCATTTCTCCATTTTCCACACAGACCGATCAGAACTTTTTTTTTTTTTTTTTTTTGAAGTTGAAGTTGCTGAAAGGTCTCTGTCCCCCCAGGACTCAGGTATCCACCTGGGCGTGATTGACGACTCTAATGAGCATATGCTGACCGTCTGGGACTGGAATAAGAAATCCAAGATAGCAGAAATTAAGGTGAGCTTCTTCCTATCATCACCCGTGTTCCCCTTGTCCCCATTTCACTGGTCTCTGGTCCCCCTCACTGTGACTCCCTCACCTTCCTGTGACATCCTGCCTCTTCTCCACCCTCCAGACCACGAATGAAGTGGTGCTAGCAGTGGAGTTTCACCCCACGGACGCCAACACCATTGTCACCTGCGGCAAGTCCCACGTCTTCTTCTGGACCTGGAGTGGTACCTCGCTGGCACGCAAGCAGGGCATCTTTGGGGTGAGCACACACACACACACACACACACACACACACACTGCAGACCCACAAGCACAAATAAGAACAGTCACCACATAGTCATACATGCCCACTCTCTCTTTGTGGTGCAGCTGGTGTGTGGGAATGTAACCTTCTCTCTCTTCCCTTAACCCCTTCCCTCATTATTTCTCTGCTTTTCTTCCTCCCACTCTCTTCTTCACTTCTTCTTTCTCTCTTTCCTTCCTCAGAAATACGAGAAGCCGAAGTTCGTACAGTGCCTGGCGTTCCTCAACAATGGGGACATTCTCACAGGCGACTCTGGGGGCATAATGCTGGTGTGGAGCCGCAGCACGGTGGAGCCTGCCCCGGGGAAGGGGCCGAAAGGTACCGCTGACACCCTAGCACCGCACAGCAAACCCCCCAACAAGCCCACAACCTTACACCCAGAGAGAGAGAGCAAAACAGAGAGAGAGAAAAAGAGAGAGAGAATGAGGGTGTGGATGCTGGCAGGTCTCTCGCGTTGGGCCCATGTGCCTGGAGGAAGATCCGTGTTCTAACGATAATTGTTTTTGTTGGCGCAGGCAGGAACTGGTCTTAAAGAGCTACAGAGCCGTGCCAGCACTAAACTGTTAATGGTTATTTATTTACCCTATTTGCCGCGATGAATCCGAGCATTGCGCCCCCAGGCTGTGGAGCATCTGAATGCCGAGCTCAAACAGGGCTGGCGGGGTATTTCAGTGCTCACAGGCCATCACTCCCATAGTGCTTTGCGAAATTGGGTGTGTGAAGGTACGTGCTGTCCAGAAACACTGGTTGGGGGGGGGGGTGAATTCTGATACCTCCTGTCTTTTGTAAGCTTGATATCATTACGTGCAGGGCTGAAGGCACTGCTGTAATTCCAGATCGTTCCGGTCTCCGTGCTGAATTAATATTAGATGTGTCAGAACAACAGAGGCACGGGTTTGGTTCGCTGATTGCGTGCGTGAGAGTATTAGGCGGAGTTCCTCATCCAGTAGCATTTTATTAACCCAAAACAAATGACCTGACAGATTTAGTGCTGTGTGATGTGAGCAGATAGACAGAGAGGCGTGCTGTGGTTAGGATGGTTCAATGTGCGGGAATTAGCATAATTTATTCCTTTAGTCTTGCTTTGTATTCAAATTACTCGGACCTGATAAATGAAAAGAGGCTCTGTCTCTGCTAATATGGAGCCATAACTTAATCTAATGCAAATTTGTTTCTCTGTGTCTCTCCCCATTAAAAACCCCTCTGTCCTTCATGAAGGTGAAACTCTGCCTCCTACTGGCCACAAAACTCCCATTACCCATTACCTGTACTACTCCCGGGGCTAGGAAATGTAAATCGATCCATCAAAGCATTTAATAAATAAAGTCTTAATACAAAATATGTGCAAAATGTACACGTACAAAATATACCAAAGAATCATTTACATAATTGATTCGTAATTTCTTATTAGCCAGACATCTAGATCAATGAAAAAATGGTCCTTTGAATGAGCTGCATGTCTGACCTGTTGGTTTTATCCTCAGTTTTCTGTTGTAGCTTTTAAATGACTGAATGAATGTAGCTAAAAGTAAGCCTCGCTAATATACTCTCAGCGAAACCTTTGAAACACACAATGCGAACAGGATACAAGGCAGCCAAACTACATTTGAATAAAAGGATACGAGCCAAGAACACAAGCTCTAGCGTGTGTTGTTAGAGCCTGGCAAACTGCCATAAATGCTATCAAAATATGAAGCGAATGAAATGTATATAATATAGTGTATATAAAGTATATAAAAATATGAGGTGCATTCCCCATATGAAGCTGAAGCCTTTTTTCCCAAACTTAAAAAAATCCTGAACTCAGCTGGCCTTATATGTATCTGTAGGTATCTCCATCCACAGCTACTAGACCAAGCAATTTAGCGAGCTAATTCACAATTGCTAAACTTGTGCTTCAAAATGATGGAATATAAGCAAAATCATTTGCACATAGGATTGTTTGTCAGTTGATTCTGATTTCAGTTTTGATCATTGATTTTGATTCTGTTGTGTCATGAAAGCATGAATGCTTCGATGCACGCCTTTCTCAGGCTGGCATTCCAAACCCCACACCCAGCCCGCAGATGCAGAGGTTCATAAGAGCTGCTCAGAGGGGCACTCTGTTCCCTGTGCTTTACACGAGACCCAAGGCTGTGTCCATTTGTGAGATCAGATTTTTACCACCTGCATCACTGCGTTCACCAAGTCTGCTAGCTAGCATTAGCCTTTTGGGCTAAGTACGTGTTTGTCCTGCTGGTTCATATCTGTATTTTCAGCTGCGCCATTGCTGCCGAGTTGCTAAGAGTACTTATGTTTCTATGGCTGTCCCACATTTCCACCCCCCCATTGTTGGATCCTTATGCTCACTTACCAGTATCATACCAGTAAGGCTAATATTAGCTAGTAGGCTGTCACCCAGGCTAGCAGTTTGCTGATAATGTCAACTGAATGTCACTGACTGCCCGTGTTGCCAGGGGTAGTCCCATTTGTCAAATTTTCCCAGTTTGTGTGATCTTTTTTTTGATACAATGAAACATGGTCCACAGTCAGCTTGGTGGGCAGCACCTCCTGTCCGAATGCGGTCCTCCGGAGTGTTCAGCAGTGCTACTTTTGGTCCCGTGCCAACTCGGCATGATCCGCAGGCTGTGTTAATGTGTGATTAGCTTTGCCAAACGGCGCGTTTTTTTCAGCTCCAGAGTGCCCCAGAGGGGTGTAGGCCGAAGCCCCGCCCTCGCGCTGCTCCGGGGCGGCCGCAGCTGGGGAATCACCCGGTGCGCTGCCCCGCACCAGCGGGGTTCCCCCCTGCTGCAAGTGCATTATCAGCACATCCTACGCTGTTATTTCAGGAGCGATAAAATGGAGGAATGCGGAGAATGCAGACATGTCAGCCCCACACACACACATACACACACACACACGCAGACACACACTCGTCATTCCCCTCCAGCACACGCTGCCCCCCAGAGAACAACAAGAGAGCGCCTGTCTTGAATTCCCACCATGAACCACATTAATGACTGTGAAGTATTTCTGCTATTTCACTCCCAGAAAGCTGGGCTGGGAGTTACTGGCAGTCTCTCGATATTTCTCCTTCTCCCCATTTGTATCTCTCTGTTTTTTTTCCTCTTCTTGTCTCGTCTGATAGGTATTGAGCACGGTCTGTTTGTGTGTGTGTGTGGTGTGTGTGTGTGTTTTGGTGGGGGGTCTGGAACTAGAGACACATCTCTTTACCCACATGCCCTGCTTTCCCTCTGATTGTCTGCCTTTCTTTTCCTCGTCCCTCTCCCGTTCGCCGGTGGCCTGTCCCTCAGGTGTGTACCAGATCAGCAGTCAGATCAAGGCCCACGACGGCAGCCTGT
The DNA here is from genome assembly GCF_013368585.1 of Megalops cyprinoides. Taxonomy (NCBI): domain Eukaryota; kingdom Metazoa; phylum Chordata; class Actinopteri; order Elopiformes; family Megalopidae; genus Megalops; species Megalops cyprinoides. Next base: position 23,625,968 of record NC_050597.1, on the reverse strand, counting down.
TCACTCTGTGCCAGATGAGGAATGGCACTCTGCTGACAGGAGGGGGAAAGGACCACAAGATCATCCTGTGGGACCACGACCTGAGCCCAGAGAGAGAGATCGAGGTGGGACGCCCTGCACACAGAGTCCAGCACAGAGCACCCTGCCCCGCACATACGCACACATACACACTATATACAAACACACTCTACACACACACCCTCTCATACCCTGTTTACACTCCAGGAACACATGCACATACCTTCTTACACACCTTAGGAACCTATGCATACACACACACACCATCTGTGTATGCAAGGTCTGTGACATCATGCATACACACACCCGCTACTTAATTACACCATATATAGTTTGTATAGTTAAATATATTTTGCTGTACTTTGTCTCACCTCCTCTCTGGATATCTCTTCATCCCTGTGGTCCTGTAGGTCCCTGACCAATACGGAACCATTCGTGCTGTGGCCGAGGGGAAGGGGGAGGAATTTTTGGTGGGCACATCGCGAAACTTCATCCTGAGGGGGACGTTTAATGATGGTTTCCAGGTTGAAGTGCAGGTGAGTGAATAGTGTGGGCCTGTCTCTACTTTCTCTGTCCACATTCTTTTATTTTATTGTCGTGTCATTCACGTGATTCATTCACACCATACATTCCAAAACCTCCTAGAGAGCATGGTGGCTGCAAATCAAAGAAGAATACCCGATAACCAGGCAATATATGTGGATAGGCAGATGTTGTACACCAGTGGTCAACTATTGTGCACAGGTGGTCATCTGTTAGACACAGATTGGTGAATCACACAGGTATTACAGGTATTGAATGTAGTCAGGTATCGTGTGGATTGTCAGCTGTAAAGGTGGTTACCTCTTATGCAAAGGTACTGTGCTCAGGCACACAGCCTTAAAAAACAAACGCAGAAAAAGTTTCCGAACTTGTGGGGGCTAATTTAGGATGGGGAAGGAGTGAGACGGGCTGAACAGATGAAAGGGAATCCAGGACTGCACGGGCATCCAATGCTGGTCCCTCATTGGTTCCGACTCATTTCCTCCCTGAAGGAGCGCAGACGAGAACTATTATATCCAGAGATGGAGTGTTAGCGCTGCTCTCTATTAGGGGTCATTTTCTGGTGATTTCCCGTTTAAAATAAACAAGCGTCCTTGGAATGCCTCCAGTCTTTCAGCTCCAGCCAACTGGGCCCTCGGGCTGTGGAATTGTCCTCTTCCTGTCTGTCTGTCTCTTCAATGGGGTACTGTCTCATGCCTGTCTGTTCTGTTTGCTTCCTGTTTGTTCTTTTTCTCTGTGAGGGAGATTTTTTCTCTTGTCTCTGTCTTTGTGGAGGGTAATTCTCTCTCCCCGTGCTCCCCAAGATGCCAGATTTTAACCTGTCACTCTACCTCTGCCCCTCCCCCCTCCAGGGTCACACAGACGAGCTTTGGGGGCTGGCCACGCACCCCTTCAAGGACCTGTTCCTCACTTGCGCTCAGGACCGACAGGTGTGCCTGTGGAACTCTGTGGACCACTCGCTGGAATGGACCAGGCTTCTGGATGTAAGCACTGCCTACAACCTCCTCTCACACTCTGTGTTGTAGCACAGTAGTGTACTGAAAAACGTCTCACACTTTCAGGTGTACTGCAGCATGCGCTTTCTGCATTTCCAGTGATTGCTAATGTTTCCATAGCTCATTGTTGTTTGATATTATCTGAAAATCTCTGACCTGCTGTGTTCCCTTCTCTCCTCTGCCTCTCTCCCTCTCCTCACTCCTCTCCTTGCTTTCCCTCCTCCCCTTTTCCTTACCTCCTTCCTGTCTTCTCCTCTGTCTCCCTCCTCTCCCTCTCTCTCTCAGGAGCATGGACACTGTGCAGACTTCCACCCCAGTGGTGCAGTCGTGGCTATCGGGACTCACTCAGGAAAGTACGTCTGCCTCAGACCTCGTGCCTTCTGGAACATTCATACTGTAACCAGGGTCTCTGTCTGTATAATGTAGCCAAGGTCTCATCTGTCTGCATCAGTGTGGGTCTTAACGGCAGCAAGTGTTTGTCATTCGACCCTCTGTGTGCCGCAGGTGGTACGCTCTCGATGCTGAGACGAGGGACCTGGTCGCCATCCACACCGACGGGAACGAGCAGCTGTCTGTCATGCGCTACTCCGTTGGTAGGTGGAGACTAGGGGTGTGTCTTACCCACGTTACCATGCTACCGATCGGGCTACCTGGGCCTGCTCTGTACGGCAAAAAAAAAAAAAACACCCACCATCCTCTGCTCTCCCCTCTTCTCCCCCCGTCCCCCAGATGGCACCCTGCTGGCAGTGGGATCACATGACAACTTCATTTACCTCTACACCGTGTCGGAGAATGGCAGGAAGTACAGCAGATACGGGAAGTGCACTGTGAGTCAGGGGCTTTCCTCACCACGCGTCTGCCCTGTCCTCTCCCTCACACCTGCCCTGTCCTCTCCCTCACACCTGCCCTGTCCTCTCCCTCTCACCTGCCCTGTCCTCTCCCTCACACCTGCCCTGTCCTCTCCCTCACACCTGCCCTGTCCTCTCCCTCTCACCTGCCCTGTCCTCTCCCTCACACCTGCCCTGTCCTCTCCCTCACACCTGCCCTGTCCTCTCCCTCACACCTGTAGTGTCCTCTCTCTCACTTCTCAGTAGTCTCTTGCAGCCCACCCCACGGTGTAGTGCCTAAGCTCTCTGAAGACAGCTCACTTCATGAGCTGGAGCTCTTGAACATCACTGTGAAGGTTTTGACCCTGTGAAATGGCACCGTGAGCTAAAAGACTGATTATGAGACTGACCTACGTAACTGCTGTCTTTCATATAGCTGCCAGCCATGATGACAGTAGTACAGGAGTCCCTCATACTAAAGGGCTCACATTGTCAGTCTGAATCAGATCAACTCGGCATCGGATGGTCACAGTGTCTATACTATGTTACATTTTTTCAGAAATTATGTTATCACCTGTTACTATCTCTCCCCGGTGTTTCTCTCCAGATCTCAGGATGTTACTGCTGTACAGAGTGTCATAAAACTTCCTGGGTAATAGAATTTTGGATCGGATACTCCAGTTTACACGCAGTGGCCATATCTTCATTCTGAATCTGCCGTAATCGCTCTCTTTGAAGAGGGAGATGATTAGTATGATTAATTTGAGTCTGCTTTGAGCCCAAAAGAGGAGGATGATTCATACGAGTCTGCTGAAGGAAGGAGAGGATGATGGGAAACAGTATCTCCCTCTTCCTCCTCCTAAAGGAGTGCTTTGTGTAGATATGAGCAGAAATGCAGTTGCGTTTAGAATATCAGGAGAGAACATTACAACGCCTGCCATGTCGATTTAAGCGATGTATTCATGGTAGCGGCCCGCGCGGAATGCTGTGCCCAGACCGCAGATATTAGTTTCATGTTGTGTGAAAGAGGCCCAGTCGCTAATAGGCACGCTCAGCCACTCTTTTATTATTGTTTTCTATTTTTGCTGGCTTTTAAACCATACCAGCATTCATCGACAAAAAGGAAGCCAAGCTTCCCTGCATTTTTTTTTAACCAGACTAGCGCAGAAGTCCTTCGGCTTTTATATCACAGCTCAGAGTGCTGTTGGTGCTTTGTATCGCCACAGTCTAGACGTGCTATTCAAATAAATCTCACAAAGCGTGACAGAATGGTGAGCTCTGTAGCAAATATGATTGTGCAGAGATGAACAGTAGTCCGGTCAGGTTGCCATACACACCAACTCCGAAGTGGAAGCCCTTGCTTTTAGGCTGGATTGGGAGGATCTCTCCTGAGTATGTGAACAGAGCAGTGCTTACTGCAACTGTTTTTTAGTGCATGTGTGTGTGTCAAACACAGAGGGACACGTATTAAACAGAGGCAGTAAGGTTTATCGACCGTGACAAGAGACCCATGTCGACCTGGTCTGCAACCCTTGGAGTGACTTTGTGCTGTGCCATTGTTAGAGTGATTGCTTCGTGTGAGCTTTCTGATTGGCTGCTGGTCAATGTGTGGCTCTCCTCCTCTCCTGCCTTTCCTGGTCTCCTCGTCTGCCTTAACATATGCAGGCGTGATTCAGTCCAGCAGGCACAGCGACGGCCAGGTAAAGGGTCGACCGCAGCATGTGTGAGCGGCGTCAGGGCCAAGTCGCTTGCAGAACCACATCGGCTGCTCACACGGTCGCAATCAGGTCAGTCAGGAGAACCGATTATGCAGTGACAGTTGGATTAAAGTCGTTTGTACACACAGTCAGGTCAAGATCAGCTGCATTTGCATCCAGAGTCATTTTCAGGTCCAGCTCTTTGCAAGGAGTCTCTGCTCAGGTCTCTGTTTGAGTGCAGTGTCTGTGCTTGATGGGACTACGTGGCTCTCGTAGCACTTTCTCAATGTTGTTGTTGTTTTCAGCCACCTGGTGGCGTTGAAGAGCCCTGGAGAAAGGCCACACCGCTGCATGAAAAATGAAAATAAATTCAAGAAGCGCGAGTGAAAGCATAAAAGTCTGATTCTCTTTTCAGCCTCTCGGTTAATCTTGAGAGGCAGCGCATTTCAGAAAGAACAAAGCCGTAATTAAACATTGTGGGAATGCTGGTTTCTGCTTTTATTGGCGCTGGCAGACTGTTTGCAGTCTAGGCCCCCCAGAGGATTCTGGGCCGTCTGTGAGACAAGCTCCACGCTGTAGATTAAACACACAGCTGTACATTAATGTTAACATCGGAGGGAGGAGGACCGAGGTTTATCTGCAAGAACTGAGCGTGGGTGTATGTGTATGTGTACATGTGTGGTGTGGCTGTTAAATATTTCTGTATTCCAAAGAGGTATGTGTGTGTCTCACACAGTGCCTCGTGTGTGTTTGTGCGTGTGTGTGTGTATGTGCGTGTGCACGTGAGCGCAGTGCGGAGCATTGTGTCTTTGTGCAAAGTGAGCCGAGCAGCTGTTAAGCGTCTGGGTCAGGCTTGGCAAGACATCACAGACATTCCTGCGTGTGTGTGTGTGCGCGTGTGTGTGTGTGTGTGTGTGTGTGTGTGTGTGTGTGTGTGTGCTTTGGACGCAAGCCTGCAGACTCCAAGGAAATCATACAAAGTGCCAAGACAGACAAACAGAGATTCCCTCCCTGACCCTGGCTGGGGGAGGACAGACGGACAGACGGGGTGGGGAAGGGGGGGGAATCGCAGTGGAGTGGGAAAGATCACCCTGTCACTCTCTCTCCCTGCCTCCCTCTCCCTCCTTCCCCTCTTTGTTTTGTTGAAGCTACTATTTTACGCCAGTGCCTGGCATCAAATGTGACTTGCCGCTTTGGAAATAATTTACCACTCCACAAAGGTTCTGTGTACGTCGTACCACAGCTCTGTGCTAACATTTTCACCCTCTGCTGACTTCCTCCACTATGCTTCTCTTTCACTCGGCTCAGCCGAATTGGCTTTTCCAGTCTGCTATATGTCTGTGTTGACAAAGTGTGCACAGCAATCCACCTCTCTCCCTCCCTCTCTAAGCCTCTCTCTGTTTTGCTTCCTTGCAGGGACATTCCAGCTACATCACACATCTTGACTGGTCCCCCGACAACAAGTTCATCATGTCCAACTCAGGCGACTATGAAATCCTTTACTGTGAGTTATCCACCGTTCTGCTGGCTCGCTCACACTTTAATACCAGAGAGCTTGGATCTTTTAGACGCTACTTCCAGTTGGCAGCTTCATGCTGTGTCTTCCAGTCGCTCCTTGAGTGTTCATAAGCGCTGAGTATCACGTGCATTCAGGTTCATACACGGCAATGCTAACATGTCGTCGTGTAGCGTATGTCACTGAGGTTTTTACACACGCACACACACAGTCTCTTTCACTCACGTTGACACACAAACACGCACACTAGTGAAGGTTTATACACTGACAGACGCCCATTTGGTCACGCTCCAGGGAACCCAAGGTTATCGGTTGTACTATGTCTCTCTCTCTCTGTCTCCCTCAGGGGACATTCCAAATGGCTGCAAGCTGATCCGGAATCGCTCGGAGTGCAAGGACATTGACTGGGCCACATATACCTGCGTGCTGGGATTCCACGTCTTCGGTCAGTCCCGTGCTGTTCCGTTTCACCGGAAGTGCCTGTCACGGTGTCTCCACGCTGCAAAAGCGAGGGCCGCCTCACACCTCCGCAAAGCTTCGTAACGCTTGACTGCAGCCTTCATAAACATTCATAGTCTCACACGGCAGCTGAAATCTCTTCATCTGGTGCCTGCTTATTCTCACAAGCAGTTATGACTGTCTGCGAGTGCTTATGGAAATTGTTGTGCGTTGAGCACTTTGAAGGCATTACGTCGGGCCCTTCAAAGAGAGCATTATTTCTGTGACACACAGCTCTGTGTTCGCGGCTCTGGGTGGGTTTTGACAGGCTTGGTCTCTCCCTCAGCCCCTGTGTGATGGGATTGCTGGTTCATTTCTCCCTGGTGGGGGTGGATTTTTGCCCAGTCTCCAGGCTGGTATTGCAGCCTTTCTGTGGGGCTGGCCCTCCGCGCCAGGCAGTCTGTGGTTAGATAGTGCTGGGGCCCCAAGTCATTCAGCGCTATTAAATGCTCTCAGGAATTCTCATTCGCAGTCTCTCCATCCCTCTCCCTCCACTTCTCTCCATCTCCCTTCCTCTCTCCCTCTCCTCATTTCTGTCTGTCTCCCTCTCTTCTTTGCTTCCCTTATTTCAAAGTCGCAACCAGCTCTAATGTCACAGCAATTTCTGCGTTGGAAGAGCATATGAGACAAACTGACACATAATACGCAAAGCGTGCATAGCTCGACTCGGGGATAAATGCAATACCCATGATATAAAGTGACATTCTCCCCTGGTCATTTCTGTCCCAAATCACAATGGAAAAGGGAAATAATGATTTTAATCGCCCGCACCTGGAAAAAGTGCCTCTGCAGATTGTGAGGTCTGGTATAGTATCTACCGCTCCTGACGTGAGGCACACGTGAAAAAAAAAAAGAGATGGAAACAAAAGGTCTGAATATCGGACCCCGTCTCCTACATTTTTCATGGCTTTATGAGACTGGAAAAACTGTTAACTCTTGACTTGCAGATTCCAACGCGCTGAGCCGAAAGATTGAAAGAGAGCTGAAACCAGAGCCGATAGTCCCCCAGAGATGTATTACAGATTTCTGAAGGGAGAAGTGATCAGTGAGGGGACAGCAGAATCGTGCCATGCCTCCGTGGCGCTGGTCTGCCCCCTGGTGGCAGGTTTGCATCAGCACGTGCTCACGTCTGCAGGCCAGCGTATGGACAAAGCAGAGCAAATCAGGGAGATGTCTTCATAAACTGCGGGGAAAAAGGAGGTCTTGTTTACTCCGCAATGCTGAGACAACTGTAGCGTGACCATAATCTCAAGACACGCAGTGGGACAGGGTGGGGTGAGAAGCCGGCACCTGTGTGTGGGTGTGTGTAAGAGATAGAGAAGTTTCCACAGGAAAAGCCATTTTGTATCAGGGTAATTTGTCGTGGAACCTCCCTTGGTCCCACTTTGAGATACGACGAGTTTGGCAAAAATCTCCCAACCTAAATGAGACGTGGCTGTGGTGCCATCTGCTGGAGACAAAACATACCACCAGAGCTGCCGACAGAGGGAGAAAGTGTGAAATGTGATGTGTCCTCTGCGTGTGGATGTAACCTGTGCCCTGTGTCTTGTCCCGGACAGGGGTGTGGCCGGAGGGTTCGGACGGGACAGATATCAACGCTCTGATGAGGTCCCACAACAGGAAAGTGATCGCGCTGGCTGATGACTTCTGCAAAGTCCACCTCTTCCAGTACCCCTGCTCCCGACCCAAGGTGAGCTCACCCTAACAGCCCACAGAACAGCTCCTTCATGCTGAGCATTCTCTACTAATGCCCTTTGTCAGATAGACCAGAGCCCCAGTGTTAGAGTTCTGAGCTCTCCCTAGAGGATGCACCTCCTGGACTGGGAAGAGTTTTCAATTTTTCAGCTTATATGTACAGTAATAGTTTGGGTATGGTTTATTTTTACCATTTTCCACACTTCAGAATAATAGTAAAGATACCTAAACTACAAAACAACACAAATAGAATTATGCAACAACCAAAAACATGTTATAAACAAATCAAAACTGTCTTATATTTTAGATTCTTCAAAATAGCCAGAAAATATTTTTTAAAATGACATTTTTAGAAAGATTTTAATACACAGGCATCAGCTTGACAACTTGTATCTGTCAAAGAAAATAAGTTCAAGTCTTTAGATCAGAATGCCTTTGAATGCATGTTTCCCATTATCTAAATCTGGTGTGACCAAACTTTTCACAGGTACTGTACCTATGGAATCAGCTATGGATAATCCAAAGGCACTTGCTTCTGTAGGATCATTGTGCTTTGCTGATTAGCGTAATACTACAACGTAACCATCTCTTAAATGCTGTGTTACTGTCCCCCAGGCCCCAAGCCACAAGTACAGCGCCCACAGCAGTCACGTGACCAACGTGAGCTTCCTGCACAGTGACAGTCACCTGGTGTCCACAGGCGGCAAGGACACCAGCATTATGCAGTGGCGACTGGTGGAGAAGACCCCCTCCATACAGCCGAGCGAGAGCCTCACCCTTGGAGAGGGGCTGCTTCAAAACTCCACCCCCCGGGGTGGGGCCCCACCACCTATTCAGACACCCACACCCACAGAGCCCACCGCGCCCGCCTTGGCCTCCCCCCAAACGGAGTCCATCCCGGCCAACGCACCCTCCTCCGAAACGGAGTCCCTCCCGCCCGGCTTAACGTCCCCCTCCACGGAGACCGCCCCACCTCCTTTGACCTCCCCGCCTACGGGCAACACCACCCCTCCTCCCACGCCCACTGAGCCCACCCCCAATGGACAGCAGCAGAGCTCCCCAGAAACCCCTCCCCCCTCCGACACCACCCCGCCCCCCACTGATAGCACGCTGAGCCCCAAGGACAGCCTGGATCCTAGCGACGACACGGCCACGCCGAGTGACGAGTACATGCCATCCACTCCCTCATAAGAACCTGAGCCAGAGCCCAGATTTCACTCTCTATCCTGCTCTGAGCTCCCCCTGGAGGCTGTGAGGCGTAACTGCGCTCTCCAGGGGAGTGCAACGTGGGTTTATTTTCAGGTTCTCTTTGTTTTGTTTTTTTTTTCGTTTGTTTTGAAGTCATTGTTAATTTCCAGATTGGTAGGAGAAAATGAGGGGTATGGTCAGAGAAGGCTGGAAGGCTTAGTGTTGTGTTTTACAGGTTCAGTTGAAGGGCAAAGGGTTAGAGAAATGAACAGCCCTACTATCACAGAAGATGCAGTTGATAAAAATGAAAGCTTGGAGAAAAGACAGACACAAAACCCACACAGACACTAACATATTCAAAAATACACAAACAGACAAGAACAGACACTAACACACAAACGCTAACAGACACTGAAACAAACACAGCATCACACGCACATGCAAACAGACACACACACTTTTTTTTCATGAGGATATTAGCATCCAGGGAGGGAGTAAGTTGGTATTTCCTGTGCTTCACAGAGGAGGTGCTCTTCTTTTTAATCTCAAAAAGCTGGCTTTGAGTTTTAATGTTTTACTTTTTTTCCTGGGGAAAGTTCTAACAATTCTTCTATAGGTTAATAATTAAGGCATATGAGCAGGCAAAAGGAGAGGTCTACATACACACACACACACACACAAACACACACATACACACACACACACACTTAACACTGCTTTTCAGAGCTACAGCCACAGTGCTACGTGAACTCATTGGATATAATTTTATACAGTTCTAGTGTTTTTTTTTTTTTCTGAACGATAGTGATCTGCAAGCCCTGCTCCTCGTCACTGGGCTGGGACAGGGTCGGCAGACGCTTCACCGCGTTGTGGAGAAGGAGCAGAGCAGGGAGGAGGTACCCGCTGTCTGTTTTGTCTGACCCGGACCTGCTACTGCAGTTGGAGATCTGTGGGTTTCCATTACGACCAGCCCATTTAGGACCGTCACATCACTCTCACGCAGAAATGTGCCTCATTTCATGCAGACAAATAACTAGTAGTTGTCAGTATTAGGAACGTTAATTTGTCGGACTGTGAACCAGTTCTAACATGCTTGTATTGCTTCATATAATTTCAACCCTTGAACCAGCATTTAAATGAATTCTGATAAAGTAGCTGTATGATTGAAAAACCATAGTCACTAGTGATACAGTATAATTATACATGTATGAACACTGCGGTCCCCATTTAATGATTCCCCCAATGGATGCCCTCAGATTGTACCCTCAGTTGTACTGGATGCTTTTTATGGATCAGGGTGTAATTGCTGGCTTTAAAGCTAGCCTGTTCATGTATGCCAATAGGCTTGCCAACACAGACAAAAACAATTTACTGTCCAGTTCTCTGAACCATGTGGCACTGGGCTGGGGTTGGTCTTTACCCTGTAAAGGTCTGGAGCAGTATTCGGACTTACCTGCTCATTTTGGTCTGCCGTAGTGGCAATCCACAGATCAGAGGCAGGTTGGACACAGCAAAGACCTGCTTCAGAAGACTGCATGTGGTGTGTATGTCTAGGGGGTCAGTAAATTTGATGTTCAGTTTCGGGTCTAATACTCTCTTGTGGGCTGAATGGATATGCAGTCAAGCTGTATTACTGAGACACAGTCAAGTGAAACCTGACCAGCCCCACACCAGGTCTCCATAGAAACAGCCAAATGACCTGTCCTTTCCCTAGTCAAATGCCTGCATGATGGTCATGGCTAGAACTTTGTGCTCTGTATTTTTTCTTTTTCTTTTTTTTTTTTTTTAAACTCAGTGATGTCATAAGTGATTTATATGATGCCCCAGTCTGCCAGGACAGGAAGAGTGAGCGAGAACTCACCGCATCTTAGTATTGAAATTTTATACCGGGACTGAACCGAAACGTTTGCATATCCTATGGACTACGAACTTCTCCATGTCTTCAAGAATCTGCATTTTTTTTTTTCTGTTTTTTGAGGGGTGGATAGGCAATATGCTGCATTTTTTTTTAGGGCTGATTAGAGACAATCTTTTCTGTTTTTTGGACTGAAATATTTTAAAGCTGATTTGAGATTTCCTGTTCTGTTTTTTTTTTCTTTTCTTGGACTGAGACGTTTTTTAAAAGTCTTAAGTGTGTGAGCCGGCGTTTACACATCTGCGTCATTCCGGAGGGCGTCCCAGCTGTCATTCCCTTCCGCACTATCTCAGGTTCAATCCGCCCCGGACACAGAGACAAGATCCCTTTCTCCCAAAAAAAAAAAACAAAAAGCTTTGTCTTTTCTTCCCTAACCCACGGGAATGTGCTGGTGTCTGATGCAGTAACAGAGATGACAGTGTGAAGAAAAAGGGTTCATTTGGGGGATTCATCTGGAGGTGGTGTCAGCTCTGTGTGCGCGGTGGTGTGGGCGCATCGCTCTCTGTACTAGGTTTTGATTGACAGGATACGTGCTGCATGTTCAAGCCTGCCATGTTACTGCTATGGTGGCGGGCATGCTGGTGTGGAGCAGACCACAAAGCAGCCTTGTGATTGGCCAAGCTGCGGAGAGCAGTTACGTGATTGGTCAAATTGCCAAGAGGTGAGAGAGGAGATTACCCATTTTTCGGGGCAGTGATGTGATTGGCCAGATATGGCCAGGACATTATTTTTTTCTAAAGGGTGTAAGGTTTTTTTTTTAAAAGGCTGCTTTGATATGGTGCATTTGTAAAAAGGCATGAGTTGTAGAAGTAGAAGACGTTTGTTTTGCTTGCACTGAGAAGTGACTTGAGGGACTTTGTAGGTAAGGTACATGCATGATTTTGAGTGACAAGGTGGTGTTGTCAGGACAACGCCACCAGGGCAGATGGGAGTTAGAATAGTGAACATGATAGTTTAAGTGCAGAGAAGTTTGCAGCATGGGAGACACATGCTGATGCTGTTTTGCTGATACCATTGAAATACCAACTTTTCCAGCTGATCTACAAAGAGCCTCTTTTTGTGTGTAATGTAATTTTGAGATTGTTTCCCAGTGAAAGGCACGTGTTCTCTTCCAGGGGATGTTTTGGCTAGTTTTTTTTCCAGTAGTTTTTTATTCGGTAGTTTCAATGAATCAGGAGCTCACTCCAAGAAACATGGACTGTTAAATGCATAAAACTCTGCATCAGGTTTGCTCCCATAGTGATGGCAAGACACCTCACCCCATTTCCTCTCTTTCCTCCAGGGGGTGCTGTTCCTCATTGTAAGTGACATCTAGGACCTGTGATTGGTCTATGCACACTCACTATCACCCCCGTTTCCACTGCAGGGCTGGAGCCAGGCTAGCCTGACCCTCTATAGCCCTGGTGCATTTCCATTGCATTGGCCCCAGCCAAGGCACATTGAGGTTACACTGGTTGCCAGCGTCTACCCAGATAGAGAAGAGTGCAGTCCAAGACTGAGGTTTCACCTCCCCCCCAACAAAGTAGACTCCATTTTACCTTTATCTACCTCTGGTTCTTTGCTGTGATCAGTGATGGCGGCACTCTTTCTCCCCTCTGTGTCTGATCTTCTCGGTGTTTAGGACTGGCATCATTGGAAGTAACCTAGTTACACACAGCTTACCCCATTCAACCCATAGCTCTGTTGTAAGTAGGCCAGCACCACTAAGTCTTGCAGGTCAGGTCAGAGGGTAAGCACGACCAAAAAGATAGTGGGAAAACTACCCAGAACCAGAACTGAGAGAGCCAGCCTGGTTCCAGCTCTGCAGTATAAAGGCAGAATAGCTGTGGTCCGCTAGCATTTCCATCCTCTCCATTTGTACATTCAGGTGTGGCTACTTTATGTATATAATGGTATGCCTGTGTGTATATATCTGTTTTGTACGGTGAAAATCACAGCGTGTTCAAATCCATTGCACCCGGCAAAAACGCAGCAGCTGGTCGTCCTTTCAAAGTGTGAGAAATCACTTTCTATTCTTCATTCACAGCACCATACCCTTAAATTTAATATTGTAAACCCACTGCTACAAGCAGCCAAAGAAACCATTATGGCCAAATAGTCTGTAGGGGCAGCAGAGGAATGTTATAGATTCCCATTGGCAAAACTGGGAAAAGTGGAATTGAGGAAGACACAACAGCAGCAGTGATTTGATAACAGGATCGGGGTGCGGGGTTGGGGTGGCGGTGTCTGTTTCAGTCCAGGCAAAGGTCTGACCTTTCTGGGAATGTCGCTCCTTTCTGTAGTTTCCAAGTGACCTTAGACATTGCAGCGGTCAGCTATGGGAGGCCCACAGCAAATACGCGCTTGAATGTCACTGAGATGAGCTGCCTTGCTACTTGTCTGTGCGGGGAGGGCTCAGTTTCCCAGGTCCTCTTGGAGAGATGGGCATGACGCCAGTGAAACCAGGGCGCCTTCAGTCAAAGTGTCTTTTTTTTTTTTTTTTTTTTTTTTTTACACACTGACTCCTGTCTGAAACGGCATTTGAGATTCATACTTACATACTTGTCCAGCTGTCTCATCACACAGATACTGCACTACATCTGGAGACAACAATGCTGTGAAAAGAGTACTGTTCTGGGCTGCATGAGCCTGCTATCCCATGATGCCTAGCTGCAGTAGGCACAGGGTGCTCTGGTGTTTTCCTGGGACGTGTGCCCGTCTCTCATCTGTTTCAGTCTTTTTGTTTTGTCATTCTTTGAACCTGAAGGGCTTGTACTGTTTCTGCAGAAGACATACTAGTGTCCAAAATGTGCTAAAAGAGGGGGGGGGGGTGGAGTGGGAAAACACAAAACTTTCAGAATCTTCTGGAAGTTCAGCCTTCAGCCGATTCCTAGCAGACCTGCAAATTTTTGAGGGCGGTAGGGGGAGGTAGGGTTGCTTCACATGATAGGGCGTGTTCAGGTTAGGGTGGGTCAAGGAGAGGTGGGTTCCCTCTCTGATTAGGTTCTGAGGGATCCTGAAGGATTCTCCAGTGCTTGGAGCCTCCTCAGAGGTTCTCACGCAGTCCGAATGTGACCTTGTCTGTGTGGGAAATGACAACAGGTGGGGCGACGTGCTGATGTAGAAGCTTTAGTGACATGGAGCGGAATAATGCTAATGATATAAAAACATGATGGTAAAACTAAGTGTCATTAAAATATGAATGAGAAAAAAAAACCTTTCACGTGAAGATGTTTGAGCCGATCTGTCTCTCATGCATTCCTGTCAAAGGGCAGAAAAATACTGAAGATTATAAAAAAAAGAAAATAAAAATGATGAAAAGAAAGAACGGTTGTTTTTTGTTTCCTTGTTCTTAAATTCCAGTATATCCTACAGAAAAAATGTCCCTTACCTCTGGTGAGGTTTATTATGGAACCTGTACCCTGAGTTTTTATAATCTCATTAATTTAAGTAATGGTTCAGTTAATGATTTATTTATTCCTGTTTTGATTGTATTTGGGTTTTCAGTGCAACCACTTCATATTTTAAACTCCCAACATTCTCACTACTGGTGTTTCAACATTTTTGCTGAATCATTGCTTTAGTGCTTCTACCCCTCTTGTTTATGTATCTCTTTGCTCCATAGCGCAATTGTGTGTGTCTGTGTGTGTGTGTGTGTGTGTGTGTGTGTGTGTGAGTGCGTGTGCATGTGTGTGTGTGTGTATGCATGTGTGTGTGCGTGAGTGTGTGTGTGTGTCTATGCTTGTGTGTGTGTGTGAGTGTGAGTGTGCGTGTGAGTGTGTGTGTGTGTGTGTGTGTGTGTGTGTGTGTGTGTGTGTATGCATGTGACTGTGTAGATAACCCCTGTGAGTAAACACTGGGAGGTTCGTTCTGTCTCAGTGCAGCTCTCTGTGTGTTCCCAGAGTGTGCATCGCCGCCAGTGCATTGCAACACAAACAAACAGCCCGGCAGACAGACTGGCGGGGTGCAAAGGCCGCAGCCTGCTTGTGTTCGCCGCAGAGACGAGGGCGTCCAACTTTTGGCCCACGTCCTAGCATGACTTAGCAATTTGCTGTCTCTGACGCCGTCCTTTTATCTGGCCACTGTCACCAGCCTGCCTAACGACCCACCAGTCACTTCTGCACAGCTGCACTGCTCCACCAAGCTCGCTTTTTTACCACTTCCAACTGGTAGTGAGACCAGAGGCAGAGACATAGGTAGACTTGCACAAAGCTTTATTTCCAGTGTGACAGGTCTGGGCTGGATCCCCAGCCAGTGGTTAGCTTTACAGAAGGGGTGGTGAGAAAGAGGTGAAGGGAATGAGGGAGCGGGGGGCTGTACAGTATCTCGATACGCAGAATGACGGCGCCCCTGGGCCCTGGATTAGACATTGCAGCGGTTCTTGCGGCAGCACTTCCAGCTGGGCCTCTGACAGAACTCCAGAGTGGTGCAGCCCTTCTCCCCAGAGGCTGTGGCACAGGAACACAGCACATCAGCCATGAATCAGAGTTAGGCACCTTAAAGCCAAAACTGCCTCCAACCCCCATCTTTGCAAAAGTGCGTCAACAGCAAAATGAACACGCATCAATTTTTTACACCCTTCTCTCTCAACCATAATAAACACACACCCTCAACATACAGCACCGAGCAGCCAAGAATAAATGGCTATTCCAGAAATGCTGGTGCCCTCCACAATCAATTCATTCAATTGCTGTCAGACTGTTTCAGCTTTGTGTAGCCATAATTTTTATCTGTATAATTTGAGTTGATGTAAACACAGCATGGGAACAAAATTCCCATTACCCCGTAATACCATAAACATACACAGAGTGATGGAATGTGGATCTGAGACTGTTGGTGGCCGTTCAGAGGGCACCACACAGTCAGATTACTCTGGATCTCTGGTTCCTCAAAAGTACAGAAAGTGATGTCTCTAACCATGACCTACAGCCTAGTTCTCTGTAATCTTAAGAACACTGTTTTAGCGACAGCCACACATTGACCATGCGCTGTTTGGTTAATCCTTTCCCTGTGACGTGCGTTTTCTGTCTGAAAGTTGTGTCGGCTGAGTCTCACCTTTTGTGTAGCAGGCTTGGGGGACTTCACTGTTGCACTGGAGCAGCTGGTTTCTGACCACCAGGAAGTCTTCTCCATAGCACTCAATGTGATAGCCTGCCATATCAGGGAGTAATCTTTTTTTATTTTGGCTTGTTTTGTACTCAATTTTGTTTTACCCTTTTGGGCTGATTTTAGTCCTCCATTGCAAACTATGTACGACCTGTGTCAGCAGTGTTGCAAAGTAATATGTGAAACTGTACTCCTGTGAGAACCTGTACATAACTCAAGCTAATGTCTGAAAGTAAAAGTTTTAACCACCTTGAGAGGAAAGGGTTGGAAATTCAAATTTGTGTGAATATAGCAAACCCAGACTACACTACTGCAGCATAGTAAAGCAGAGCCCTGAGCTCCCACCTGTCTCCAGTAAAAGGTGTCTAAAATCCTGGCCTGAGGACAGGACATTGAGGACCCACCTGCACAGAGAGGCAGCAGCAGCAGCAGCACCAGCCAGGCTTTCATGGTGGAGGTGTTCGGTAGAGAGATGGTGACAGACGAGTGAAGGAGCAGTGGAGGGTTTTTTGGTCTGTCGGGGCAGAGCGTGCGGTTGCTTTTATACCGTTATCTGCCTCAGACAGACGAGTGCAGGCACACGCGGAGAGTAAACAACATTTATCTCCAGGTTCACTGACATTCACACTCATGATCTGGGATTAAAGGGGCAATTACTGGAAATGAGTTATGTGTAAATAAGAGGATAGGGCGCAAGGGGGTTACGGAAATTGGGAAGGGGTTGGGATTCCATAATAAGAATGGAATTATGTTTACTGTTCATGGCCTTAATATGGAACGAAGCCCAAGCATGTACCAATTAGAGTACTTCGTGACCGTGAACTTAACTCTATTTACGTCCATTTGAATGTTATTGGACTGCAGTTGTTTTTTTTTCATACTGATCTCTGCTCTTTACTCCTTTGATTTCTATAATCAATCAAAAACAAGGACAAACGCAACAGTTTTATTCTTTATTAGATGTGCTGTGTTCATTTTCACAACACATTCTAGAAGAGTAATACCGCCAGAGGATTTCCAGAATATTTCACCAACACCACAAGAAAAAAAACAACACAATCCTTTTTTCAACCATGTGGAATCTTTTCCAAAAGCCGTTGTGGTACAAGGAAAGCAGGGCATCATAAAAGCACAGGTGAATGAAGGAGAGCAATGTCTCTGAGTCAGCCCCTGTTCCAGTGGCAGCCTTCAAGCACAAGAGTAAGAGAGTGAGGCTGTAAACAACAGGAGCCCCAAAAACCCCGGCTACCAGAGACACACACAACTCGGAAACGACATCAAAAGAAAGCTTGTTATGCTAACTATTCCTATGCGTGAGAGCACTCGATGTCACCATCATATCCGGTGCTGGGGTCTGTTCGATGGCAGTTGTGCTTTGCTTATATGCTGAGATGGGCTAACTGCTTGCAGGCTTTGAAACTAAATTCATGCATGTGTATTTCTTTTTCTCCGCCAAGATCACAGCCTGAACACTGTATGTAGGCGTACGCCCATGGTTATTCGATAATCAGCACTGATGTCTTTCCTCCTGTTTGCATGAGTGATAGATAATGGATAGATACTGTTATCCACACCATTGGGATACCGTCACCAGGATAATG
This sequence comes from Megalops cyprinoides, assembly GCF_013368585.1. Taxonomy (NCBI): domain Eukaryota; kingdom Metazoa; phylum Chordata; class Actinopteri; order Elopiformes; family Megalopidae; genus Megalops; species Megalops cyprinoides. The sequence continues at coordinate 23,608,390 of NC_050597.1, read as the reverse complement.
TCACTGTTACAGAAACCTTCACTACCATAACATGGCTGCCATTTATATCTTCACTCAGTTAACATCATTTTTATAAAGATCTTCCCTGGGATGAGGTCACTTGGTAGAGGATTACATCATTACTACTGACACCTTGGCTGGACAGATTTTCAGGGGTTCCACATTCTGTCCCTTGTCACTCACACATGGTGAGAAATACGGAAACAGTCTCTCGGTGAAGCTGCCTCTGAAAGTGTAAATAAGCGACATGTCTCCATGATCGAAGAAGGACACCAGACTGTTGTCATAGTCCAGCAGTACCCTGATCTTCTGGGGTTTCCTCTTCAGTGTGAGAGGGGTCCAGGGCTGAGTGCAGGCACTGTAGCGCCTGCCGTCTCTCAGGGCGATCGCCCAGAACCCCTGTGAAGGGTTCACGCTCAGCACCCCCTTCCTTTGGATGGACTCCTTCATCACTCCAAGGTCCCACTTGGTTTTGTTGCCCACCTCCACCTCCCAGCTGTGCCTGCCAGAGGTGAAGCCCTCAGCGCCCAGCACGCACACACACAGGTCACAGCGCTCAGGGTTGTCCGGGATGTGCATCTGCTCTCCTTGGTATTGTACGCTGATCAGGTCGTCAGACAAGGACAGCCAAGGGGCGGCGGTGTTCGGGTCCAGGGTCACTGGAGCTGGAGGTAGTCATGAAAACGACAAGACCTGTTCATGGGCTGTGAATACGTTACTGGCCTTTTTTGCCACCTAATGGTAAAATCAGGTACTTCCATCACTTTGGACAGAGCTGCTAATATTTAGTGAGTTCGTTCGAAAGAGTGGGACACTATGATTTCTTTAGCTGTTTTCTCCAGCCAAAAATAGACTAAAACACATGTGAGCAGGCCTTTATGTTTTTCCCAACACCAACCTCATACATAACAGTAGTCATGTCCTATTGTGCTTGTGATACGAAATGCACAATCAAGCATGTGTTCAGCATGTAGATGCTCCTTTAACTCAATGACAATCTCAAGCCTCCTTGGTTCTGTCTATCAAGTTCTGCAGGCTTGTGTTTGTATTTCCCCATTCAGCGCTTACAGCAGCCTGGTCAGCAGGATTTACACTGTAAGTCAGGTGACTGTGATGGCCAACTCACAACCTGAATGAATGCCCCCTCTACAAAGAGCTGTTTTACTCTGCCAGTACAGTGAGAAGTAGCACTATCTTGTTATCCTGCAGTTTCTCCTTGCTGTAATGTCAGGGAGAGCTTCAAATACATATTTCAATCCAGGCAGGAAAGTACTGCTCTGAATTTGGTATACAGTTCTAAACGTGGTCAGAAATTCTTTTTTGACTGCCAGCTTTTGTGGAGTCTTCCGGTGTTGCCATTCTTGCCGTTCCCTGTACTCACAGTATTGCACCATCTCTTGCATCTTCTCCCAGACCCTGAACTTCAGGTTGCCCAGATGTTCAGCCACATTTATCAGCGCCCCTGAAACCAGCTCCGGAGCCTGCAGTTTGCACTGGGCTCTATAATGACAGGCAGGGGTCAGTGACATATCAATTATACATATACATTATACATACATAAATAATATAAGAAGGCCAAATGAGATTCTACCTACCTTTCTTTCATATACCTGTAGGCCTGAAAAATAAAGATGTACAAAGATTCATAACATGGAAATCAATCTATATTGATGTGAGGTTGCTACCATTCGTGATGTTGAGTATTACAGAGTACCATATATGCTCAAAAATGTACTACAGTATGACATACACAGGAAAAATGACATCAAAGGAAATACTGTTTTCATTAACTTTGCAAGCTCTTTTTCCTCACCTGGAGGAAGGAAACATCCTCAGCCTGAATCTCCTTCTCGATGGACTTGATGGTGTCTGACAGTGAGGCCATCTTCTTGGTCAGGTGATCGATCTTCTCCTTCATTATCATGCTCTTCCTTTCGGTTTCGTTCATCAGGGCAGAGATCCTGCTGGCCTCCTCCACCCAGAGGAAGTGGTGGAGCTTCTCGAACTCCTTCTTTATCTGGTCCTCTGTTTTTCGGGCCTGTGCCTGGAGCATGCAACATGTTGTTATTATAAAGTCATGCTGCTTGCGGCGTGTGCCTGAATGTTGGATAGGGTTCATGGGTCTTGTGTTTCACCTGAATGTGTTCGGCCATTTTCACACATTGCTGTTTCACTTTGTTGAAGGTTTCCAGCTTCTCCTTTAATGGTCTTAGAGAGGTCCTCACCTCCTCCTGAAATAGAGGGAGAGTTACAGCTATGCCCACTGAGGAGAACAATGAGTATTTCTATATCTTTTCATCCACCAGTGCTGCCACATTCTTTTAGCCCTGGAGATACTACACTAATGTAAATAATTGCAGAGAAAGCTTATTGCGAAAACTCTACTCTGTAACTGTATCTCGGAGGTTTGATATGCTCGCTGTAGATTAATAAGGAAATGCCTGACTCTCTCTGGCAATCTGAGCTACGTTGCAAGTCAACATTCCTTCACAGTCTTCTGGGAATCATAACCAGAAAATGAGTCAAGGAGTTCAACTGGCCAATTGTACCAGAAGAACTCGTTTGGAGCTCAGTGTCACTTCCTCCTGAACTGTTATGAATGAAAATGAAAGTATTGATACGATAGAATAGAACATAAAAGGAGTTACACGTTATACACACAGAAACACACAGAAAAGTACACCACCAGCAGATATTAATGATAACATTAAAAATGACACAAGGGCTAAATAAGAGGCTGCCCAGTACAACGCTATTCCACTGTCTAAAATGCAGTACAATCCTACTGGCATTCCGCATGGTTTTGCTATCACTCTCCACATGCAGTACCAGTCAAAAGTTTGGACACAACTTTATTTTTACACTTTTTTTTACATTTTAGAATAATGTAAAGAGTAAAGACATCAAACAAATGACATTATGCAGTAACCAAAAAGTGACCAAAAAGTCCCACAAACCTTCAGGTCCAGCGCAGCCTCGTCCACGGGGCTGAGCTGGTGGTTCCGGTGGTTCCGCGAGGCCTGGCACACCACACAGATGGGCTCCTGGTCAACGACGCAGTAGAGTAGGAGTTTCTCACCGTGAAGGCCACAGTGGGGCCCGCTGTCCCCCGCCGCCTGGCTCTTTGCCGCCCCTCTGTTTCCCCTCTCGATCCCCCGTGGGGCCACGACCGGCTTCTTCTGCTCTTCTACTCTCTGATCCCTCAAGTAGGACTCCACGATGTTCCTCAGGGCCAGGTTGATGGGGGGCGAGTCCGTCGAGGACCTCCTCCTGCAGACGGGGCAGTCAAGGACGGTCTTGTCCCTCCAGTAGGTGTCCAGGCAGGGCTTGCAGAAGCTGTGGCTGCACCTGAGCACCACAGGCTCCCTGAAGGTGTCACAGCACACGGGGCAGCTCAGGTCCTCGTCCAGGGAGGTCGATCTGGTGGCCATGTTCACGACCGGTCTCTTTGACGGTCCTTGACCTTCAGGGAACAGCTCTGGAAATGCTGTGCCAAGTCTGATCATTGCAGTTAAACCCACAGCTACACTGTACAACAGGAATCCTGTTTTGCCTGTTCCTGGATGTTTTTTTTTCCATTTCATAGTTTCACTTACAACACAGATACGTTGTGTATGATTGCCTTCTAACTTGAAGCAAAAATGAAACCCAGCGAACTTAATCACACTAATGCATTTCAGACATATGTTATTAATGTAAAATAATGACTCTTCTAGTATTCTAGTAATTAATATGGTAATACTTTAATGCTGGCCAAAAGATTGGGAGACTATAATGGTTTTATTTCGACTGAAGACACAGGAGTGGGTTTGTGTGATTTATTCTCAAAGCAGTTCTCAGGGAATGATTAACTTTCCAATCCATAATTCATTTTACGTCAAAGGATTAAATTACAAGATCATGAACTTTTCATCCCCCCCACCCCCCACATACGTTGGACATTGGAGAACAAATTCACAATAGAGCTTTAGAAGTTCAGACCCTACAGGTGGTGTCAGCGCTTTCACTGAGACGGCATCACTGTCACAGACACTTTGGCTGGACAGATTTTTAGCGCACCGATGTTTTTCCCGTTGGCGTTTAGACAGGGAGAGAAATAGGGGAACAGCCTGTCAGTAAACGTGTCTTTGAAAGTGTAAATGTGTGACATGTCGTGGGAGTCAAAAAATGACACTTCCCCCCCATCGTAGTCCAGCTGCACTCTTATCCTCCTGGGCTTCCTCTTGAGAGTGAGAGGCGTGCCCAGGGGGACGGTCCCCGCGCTGTACTCCTCCCCGTCCCACAGGCCCACCGCCCACAGCCCGCCATCCGGCCTCACGGAAACCGCCCCCTTCCTGCCGACCGTCTCCCGGGCCACGCCCAGGGTCCAGGCGGTCTTGCCGCCCACCTCCACATCCCAGCTGTGCCGCCCGGCAGTGAAGGCCTCCGCGCCGAGCACGCTCACTGAGCTGTCGAAGCGCTCGGCGTTGTCGGGCAGCGGGCGGGACGCCTCGCCGTCCCACACCTCCAGCAGGCTGTCAGAGACGTGCAGGTCGGGATGCGCAGAGTTCACGTCCAGGGTCACGGGGGCTGTGGCAGGAAAGGGTCGTTCAATGAGTGTGATTTTAAAAATGACCTTTAGAAAGAGGCTTTTCTTTATCAGTGTTTTGATATCTATCTATCTATCTATCTATCTATCTATCTATCTGTCCCTCTATCTGTTCCTCTATCTGTCTGTATTGTGAGTGTGTATGTGTGAGTGCATGTTTTCACTCATTTATTCATGCATTTACTAGTTTCCATCATTCAAAGCAACATTTGAAAGTATAAGTGTAGTAGAGAGTACAGCATGCTGTATGTAAGTATATATAGGGACATGTGCACACACTGTGAATCTCATTATCACTGAAGCTGCAGCCACTGTTAAACACAGATTTCTGTCCTTTGAAATGAAGGGAAGCGTGGCTATATGCTGACATTTCACTCTTTAATATTTTACCGGGTGCACAGTCACTGTAGCGGGTCAATATCCTCCCGTCTCGCACATGCTCTTTCCACCCCGAGCCATTCACACTTGGCTCGTTACTTACTGTATTGCACCATCTCTAGCATCTTCTCCCAGACTCTGAACCTCAGGTTGCCAAGGTGTTTGGCAACGTCTATCAGTGCCCCTGAAACCAGCTCTGGATCCTGCAGTTTGCACTGGGCTCTGTAATGACGGGCAGGGGTCAGTGACACTGGGTATTGAGCAAAGGTGATTAAGCAGGTTTAGGTATTCAGTGTTCTCAGTGGATCAAGCAGAAGATGATTCAGCAGGTTTAGATACTGTGCTAGCAGAGGAGAAAAATCATACATACCTCTTCTTGATGTTTTTGTAACCCTGAAATGAAAACATTTCATGTTAATTTTATGCATTTTGCATTGTGCTATGCAGGAATGACCGTCCACCAGTAATTTTGAGTATCAAACCAAGTTAAATGGACCTCTAAGAATGAGCTGTCTTCCGCCTCCATCCTGGTCTCTATGTCTGAGATGGTCTCTGTGAGGGCCACCATCTTCTTTGTGAGCCCCTCGATCCTCTCTCTCATCCGGGCACTCTTCTGCTGCTCCTCCTTCCTCAGTGCGGCCAGCCGGGCCCGTTCTTCGTCTTGCAGGAACTTGTGGAGCTTCTCGAACTCGGCCTTGATCTGCCTCTCGACACGTTGGGCCTCAGACTGGCAGGTCAGAGAGACACGAGGAATGCCGTTATGGAGCGTGGCGTTTTCCCCCGGCTAACTGGAACACCTCTGTCTGTTTGTTAAGTAACTGCTGTGTCATTGTTTGTTGTGAGGCTGCTGTGTCACTATTTGTTATGCAACTGCTGTGTCATCTTTTATTTGCGACTGCCGTGTCATTGTTGGCTGTGTGTCCATGTCCCTCTTTCTTAAGTGACCAATCGCACCTCTGTTATGTGACTGCTGTGTCACTGCTAGCTGTGTGACCGTGCCTCTATTCCTTTTGTGACCAATCGCACCTCTGTTATGTGACTGCTGTGTCACTGCTAGCTGTGTGACCGTGTCTCTATTCCTTTTGTGACCAATCGCACCTCTCTTATGTGACTGCTGTGTCACTGCTAGCTGTGTGACCGTGTCTCTATTCCTTTTGTGACCAATCGCACCTCTCTTATGTGACTGCTGTGTCACTGCTGGCTGTGTGACCGTGTCGCTCTTCCTTTTGTGACCAATCGCATCTCTGGTACGTGACCACTGTGCCATTGCTGGTTGTGTGATTGTGTTCCTATGTGACCGATACAGTTTGCTGCTGACACTGGGTGACATACACTGATATGCTGTGACATGTGATCACTCGCCGCTCTCTCCTGGTTGAAGGCTTCCAGCTTCTGCTGCAGAGCCTGGAGCTGGGAGCGGAGTTTGACCTGAGAGGACAGGGGAGGGGAGAAAAGAGGTGAGAAAGGAGGAGAAAGGAGGGCAAGAAAAAGAGAGGGAAGAAGTTAAAAGGCGAGCAGAAGTGAAGAGTGAATGGAACAGAGATGTGTAGAGGTGAGAATTGGTATGGGACACAGAGCAGAGGAGAAGGAAGAGAACGTGTGAACAGACCAAAGTGATTTCATCAAATGGACTATGCCTCCTGAATAAACACAGGATATATTAGGGTTTTGTGGTTTGTCTGCACACATATAGGTACAGCCATCCAATCTCGGAGCTACCGAGGGAACACATATTGAAGTTACAGATAAACATACACACGTTAACTCACATGTAAGCATACACATATACGAACACACACATAAGCATAAACACATATTAACACACATGTAAGCATACACACATTAACCCATAGGTAACCATACACACATATGGACATACATAAATATTACACATGTAAGCATACGCAGATATTAACTTCCATGAAAGCATATAGGCATATTATCACATACGTTAGCATACACACACATGCATGCATGCATACAAATTACCTTAAATAAAAGCATACATGCATATTGACCAACATGTAAGCATACACACACATAAGCATGTGCACATATTAGCCCTCATATGAGTATACATGCATAAGCCTGCATATGTACACCCTCATGTTCGCACAGTTTAGGCTGTAGGCCGTACCTTGTATTCCACCGCTGCATCCTCCAGAGACCAGCGGTTGTGCAGCGTGTGATGCTCCCCCTCCAGACAGGCGGCGCACAGCGTCTCCTCGCAGTCCCCGCAGAACGAGCGCACCTTCCTCCTGTGCCTCCCGCACACCCCGGCCCGCTCCGGGCGGCGGCCCCCCTCCCCCTCCCCCTCCCCCTCCCCCTCCCCCGCCCCTTCCTCCTGCAGGTACGCGGCCACGATGTTGCGCAGGGTGAGGTTGGGGACGCCGTGCTCGAAGGAGGACTTCCTCCTGCAGACGGGGCAGTCGCGCTCCGGCCTGCGCCTCCAGGCCTCCTCCAGGCAGCCGGCGCAGAAGCTGTGCTGGCAGCCGAGGCTCACCGGCTCGTGGAAGAAGTCGAAGCAGATGGGGCAGGTGAGCTCCTCCTCCAGGGCCGCCCCGCGCTGCGCCCCGCTCGCTTTCGCCCTGGTAGGGTCGTCCATATTCCGACGCACAGGCTCCTTTGGCTGGCTGATCCTGGCTTACCCGGTGTTGGCCACAGACTCTAATCTGCCTCTCCCCGACGCCCCATTAGGTTTTATAACTGCTTTTTAAACATTAACATTCACAAGCGATGCCTTACTAGCCCAGGGCTCCAAAAGTGAAACGTAAACCATTACAGTCCAATGAAAATAGCAATGACATCATTTTATTAACTGATTGTCTTGATTTGATTGTCTCAAAGTCTGATTCTAGGGTAATTATTAGTCCTACTAAGATGCAGAGACAACACAAACAACAAGTACTGACTGAAAACGATGCATTTGCTAGTATTCAGTATAAAGCTGAAAATAAAAGTTAAAAACATTCTGTTAAGGAATAGAAGATTAATATCAGATTTCAGATTAATATACAAATTTGCAACTTTGATTCCTCTTGTTTGTGTCAAAATGATGACTAGGTTTTTCTCATTCAATTAACCAATTTACTAACTAAATTGCTTTACTTTTTTACTTTTTTCTACTATTTTCTTATTTACATTTTATCATTTTGTAAATGCTTTTTAGCTTACAAGACAAGACTTACAAGGCCATCATGGCAAGATACATATAGAACATACTGTAAAATCTGCAGGAATTTGATTCATAGGAATGGCATAGCAAGAAAAATCACCAGTGAAACAGCATCAACATAAAACTTCAACAGCAAGACAAGCTTGCTGCCTAGCTTAAGTGATTAAAACGTTTTTAAAATGAGCATAACAATTTATTCCCGCTGCATATGATGTGCCTAACAAAGAACCAAACAGCACCCACACAGACAACATAAGAGCAATGGTAAGAGCTGTTTTAATGTACATAGCTCTAGCATACGCATGCTCATATGTACGATCTCTAGCACTGGATAAGAAGTGTAAAGGTGTCAGGAGCTGCACATAGGTGCACATGTCCGGGGTCTGGGAACCACGATGGACGTGAGCTTGCCTGTTTGTCAGGTTTTTGTGTTGCGAGACTGCTTTAAGAGGCCTTACCCTTCGATGGTGGCGTGCTCAGTGCCCCGGTCCTCTGTCTCATTATCCCTACTGGAGTTCTGGAGCTTTCGCCTGCGATGGCTCCAGGGACCGTGAGAAAACTCGCGCCTGGGAAATGGAACTGGGTACGAGATGAGCTTCGGCCCAACAAGTTCAGTCGTGTCCCTGTGACAGCGTTCTCGGCCACTGAGAAAACCGTAATTTCCACAGCAGCTGCACTTGTTTTTCTTTTTTTTTCCGCAAAAGGGCCGAAGAAGCAATTTTACCACAGCCCGTGAACCATCTGAACTTTGTCCGGCCGGCATTTATGCCTCTTCCACCATGGATCCAAAACCATCTACCAGGTCTGTACCATTTTTCCACTGTATAGCTGGAACAAAGCTAGCCTACACCCTTTTTGCACTGTGGCTGATGTGCTTAGTTCAAATTCTGGGTGGTTTTCCATGATCTTTTTTTCCCATGCTATGGGTGCAGTCAGAAAACTGTGTAAATACATTGCTTCTGTTGGTGTCAGTCCTAAAAACTGAGGATACTTCCAGAAGGAGCACCTAGCCATCACATATCACTGCAATGAACCAGGAGCAGTTGGGTAGTAATAGACAGTCTAATTTTCCTTCTAAAAACCTAATTCTTGGACTTCCCACAAACTCCAGGAATGGTTTTAGTATGGGAAGACTGGCTATGTGTGGATGTGCTTCAAGGAGGAGCAGGTCACATTATGGCAAGATTGCTTTCAGCAAATGACCAGCCTCTCTCAATCTCTGCATCTTATAGCTTGATAAGACTATGGCTAAAGTAGAATATAGCACCATAATTGATGAAGGGGCAGCAGTGTGGTATAGTGATAAGGAGCAGAGCTTGTAGCTAAAAGGTTTCTGGTTCAATTCCCACACCGGGCCACTGCTGTTGTACCCTTGGGCAAGGTTTTTAACCCAGAATGGCCTCAGTAAGTATCCAGCTGTGTAAACGGATAACATGTAAAAATTGTAAGTCGTTCTGGATAAGAGAGTCTGCTAAATGACAAGGGGACATTATTGAGTTATATGAAGACGCTTTGACACTCAGACAATTATGAACATCACTAATGGGAGACAATAGTGGTGTCTTTCAATAGGTGGTGCTAGAGCACTTCTAAACAAGCTGACTGCAGAAGTCATGGTTAAACCTCGTTAGTCAATTGCTCTCAATTATCACGCTCAAATGTATATTTAATCATTGTTTTATCAAGCTGTTATCAATATTTCAGGAGGGAGCATGTTCTGTGATTTTTAATCTGATACATATTAAATATTTTGTGACGGTTAAAATCGTGGTGAAGTTGATGAGAGAAGTGTCTGACTGCAATAACAGCAGAGTGTGTCATTCAGTTGGATCACCAGCTCAGTATGTGTACGCTGCAAGCGTTCAATACGCCTGTGTCCTTCTCCCTCTCTCTCATACACTGCATCTCCTTCTTTTTCCTTCTCTCCCTCAACCCCCCTAAATCCCCTCTCTCTGTCTCTCTTGCTCATGTAACAAGTGGAAAGCAACCAATAATCTGGGTGTGAAAGATAATATCCCTGGTGTCAGAGTGTTATCTACAGGGGTCCCGTGTCACATGACCGGTGATGACACCCTTAGTCCGATTCAATCTGAAAGGGGGAGGGAGATAGGGCAGGGGTAGGGAGTAAATTAATATCCAGAGAAATCTTAGAGAGGAGAGGGAAAAGCCTCTTAGGAATCAATTTGGTCACTGAGACCCTTTCTGGGGCGGATGGGGTCTGGAGGCTCACCGCAGATAATTAAGTTGAAAGGTAAGCTAACATCTGCCTCCTTTAGAGCGGGGTGATAGATTGATTTTCAATTACAGCTCCTGAAACATTGATGAGTGTTTACAATCAGCGGCGCTCGACAGCCTGAAATTGAAAAGTAGCCCAGAGGGCCAGAGCTACAATGCCGCACCTGCAATCCGTCTTCAGCGGGTGGGGAGCGCAGCGCTGTGGCGGAACGCAGGTTTACCGTCTCGCAGTCACGGGAGGCGATGTCACTCCTGGCGCTGCACATGTCCGTGATGCTCCGTGGAGCTCGGCGCCTCCCGGTGCGCGATGGTCCCCCCGCGGCTGCACAGAGAGGGGGTGGGTGATATTGGGGCGTCCTGCAGGGAGTTGTCTGTTTCCCCTGTGGAGGTCTTGCGGTGTTGGAAAGGAGAGCGCTCTCTGAGAACAGTGCAGAACAGAGGACTGGGGCTCCCTCTCTGACTCTGGGGCCCTCTCTCTGTGAGCTCCTGTTTAGTCACTGAAGCCTTGTCAAATATTAATAACCTGCCACCTTGCTGATGTATTACATGTTCCCAGTTGCGGCTCTGTCATCTTTGGACCGGGCCAATGTTTGACCGGTTCCGGGCCTGTAGGAGGGGCCCGATTCTACAGGTTCTGATCCCTGTGGTGAAAGAAGGGATCTCGCCCTCACACTTGCTGTGTGAATGAGTCCTACCTGTACACAGCAGTGTGAGTGAGTCCTACCTGTAAATTTATACACAGCAGTGTGAATGAGTCCTACCTATAAATTTATACACAGCAGTGTGAAAGAGCCTTGTAATTTGTAATTAAATGCAGCAGTGGCCTACGCTTTCTTCCATAAGCTATACAGTATCTGCACCTTCTTAGAAAGCCTGCTGTTTAAATGTTTACCCCCCCCCACAGGCGTGTGTGCAACACCGCTTGTAAAAAAGATGATGTGTGGCCAGGTGCCGGGTGCCGTGAGTGACGACCTGATACTGAATCATGCGCTCAGGGAGGTGAGAGGTATGTGTTACTGTCGCGCGGCCCCGTTCCCGCCATTAATCATCCCTCAGAGGGTCAGACGTGCGTTTCAGACCAAATGATCCATCTGAAATTTATGAAGTAATTACAGAGCGGAGCTCCTTCCAGGAACGGGAGAGGGAGGGAGAGCAAGAGTAAGAGAGAGAGAGAGAGAGAGAGAGAGGGGATGATGGAGTGCAGTGTTAGTCCATCCTCGGGACGAGAGACCGGCATATGCCTCATGTGCTGGGCGGTACCATAAATTGGCCCTTGTGAATAAAAGAAAGAAGCTCTGTAATGAAACCACACCAATGTTTTGGGCGGGGGGGGACTAACTGCTCACTGGGATCCATATTTGTGCCTGTCAGAGTCTCTGAATCAACCTAACTCAGTTTTCATTTGATCGACGGTACAGAGGCAGGCTGGGAAGCGTGTCACGGCACCGGGCTTAATTGGCTTTTTAAAATCAAACGCTGTGGCTGGGCCAGGTGTGGCACCCCTCACAGGGCTCCTGGTTTCATTTGATAACTCTCTGATGTCGCTTAATTTGCAGAAGCGTCTTGGCATTTTATTGTGCGCTCAGCCTCCCAGCCTCGGAGCAGTACATCACCGGGACATGAATTAATGGATGGTATTGATATCCACATCCTTTCTGTTTAATATTTGAAATCTAATAGCTCATATCCCAGCACAGCATTCTTCCTTGACAAAATTGTTGATGATTGTCCTTGGTTGCCAGGGAGGAAATTATTTCCCAGATAGCTTTGCCAGGAGCACCAGGAATGGCATCTGAATGTATGTGTGTGATTATGTATGTGTGTTACTCTGGGTAGATGAACTGCAAATATTTTATTGTGTGTATATGGAGCCACTGTGTGTGTGTGTGTGTATACATATGTGCACACAAACACACACACACACATATATAGTGCCTCCATATTTATTCATACTGCTGACCAAAATCATACTACAAAAGATATATGAACTAGCATTTCCCTTTTTATTTTTAAATGTTACACTACAATATCAATATCATCGCACAGAGAAAAGTTATTATTTTCCCCACATAATAACTTTTATTCCAGAAAACATGAAGGGCACGTTTAATCACAGCCCTTAATTTGTAGCATTTTGTAAGTCCTCCTCTGGAATGAATTACACTCACGAGATGCTTCTTGTAGAGTTTTAACACTGTTGACTACAGTGTTGTTACAGGAGGAGAGAGGGACACGGAGTGCTATATCAGGTAAAGACAGTCACGGCCTCTCAGCACACTGTATCCAGCCTTCAGCCAGGTACACATAATCCCCACACACTGGTGGCTATGTCAGTGAGCTGGGCCTCAGAGCTCTTTGGCTGGTTTAGGTTGGACGATTAACTGCATTATTGCTTTTCTTTGTCAATTCAAAATATGTTACAGTTTGCTGTGCGGCTTAGATTCTATTAGATTCTCTGCTTTTTGAGCTGTACTGGTCTGTTGTGTAAGTCGCTGGAAAGCAGCCCTGAACAAGGTCACCTGCCCAATAAAAACATAAATGAATAATAATAAAATGAGACTGATAACAAATACCAGATGGAGAGAGGTCTGGCTCTGTAGACTGAGACTGCTCATTAAATTTGAGGTTCTGTGAGGCATTTTGCCTGTTCTTGGGAGGTGTAATTGGTTACCCACAGGACCCAGAGTCAGCTCAGGACACACCTCTCCATAATCTCTCCTTTTCCCTGCCCTCTGCTTTTTCATGCTCCCTCCTCTCTCCTCTGTCTCCTTCTTTTCTTTCCGTATCTCTCTCAGCTTTCCCCTTCTCTTCTCCACTACCATTTGCCTCCTCCTCCTCCTCCTCCTCCTCTCTGCTCTCCACACAGTACTCCACTTTTCTCCATCCTCTCTGTCTCTTCCACACCTCTCCTCTGCTCTCTCTTCTCCTCACCTCTCTGCTCCTCACCCCCCTCCCTCCACCCTCTCTGTGCCGCCTCCCCGCTGTGAATCTCAGTGAATTCGCTGAAGAGAATTGGAGAGCCTAGCGTGATTTTTCAGCCTGAGGACCAATTCACAATCAGGCATCAATGCGATTTACTACAGTATTCGCACAGGGTAATTATAGCACTTCAAAGCTGCAGTCCAAACTGTGCGCTCACCCTCTTGCAGCCTGCACCAGTCCACCTCCACAGCATTTCCACATTGTAGTTGTAGTCAAGAATATCATGAAGATACATTGTAATACAGTATATAATCGGGAACATTGAGTCTTGCAATGACACATGTAGTGCTGCATTGAAATGTGTAGTGTAGGCAGTTTGTAGAGTAGAATCAGCAATATTGATCTTGATGCCATAATACGTCAGTCTTTCGGAGCAGAATTGTACGTGTGATTCAAGCAGTCAATGAAAACGGAATAGAACACATCACTGAGGTCCCTGTGAGAACTGAACACTGGAGGCTCCCACTTACTCCCACTCGGACAGGAGTTAGTGGTTCGGGCTAAATCAGTCATTTTTGAGTCTTCTGTGCCTTTCATGTGGATGACCTAACAAAAGACATTCAAGGTGTTTACCTGCTTATAATCAAAGCCAGACATGGAGGGGCTGAATATGTGCTCAGTGAACGATCCTCTGCAGGGTGTTCAAATTGGAGGTGGCGGAATGATAAATTCAAACACATTGCACAGGCGTAGTGCATTTCATTATGGAGCACACAACACAGGTGCAAGAATGGCACAAGTAACGTGGCACTCTCTGAACGGAATCTCTGTGTAAATGGTGGGGGTGTTCTGGTGTCAGGTGTGTCTGTAACTTCAATGGAAAAAAGATGCTGAGTCACGGAGCAAGAGAGACAAATAGGGGGGTTGGCGGGGGGCAAACAAGTAGAGTGCTCAGGACCCAGACCGTGAAAGAGCCACTTCATCCTCCAGACAACACACCGCAGACAAAGGGCAGGACCCCATTCTCACCCCCGCTCCCTTTCCATTTCTTCCTGCCAGGCAGGCGACAGCACAGCAGAGGGCGGGGGGATGGCTGGTTTTATTCCTCTTATGGGAGCGATAAACAAACACCCTCCATGACGCACGGTGGATGAAACACTCAAGGAGTGTCGGAAGGGCGTTAGACGAGCATTGGAGGTGCGCTGAAAATGCCGCAGGGTCCCTCTTCCCGCCCTATTGCAGGGTAACCCGAGGGGCAGCTTCCTTAGCAGGGGTTTGCATTTGCCATTCCGTAAACACAGGATGCATTTTGCCATAATTCTTATTACATATGAAGTAATACCCTAGTAACTGAATTAGGATCTTTACAGGTAAAGGTTTAGGATCTTGTGGTGAAGAAAAAGCCCTATTGCTGCTCTACTTGGCACCCAATGAAAGGGAACACGGGTGTCGGCCCTCTGGCGGTTGGACGTCTTGTCCAGCATTGGTGCGTGTCTGGGTGCGTGGCTTTATTGCATCACCATCTGAATTTTCTCCAGCCCCTACAGACTGTTTGGGCTTCAACATTCCTGTTGATTTAAGTTCTGATGTACATTCGCACCATTTCCCAAAAAAAGAAAAAAAAAGAAAACGTTTTCAATGAAAAGGGGTGTGGTTTAGAGGTCAGGTCACGATTATTGACTCTTGATTGGATCTCTTCACTGTGGTCCTCTTATCTTCCAGCTGAGGGCTGGCCACAATATATGCATCTTATGTCACATACCTTGTTTTTGGAAGCCCCCCCCCAACACACACACTTCCTCAGCTCTGCCCATCTCTCCTCTTTCTTTGCTCTAGAGGAATATATTTATGGTGTCCCCGCGATTCAGTGGCCTGACAATCAAATCGCCAGTATCATATCTCCCCTCCACACAGACACACACAATGCGGTGTCTCCCATCTTGCTGATCCTTGCAATGAGCACTGCAAATGACATTTTCTGCCCTGAGATTTCGGTCACGTTCTGAGAATGCTGCACGGCAAAGTCTGTGATGAATGTTTCCCTTTTTATTAGGGTTTCATTTTATTTCTCCTCCATATGATTGGTCCTGTTGATATGAAGAATCAGCATAATACCAGAAATGATTTCTTCTTCTGATAATAAATCCAGTCCCTATACTGTATGAACACATTTAAATAAAATATAGCTGTCAGTATGTGGCAGGCATGACATGACTTCTCTAACAGATAAATAACTACAAAAAAAACAAAACATTGAATAACATTTTAATATTAGACCTGGACAGCACAGCCCAGATCATATAAAATACGGTCATGAATTATTCATTTTGAAATATGAAGTCATATTTTATTGAAAGCAGTAACTTTACCCCTGGTTCTGTATCACTTGTTTTGTAGCGGCCAAGAGATGCATGTATAGAGAACAGCTGAAAATAATCCCTAACTTGTTAAAACTTCAGCATCGGGCGATTTTATCCAAAATCCGTTTAATGACATGCGGGAGCTTATATGTTAGCAGTTGAGGAAAAGCTCAGACTGGGTCAAATTAGATTTTGTGGCACTTGATTTGATGACACAGATAGTAGCCTGTTCTGACAGGAATGGTGATGACACTTTTCCAGCAACTTGAGGGACTTCAAGTGATCATCAACAAATCGGAGTCTGCAGCTGACCCTGAAGTCCATGTTGCAGTCTCTCCTCGAGTTGTATAGTGTTGCAGACTCGCGCTGGTATTGAAGGCTTTTTTTTTTTATCAAAGACTTTTCCTCTGGTAGCAGAGCTGTTAGGGACTTGTGACAGGGAGTAGATATGTTCCTTTGAGTCTCAAACTAATTTCTCTCTGCTTCATGCCACCATCAAATGTCAAAGTGAACTTTTCATCTTAAAGTTCTCTGGTAACTCGCTTCTGAGAGTTATTTTCTTTGAGCTTAATTTAAAAGGCACGACATTTGACTTCTTTGCGGCGGTGGCACGTTTTTATGTGCTGAAAAGTCCATTTTCTGAGCGCCGATAATAAACCCTCTTTCAATATTTCTATGCAGTGCACCCCCAAGCACACACATGAGTGCACATACACACAAAAACACTCACACAAAGCTATTTTTCCAGCTCTGTGAACACCCCGCGCCCCTTGCTCTCAGTATGTTTGAGTTATGTCTTATTGACATTAATTGGATTTTTTATATTGTGGAACTTGTTGAAACAGATATAAATAAAACATATGCTGAAATATAATGAAAGTTCAAATGTTCACGTCTGAACATATTACATGCACAACAGATTGTTGATATTTTCATGGGTTTCCCATGCACAGATTTTTCAGCGCCATGTGGGTCTCTCCCTCTCCCTCTCCCTCTCCCTCTCACTCTCTCTCTCTTTCTCTGTTTCTCTCACTCTTTCTTACTCTCTTTCTTACTCTCTCTTTTCTTGTCTTCCTCCTGGCTCTCTCTCACTCTATGCCCTTTCTCTCCCTGTTTCTTTTTTCCTTCCTCTCTCAGGAATGATGATAATGCATTTGTCCTCTGTGCCTCTTTGACAGGGCACAGGACCAAGCTCATGGCTCCTTTAAAAAAGAGAAAAGCGTGGATTTGCATTTAGATTAAACAGGCTGCGCTCCCTTCATAAACATGGTTTCCAGGTCATCCTTTTGTGAACATCTATTTAATCCATACTGATTCTGGGTTAGCTTCTGTTCCCATGCAGGGGTAAATGGCGTTAACCCCCTCTCCTTCGACAGATTGCTCACTCAGCAATTCATCAGGTAAACACAGAGGCTTTGACTGTTTGATTTGTTTCCAGTGGTGACCTTTTTTGGCTTCACCTCTCACTGCTTCACCCCCACCTTTCGCCACCTGTTCTCCATATCACATCACTCCAGCTCTGTCAGTCTCCACTGTACCCCCACCCCTCACTGTTCTAGCTCTAATTCTGAACTGTTCTAGCCCCACCCCTCACTGCTATAGCTCCACCCCTCACTGTTCTAACTCCACCTCTAGACTGTCTGCCTACACACTGACAATAAGAGAGAGAAGCCTGGAAATAAGAGCAACATAAGTCAGTGACAAGAATTGGCTCTTTGACCTGACTCTTTGTTTACTTGGGTGTATTTATTTTTTCCGTGGCCTCTGTCAGTGAGGGCCACAATATGGGGAAAAAAATAGGGAAGGCTGAACAGCAAGGAATTTGACAGTAGCTGAATAACACCCAGTAACACTTTTCAAAATGTCAGCAAAACTTCCAAACTGAAGAGTTGCAGAAAGCCAGAGCAAGGCCAGAACAACCAGGACTGACCATAAAGCCCAGAAGGTTGGTCAAGAAACTCCACTTGGTCTGCCACGTGAGTCAGCCCTCATTGTCCACAGGATGAATGGCCCTGTTCAAGAGGTAGAACCATAAACAGCCATTGGCAGTTGGACTGTAACTGCTGAACCAATCAGAGAACAGAAAGGTATGACCTGTAGTCAGTTTGCCATTCAAACATAAAGGGAAGCTACCTCTGACCCATTCTAAAAGTCAACACAAGCAAATATGAATTTGCAGTACTTGCATGTCGGCACTCAAAAACAAACAGGAGCAGATGGTTAAGCTCATGTTTTATGGGTTGAACGGACCTCTACTGGAGCTAATTTGAAAAGACATCAACTGCACCACTTTGCCCACTTGCCATTGCATCTGTTGTCGGCAGGGCTTGGAGTAGGAAAAAATACAAATTGAATTTTGCAAATTAGTGTGAACTGCTTCACTGCCTTTCATAATGTTGATTTTTATTCTACAGGATGCAACAGACCCAACACATAGAATAATCTGTAATAGATTGGTAAATGGCTATCAGGAATCAACATTCAGACAATCACCTGGCTCATTTGATAATTTTTTAGAGGACTTAATACAGCTTGCCTTCCAATATTCTTGTCTTAAAAATACCCATATTATTATTGTAATTATGATATTATGTTGTTATATGCTATTATTATTGTTAGTGCTCTATCATGAAATGTAACTGACTCAGCTCAATATGCTTATTAAGTGATAGCCTATCACAGATGAATGGAAGATGAGTCTATGGTCAGCACTATGCATTAGCATGTGGGTTGTTTTAAGAGTTGGTTATATAACCTAGTCCTCTTATGTCCACAGTGGAAACATCCAGCATTTCTCTGATCAAAAAGCCTTCCATTCTTCTCAGTGCTGAATATTTTGAGAGGCATATTATTCTATTTCCTTTAATCTGAGAGTTCATCTAATTTTCAGAGTGAAGACGCTCAGCTAAAAGGCAAACTATTGAAAGGGGGGGAAGCACAGTGGGAAATAGTCTTTCAGATATGCTTCAATAGATGGCTGCTGATGGGCTGATGGCTTCCTTCAGTATCATTAGAGAACCAAGGAGATTAGCTGACAATGTTGTGTCTGTATAAACAGGCCTCATCATGATTTATGAGAAGACCAGACTGTTATGGCGGCAAGGAGCAATTTTGTTAACTCCTTTTTTTGTCTGAGATCACTGTGCATTCTGACTCCTGTTTCTACAAAAAGAACCTGTGGTTATTGCTCATTCCTACAGTAATGTGATGTGTTTTCACTCTTGTTTCTGGGGATTAGTTTACTTTTGTTTACACAGTAGCACTGTGGTTATTATTGTTCTTACTACGAAAAACACTGATTATTTTCTTCTCGTTTGTACAATAGCTGCATTTGTGGGTGTTACTGGAGGAAGCAGCCTGAGAAACAGTAATGTCCCATAAACTCGCTCACTCAATCAATCACCCAGTCATTGACTCACTGGCTCACTCACTCAGTGGCTCCCTCAGCTGTGAACTGCAGTAATAATATTTTACCACTGGGGTTGGGGGAGGGGGGGGGGGGTAGACATTACCCAGAGCATATCTGTTTCCACAGTAACATTGTTTATTATATTTGTTTTTACTGTAACCCTGTGCCCTGTGCAAGATGTACAAGTTTTAACTTCTCACTGTCAGGTGAAAGATTTGCAGAATTCCATCTTTTATACTTTATGCTTTATATCACAATGTGATTGTAGTGTGAATCTTACAGAAATATAATTATCATATCACAGAAGCAATGTTTGAGGTGAAATTCCAGAACACTTTTTCCTCTCAGACAAATGCTGACACACTGACATTTCAGCAAAGAAACTCTACAGAAACTCACAGAGGGGTGTGAGAGAAGCCCCTGTAGCAAGTTGAGAACCAGTTGAGAACTTAAAAAAATCAATTCAGACAAACAAGCAGTGGGTTCTCATCCCTCCCAAGATTAATTAAGTATCTCAAGAAACATAATTAGTCCAATGGGAGGTGGTCCAGAACTAACGATTTGTGTATTTCTTATTTCACTCTTAAAAAAAACAACAAACTCCAGCACAATAGTTCGACTTTTCAGCAAACGTCCTCATCAAGATTGGGCAGGAGGCTGTTGTTTTCAAAACTAAAGAAAAGTGAAATAAAAGTACGTAAATCCTTAACTTTGGACAGCCTCCCTCTGGACTAATTTCAAGTTTGTAATGAGGGTCTCAGTAGTCTCTGTGAAGGCGCTTTCCTTCTTCCGTAAGGTACCATGGATCACAGAGTATTGATTGCGCTGAATTCTGGCCAAACATAAACTGGATCCAGTCCCAGCATTTTGGGTATTGTGAACTAGAATGTGTGGAACATTTCTGTTCCGGCCTGCTCCGGATGACTGAGTCTTCAACCAATAGAATGAAGGTCAGTGATCTAAAGGGCCATTTCTGGAGCAGAGCTCCTTTATAAGGTGTTTATACACAATTCCACACTGGGTCTTAATCTATTTCATATTCAACAAGCTCAGCAGATTCAGATATTTAGGCATAAACCATAAGCCTGAACTTTTCTGCGAGGAAAACTGTGACTCAGCTAAAGTGCAATACATTTGAATGCATCAGTGAGGGCATTAATGGAAGAGGGGGCGAAATGTAAAAAAAAAACCATCCACCATGTTTGGGATTACTGCTCCACTCAAGTCCTTACTCACACCTCACGCCTCACGCCTCTCACTCCCCTCAAGAGACCCAGACCACATCTGCGAATTCTCTTCTGTCAGATTCTGGGAGATGTTTTTTTTCTTCATTCTCATGTCATCTGCATCTCTCTGCGCAGCTGTAATCCGGGCATTATGCGCGAGAGGGTCGGGGATGCGCTGCAATTGTAACCGGTTCCAAATGGCAGCGGCAATCCCATCACGCATATAAATACAGAGGGATTAACCTGCGCCCACCCCTTCTTAGATTCAGAAATGCCAAATTGGCTCTGGGGAAATTGGCTTCGGCGTGAGACGCTTGTTAGACAAAACAAGCCGAACCGTCCCTAGTTAGTGAATGGGGACAGAGGAGGAGAAAGCATGAAGATTTACAATGGCTCCCCTCTCCACTGAGCTTGGCGTCTCGCCTCACACTGATTACCCACAGTCCTCAGCAGCATTTGCACAAATGGGATATGCTCAGCTGGGAGCCATGAAATTGCCCTGTTAGTCAGGAGGGACAGTGATAGCTGGGGGGGGGGGAGGGGTTATTAACATTGCTATATACCCCTCCATGTACACACACACACAAACACACACTCTCACAGCATGGCCCTAATTAACTAAATTAACCATATTGCGGTTGTCTTTTATGGAGCAGATCAGGGGCTATTCGCAAGATGAATTAACAGGACGAGTATGCTCAGAGTGGACAGGCAGAATGTCAGCGGGGCAGTGAAGCAGGCACCATGGGAATTCCTGTGCGTCACAAACGTGGACAGCAGACTCCTCAGGTCACGGGTGTCTAAAAATTCTTGCCGTCGATCAATTACCTGGCATTCTACATGTCCAAACACATTTACATCAAGGTAAGCTGCTTTGTGTTTAAACAAAACTAATATGCAAGGTAATCAATCATTTGCTGATGTTTGAAGTCACTGGAAGCAGGCATTTTTTATTGTACATAGTTTAAATGACGTTGTTTTCATAATTATTGGAAAGAAGAAGCCTTTTGAAATGTTTGTCAAAAATATTTTTACTGTATTTCATTGTGTTCATTTTAAGCCAGTAATTATCTATTATGACTTTGAGAAATTGCTTTGACAAACCATTTTACTAAACAATGACTGTATGAAACAGTTATTTTGCTATCTATAAAGTTTGCTGGTTTCTTTTATTAGACCAAGGCTAATTATTGATGTCGACTTCAATTTACACTTTTTTGACTGTCAATCAATCCCCTGTGAGGCCTATGACACCCTTGCAACCTGTTAGAGCCTGTTAGAAAATAATTGTCTCTGACTTCCCCATTGACGAGGTCCTGTGAAAGAACACTCCACAGAAGCTACAGCATTCCAGGATTATAAATGATGCAAAGAAGTTTTAGGCTGCAGGTATGTGTTGACATACCACCAAAGCACCTGATTCTGGGGCCAGATCGGCTTCTTTCTAGAAGGAACAAAATGTGACTGTTCTGACCCATGAGGTGTCCACCCAGAGTATAGTACTTGTATGAGAGTATTTCAGGAGATGGGCATCTGAGGTCTTTGCTTGTGGTCCTCATTGATCAGTTCTACGACATAAACGCCGGATTGGCAATCATACCTATGTCACCCTTGACTTCAGTTCCTTTCACCCCACGATCCCTTTCCCTCACGCCAGTACTGGCAAACGGTCACCCTAATGGCCACCAAGTTGGTCCAGGAAATGGAAACCTTTCCAATTAATTCCACACAAGGGCTTCATAAACAAGCAATTACAGAGTAATTAGCATCTGCCTCCCTGGCTTGTGGAAGACATGCTGGAGAGAGTAGCCTCTGTCCCCAGGGGGGTCTCTCTTGCTTATGGAAGCTGGACACTGGAGCCATGTGTCGGTAACTGTGGTGCCTAAGTGACACTGGGTCCAGCCTTTCCATTGTCAATAGTCCCTGTCCATTAATTAAAGGCTGGCTACATGGCGCAGTGTGCTTAGCCCTCACTGGAGAGATACATTGGCTTGTCACTGCTGCAGAGAGTGTGACATAGCTGGTGACACAGCCCAGAACAGGACACTGATGACACTCTCCAACAATACTATGGATGCTCTTATCCGGTCACTTATGTAGCTCACAGATTATCCATGTGTATGTGTTATCCATTCATACAGCTGTATATTTACTGGGACCGTTTGGGTTAAATTTCTTTGTACAGCAACAGCTGTATACCAGGGGATTTAACTGACACTCTTTGGTTTTCGAGCCCTCACTACCACACCACACTGTCCTAATAATGCTGAGGAGTGTTATTCAAACACAGTATGGCATATGTGACACAGGGCTGGTAATAAACCTCTGAATTGTAATTAGGTTGTTGAAAGGGATTGTTTTTGTAGTCGTGATTTAATTAAATGCATTATGCTTTCCAGTGACCGTGTATTATTCCATAAGGATTTCTGTAGCATTTTGATTTTAATCAGTGTAAATGTAAAGACCTGTGCTTGCTGTCCTTCACCATATTCCCCTTACTTTTAGCTGATGAACTTGCATACCATGGTCAAAAAAGCCTGATGTAGGTATACAACACCTGACTCCACCTGTTGGACAATACTAGTGTGGCTTTAGTTCTAAGACACACAAAGATATTCCTTTTCCTACTGGTACTTGATAGTCTAGAGGAAAGCATGCAAAGAAAAATTCCAACCTCTTCGACAAGCAAGCACAAAGAAATGGAGATCATCTTCCATATAAACTAAGAGGGAGCAGATTTAAAATGCAGTGGATATTGATCAGTCGAGTCCCGTTACTCTTCCCCTTCCCCACCCTTCGTGAGATGTTCACGAGCAGCTGAACGGGGGGGGGGGGGGGGTTTGGGGTGAACAGCTAAAAGAGAGAGAACAGAGGGAACCTGCATTTCTGATTGAACCCCCCCCTCCTCACCCTCCCGTTGCTCCGTGGACCGCGGCCGCCGCAGGGGTAACCCATCAGAATGAAACAGGCCCCGCCGCATCACCGTGGACTCCCACGGAGATCGTCTATCCTCCCGCTGCCTCCGGACGCCCCCCCAGCCGCCAGCAGTAGAAATAATTTTAAAAAATCACTGCTGTTTTCATTTAAAATGGATGACGGACACTACACTCACGCCCACTGCTTTGGAATACTTGTGGCTGCATTACCGAAGCGATACCATCAATCCCACCAGAGGGGGGACCATTTTCAAAGCACCGCACTCAGCGTACGCATTAAATTGCTTGTCGTTGCCTCTGTGCAAACAGAAAAGGCTTTTTCTGTTTCAATGGCTTTCATTTCATTTTCATTTCATGATCTTCATATCACCTGCATGGCTCGTCTTATTTTACTGAGCCCCCATATCAACTGACCCACAACCGGGTCAGTGAAACTATGCAGCATTAGCACATAATTAATAGGGCAAGAAAAACAGGTCCAGAGAGAACGCATTTCTGTAAGACATTAGCGACACATTCTTGCTGTGAACACAGGGTCCACAAGGTTCTTATGCGTAAAGGTTTTTGTGTTACACTCCTAGCTGTCAATTATGATGTGTGGAGATACTGTCAATGCCATGTATGTTGAGAATATGACAGTCCAGGGGTGCAGATGAATGGATATATCATGGATGTTGAGAAATTACATTATACAATTACAAACTTACTACATACCATCAACACAATGTTCAATATCATTATACAGAATATTCAATTTACACCTTTGTTTCTGGTAGAAGATAGTGACAGAGATAGTATTTATAAAATGACTAATAACAGTGCCTCCTCTACAATTTACTTCACTACTACCCGCCCTAAAATGAGTCCTCTGCAGTCAAGTTTGGCTTCTAGTTCCAACCCCATATACTTCGTTCACTATCTAGCGTTGTTTACAACAGGCAATCACAGCTGCAGTGAATGATTACTTGATTACTTATTTCACCTTCAAACACACATTTAATCTGGCATTTTCACAGTCTGATCCTCACATTCAACTTTACCTTTCCGATTTTATGGTGGATTCGTACCTTTTTGACTATGCTGTCTGCTTTCAGCTTCAGCTTCCTCTCCTTATTCCCTGGCCTCCATTGTTCACTTGTCTGCATACTCTTGGGTACATGATTGCCCGTGCTCTCTACAATGGAACCCTCCGAGGCACTGCTATGGTTCTTGCCTACCCGCTCCTTTCCTCATTCCAGGCCCCCGTCTCTCTTTCTACTATCTAAACAGAGTTTTTTGTGGCTTTTTAGCCCTTATCCTGCTGCTGTGCACTCTGCCTTCCTGCATCATTGCTGACTGCTTAAATATTGTCCATTGTTCTATTCTGATGTCATCTGATCTTGCTGGTCTCCTTTTTGGGGGCTCTTATTTCTGTACATACCACTTTCAGTTTTCTGCAGAGTCAGATTCCAGGGTTGTCTCGAAACTGACTATAAAGCAAGCAATAAAATACACGCGGGCACCCTCACCATTTCATGGTTCATTTGTGATTCCCTTCAGGTTCCCTGCTCCTCCTCCCACCTCTGTTCCCACAGACAGCGCACACTTGATGCTAACTATTCGCCCCAAAAGGTCTAGGAAATTCTGTTGCAGCTACACTGGCATTGCATCCCTGATGTTACCCCCTCCTCACCCCCGGTGGTATTTCAGTAGCCACGCAGAACATAGTCTCATCAGCTGCAGACCGGAGGTTTGCCCTTCACACACTGGTTAGGAAGGAGCTTCAGTCTGTCCACTGACAGAGCACGTCCAAGGTCAACCCCAAACTTCCCAGCAGGTTCTTGTCTGACATAAGGCAGGTGTGAAATGACCAGGCAGAAACATCACAGGCAACAAACCTGATGTAGCTGGAATGATGGTCACGCTTACCACTTGGGCATCTCACCATTTGCAGCCACAATTCTACTTCCATGCCCACTCTGGCAGGTGTGTACCCCTGCAACCTGTCTCCAGCATCTCTTGTTTGTCCTGGGTGTCCCTGGGGAGTCAATAGGCAGGGTGTAATTACTGTCATCAGACTCAACGTCATCAAACTCGAGCTCACCAAACTGAAGCGCACGCTTATTTCTCTGCAGTGCCTTTGAATAAATCAGCAGGACGTCTGCCAATAAACATCTTTGTCTGGAGATTTATTCCCCACAACTGTAATCATAATTACTACTTATTTATGAGTGGACCCTTATCCAGGGTAGCTAATGTGCTATCCATTTACACAGCTGGATATTTATCGAAGTAGTCCAGCCTGTCTGTTGTTCATGAGTACAAGAGTGGTGCTGTACCTGGGAGTGGAGCCTGCAGAGCTGTGATTATGAGTTAAGCTCCAAAGCCACAGCTTTGCACTGCTGTGAACACCTGGGTACCTTCCACATGCACTCAGATCCCAAAGTGAGGAGGCTCAGCAGCAATTAATCATTATAAAGCATGCTCACATACAACACTTTATTTTATTTATTATACATAATATATTATATATAACAACAGGGTGTGTGTCAGCCTGTGTGTGTTAGATACAATATGCAAAGGGCGTTAAATGGGAAATGAGAGTGAATCACCAAGTATAATTTCTTAAAAGACGACACTTAATTCGACTCAAGAAGACAGCTCAACTAAATTTTTCAATAGCAGTTGGGAGGACACAGGTGGTGTTTACACAGAAAGTGTTTGTTGTGGTGGGTTTCTTTGGTTACTTAGCTACAGATATTTTGGTTTTGTGTTTTCGCGCTGTTCAGACATCCTCAGTGTTGCAGAGGGCAGTGGGCATTTGAAATGGTAACGGATGAATGCAGGTTTGCAGAGCCCCCCGTGGCAGGTCAGCAAGCCCATCACACACTTGGGCTCCCTGGAGAAAGGTGGTCAAAGGGTTACTGAGAGTGAGACAGGCCTTTCACCTGGCATTCAGCACTGTCTCTATCCATGACTGAACCTTAAACCTACATACCTACAAACATCTACACTACCAACCAAAACCTCATCACCGTGGCAACAAACTCTCACATTTTCTGTTTGGTTTCACCAAGAGCTCACTGAAAAACATATATCAAGGGTCTCTTGCACTGTGTGTGTGTCTGCACACACCTGTTTGTGTGTATGTGTGTGTCTGTGTGTGCTTATATGTGTGTTGCAAGACTGACTGAGTTATTGTCAGTGTGTCTTTGTGACCTTGCAGTAAATCAATGCTATAGAGACACCAACTCTCTCCATGGTCCACGGAGACCATTTTGGATCTTCTATCAATGTGTCTCAGCTTATTATTGATCTCAGCTGGGATTGGTTTACTTTTTTCCCATAAAAACATGCTCCCTGACCACAGCGTCTCTCCCGGGTCCCCACAGTATTCATGTACTCCCAGCAGTACCGTGCCCTCTTGGCTTTCAGTGTTACATGCCGGC
Source organism: Megalops cyprinoides (assembly GCF_013368585.1). Classification (NCBI taxonomy): domain Eukaryota; kingdom Metazoa; phylum Chordata; class Actinopteri; order Elopiformes; family Megalopidae; genus Megalops; species Megalops cyprinoides. The sequence goes on along the minus strand of NC_050597.1, from coordinate 23,581,733 downwards.
TTGGACATCAAGCGCATTATCTGCATGATGCCCTTTGATCCTAAAGGTCAGCTCTGTGCGCGGTCCCCAGTCTCGACCAGGAAAGTGCAGGGTCAGCTCTGTGGCATTTCATTTCTTCCTTGCAGAGTCCGACTTGAGGGAAAGAAGCGGTCAATTGACCGGAAACATCTGAACGTTGTATCTACAGCGGTATCAGAGGATACGATGCTATGGATTGAACCGTCACGCGCACCTCGTCACCCACGAGCTCAGGAGAAGTGGGCCGTTTATTTTTTTATTTACTCTCCTGGTGATTTTCTCTGTCCCTTGAGTACAAGAAGCATTTGTCCTTGTAATGCGCTGAGACCCTGAGTCCCACACAGCAAGTAGGAAGCGTGACATCTCAACAATAGTCTCCAGGAGACCAGGAATCCAGGAAACCAGGAAACGTGTGTCACCAGTCCAGAGCATGTGTATGTGTGCATTATTGTAGCAGCCACCAAAGGTATATTGATTGTTCTGATGAAAGGTCTTTTATCCCCACAGTACTTGCGCTATATGCAAAGAACCAGGCCTTCATTCCTCTGATTATGACCGACTATCTCCAGCATACAGAAACAGGGAACAAAAAGTTAAACATTTAAAAACTGGACATGAAGTCAATTTATACTAAATAATATGGTCCACATGGGCTCACAGAAAATGGACACTATTCCAAAGCTAAATTCCTTTATTTAACCAGCCCCTGTGTTTTCTCATCTTGCCATGTGAAGAGAATGCCCTTTAAAACTGTAACACGGGCGCCCCGAACAGAATGAAGATGGTTTGACCATTTGAGGCAAGGCCCAGCATTGTCACGCTCAGCCCTGCTGAGCAATGCATGCAATCACGACTCGGTTTTCACCGTACAGAGATTTCAACATCCAGATCAAACTCCAGTGATTCGAAGCAAACCTTATGTAATCGCCTACATATTTGAAGATATCATTTACATAAAATGCTGCTTTCATGTTTAGAGTTTCACTTTAATTTCTTGGGTTTTCTGTGTTCCTGGTTTGCTACAACTCTCTGCTGCCTGTGTCAGGCGTCTCTCTCGTGTCTCTCTTTCTCTCATTCTGTCTTCCTCCCTTCATTCTCTATCTTTTTTGTTTTCTCCCTCTTTCTGTCTCTCGGCCTACCTCCGTCACGCTCTCTCTGTCACTCTATTTCCTTCTCTCTCTGTCTCTTTGTCTATCTCTCTCACCCTCTCTCTCTCTCTCTCTCTTCATTTCTCTCACTCTCTCTCTGTCTCTGTCTTTCCTTCTCTTTCTCTCTGTCTCTCTCTCTCTCTCTCTGTGCAGAGAGGAGGAAGCTCCAGGCTGTAGGCTGTGTCTCTGATCTTTTATTTATCAGCGTGGGTGGTTTGGAGCGGTGCTTCCCCCGTCTGTGTTCCACAGCGCTGGATAACAGGGAGCAGTTGAGAATCTCTCCTCCCGCTCCACATGCAGGGATTCACCAGCTTCACGCGCAGGAAACCCCAGGATCGGGGCCACCCTCAGTCAGACAGTTACCAGTACCGTGAGACCTCTGTGTGTCCACACTACCTGACACAACACCACACAACTTTCCTGTATCCGCACACACTAACACAACACTGTATGAACTGTTTGTATCCACACATACTCTAAAGCACTACCATACAACCTTACTGTGTCCAGTAATTCTGTACTGTAACACAATACCCCGCTGCCCACTTGTACTCACACTCACTGCCACACAGTAACACACAACCTTTCTGTGTCCACAGACCCTGTCAACCACACTACCTAAAGTATTGCTACATCCGCACAAACACATTCCACATGTGTTGCAGTTACTGTCAAACTATTACCAAATACACACTCACTCACTGCCAAACACCTCTACCTTATGCAAACACCCAACAGCGCACAGCAGAATTAACAGCTCCCCCAGTGGAACAACAGTGTATTCATTTTGCCACTAGATGGCAACAAGGCACTGATAAGGAAGATCCACCATAGTACCTGCAGCACATGAACAGTGCCTGTTCTTGCTCTTATTATTCATTTATTCGTATGGCTCTGCACTACAAAGGAGATGATTCTGTTTCCTCAAGGTCCTCTCTTTTTCTTCATTTTTCTCAGTCATCTACATCACTTCATCTTTGTGGGAAGCCAGATTGCATGATGGACCAATTGAAACCTCTCCGCTAATTGACCTACAGTGCTGGGACTCCATAGCTGACACAGACCAGCATTGTCCATTTCTGCTCTACAGGGATATGGGGACAGGGCTGGCCCTTGGCATAGTAGGTATAGGCGAATGCTAGGGGCGCCATCCATCCATGGGGGGGAAGAAAATGAGGGAAGAAAAAAAAAATCTAAATTTTTAACTTTTTTTATTTTTCACTAATACTATTTTAATACCATTATTTAGAAATATTAAAAAGCCCACAACAACATAACTACTTAGCCTATTTTTTTGGTTGCCCGCAGCATCACCCCGGCGCATCGCCAGACCCCCCCATCGCCAGTGGGTGACAGGCTTGTAGTTGGAGCGGAATAAGCAAAATAAGTGAAATGAGCGACACTGAAGAAAAAGCAGTGCCCATGACCAGCTCGATGGACGAAGACATCGTCAACAATAAAGGTCACTCAACTTCAGTAGTTTGGAGATATTTTGGCTATTTACAATCCAACAAAAAACAGAGCAGCGTGCACTGCAAACTGTGCTGAAGACACGTGCCTTCAACAACAGGCAATACCACAGACCTGTTTCATCATTTGAAACAATATCACCCGTTAGAACACGCAGAAAGTAAGAAATTACGGTCCCAAACGAGTGTTGTTAGTGGACCCTCGACAAGCACCAGGCCAGTACCCAGTGCGACTACCCAGCAGCAAACGATGGTATCAGCATTTTCCAGCACCGTACCTTACAACAAAAAAAAAGAAAAGACAAAAAGACAGCACAAATGCAATTGCATTGCAAAAGACATGCTTCCCATTAGCACTGTCGAAAATGAAGGATTCAAAAAGCTTATCAGCTGTCACAGGGCAGCTTTAAAACCTGAGACCGTAGACAGACTTGTCTTTCTTGCCCATAACTTGTCGGGTAATGGCTTTGCCTGTTTAAAACTTGTACAGAAGATACTGGCCACAGTTGAGATTTTTCTTTTGTCTATTTATTTTGTTTACATTGTCAGCTAAAACACTTACAAAATGCTTCAGCTCGTCTGTACAAAGGGTTTGGCATGCTGACCAGAATTATTACCAGAATATTCTTTGTCTGTTTATTGTTTTATTTATTGACATTATCCTTTAAAACACTTTGCAGTCTGAGTCATCTTACATGTGTGCTGTATCACACTGCAGCACTTAATTTTTCTATTAAGATATTTATTTTGTTGAGAATAAAGGACTGAAAAAAGATTTTACTTAATTATACTCATGAATATTTTGATGTTGAAAAAAGGATTTTATCGTTATAATTGTTTTGAATGTTCTACCTCAGATTTGTGAAATGTTCTGCTGTTTGGCAAGTTTTTGTCATGTTCTAACCATAACGAATAGTTTAAAACCACAATTAACCATGGTGGTGGAATTGGCTGCGATGCAAGGGGCACCAGCTAAAATCTTGCCTAGGGCACCGAATTGGTCAGGGCCGGCTCTGTATGGGGACAAGGAATGATGGGATATGAAAGAGCCCCATAGCTCCTCCTCCTTGTTCTTGCTGCTCTATTTGCAGACTAGTTTCCCAGGTAATTGTCATCCCCTATCTAATAACATGGAAATATGGTTTCGAAGAGGAACGTTAATGTGAACTAGTATAGAACAATGTGATGTGTACACAGAAGGAGCAGACGTGTGTTGCGTGACGTCGTTAGGCAGAGAGGAAAGGGAAATGAAAGAGAGACCAGTGGGCCAGGAGAAATGAAGCATCTGATATTGTTTTTCGATTCTCTTGTTTCTGAGAAATGTTCCTGAAAAATCAGGAATAAAATAAGAAGTCTGTGTTGTGTATCCTGGGAAAAGGGAGGGGGGGTGGTTGTGATTGTGAAGCGCAATCATGTGCCACGGGGGAGTGTGTAGAGAGAGTGACTGTGGGTGGGGGCTAATTCACTGATGGGGATGGGATGGTGATGTTGGGGGGGGGGGTGTCCCTGATGGCTCTGGCTTAATAAATGGCCCTGTTTTCCTTTTCTATCCCAGTGAGAGAGAGGAAGTGTGTGTGTGTGTGTTTATGTGGGGAGGGGTGGGGTTAGTGTTTAATGCAGAGCAAATGATGAAACACATCTCTCCTCTCTGTACTGTGGTCTCTTCTACCTTCCCCTCTGTCTGAGCTTCCTTTTTGCCCCTCTGTTGTTTCTCAGAGACTGGCTTTTCATCTCAGTCTGTCTGTCTCTCTTTTCTCTTTCAGAAAGAAAAAAACAATAAAAAAACAGAACCTCCCATATTCTTTCATGTTTGCACCCCTGATGGGCTTAACATGTAGCTGGAGAGAAGAGCATTATGTTGCCAGGTCTAGTATCTCCATGCATCAATGTACCGCTGGGCTCTATGAGTCAGCGCATGTCTGAATGCTCAGTGTGATCTTTCTGCTGCACTCCAGCACATTTGCGTGAAATTTAGGCCAGGCGTTCTGTTGCACCTTAACAGAATGTGCTGCTCACTTTCATTTAAACAACCTCCCCTGTGCCTGGTCAGCTATCTTTCACACAATCCCAGCTGCATTGGCCAGACTGGCTGCTTGTTCCAAGCCCCCCGTCAACAGTCAGAAAACCTCCATCCGAGACCCTGCACACAGTCAACGTTCACTGCAGATCTCGCTGCCGATAACCGCGCAATCTGAACCAGTCCGTGCTGGGTCAAAGAGATCAGAGACCCCGATCAGATAGCTTGAGGGAAATTCACAACCCCGTACTGTCTGTCTCCTCTAGGGGTTTGGTCCCTACCAGGGGGTGGAGAGAGATGGCAATACTCTCTTCCTCTACTCTGAAGTGAGCTTTATGTTCCTAATCACTGTCACTCTCTGTGACTCTCAGTGGAGACATTTGATTTTTCCTCCCTAAAAGAGCTTCACTGGCTGCCTGGTCTTATTATTACACCAATTAAATTACATCATTTGGTATTTCCACACTTTTATTTTCACTGAATGATCTCATGAAGATGTTGCTGTCCAGTTCATCTCAGCTATTAGATGCTATTATTCTCTGATGTATTTGTATCATTTAGACGCTGCCATCAGTCTAATAGCATGGCTGATTGATTAGCGTGTCCTGCTCCAGTTTTGTTGAGTCTCTGGTCAGTCTCAGCTTCGCACGCTCCACAGGACATGTGTCTGCACGGTATCGACATCGCATGTGAGCTTGTCTCCACTGTAATGACTTAAGTAATCCAATCTAACCAACCCCATCAAGGCGAAAGCTCTGCACAAACAGTCTCTCTCTTTCTCCCTCTCTCTGTCTCTGTCTACCGGTGTCTGCCTCTGTGTCTTTCTCTCTCACTCTCTCTCTCGCTCTCTCTCTCTGTCCCTTAGTAACGAGTAATGGCATTGATTTGTTAGTAACATAGCATTTCATTTCTGTATTAAGACTGACCTTACAAATACACCATTTTGCCAAAAACAGACAATATACAGTATGTTATATTTTGTGGATAACTGTTAACATGCACGTAGCATACAATCCAACCCTCAGTAAAGCACTGCTGTGGCCATTTATGGAATAATATTACATTTCAATCCCTAGCTCATTGTGAAATAGTCTCTCTTTGCATTTCTGGTGAAAAGGTGGTAGCAGAAGGTAAATATTAGCATTCTAAATATTTGTCCTGAAAACCAGGAAAGGCAGAAAGGGGTGTGTCAAAAAACAGGATGACCGTAAAGGTGACTGCAGAAAAACAATGAACACTCTGGGCAAAAACTTCATATAGCGTCTCATGAGCCATGCAGTCTCATCACAGAGGATTGTGGGAAAGCAAGATTTGCCTCATTGTCACCTGATCTGAAAAGGGGCATTACATTGGCAGCATTGTTTTTGAAATATCATTAGATGAGAAACATTTGCATGTGTCTCTTCACAGAGGCTTATCTGAAATATAACAGTTCCTTTTCAGACTTTCCCACTTCTTCAAATCATGATTGAAACAACCATTCAGACAGATATATTCAGATGGGGACACATTCAAAAACCTTTGTAGAATTTTCGGGATTAGTCACAGTTTGGATGAAAAACAATGCATTCGTGATTATGGCATAGCAGTTTTATGCAAAAGCCTTTTTTCCCCCCACTAACATGCTGAGACAAACAGTGTGCTTTGACACCGAGCCACCTTGGCATATAATTGAACAATGTTGTGCCAATTGACGGCTTCACAGGTGTTGAACAGAACACTCATAAGCTGGAAATGCAATCAAAGTTGTTTTTTCTTGCTTGTGCTGGATCTGTTTGATTAGATTCCTAAATGTTGAAAAATGAAGGAGAACCTCAGTCTGATGATTGCATCCAAAGGGAGACACAATTAAATATTCAGTTTAAACAGACTCTGTGTACATCTAGCTTTTTGAGATATACTTTTTCATGTTAAATTTGGCAGTGGGTGCACATTTTCAGAGACAGAAAGCTACATAATCCAAAAACATTACATTAAGCAGGAAACAGTGTATTACGTTTATCCAAAAACATTAGAATAGCTTTTGAATTTGATATTTATGTTTACCTTACTACGTTTTTTTGTCTTATTTGTAATGTTCTTTGAATCAAAAGACATTCAACAGGGCTGCAGAAGCAGGATGTTGAAATGAGCTATTTTGCTTACTTGGAACTGAATGTTCCCAGCGGGAAATATGCAAAATCAATATCTTTATCTCTTTATCAATACAGCACTTTTGCCCAAACTCACAGGTCCCAAGCCCTATCGACTTGGTGCTGAAGAGAATTGCACGATGGGAATCTGTACGTGGGACTGCTACATTAACGGTGCAGATGGCAGCCCATTATTTTCTGCCATAGCCAGACAACTGTTCTAGTCTACCGCCATTCACTGTATTTACCTTATTTATATGATGTCTGGGTTTTTGGGAGCCAGTTTTTTTGTAATACGTATCTTGTGCAAGGGCATGTCAGCGGCATCCGCCCAGAAATTCAAACTGACAACTCTCTAGGAGGGATTTCCTGACCTAACCAGTACTGTGAGGGGCAGTGGCCAGTTCATGCCCTGTTCAAAGACCTCTCTGAAACCCGTGGACTTAGCTGTCCCTGCGTCTTCTGCCTGAAGGTCACCCACATGCTGTTCTGCCTCAGGAGGGAATCTACAGCTTCAGGACCTTGAAGAGTGAACCGCCTTGCTCCCTTGCCCCTGCAAAGGAAGCTTCCTTGCAGATAATATATGTGCATCTTTATACCTACCATTTTTCTCCTTGACAAGAACAGCCCAGTGAGGCCTGAAGCAAAAGGTTAGGTGTGATTGGACGAAGGAGACAGGGTCAATCTCCACTGGCTTTCTACCGCTGGCACAGGGCCCTGTTATTAGGAGAGAGATTTCAGCTGGGTCACCAGGTAAATCAGTAGGAGGTGCATTAATGCAATCTCTGTGAGGTTCGATTGTGCTAAAACTAGTCACCATGGTCACTCCGTCAGGGGTCTTTGAGCTTATGTCTCCTCCCCCTTTGTCTGGGTGTCCTGTGAAAGGGAAGACCACCCCCCCCTCCACTTTGCATCATAGGATACCCCAGCCATGGGGTACTCTACAGAGACTCTTACCCTCTCAAAACAGCCCTGCCTCCACTCCTAGAAATTCTCAATAATTCAATACTTCTGGACCACCGTAATGAGCTAAAATAACGGTTTCCCTTCCATATGGTATGTGCTGACTTTACACTGCCTGTAACATCTGCCCAGGAAGGCCACCTCTCAGCACTGACAGGACAGCTTCATCCATCATGTAAAGGCGCTGTGTTAAGATCGCGACCCTTTTAAGGTGGCACAGTTTCTCCAGACGCGCATCTAATTGAGGTGCTCCTTCTTGTGTCCTGGTTGTTACACATGTCACTTGTCCAGGAGAGTGCTCTGGAGCACAGAATAAAGGTCAGGGCATTTGGTTTGAGTAGTAACTACAGCAGTGTATAGCAGTGACTATAGTAGCAGTAGAGCAGCTGCAGTGATCGGGGCATTTGACCCAGAACAAAGGTTGTGTGTGCAGTGCAGAGCACCGGTCAGGAGTAGAAGACTGGTAGCCAGGCAAGCAAATTACAACATTAGTCCCTGCACTGGACTCAAGATGAGAGATATGCAGATTCAAATCTCTGCCAAAGCACTGATGTTATGCCCTTGCATATGTCACCTTGATAGGCCCAATCCCAGCTGTGCATGAGGGCATGTACCCGTTTAATTTCCTTCTCTAAGATTTAATCCGCGTCTGCCGGCGTTCCCGAGCCGGCGTGTGAAACAGGCGAGGCATGCCGAGCCTTTTATAGCACTCTGAACTTTTCTCTAACTTTCCCTCAGCGTGTGCAGTGGGGGTTTTGTCTGACTCAGTCTGCTCAGCGCCTGACGGAGCCCCCTGGGGGACATGCCACAGGCACAGGGGGTGAATGTTAATTGAACAGCTTCTGGTGGCATAAAGGGACCGCTGAGCGAACAGCGTTTTTTTTTTTTTTTTTCCATCGCAGGCGTAACGTTTTTTAATCTCCCACTTTAGACACAGACGGCTGCTGTACGCGCGGCCTCGGGAGCTCGTGCCGATTGATTATGTAAAATTTAATCTGCCCTCCGCCACTTTCGCCACGACTGGAATATCGACCGACCTCTTCACAGGGATGCGCGGGGCAGCGTCGATTAGCAGCGCGGTGCTTCTTACAGCCGTGTAAGCACTCTAACTACACGCCACCGTAATGAACCGTCTCCATCCTGACACTAATTTCTGATGTCCAGGGCAGCAGTGCAGAATATCAATAAGTAAGGATAAGTAAGAGGCTCATGGATTTCACGTGAAGTCCTTTCATTGCTTCTCCGTCCACGTCGTTGCGCCTCCTCCAAGAACACATGTGTGTTTCGGCGATAAAGGGTGAACTTTCGTTGAAGTGTTCTCACTTGTGAATTCTGCAGTAGCTGCATGATCTGATCTTTTGTCAGCAGGGAGGGAGGCCCGGAGACACATCCATTAGGAGCTCTTCCCTCTAACCCCCTCCTAGGCATTCCGGCAGTCTGACATTATCAGTCATACCGATGCCATTGTAAGTTGGCTAATTAATGATTTAGTGATTAATGACTTTCGAGTGTCGTTTTGTTAGCAAGGTTTGTTCGCAAACCAAGTTTTAACCTGTTCCTTTGCCTGGCTTTTTGTTATCAGATAACATGACACATGGCTTTACAGTCTGCACATAGCTGATTTTCTGTGAGGGGACGTTTGTCCCTCTCTGCCCCACATGCATCTCATGTTTAAGAACTCCTGACACTGGAAAGTGAATCTGAACCAGAAATATTTTACCATTGTGGAGGTGGAAACAAATTAGTTAAAGCCAATGCTTGTTACCCCAGAACAGCACAACTGCTTCTCCACTGCATTAACTACAACCAGGAATGTACAGTGAAAACTCACTGAATGAATGTGCCCAGATTGAAGCAACTGCCTGGACATCTGTCCAGGACTAGGTCCCCCCACCCACCTAAAAAATAGGCTACATTGCGTCTACCTACCCTTGGTTGTTTGTTGTGATCAGCAATGGTGGCATATTCCTTTCTCCCATCCTTTATCACAGTTTTCAGTGCAGACACTGATGGAAGCAGTGTGGTTGTCAACTCTGCCCTCAGCCCACTTGCAAGTTAGGTAGCATATGTAATACTAATAGGACAAACACAGATCATGGAAAACCACCCTCCCTGGTTCCAATTCCACAGTGGAAATGGGGTTTAAGTAGGCCAGTATGATTCCAGTTGTACTGTAGAAGAGTGTGGTATACTGTAAGCAAGCCAGTTCTACAGTTCAGAGGGTAAAGATATATGAGACACATGCAGACTGGGGGGGTGTATGTTGGGTAGCTCAGCACCAGTTGCTTGTTCCTCTGTGTGTCAAAAACACAGAAGGCCAATCGACCGGCTCCCTCTTCCCACATGACAACATTCGGGTTGTCTCAACCATGAGGTTACGGCAGAAAGGGGCCCTCTCTGCAGCAGACATACATAACAAGAGTAGGTCAGGAGAAAAGATGCTAATTTGGAACTAGATGTCTGTTTCATGGATTTTTTTCACCTCGTCAGATCGCTTTCTAAATAACTGGGTGTCATTGCTGAGCCGCGTGAAGCCCAGAGGGGATGACCCCTGGATGAGCTGTCACGTGGTAGAGACAGTGTCTCCAGCAGAGCGAACAGCATCGCCTCTGCTATCTTGCACGGTCACTGCGCCTCCCCCCCGCTCTCTCTCTCCTTCTCTCTCCCCATCTCTCTTTCTCTCTCCCTCCCTCTCTCTCTCACTCCCTCTCTCTCCCTCTCTCTCTCCCCGTCTCTCTCCCCCCATCTATCTCTCTCTCTCCTTCTCTCTCCCCATCTCTCTCTTTCTCTCTCTCCCTCTCTCTGTCTCTCTCTGTCTGTCTCGCTACCTCTCCATGCTGCAGCTGTTTTTCATCGTTTAGGCAATGTGTGTGGGCTACTGAGCACTCCAATGCACTCAGCAGCGATCGTGAGTCCTCTGCTTTAGTTATTGGTCAGGTTTGCTTCTGTTGCTTCTGAGGAGAGAGCGGACAGTGTTGGCGGAGGAGACTGGGATCGGGTCGCCCTACACCTCTCTCAAATTGCCCAGCATCTGTGAAATACCCAAACATATTATCATTTCTCTGATAAAAAAACAAGTATCTACACTCACACAAAAAGTACATACAGATAATGACATGATTCAATGAACACTACACTTGTGACTTCAACTAAATATTGCGGGGGGGTTCTCACTGGCTTGTGCGGCCAGTTTTTCAGTGCTGAAAAGATTCTCTGCAAAAAATACTGGTGTGACCCAAACATGCAGTTTTAACACACCTCTGGTAAGATGAAGTCCTCTTGATTGCGAAAATTGACTCAACTCCAGCCTTTAATTCGAAAAGATTGTGGGGAGAGAGCCATCATTTTGCCTGTCGCTTTTCTTGTTAGATTCCCATCTCGGAGACAAAAGCAATTTTGTGCGATGGAGAAAAACACTAAACCCCCACACATATCGTGCTTCGCCATATGCCAAACGTCTGGATGGTGCACAAAGGAACACCTCACTGACATCTCATCACTGGCTGGCCATGTTATTTCGCAGACATATGGACTTTAGTTTATTGCTGACACTAAAACCAGCTCAGACCTAAAGATATTGAACAATGAAAATTAGACATTGTTAAGACTGAGAAGAAGTTGCCTTAGCCTGCTGGGAGTGCTACACAAGCTCTGCTTTTGACCTCACTGTAGAGATGAGTATAACTGGGAACTTATCGTAAAACAACATCCTTGAGGTCTGTCCTTTGTGTAATACAACAGCCCTTGCTACAATGAGATCCTCACAGGTTTGCCAGGGTTTCGTGTCGGGTGCATAGCTGCAAACTGATTGGGTGCTGTACCTGTAACCAAAAAAGGTTGCACATTCAGTGTCAGCTAAGTAATTGTTCCTGAGGACAGGCTGAGCCCTACAGCCAGGGCTATCAACCACCAACAATGCTCAGGAGCCCACAGTGGTGGAACAAAATGGTTTCATTCAGCTGGGGGTTGATTTACCTGCAGGACAGCAAAGACTATTTACAGGTACCAGTGAATTATGGGGTCATCTATGTAAAAACACAGTTTGGAATTGCACTCATCCTGACCAGCGCTGTTAATAGAATTTCTAAAAAGGAAGGACCTGGGACTGAACCTTGTCGCATATCTTTGGAAAGGATAAATACACCTGGCTGTGTTAGACAGGTCGTATTGAAACCAATGAGCCGGTTTGTGACATATTTTAATATTGTAATATTTTAATTTTCCACTTAAAATGATCTATTGCATCAAATGCTTTACAAAGACATCAGTAATGTCATTGGTGGCTTTGGGGTCACAGGGCCACGATTAACTCTGAGACCAAATGAGCATTACTTATATTTTGCCACCTATATTTCACTACACCCATATTTTCACACTCCTTTAACTGGACAATAACTTAAGACTAAAAGATATTTTCAAGAAAGGAAAGCATTTAAATTTACCAACATTTATTCAAATTTGAAGGGCTGCCCCTTTTAATAAAGCATTTTTAATTTTAGTAATTAAAGGAACAAATTTAAGTAATTGTATGCATTCGGGAATTGATCTGATGCTGTTTGTTTCTAGAGTCAAATCAAAAAACATCAATTAGTGGCCCTTCAATAAACCCAGCTCTAAGAAATACAATGGTATCAGGGATAAGGGCAATTCCAATCACACAGTTCCAATTTCACACATTTAAATTGTGTAGAAAGCTTGCACAATATTTTAACATTTCTTTTGATAATATAACATGGTTTAGCTTTGAGAACTGGCATTTATGCGATGGTCAGTGACACCATTTGAGAAATGCCTGTGGATATCTGTTTGTGTGGAGCATTTGGAAGGATTAAGGCAATTAAGGATGACTTTTTAGGCCATTTAGGATTTGGTCTTGAGGGCAATGTAATGAGTTGCATTAGATTAGCAGAATCGCAGAACGCTTTAACACAATCTGAAAGAGGGGATAACCAGTCCCAGTTGAGAGTCAGAATTAGCTCAGATTAATTTAAAATGGATAATACTTTTGAGATTGATGTAAGCATTTCCTTTGATGCAGAAGGAGTTCTGTAACAAATCACAACTATGAGAAGTGTAAAAGTGAGATTTACACTTTCAGCTCAAGTAATTCAAATTGTTCAGGTGTTATTTCTTATTGAATAAATTACAAGCCCCATAATATTCAGGTCTGTTCTTTGAATCCAAAATGTGATTACATATGTTTTATGGACCAGACATTTGGTATTTGCATGCAGGAAACCTAAGACACCACTTTGTTTAAAATCTGCTGGAGCTGACTAACCAAGCAGAATCATATGAGGCGTAGGATTTGGTTGTACACAACCAGTAGCAATGACCATAACAACAGGAGACTAATCAATAGCTTCAATTTTACTCAAATTTGAGTGTCATGATTAGATTAGACATATAATTGAGTCATATATAATTATTACATTATTGAACGGAGGCTCAAGTTTGAATGAAGGTTTTCAGAAGAATCATGTTTTGGACGCGGAGCAAAACTTTGCAGTGCCAGGTGAGTCTTTGTTGAAGGAAACCACCTGAAAAGTATTGAGTGAGTTAAGGGATAGTGGGGAATAAAATATGTATGGTGTAGGCATGGCTCAAAGGTCGTTGGTGGGATGGTTAACCTCACGCTCATTTTTGCTGGCCTGCATGGACTCTTGGGGTCATCTTAACTGCAAATAGCCACACCGCCTTTAAATGGTTGCACTGCATTTAATGTGGTTGGGTTCCTAGATTCAGTTTTCCTACAGCTGTGATTTTTTCTGTTGTTGTGACAGCAAGTCTGTCTCCAGCATGTAAACACTCTAATGTATTCGGAGGAATCTGAAAATCAGCAGCACAAGAGACTCTTTCCACCCAGAGAAGTCTTCCAGCCTGTAATACGAAAGAAACTTTCTTTTCTGAGAATTCTCCAAGCCCGGAGCACCAGGGACCTTATCCTGTATTCAGATGTAACGTCAAAGTCTGCACCACAACAGAAACTTTTTTTTTTAATGCAGAAAATGGACCAAGGAGAAATTAGCATGTCTGCATGTTTGAAGAAAGACAGCTTGTGGTAAGTCTTGAATAATTCATGAACCCTCTGGACAGAGGCTCTTGTATCTCGGCAGGCTCATTACAGGTTTCGCAGCATGGGAAAAGCTTGGGTCCGAGGTATAAGAACACAATTAGTTCCTACAGGCAATGACAAGAAACATGCGTGGCTCCCTCCTTTTTCGCTCTTTGCATGCCAAAAGCGAAATTGGAAAAAAAAGATCCCTTGGAAATACTTACTGATACATCCTCATTTTGAAATGGAATTGATTTCTCCTTCAATTCAGAAGCATTTCAGTTTTTTCTTTGCTATTTTATTATGTTTTCCCACATTTTTATCCAGCTATTTTTGAATGGCAAATGAACACTAAGCGCCCCACATTGTGGCACCAGTGCAGGTATACAGGGCTAGATGCATACAATCCTCCTATACACGTGTAAGCCAATACCTTTACTTTTCACACCACGAGTCTCACAGTGCACCAGGCGGCAGACACCAAACGGAGGGTAAGCGCATCCCCCTGACAATATCAGGAGCCCGGGTGAGTCACACGGTGCCAACAGTATGACGAGCATGTAGAGACATGCTAGACTAATATGATGCATCGCAGAGGACCACCTACTCTGGAACTATACAGGTGAAGATTGCAGTTGAGAACAGGTGTTCAACTCCTGTTTAACTTTAAGTCAGAATGTATCCTTACATGTAATCAGAAGTTTAGAAAAAATGGCATTTGGCTTCCCTGAGCAGCTGAGAACAGTGATTCGAGACCGGTTATTTAGAGCTGTGAATGGTTGCAGTCGGTCAGCACTTCACAAGTTAGTTGTGCAGCCTGTGACAACACTGAAAATGTGGAACTGGGAATTTGTTTTCTCAATGAGAAGTGAAAGGGAGGAAATTTTTGTCACTTATATTTACTAATCATTCAGGCTCAGTGAAGCTCTCTTCACTCTTCACTCTTCCCCTTCCAACTACAAAAACACTGCCTGGGCGGAGTGTTATCATTACAAACATGGCGGCATCTCCATCCTGAACCCTGTTCCCTCTGTGACCTGTCGGAGCCTGGCTGTGTGATTCCACCCAGGCGGCCAGATGATGATTGGCAGGCGCCGGTCGACTTGGCCGGGAGTCAGTTCAGCTGCAAACGATCTGAATCGCCCACGGTTTGGCGCCGAAGCCGGTTAACGTTTCTGCCAGCACCTAGAAGACGAGTCGCACCCAGCCGCGACAGAGAGCAATAAATCGTCTGCGACTGGTTGCCGCACTCTGCTGCTCACGCTGGGGGTGATTGTGGCTTCAGTAACCGCGCGTGTGTGTGTAGGGGGGGCGGGTGGTCACTTTGTCCGTTTTGTAATGATGCTGAGAGCAAAGCACCCTTACTATGCACAGGAGGTCAGACCCGACCCAACAGTCTGATTGGTCCAGTTTGGAGTGACTGCATTTGATTCAAGTGTTGGAGCTGAGAGGCAGGCAGTTGTTAGAGATCACGGTTCGGCCTGAAGGAGAGCAAAGATGGAGCTGTGCTAGTACAAGTCACGATTTCTATCATCTCGCTGGCCTCAGGCTTTGTTCTTTTTGTCTGCAGGGATATCAATCAATGCCTGCTGTGACAAGATATCTGTTGAAATCATTTTTTTTTGCTGTTGTAACTCATTCATTTCTTAAATTCTGCTGAAATCAGCCACTGCTAGGAATGGTTTGATTAGAACGAAATCAAACAAATAGGAGCAGTTCTATTCATGAATGTTTCTGTCATTATTACTTTTTCTTCATGTGAAGGATTTGGAGTGCGAATTCACAGTCCTCATTCCTCATCTGGACCCACTGGTTCCACATCTCTAGGGATGAAAATGAAATCTCTCCAAAAGGTCTTGCATAACGCTTTTTCTGTCATCTAATTTTCTCTTCCAAGGTTTTGAAACAAAGCAATGGCATTGATTGATTCAGAGAAATGATTACACCCTGTGCAGCGTTTATTTTAATACCACACGAACAAGTAGTGTTATCATATCAATTACCAAACAGATCCTCTCTCTTATTCATATATCCTTTCTGAGTGTTTTCCTGTATGGCCACTGTCCTTGATGATGTGGATGCATCTATGGAAACAGGCATGTTTTATTTCATTGATAAGGGTTGAAAAGGGCAAATCAAATACACAACACTTTTATCAGGCGAGTTGTGTGAGCTAACAATGGGAAAGGTTTGACAAGGACATCTAATACAAGCCAATTTGGTCTTCTGGCATCTACTGGAAAAAAGGCTTCAATTTCCTCTGCTTTCTTCCTCTCCTCAGTAAGTTCTTTTGAAGATGATTTTTTAAGGATTATTTAACTATTCGAAGTAAAGTGTCTTAACTACTGCTTATTTTATGCGCGTTCTATTGTTGTTACACTTCACAAATCCATTCATCCTTGAGCTAAGCATAGCAGAGGAAAAGGAGGGTTCCATCCCTGTTCCAAAATTTATGACATTGAATTTTCTCTGGATCAGTTCTATCACTTCTGCACAGATGCTGCTCAGATTTGTTGGCCTTTGTGCAGTAGCATGTGAATGAGGTATGGGTAAGTAATCCAGGTGAGGTAAGTATCAGTCAATATGTGGGACACCAGCACTCACACAACACTGACCCAAAAAGCATGCCTTGTTTCCTGTGAGTTTGGAGGAGTGGGATTTACACACATCAATGGCAGAGATGACAGAGGCTATATGTCTCTGAGATTAATTACATGATGAAGTGAGATAAATGGTGGAAGTGAGGTAACACTATAAGACTAATGGACTTACATGGACTGATTTTAAACTTCAGCTTTAAATGCTTGAAATAACATTACTTAAACTGTACAGAAATGGAATGTGCTCAGCAGTGCTCTACAAGGAAAGGGTGAAGATTTCATATCTTTTTTCTGTGTGGGAGCAAAGTGTCTCTGTCGATGTCGTTCTGTTCTTCCCTGGCTTACTGTTTCTCTCTCTTTTTCTCTCCAGTAGCAACAGTTCACAGTTCACAGCCGAGCCCCACACACTGAGAAACAGGAAAGAAGTCCCAAACAAGTTTAATCACAGGCAATTCTATTCCCTTTGTTGCTCTCTCCCGAAACCTCTGTTCTTTGAAGTTCCCCGAAAAAAAATGGCAGGTGCATTCTCCTGTATCCATCTGTCTTCACCCTCTCTTAAAATCTATTCATGGCCGTCCCCCGCTCTACCTCGGTGTTTGTCGATTGCACACATCTGTTCGGTGAATAATTCACACGGGTGAAATCGAAAGGCGAGGTGTGTGTGTGTGTGTTTGTGTGCGTGCCTGTAGATCATTGTATCTACACTCGGAATCATTGCGGGGAGAGGGGCCATCCCTCTCACTCCCTTATGTTAGTGCAAAGGAAGAGGACCTTTTCACCTTCTCGCACGTCTTGAGAAGCCCTTCAAAGGAACAAAACAGGGTGATTTTCAGACATCTCAACGGGTTTCAGAAGAACAAAACTGGGCCGTCATGGCCCGGCTCTTCTCCCCCCCCCCCCCCCCACACTCCGGCTGATGTTGGGGCTGAACTTTCAGAGGGCTGAACCTCTCGGGATTCCCTCTTCCTGTTTTGATCAGGTCTGGCATCCGTTCTCGGTGGATGTTTATTTATGATCCGTTTGAGGGTGAGAGGCGTGACATTTGGCCCTGGCGGCTGCTTAACATTGATCCTGCGTGCGACAGAGAATATCAGCGCAGCATTTACCCGTCGGGCTCGGGGACTTGCTTTACGTAGGTGGTATTTCACCCGACTTTATTGCCTATTACGCGGCTGTCGGGAGCACAACCTCATATTCATGGCGGCGGCAGCTCTGCAAACAGCACTGTGATAACATGTTTGCATACGCAAAGATAAGGACACTTGGGTGGGAAGGCATCACGGGAGAGTGACATTTTCCCCGAACAAAAGAGAAGGCTAAACCGCTCTGATTGGCGTCTGGAGTCCAGTCCCTGTTGTATTTGTGTTGATGTCATTTACTTTGTGGTGCATCTTCATGAATTCTCCATTGTTGGGGGGAAATGTCAGGCCAAGATATCTTTTTCAATGAGCGAGACACTTGCGGTGAATCATGAGAGAAGAAGTGCCAATAGTTCAGCCATTAGCTGACAGCTTTCCAGGACCACTGGCAATGGATAAATCTTGGCCTTTCAAATCATACAGAGGTATCACTGCACTATTTAACTGCATGTTTGGCTGTACTGGGTTGTCCTTTCATGCGACTTTATTAGATGTACTATGTGTTTGTTGTTTGTAAGCTGCTCTGGATAGGAGCATGAGCCTAATGACAAAATGCAAACCGCTTGTGGAAAGGTCACTTACTGTCAAAATATTTCTTCACTTGTGGGGTTCCGTGATTTGATAAATGAAGTTTTGCTCTTCGTTTTTATTATTTTATCTCTTGCCATCATCACATTTGAACCTTTCAGGACCGGATCACTATTTCAGATAGCAGCCCGGCTCTTTGTTGTGGTTAGGTCGTTTCCACATCTGATTCGCAGGCAGCTGACTCATTCGGCGGCTCGGAAAGCGTGAGCGATGCACAGCGCAATAGGGCTAGTTCTGCACAGTCAATAAAATGAGAGATGGCTGGGTGCAGTTGTGCCTCTTGCTGCATGAAGAAAGATCAGGTTCACAGGTGCTTTCACACCTTGGAAACTGGCTCTGTCGGACCCGACAAGGATGTTTAGTCATTGTTACTGTCAAAATGCTGTTCTGATTTCATATTATTTGCCTTTGTCTGTTTTTATATTTTCATTTTGTTTTATTTTAATTTGAAACACAGTTGTTCTTGACAGGACATTGTATTACCAAAGCACGTACGCAGCAAGCCAATGTAACAACAAGCAAAAAAATCTGCTTTTCTTTTCTTTTTACTTTTTTCAGAAATACAAGATGAAAGGAAATGACATTTCTTAAAATGGACATATTCTCCCCCTCTCTGTCGTTATCGCATTCATCACATCACATCATCATGATCGCATCATCTTCGTCATTACTGGAGAGAGAGAGAGAAGCACATTCAAAAGCAAAATCCAAGAAGGTGATTAAAATTGCACTCAAGGAGCAAGAAGCCGCTTTGAAGTTTGGATGAGATATGATCAGAACAGTGTGCAAGTCATTAACGTACCCTATTATGAGAGCAAATGAGCTGAGATCAAAGGCAATTGATGAGGGCCATTGTTTTTTTTTAGAAGAACCAATTAATATGTGTATTATGGATTATTTGGCTCGTGTTTGCTTTTGTTTCTCTTTGGTTTTGCATGATGGGGAGCATCTAAGAACAGAGGATCCGTTTGCGGTGGGATCACAGGGATCACCACCCATTCAGCCTGGAGCGGCTTCATTTTTCTGACTGACCGCATAAGGACCAAATGAGGAGCACCGCGCAGACCGTCATCCTATATATGACGTGACCTCTAAAGTCATGACCTCTGACCCTATGACCTTTGCGGGGAGAGAAAAAGTCACAGGGTGAGGTCAATCTGATCATTTTTGGGGGCAGTTCTGACAGATGTGGCGAGTGAAGAAATGAAGAGGTAAGCGGTCAGCTCATCAGACCGTGACCACCATACAGGTACTTTAACCCCTAAGTGATTTAGCTGGCACGGTGACAGCAGTCAGTCATTTCTAAAAGTGAGGTCAGCAATCTATGAACCACAGTTTACAAAGAGACTTTGAAGGGTGTTTTTTTTCCCCAGGGGGAGTGTGTGCTGAGCGATGAAAGCATTTGAACAGCTGGAGCACTGAGCATTAATTTTTCCCTGTTATGTTTTCGCTTCAGGGGAAACTCGACTGACTGATGTGGGAATTTCTGGTCGGGGAGAGAGCCCATCTCTCTGTGTCTGTGTGTGTGTCTGTGTGTGTGTGTGTGTGTGTGTGTGTGTGTGTGTGTGCGCGTGCGCGTGTGTGTGTGTGTGTGTGTGTGTGTGTGTGTGTGTGTGTGTGAGTGTGTGTGTGGGAACATCACTCATCCAAAGCCAGCCTTGCAGATGGACATTGAAAGACTGACCGAATTCGAATCAGATCCACTGCCGAGAGGAGGTTTCACAAGAGGAAACACCCATGAATCATTCAGGCCTGCGAGGCTGAACTTCGACCCAGCTTTTGCATGCTTTTCCAGAGGCAATTCCTTTAGATCCACTGACAAATAGATCAACCACTGGGACAAAAAAGGACACATGGAATTCAATATATGCCTAAAAATGTATGTCTTCGCCCTAAGCTAGTCAAACAAGCTGTGTGGAATTCCATGGAAATATCTTTGCCAGGCTCACTGGAGGCTCCTTAAGGGCTATGATGATGTGGCCTTACACCTCTCTGGGTAAGGTATTCGTTTAGATTACTGTTCCTCTTGGCAAGGAACCGTAGCATGCTGGGAATAATGCGCTGCCTCTGTCTCTTGTGCCACCCTGTTGAGTACAAAGCAAAGAACAGCAGCTCCAGAAATAGACCTTAAGAAGCACTTGCTATCACGGCCTAGCACAGGTCATTGAGTGTGTCACCTCTGACCCATGACTACCTGGCATTCCCCGGGATGTGACTCAGTGCCCTGCCCTAGAGTTATGACTCCTGGGGCTTCACGCTCCAGTGCATCCCATGTTTGCACAGAGGAGAGCTCCAGGTGGTCTCCAGTCAACAGTCCCAGGTTTCTAGTCCTTGCTCCCTGTGGGCTTGTCTACTATCTCTACCTGCTGTTAACGTTAACCCTCTGTGACAGGACATGTGCTGGAAACAAGAGCTAAAGCATCCAGCCACATCCAAATCTTTCTTTCTCTTTCTCTCTCTCTTTCTTTGTTTCTCTTACACAAACACACACAAAGCCAAAGGTCTCCAGCACTCCATTTTCTTTAGAACTCTATTACTTCAGAGTTTGATAATCATCTTTAACACCAAAAAACACAGTTGTTGTTTCATTCGTGGAGACAGGAAGAGCAATGAATGCTCCTTTGTGGCACTATTGCTGAGGGAGAGGGGTGCTGCACAGTCACTGGTTAACCTGGGCCAGGGGTTCACTGCAAACAGGCTCGTGCAGGATTTTTCACTGAGAGCAGGTGATGCTCGCTGAGGGGAGGGGGGTGAGGGAGCTGTGGACTCGGCTAAGTGAGACACCATTACAGCTCTCTTTCTCTCTCTCTCTCTCTCTCGCTCTCTCTCTCTCCGGCTGTGAGGCCGTGGCTCACCAGAGGAAGAGAGGGCTCGATGAGAAGCAGCAGGGGCCCCCTAACAGCCTGCCAGATCTGAGGGGCGGCCGCGTCTGTGGGCGGAGCTGCCGCTGCGTAATTGCGCTCCTCGAAGAGCCGAAAAGAATGGAGCCAGAGAGAGCAGAGACCTTTCTGGGGGGAACGTCCAGCGGGGGGATCGGCGGTGGAGACGCCACCCACGGCTCCGCGGGCACTCCAAACCGCAAAACGAGCCCGGTTCTGAGATGAAAGCCAATTAATGGTTTTCGTCGTCGGAGCCTCGCGGAGGGACCGGAGTGAGGTGAAGAGCTGACGTCGGATAAGACTTTGCTTTCCTGTCCCAGATAACAGAGAAACCCTCCCCCACCCCCACCCCCCTTCCTGCTCAGGTTTGTGCTCGGGGGTGGCCGTCGATGCTCCCGAAATGTTACATCTCGGAGATGGAAATCTAATCATGTCAGTGGAAAATAGGAAGTGCTTTGATACTGTCTTAATTATGCCCATGTCTCCGAGAGGCCTGCCACCCAGCGAAGCGAGAGGCTAGGCTCCACACAGGGAGGGTTCATCTGAGGCATGGAGTGGCTTCAAATAGATGGAAGATTTGACCCAGAAATCTGTGAAGGACGACAGCCCTTTCCTCCTTGAGGCCTCAAACCCACATACCTGTGTGCACACAAGCAAAGCTCCCACACTCACACACACACGCACACACACACACACACACACACACACGCATAGCTTCAAACAAACAGAGAATTTGACCCAGATTTTGCGAAGGACGGCAGATGTCCTTGCTTCCGAAAGACCACGCGCACACAAACGTGCATACACTCACACGCTCACACACACAAACACTCGCGCTCATCGGCTGCCGCTGGATGTGTCAGGAGACTCTGGAAGCAGCCTGGAAGGTTCACACAGACAGCGCAAGGCCCCGGTGCATTGATCCAGCTCTGATCAAGTCAGGACAGAAGCCAGGGTACGAGGAGTAATCGAATGGGTGGGCCAGCACGGGTGTCCTCAGATGTAAATCCCTCTGTCACCAAGTGTTATGCTCAGAACCAGTGGATCAATAGAGCACCGTCTGGCCCCTCTTATCCAGAGAGATATTTCTCTGTACTTACATCTCCACCACTGCGTGAACATCTCTGGCACCTCAAACAAACAAATCCTTTGGATAGTCCTGACTGGAAGTAATATTTCAGTTTGCTGCTGTGAAAGAAACCATCTCTACCCCCATCCACTTAAGATAATAATTCTATCCAATGCTTTTTACAGAGAGCACTGAATAACCCTACTTAACCCTGGTTTCACATCGTCAGGCACATAATCAAGAGTCACCTTCAAATAGTTATCATTTTTCATTTCATTTTATTACTTACCCTTCAATGACTGCTGAAAATGTGAGAATGTGTGAGCATTCTTTGGGTTGTCATGTTTTAGCAGGATGAGGACCAAATATTGAAAGGACAGAGAATTCCCTGAACGGTCTTAACATCCCTCCTCCCATCTATATATGTTTTCCTCCTGTGGATCTGCATTCCTGGGTCTCCGTGTGGGTTTCTATGGTCATGAATGGTTGTAGCACCTATAGGCTTTTGTTCTAGGCTAACTCTGACCCACTTGGTTCACTAAGCATTGTCTTCATTTAACCAAGTTAGCCTTCTGCTACAGAGACTCTTAATGGTTTATAGACTGCTAAAAATTCTGCCTTACTTTTGCCAGGGCTAAAAATAGGACATAAATAGTCCTATACTACGTCATGCCAAGTCACCATCCATTATAATCCAGGTATGAGGCTTCCAATTTTTACACATCCGCTGTATAAGCTGTAGGTTAATATGCATTATCTGTTACTTTGATTAGATACCCTTGCGGCATGTGTATTTTGCGGCATAGTAATTTTGTGGTTTTCCATTACGCGGTGAGTCATTTCTAACCTGTGGTCCAGTGACTACATATTCAATGAACCCGCCGTCCTAATCAGCGGCTCCCATTATGGCCATTAGTGAGAGACATGAGAGGTCACAGTTGCCCTGTGTGACCATGCGGCCAGTAATGACCTTTTCCTACATAATGATTCATTTGAAGAGAAATGTCTCCGGGTTACTTTTGGATTTCCACGCTGTGATGCCATAACAACCAGACATTTTTAATCAAGAGGTAATGATACAGGTAATTACCTAGGCACAGTGATGTGAGGTGGCCAAGCTTGGTGCTGCTTCATTGAACTTTCACCATGATAACTTTTATAATGATGCGTGGCGTGGCTTATTTGCTTAACAGATAATCCTTCTCTTACCCCCGACTTCTCTGACAGTGAAGGACGTGACACTTTGCATATGACCCGTTCTTGCTTTGGATGTCAACCTGGACTTGATATAATGTTTAAACAACCTTGTTTGAGCAGCCTGCCAGTGTAACTACACGAGATGCACAGTCCTATCACAAAGCGAGCAATAGCGGTGGCCCATCAACAGCTCATCGGGAGTTTAAGGGAAATCTATTTCCTATGGCTGTGGGGGACAGGCTGCATGGTGTTTTGGCTGAAAGTCAATCTGCAGCTTAATCTTAAACAGTGGCCTGCTCACCATGAGTGACTTCAGTAATGATGTGGGTCTGAACAACATAGATATGACAAAATGTGTAGAGGAATAAACCCGCAAAAATGGTGCAAAGCAACACCAAGCAGACAGGTCTGCATGAACCACAGAGGTCTGAGGGAACATCAACGACACCGTGTTTTTTTTCCAAATGATATGGTCAGTACTGACCTCTCGGTGGAAATTGCTGACTATTCAACCCCCACAATACATTAGAGAAGGATATTAGTGGTGAAACAACCAACTGGAAGCACTGAGCACATTACTGACTAAAGGAAAGACTGTCTCCAAAAGCTGATTTTAATTATATACGGCTAGAGACATTACTGACCTGAGAGACCTGACTATGTGGGGGATCCGCTCTAGACATCAATAGCCACGATGAGGCCTCCTCCATTCCTGTGTCATTATCCCAATGTTTATTTGGTGACATTGGAGCAACAGATGCATATTGCTGTTACCTGGTAGGTAAATGGCTAAGATCTGATACTTTGATAATATCAGGTCTGCCCCTGCCCCAAATCACACTTACCCTCAACAAACACCCCCCCCAGCAATATTTACCCATCTCCCCATCCCCCCCATCGTGCTCGCCTGTTGCCCTGTGACTGGCGCTTAGGCCAGTTGCCCTGCGCTGGTGCGGGCGAAGCCAGCACGGCACTGGCACAGCTGCGTCTCTGCTCCGGCTCTGCTCCACCTGGCACCAGCCCACGAGCAGATGGCGCACGGACCTTTCGAATTTTCAGGGGTGTCAGTTTCCAGAACGGAGGGGCCCGCAGCCAGCACACTCGGCCCCCTGAAAATGTTATTCCTTCTGTCACTGTGCCGGGAACGCCGGCGGGGTCGGCGGAAAAAAAAAAATTCAGTTTCTTATTCCGTCTCGTGGGGCGTCCCTCATTCCAGCTGTGTTAGACTGCAAATGGAAAATGTCTCCCTTGGTGCTACCCAGCTTGTACT
The DNA here is from genome assembly GCF_013368585.1 of Megalops cyprinoides. Lineage (NCBI taxonomy): Eukaryota > Metazoa > Chordata > Actinopteri > Elopiformes > Megalopidae > Megalops > Megalops cyprinoides. The sequence continues at coordinate 23,557,189 of NC_050597.1, read as the reverse complement.
GTGTGACCTTAAGTCAAGGCGGGGGTATGATTCATTCTCAAAAGTGGCCATGCTGTACATATGTTATGGAGGCTGGATCTCTTTGTCTGAAAAACTTTAGTCATTTCCTTAAATGTCACAAGTACGTACATGCAGTATATTTGACTGTATGTCTGAATATGTCAAAGGAGGGGTTATGCACTCCTTGGAAGTAAGCACTCATTCTGCAAAGCAGCATTACATTACCTCCTCAGAGCAGCTCTGGGTAAATGAGATATCATACCATCATTAATCAAGCGATAAGCATTAATTAATGGTGGGGATCAGGAGACGGGGAACAAGGGAGAGAAACAAGAGGATCTGGCAGCACCCGAAAGAGGCAGTGAAGGCAGAAGAGAGGAAGAGAGGGAGAAGGGAACGAAGGTGACAAAGAACAGAAAAGGGAAGGGAGGAGAAAGAGGAGAAACAGACGGAATCGGGGATTGTTGGAGTGACACACAAGGGGAAACCCAGAACAAACATCAAGAGGGACTTGAACAATTAGAGCTTGTCATCCTTGATTAAATAAACAGGAGGGTCTTTCTAATCACTGAGCTCTGAGTGTGTTATTTATAATTCTAGCCCATTGCTCTTCCCAAGCAATTATTTGCCTGAATGCATGAATATTTTAGCACCAGGCCGACTGGAGCCAAGAAGTACACCCACTCTCCAACCACGACTATGGGGATTAGGATACACTTGTATATTAGCCTCCCCGGGACTGAAGGGTCCCAGCTAATGCATAAAATTACCGTAACGTTGCGGTTGTGTTGTGGCAATGTCATTGCACTGCTATAGTGCTGCTACAACATCGCCGTAGCCTTAAGAGTCAGTGAGGTGTACAACAGACAATCTCCCTAAGCATGGAGGGAAGCAAAGTAAAAGATATGTATGACTGGACCATCTCCAGTCCTCAGCTCCACCTATTCCTCAACACTTAATGGCAAGTGGCCAGTCAGATAGTGTCCTTGCCCCAAGAGCATGCATAGGAGCACCTGAACCTATCCTTCACTCAGTGGTGTCTCTGTGCTGTGTTACACGACACCCCTTTGTTCCACCGCCTATTGACCTGTCAGGCCATATGATCTAAACAGGATGTTAGTCTCTGGAACGTTAGACTCACCAGTCCCAGATACCCTGTTATCTGTGACCGGGGTGAAGCCATTACCAGAGCTATTACCAGACCCATTAAGCAGAGCTCCACATCCCGAGAGTGCATGCTCTCTCACCTGTGACAGACACGGGGAAATGCACCCGCGATAGACATCTGCGCTCTGACACCGCGAAGTGTGAGGGAGTCCCTGTAGCCGAGGGGAGAGGTGCCGGAGAATATGTCATCCGGCACACCGTGCACCTGCAGGCTCCTTGTCGCAAAAAACAGACACGCTCCTCGACGGCAGACGGCCGATGAAACTAGATCTTGCGGAATCGCCGGCCGCACCTCGATTGCCCGCATCTGCATTGAGCCTATCCAGTGTTTTCCGAAGCGCAGCTCACCAGAGGCTCTCGGGGATTACCGAGCGCTCCGGTGCCGGCCCTCTTTTATTAGTTTCACTCAGACCCCTGTGATCCTCCTGCAGCTGTTTTACAGTCTACAATCTCCTCATAAGCACTGCGGCTGAGGAGCGGGTGGGCAGAGAATGAACAGAAGGATTTAGTGTTAGCTTTTTAGTGGCATTTGGGGAAAGCAGCGTGGAGACAAACACCCTTTTTAATTAAGTTGTGACGGCGGCCGTTTCTCCGATGAAGACGGGGCTGGGGGGAACCCGCGAATGCAAGGAAAGGGTAGAGTAGCGGAAGATATGGTCAGCGAGGCATGGGGGGGGGGTGTCTTGGTCCCCTGGGAGCACAGCTGCACCTGGGGGAAAAGGAGGACTGCATGCGGGGGCCGCACGGCCCTCACGAATGCGCTGGAAATTCAGACCGATCCCCTGCTTTAATGTAATTCAGCCAAGAGGCACTCACAACCCCCTCGCCTCCTCACTCCATACATGTACAAACACAGGGGGCCATATCGATTGAGCAATCATGTGCCCTGCGCTTTAATCAGCCTGACAGGTCAGCTGACGGCACTGGTGCAAGGAGAAGGTAGGATCCCACTGCTACTCTCACAAGCCTGCCTCAGTCCCGGTAAATCTGTAGCCTTTATTCACTCACTCTTTGTCTTTTAATGGACTCAGTTTATTCAACACATTACGGCAGAAATGGTCTGATGCAAATTAGGGGTTTTGCAAATTGTGGTTTTTGCCTGACCATGTGTAAGCTTTCTCCTGTGCCCCTAGTCAGAGATGATGGCTGGTCCAGTGGATTCCATGCAGCTTAATGACGGAGAGACTAACCTTGAGACCAAGGAGGGAGTACAGTTTCGTTAACAGACCTGGAGCGGTTCCTCGGGAAGTAAATAATGTATTCTGAAGGCAAAGTTGCTGGAGGCATCGGTCCAGGTGCCCTTCAGTGTGAAGGGAGCTATCTGCATCCCCTAACAGGGATTTTGGGGTGGGCCACATGTATTAGCCAGATGCAGCCAGATATGCCCAAAATATCCCCGCACTGCTAGCTCCTGGAGAGAAATAACCCAGTAGTAGGAAACTTACATGTGGAATTTTCAGGAGAGAGTTCTTGAAAGTCACAAGAATTGAAGAGTTCATTCAGGGGCAGAGAATGAGGTCTGAGCAATATCAAATGGCACAAAAAATGTCAGTGTGGGGTCATTAGTGTGGGCATTGGGGAAACAAACATGGAGAAACAGCCCTGTTTAATTGGAGAATTGAAGGCACAGCCCTCTGACTAAAACCATCTCTGAACAGACGATTTGACCCTTGCATGGGTCTCCATTGATCATCAGCAACATCACCAGTCGGATCCCCGTGGCACCGGAGAGAACTGTGCTAGGTGGGAACAGCGCAGTTGTCACCCAGCAGAGTGGTAATGGAGGTGTTCATAACAGATTTGTCCTGTGGGAGTGTGATTTTAAGCAATGTTTTTTTTCTCCCTAATTGAAAAGAGCTCAAAAACAAGGCCCAGAGGAGAGGATTAAAGTGTGGGGAAAACATGTGTTCACTAATGACCACAAAAAAAAGCGTTCATTCCCCCTCTCTCACCATAGCGGGCCGTTTCTTCGCACCCTCTGCCCCAGCCAAAACAATCACCCACCCCATCCGTCAACACTTCTGTATCCCCAACCTGTTCTCTGCCTGGCACCTTAGCACAGAATCCCCAGGTGGCCCCTAGATTATTTATTAGCATTTGATAGGCAGGCCAAGAGAACATCTGTTGTTTGCTTTATGCAAATGATGCACTCCTTGCAGCGCAAGAAGAATGCAGGACTTCATAAAGTGCAAAAACAATGTTTCTCAACGTGGTCCAATTCCCCCTCAGATTGGACCACCGAGAACTGCTTCATGAAGAGAGAGCAGGGAGTTGGATGCGGTGACAGCTTGACTGTGCAGCAAGACACAGCTGGCAGCCAGGACTGGGAGCCCCAGAAACCTTGTCTTATGGACCCGGGTGGACCCGCTTGCCCTCTGTCTGAGCCAAGTGAACAGCCTGGCTGCAGATGGAGAGGGCAGAGTGTGCGGAGAAGGCTCTACTCTTCTGCAGCCAGTCTGCGGCTGCCTCTTACTGCCAAACAGCCAGAGAGCAGCCACCTCTCTCTCCCTCCCTCCCTAGCCAGAGAGGGGCTCCAGGGGGCACGCAGAGTCACACAAACAGAAAACAACAGAAGTCTCTCACAACAACAGATGAACCTGCTGTCTGTCACAGAACGGAACACACAGTCTCTCGCAGAGCGCAACCCTCAGGCTCCCGTGGCCAAAAGGCAACAGTAGTGTTTTAAAAAAATACCAACCTGCTGTCTGTCACAAAGAGCAACATGTACTCTCCTTCAGACAAAGGGCAGTTTGCTGTCCCTCACAGACAGTTTTTCCTCCTTCCCTGGTGGCTCTGAGGGCTTCTCCATAGTGCCGGGCATGTTGGTGCCGGAGTGTTGTCAGTGAAGAGCCCATCAGTGAGGCTTGATGTCCCAGAAACTTTCCCGCAGACGCTGAAAGCACGTTCATCACCCCCTTCCCCACCCACCCCCGCGCTATCTGAAGTGGCAATCAGGTGGAAGAGGGCGAGAGCGCACATCGGTTTGATTGAGTTATCTTTTTCTAATGCACCTGTCCTTTCCCAGAGTGCACCCCTCGTACCTCCCCTGGTCTGTGCGTCTTGCTCATACACCCAGCAGCTGTGTGTGAGTGAGTGAGTGGACTAAAAGGTCTGTCAAGTTGTTTCCAGGCTGTTTATACAAGGCGGGTGGGGGCAGCCACAGATTGAACACAGCACACTCCCTTCTCTCACCTGACTGGAGGGCTTGCAAAATGTATTGCTTCTCCAGATAAGCTCAAATCGATCTCAAATTACAATTACACGCACAGTATGCTGTATGGTTACTTGTATGCTAAATTACAGCATAATGATAAAGCATGGATCGTTTTAAAGCGGACGACCCTACTCCTACGCCTCTTAAGCCATAAGTGCTTATTGATCGATGGACTGCAGTGATTAACCACGAGATGCATGCAAATACCCGCTCCCTGTCCCCGTGGAGGCACAGTGTCTGCAGCCGCAGATATGACATGGTTTTTACGTTTCTCTAAGGAGCAGGAGACCCGACAGGAGCTTTTCAGCTCCTGATGGATCATTTGAGCGATTGATGGCTTTACGCTAGTTGGAGGGAGACAGACACACAAAGACAAATCATTTTCGCTCCAGAAGCGTTTGTCTGCGTGCCGTTGCCGCGGCTGGGAACGGCTGGTGAATCATGCCTTTTTTATCCATTGTCATCAAATCTTGGTATCGCTGATTGTTTCTGAAAACGCTCGCTTGCTTTGTGCTGCAACGATGAATCAACTCGCAAACAGTGCTCTCGCAAGCATTCTCTGGTGTTATTACTGTCTCAAAAGGTAACATTTCTGCAAAGATTTATTGAGCAAACAAAATGGAATTTTGTAGGGAAGGAGGAGAAACAAACAAATGCACATTCTCCCCGTGTTCTTGCAAGCGGTGTAATTAATTTAGAAACACACAACGGAGACTGAGTGGTTCTTTGTGTGCCCGCCTCCCGTCTTCAGCGCGACTCACATGGAGTCGGAGCACTCAAAACACCTCGCGCCTGCCGTTGCCATGAGAACCTGCCCAGCTCCGGACTCCAGTTTGCACACGCGCGCGCACACGCACGGTGAGTGTGTGGTATTTACCGCTGCGCTTACACACGGCCACAAATAATTGTGTGCGGGAGCTTTCTCCCCTTCTCCACTGTGTTGCTGAATATAAATGATCACATTTCATTTGTGGCTAATAAGAATCCATCAACACGCAATTATGCTCCGTTTGTTGATCCTGGGCGAGTGATTAGATGTGTTTTTACATAAATAACATCATGTCTCTAATCTGACTACGGTGATGAACGGGCCGGGACGCATATCACTCCGTCTGCGTCGGGGCTGTGGTCTTTCCCGCTTTAATAAACACAGAGCGATAGGGCCTTCAGAAATGGTTATGTTGTTAAGATTGCCCGGCAGACTTCAATCACTCACTCCAATGGCGGCAAACACCTTTCCTCGTTCCACTGAAAGATTTATCGTGATCATTTCCCCCCCTCCAGAGTCACTCAACAATTCGGCTATTAATATCGGTGCTCACGTTTTCATCTGGCGGCCGCTCAGGGGGGCGCGAGTGAAGAATGACTGTGTGTGCACCACCAAAATGACAGGAGACCCCTGTACCGCCGCGCTCCACCGCTGCCTGGATCACAACGGAAACCGCTCTCAAGGTTGGAGTGTGCCGTACGTGTCGCACCGCAGGCCACTGCTGCTGCCGGAGTCCGTGTCAATTCCGTTTCGATTCAGGAATTTAAATGCAATTCCAATAATCAAATAACAAATCTTCAAAGAAATGACGAGCAGTTTTCAAATCATTAATTGTATGTCAGTGTATTGCCTGAACTGACTGAATTGAAATGGCATTGACCCCCACCTCTGCCCGTCACAATACTGTCTCTACTTCATCCGGTTCTTGATGCTGTTGGTCATTATCAGTGCGTGCACTGTGTGTGTGTGTGTGTTGCCTCCAGTCATTGTAGAACAAAACATTTCAAAGCCCACGCTCAAGTGAAACTACAGCAAGTCCCTCACCATTCTGCCTTGGAAAGGGTTACGTTATCAAGGTCCTGTAAATTGGTATATTGTGTGTAAACACAACTGAGAGAAGAGAAATTAATTACCCTCTGGTGACCTGGTTCAGGTGCATACATACCATTATTGATACTAAAGCTCCCAGGCATTATATGACCTAAATTAGAAATTGGAGGATTTGTCCTGTATTTTTGTCATCACTTTGATTACAATATTCCACTGTAATAACTGAGCTACTATGTGGTCATATAAAACTTTTGCCAAGTTACCTTAGGGCAAGATGGTGCCTGTCCTTAATCTTGGTGTTCAGTTGATTCCTTCACCCAAACACATTTGCTCTGATTTTGTATTGTGATGCATTTGCCTGTGACACAGTACCCATGTACTGCACTGTATTGTATTCATCAGATAGAATCAATATGGTTGTATAAACCTGTTATCAACACTTCTGCAGCATCCTACCACCACTGGATCGGGCCAACTGTCAATTACACCCGAAGAGAAGAGGACTAGATGAAGATAAGATGACACACATTGCAGCTTTATTTGAGTGCAGGTAATAGCCATTTCTCTTCATTTTATGTCTGCTTTTAAAGTGCGAAGAGTGTGCACTTCAACTTGATGCCACTAAACACATGCAAAAAAAAGTCATTTTTTGAAAGATCAAAGCTGCTCTTTCCTCTATTTGTTTTGCTCATTTTTCATGGCAGGTTTGCATCAGTCTGTAATCTACAAGGCAGTCGTCTCTACTGCCGAGCCAACAGTAATCACTGGTTTGTGAGATGCTGATGTGCAGATACGCAAGTTCATTAAACCTATACTGAGGGAGGCACACTGAACATGATTTATGTTCACTGCTTTCTAACATTTTTCACAGAAGATTTCTCAGAAGCCTGTTTATCTTGTGGTTGGCTTGCAAAAAAAAACCAAACCAGATCAAACAGTTTCTCCAAAGCTGTGCACAAGCAGAGCAAAGGTCAAGGAGATTGACCTTTCCCAACCTTTTCTGATCTACCAAAAACGCAGTCCGTCTAAGGGAAAAATGGCCAATAATTCCATTTAATATCGATGAGTAGAAGAGGCTTTACAAGACCCTCAAGCTCATTACTCCATTACTCTCATACTCTCATTCTAACCAATTGGACTGCATTGTTGTGAAGATAAAAGCACTATGATTGGCTAGAATCAGTCAATCACTACTGTGTAATACTGTAACTCACTCACACAGTAATTGGCTTATTGTTATCTAAACCCCTTTATGTCCACTGCTGCCATTAAAATCAGGAAGATCAATGCTAGAATTTAAGTAACAACAAGCCAGACTCTCTTCAAACGCGGTCATTGCTTGCTCCTTCTGAACCATTTAAAAAAATATATGGCAATGTCTCCAAATTGGCTCAGAAAATAAGGGACCTTCTTCCGTGCGTGAGAGGAGCCCTGCAGCCCCAGTTTCAGTCTGGCAGTGTCATCTACCGACAATGACTGGGAGCCGACAGCAGCAGAACGAAGCCAATTTGTTACAGCTCCGGGGTAGGGATGGAGGCCAGTGTCCCCTGGTCACACCAGTCTCGGCACCTGGCAGCTCATTGGCCGCCTGCGAGTTGCTTTGATGTCAGTGGAGAAGCACCTATCCTCCAATTAGCACTCACTTCACTACGGTGCACTGTGGGGTTGGTAGCATGAAAAAGTAATTGTGCTGCTCTGTGCATTTCCCCAATCCTCCAATTAGCACCCACTTCAGCATGGTACACTATGACATTTGTAGTGGGTTAAAACAGTTGATGTGCTTGTGTAAAGAAGGACTGCATCTACCTCACCCTGCAGAGCTTGTCACAGTGAGGTGAGTCTAATGCATAATGGGAAATCCAAAAGAAAAAGGGTAAAAAGGGGTTAAAATACAAAAAGGGCAAAGCTTAGTACAGACTTTACTCAAGTCTCTTCAAGCATTTAATAGCTAATATCCAATGTTAACTCCTCTTGTTAATTTTCCCGCTGCCACTGCAAACACCACTTCAGTAATTAAAGAATGCATTCCAAAGTCATAACTACACTAGAAGAATTTCCTACAGTGGAAATGACTGATGCCGGCTTCTTACACTGGGTTTAGATTTAATATTTGTGCATAGCTAGGGGCTGAGAAACTTGCAAATGAGTCTGATGTACTGCTGCTCGGGAGATGTTCGGCAGAACAAGTAATCCTCATCTACACAGCACACGGCTCCACCCCCCCCCCCCCCCCCCACATCGCGCCGGGATGAGCGGAAGGACAGAATGAACAAACAAGAAACCAAGCCAGCGGGATTTTCGCTGAGTACAGGTTAACACCATGCTGCAGTGCACAGCGAGAGCACACACCTGCTGCTGCTTAAAACAAAGCAAAAAACGGAAAGATGACACACTACTTTTTGACAAAGAAAAATCTTTATTCTCCCAAAGAAAAAAAAAAAAGGACAAGGACGATCCATACACTGTGGCAGCTTTATCGATTGCAGGGCTTCTGAGAAACATGTCCATGACCGCCCACGCTACAGCCAGTTACATGACAATCCACACACCGTCAGAGCCAGTCACATGACACAGGGGCGGACAGGCAGGACAGTTCATGTAGTTCACTGCAACGCGACTGGCGCTCGCTCATGCACAGAGGCATTTGATGGAACTCAATGTGGTTTGCTGTGCATTAGCTTAAGCCATTTCAACCCTCCATTTAACTCTACAAGCACTGCTGAACAAACTCATTTCATACTCTGTCAGTTCTTGGCCATTAGTAAATCCAAACCTCTAAACTGCTGCAGTACACTGAGCAAAACTGAAGTCTGGCAACTGGCATTAAACCCAATCTTGAAAAGGGGAAACAACTCGGGGTAAACTGTGTGTCAGGCTATCACCAGACCACAGGATGGCATGTCTGGATTGGTCTGGCACACGGATGGCTCCACCCACTTGGTCCAGCCTCAGCCTCCTTCTTCGTTCCCACCCTCAGAGAGCTGAGATGAAGCAGTTCCCTGACATCCCTGCACACATCACCAAGGGAACTCTGTTTGACAGAGACTGGAGGTGAGGTTACTGGACGTTGCGTGAGATACCAAAGTCCAAGGGACCCCTGCGACTCCTCTGATGCAAGTCCAAAGCAAACGACGGCCTTTACAGGGCTGGTCGGCACACTCCCTTCCTCTCACCTGGGAGGCACGTCACACCTGGTCAAGGCCGAGAGGAGAGGAGCCGCTTGTGAGATGGGTCTGTCCTCGCCCTCTGCTGATGTTCACAGGAGAGTATTGGAAGTGCTCTGGAAGATTCACAGGGCACCTCTGTGTCACATGGATAATAATGACATAGAGGTGGAAACAAGGTGCAGGTGTCAGGAGCCACTGACTCCGACTCCTGCAGTTGTATGCAGTCTGTGTTCTGTGGGTAAAAACATTGATTATTCCTATGGCGGAGAGGTAAGCAGACAGGCAGGGTTCACTTGCGGGGCTGTGCTGCGATGTACAGAGCTATCAGGCAGTACAAGGTGCCGCCGACGGTCAGGGCCATGGTGGTGCGGTACAGAAGCCTGTCCGGGACACCCCTCTTCAGGTGGACGGGCAGGCCATCTGACGTCTGCAGAGGGGCGAAGGGTGAGAGCTTTAAAACGAATACCCTCAGAAGTATGGGGATTCCAATCAAATTCAATCAAATTGTCTTTTAATTTCATGTAATATATTTTATCTATTATAAAGCATTTCCTTGTTTTAAAGCTGTGAGTGTGATCAATCATTATCAGACAGCATTAAAAAGAGATAGCCCTCTGTGATCACTGGACAGTAATTGGAGGTAATGGTGAAATGTAAGAATTATAGTTACTAGTTCATCACTGCACAGAGGGCTGGCTGTGTTTGATCGTACTTTAAGATAGGATCTCATACCTGGAAGAACCTCTGCAGGTCTGGGACTTTGTTGATGCCCATATACTCTGCCATGGACCCAGACTCGGCCACCACTTTGGTTGGGGTGGCAAAGATCATGGTGGGAGGTTCCACCGGGACTGCAGGTCTCAAGCCCTAAGGAGACAGAGAACCTCAGAATCTGAGTCTACATGGAAAGGATACAGTCCCAAGATACAGATGCAGTACGAAGCATCTACACATTCATACACATTCACTTTCACAGGCATATGCGTGTCTCTCTCTCACACTCACACACATACACACACACACACGCACGCACAAAATGCTCAAACACAGACAGACCCAGATGGTACATCTGATGCTTTGCTTGAACAGTGTTCTTCTGCAGGAATCTTGTGATAAAAGATACAGTGGGTTTGCTGTAGATGCAGACAGAAGGCTTACTTCTGTATTCTGACTGGACACAGCCAGAAGAGACTCAAAAGCAGATTTGTTATCTACCTTATCTAACATGTCCACTCTTTTCCTGCAGTCCTTTGAAACTGAAGCTTTGCAGGTTATGCCATGGTTTTGCTCTAGAGGAAACATCCTTATGACCTATCATATGTCATTCTCCACAGCGGTACAATTCTTCCTCACAACACTGAATACCATCACAGTTTCCAGTCATAGATATGTCCTTGAAGCAGAAAACAGAGCCCAGATAGCACTGAAGGTCAGTGTGTGTCCCAATTACAGCTCTGTGATCTGACCTCTCTCCAATTCCCTAAGGTTAGCTAATAGCCCATTTTACACAGGGACACAAGGTCACCTCAGCCACACTCAATCTACCTTTACTAGCCCAGGTCATTGAGCACCACGAGGGGTCTGAACAAAGTGAGAGGAATCAGTTTTCTTCTCAGTCCTTCTGCTTTTAGTGAACTGGTTCTCTCCAGTGGGATAGAGGGTTATTAAGGTCAGAGCTCTGTGTACTGACCATAAGCCAAGGACAATATACAGTCACACAGCACTGAGACAAAGTAAACAAGGTTTCTCGCCTAACGTTACTGACCTCCACCGGGTTATACCAGTTGTTTTATTTACAGGATAAATTAGCTGGGTGGACAGTCATTAGGTTGTTACTCCTAACTTTCTGACAAACTGATACAAGATTGTATTTGTTAGCTGGATCACAAAAAGGTGGATGAAACAGCATTATTTTCACACCGTTCCCAGTCAGCCAGACTGATTTCGAGTTGACGTATCAAGCGTTAGCTGCACAGCTAAGTAGCTAGGTAGGTACACCTAGCAAGTTACCTATCGTGTTAACTAAAGTTACTGGTTATGTCGCTTGGCATCTCTAAATAGCAAATTAGCTGTCCAACCTGTCTGAATGGGATAGTGTTTATTAATAAAATGTGGCTAGCACTGGCTAGGATATTCAGCCGAGGCTATCATCAGTTTCAACAGTCTAGGTATTTAGCTAGCTGGGAGGTTAAAACCATGCATAAATGATAGACAGCATTAAGTATCTTTATGTTTACGTTATGATTTAATTGTAAAGAAGTTCGCTAGTTGCACAGTTGGGTAACTAGCTCGCTAATACTTGCGCAATATGAAGCCGGCAGTGTCCCGCATCCTTGCTTTAGGTAATTTCAATATGGGAATTACTGAAGGTCATAATCTACAGTCCCATAAAGTTCGCATAAAGGATGTCCTTTTATTACTTACCTGGGGGCTGTAGGCGGTCGACGGTGCCGAACCCGTCAGTCTTTGTGTAAATCCACTAAACTTGTAATACATTTTATCTGAGAAAAATATTAAATTTATGCGGCGACTCCTGCCACACGTCTCATAAGCTCAGCACCCGGCAAAAGGGAGGGCCTAGGCATTTTGTCACGGGGTGGTGACGTAAAAAGACGACTCTTTATTGCCTGATTAAAAATACATTTGAGGTATACCATTTTGTCGTTTAATTAATTATTCCGATTTATTCATTATTCGTTATTTGAAATGTAGAATTTTTATCTTTTAAAAATACATTTCCAGGCCAAATATTTTGCCTTTCCTTCGCGAAGAGGCTACCTTGTGGAGCACACCGACAGGTCGTGGAGCACTTGGCAGGACAGCAGAGTTGTGTAAGTAAGAAAAGCCAGCTACCGGCTTCTAAGATTCAATGATTGGGTCTGTGCCGGTCAGCTGGAAATGTTTTGCTTTGAGTAGTTCCTTTGAAAAGCCAGTGTTACAGAGGGACATATCATATCATACTGATAACATATCAGTTTGTGTTAGGGACACATCTAATGTCCATTTCAATGTATCCCAGTCGTTTTAAAATGCATTCATTAGCAGATCACTTTCACAACAATATGTGGCGTATCTTTATGTTGAAAAGGTGTTTGCATGCAAAGGTAAGCCAGAAACGTGCACTTGAGAACCACTTAAGAACTTGTTCCTTTACAAAAAATAAAAATAAAATACTAATTGTTAACTAATATGTATACTCATATTAATTTATATAAATAACTATTAATGTACTGCTTATATTAATTATATTAATTAAATAATTATATATAATATACCCATTTAATCAGTGTGCAAACAAGAAATATTCATAATGTGGTATACATTATGCAAGAAAGAACAAGAGTAAAATGCCTGGGGGATGTTATGTTTGTATTAAGTGAACACTTTGGGGTTGCACTGGATCACAGTAAGGTGACTGTAAGAATTTAACATGTTTTCAGTGTACGAATTTATGAAATGGTATACACTTAGGGGGCATCAATTCACATGCAAATTAAGCCAGAACAGTGTTTCTTGTTCCTGTCTAGGGGTGGGTGTGTGAGGTCACCAAAAATCCTGAGTGATGAAAATGGCTAGGAGGCTGTGACCAGAAACAGACTTGAATTTGTAAGTGTTAAGTGTAATATTTTTAACATTTTTTCTGGTCTTCCAGTTCAAGTGTTGATTTCCTAATTGGAGCTAATAGCTGAGCAGGTATTTGAATCACCTGTCCTGCCAGGAGCCAGTAAGGTCCATAGGGCCATAGGTGTCCAGGATGAGGGGTGGATGGTGCTGGTGTCAGTGGGCCATGCTTCTTCAGACAGTGTGGAGCTTGTCAACCCAACAGGGCATGCATTTCCAATAAACATCATTGCAATGCCATAAATTTAAAAGTGTCCACTATTTTAAAAGGCAGAAGCCTTTCCCCAGGGCACTTTAATGAGTTTTTCATTATTGATTCCTAATCTATGATGCAAACTCAAATTGAGAGTTGGGGACAAATTAGATGGTTGGGGGCTCTCTACAAGACTCAGAGTAACTCCACCTCTGAGTTGCAGCTGAGTGCTGGATGGGTCCATAGATACATCACTCACAAGATACTGTTCATATGTTACCAGGCAACCATCATCCCACATGCAGTCACAGAGATAAGTAAATTGCAGAATGCAGATGCACATTGTTACATCCACTATTTAGGGTTCATACTATGACAGAATTTAAATTGGAAAATAAATTACAGAAGCATTGCTTGAGAATACTTTTTATTATTCATATTCAAGTATTTTAGCCATAAAGCAATTCTATCTGGAAACGTAAGCTCTATATAAAATAGATGTTTTATAAAATTAAAAACTATAGATATTTTGTGATAAAGAAGAAAAGGGTTTCTGCTTAAATTGCAGTCACATTTCACAACATAGATTCAGTACACATATAATAATCAGGTTTCTATTGAAGCAGAATAATTACTAGAAATATCCACAAAAAGCATTTTAGAACATTTTTACAACAGTTTACAGACATTAGAGGGTGGGTACAACGATTAAAATCCGTTGGTTTAGCAGCACTCTGCCACAAACACAGCCTGTGAAGTCTGTTTTGGTTTATACACACAAAATGATTGTTCTGTAGAGTCAATATATTTTCAAGTTTCGTTGGCTACTGGTAAGGAACCTTTAAAACAGTACAAACAGACCAATTGGACAGGGAGGTCCTGAATGACTGTGGACAGATGGGTTAAAACATAAATGAGTCAACAATTCACTTAGACCTATTCACTAAGTCAGATAACTTAATAATGAAAGCATTGTTTGAGACAATGATGACAATAGTGTGCGCATTAGAAGGTACAAGGTCAAGATGGCTTTTTTTAATGTCTCCTTTGCCAGAGCCTCTTGTTCCAGTTTTATTGAACACTTGAAAAAGGTATTGGAGAACAAGTAATTGACATGAAGGAAATGGCTATGGATGTATAGATTTGCCTTTATGGAAACGACAAGTCCATAAATCCAGTTAAAATGAGTTTTCAGCTGGAGGCTGAAATAGTAATTGCAATTGACCAGGGTGGACAGGTGAGGCAGGAGTGTCAGTGGTATACATACGTGTAGAAAACCATAAAAAATAATGACTGTTTAATGTCCTTAGCAAAGAATTGCTTTGTTTTCACACCAGGACTGCATCCCAAACTGATCCGTTGCTTTCCAGCTCCTTGAAGTGTTCACTTAGTAGTCACTGATCTAGGATCAGAGAAGGGGCCGGAAAGCAAGGGAACAGGTTTGGGAAACTGTCCGAGAACAGTTTCAGCGAAAGCCTCGAAATCAGTGTCTGGGGGCAGTTAGATCTGCAAGGAAACGAGCTGTTCATAGCAGCATGTCCTTAAACAAATTGGGGGCACTGTTCCTAAATGTTACGTCAGTGCAGTGGCTCCCGCAATGCTCTAGCTGTCTGTTAAGTCCCTTTCATACTACACAAAGCTGTCTACCACAGTAACTAATGTGAGGTCTAAAAAGAAAGACTGTCAGTACTCATTAGTCTGTTACACAAAAGAAGGCCTGTTTGCTATATGATGAGGGCTGCATCCAGAGAGGAGACAGCTATTTTACTGGTGAATTATTTCTGGTGAATGTGTGTGTTTAGGTATACATGTGTATGTGTATATGTTAGTCTACAATTCATAGTTGCGTGCACATGTTTATGTGTGTACATGTATGAGAAAGAGTGTATGTATACATGCATGTGTTTGTATATGTGTGTTAATCTGTCATTCACTGTTGTGTGTGCATTTGTTTATGTGTGACAAAGAGTGTGTGTACATGCATGCATGTATATATGTTTGTGTGTTCATCTGCAATTTATTGTGTGTGTGTGTGTGTGTGCGTGTGTGTGTGTGTGCGTGTGTGTGTGTGTGCGTGCGTGCGTGTGCGTGCGTGCGTGTGTGTGTATGAGCGCGCTTGTATGAGTGTGTGCGACTATCCATCTGTGACATTACTGTAAATAAGTACCGTGGAGCCCCTTTCTCAGTGTGGGTGTGTGTGCGTATGCTCGGCAGGTGGGGTGGCACACTCTAGTTCTCAGTTCCTGCAGTGTGGAAACTCCCGGCATAGGTGTTCCAAGTCACATCACTCAGGGAACGTTAATTAATGTGAATGAAAGCCAAATATAGCCTTCATTCTTGCAAGCTGAACCGCCTTATTCTGATTTCCGTTCACAGCCCTGAAATACAAACATGAAGTTTCTGTTATGTGGTTAATTAAGTGATGACAGTTCGGGTGAACTTCTTAATGAGTGTGTTACCTTATGCATGATAGTGTTGCCTGTAGCACCTCTCAAGGCTAAGAAATCCGCGTGAAAAAAACAAGTATTTTCCCAGGTTTTACAGCTACAGGTTTCCGTTGAACGGGTAAACACTGCAGGTTGTGCATGTTTGGTTAAAAAGAAAAATGACTTTTTTCCTCAGAATTTCTCAGTTCCCCGGTATGAAAATTGTGCTCCAGTTCGTGCTTGTTTTTGAGCTCCGTCATGGAGAACGGAGGAGGGGAGAGCCGGTCCTCTCCAATGATGTGTGGGTGAAGTGTTGTTAATCAATTAGGTAAACACTTTCTCCTTTAGGGAGTAAAATCTTGCATCAATACATTGGCAGATGGCTGGAAAGCCTTGATATAAAGCTGAGGTTTGTCTTTCTATCAAGCTGAAGTGCAGCTGCCACTGAGATGGAGAGGGCTGTTAATAATGACAGATAACGCCAGAAGATGCTCTCCGTATACTCTCTCCGCTCTTAGCTACTCTTAATTATCTGGATGTCTCATTCTAATTAAGAAAACAACAAAAGTTTGGGTAGTCTTCCAGATGTGCCCTGGCATACAAATAAATAGATCCTAATCATGAAGAAATGGATGCCATGAATATTTTTACACAATTAAAATTCTGTTTAAATACGCTCAAGCACGGGCAAGCTTTTAACGGCTCTAAATTACTTTCCCTAGGGCCGGCTGGAGTCAGGGAATTTGCATGCGTAATGTGAAACAGCTGTCAGGTGAGACCTGGACGGAGATGAGAGCCAGGTCGGGCCACCCTGTATCGCCCAGCAACGGCACCCACTGACACCTCCCCTCGAATGACTCCCCCCGCTTCTACCATATGACACCCTGTGCAGAGCGCAGTGACGCCCCCGCTATAATGAACATCCCCTGCCACAGACACTCTTATTCCACAGCTGTTATTTTAGGCTTACTATCAGTAGGCCATGTTCACGGGGCAACCCAGCTGCATTGGCATTAGAAAAGCAGTAGGCTGTCTCTTATCTGTCAGCTGAAAACATTCTGGTGCCGTGCACAATAAATCACCCACCAGCTCTCTGCAAATGAAGACCTCACAGTTCTGTTGAATCAGAATCCCTGTAACGCCTTACCAGTAGACAGCAGTTATCGCTTTCTCTTTCTTTCATTAATCCCAGACAATCTTCATTTATTTTGGTTGTTACTAAAATATAGCGTGATTAATGAAGTGGGTATTATTGTAGCGTTTTTTTTCTTCTTATATATAATGATTAATATTATCGATAAAGTTGTCATTATTCAATATGCAACAAACAAATTCCCCTTTATTAGACTCATTTTTCTTATGAATGGATTGCTGATTTTTTGATCATTGTTATTAAAGAAGAGAAGAAGAAGGTAATGCCTCTTTGAGCGGGGCAAGAAGGAAGGGGTTTGTCCTTGTAGGCTAAGAAGAAACAGATTTTCCCAAGTGACAGCTCCAACGGGTCAAAAACCCAATTGCAGGGGAAATGACTTCATCCAGTTGGCCAATCGTAATATAACTAAATAAATTCACAATTAGCCTTGGTACAAGTGTACTGTCACCCCAATTATTCCACAGACTGTCTCACTCGCACTGGCTGGGACAACTCTCCATGGATAGCTCAGGAAATGGAAGGTGACTTTCAAACAGCTTTGCCCCACTTCCAGTAAAAAAAAGAAGTGAAAAAAACATTAAACACTGAAGTGTGAAAAATGTCTCTGATTACACTCCTCCTCTTCACACTGCCCATTCTAAAGGTCACCCTTCTCAACCTTCAACTCTCTTTGTACAAAGAGGACCACGGTCAGTCTCAACAGTCATGGAAAATCACTGAGAACATGGCAGGTCAATGTGGAGAACCACTGTAACTCCGGTATGGGGAAAATCAATGTGGAGAACCACTGTAACTCCGGTATGGGGAAAATCAATGTGGAGAACCACTCAGGATGGGCCACATTTGTGAGGAGAATCACTGTGACAGGGGAATATCAGTGGGGAAATCAGTCAGAGTGGGGCAAACTGTACTGAATCCCTGACACTGGGTGAGAACAAGGTGGAGAGCCACTGAGATTCCAAATATCACTGAGGAGAACTACTAAGATTCCAGTCTGGGGGGAATTGGATGTGAGGAATCAGTGAGGCCTTAGCAGGTGTTTGTGGTGAAATTTGCAAGTTGGAGCCCCTCACATCTCACACCTGTGGAGGAGGGCAAATGCATCACACAGCCACCCAACGCAGCAGTGACAGTGGATCGGGGAGAAGAGGGTGGCATGGCCAACGCCGCCGAGTGCGCGGCGAGGCCGCCACACCGCGATGTCCTCCCGGACGCTCCGCGCCCGGCTGGTGCGTGCGCGCATGCTTCGGAGGGCGGCGGGCTTTGTGGCCGCCTCCGTTCCCCAAAAGACCCGCAGCGGCCTCGAGTGAGGCGAGGACAGCGGGCGGATAATCTCTGCCTTTCGCTGCACGGCGTCAGCCATGCCATCCACCCCTCCATGACGCGCTCTCACTCCGTGGCACATCGTGTTCCACATTCCAGACCTGCCTACACAGCCCACAGACCTGCTCTCTCTCTCTATCTCACTCTCTCTCTCTCTTGCTCTCTCTCTCTTTCTATCTGCCCGTGGGGAATTCTCAAAGCCAAATTGAACTGAATTCATAATTAAAATGTTTACCGGATGAGAGTCTTGTCATGTAATGCCAGAGGCTGGCCATTTCTGGCCTGTTTTTTTTCTCTGTGACATTTTGATGACACACGGAACATCTAGAATCAGATCATCTAAAAACAAACACTTTTCTACTGTGAGTGTCTCCTTCAGATACACACCAGAAAGTAGTGACGGCAGCTTGCTCTTGTCACCTTGGATGTAAATATGCCAGTAAAATATCTTGGAAGTGTAAGATACAATTAATTTGGTACATTTTAGGCTGCACGCCTCTCTAGAACTATTTTCCCCTTTTCCTAAAGGTCACACAGTGAATTGTAAAAATCTTTCCCCACATCTTGTAAAATAGGAATTTCTGTGGTGATTCCACATTTCCCTGCACTTTACCCATGTGTGTGGAGAAGACAGAATATATTTCATCAAGGTACATCATGTAGGTCCTCATTATGATGGTTTACTGCTGTTCGGTGACATTAATCATGAGCATGAGCCCAGGAAACGAGATAGAAAAAGAGTCTCTGGGTGGAGCGATAAATGATGCTTGTCTGCAACAGATGCCAGCAGTGTGGACATGAACATGGCATTCAGAATTGAATCCCCGTGGCTGGCTGCCATTTGTAGATGAGACATCCACTCTAAGGCCGTGAGATAGAGACTCTGTTCGCTCTGTGGGAACCGGGCATCCCGTACTGCGCGTCTTTGAAGGTCCTCTCTCGATCTGCGTAAGCCGCTCTCCTACAGCGAGACCTTCTCAGGAGCCTCTCCCCGATGGCTGTCGTTTCACCATGACAACCATTACTGCTCCATTCCCATCCTGGGATATCACAACTGGCTAAAGTGGAGCAAGAGACCTGAACGCACATTTTACAACTTGACTTCATTCAACCCTGTGAGCAAAAAAGATGCTTTGAGAGGACATGACAGAAAAATCAAAACTGTGTGACAACTATTGTAAGATTTTACAGCTGAAGAGGCTACATTTAACATAAATAGATGACTAGAGAGACACGGGTCTGGACGCGAGGGGGATGGAAACAGGCCCAGGGAGGGGACGAGGGGATGTTTTCAGTTGAGGAACTCGGCTGACAGGCTGCGGGTGCAGCGGGCCGAGCGGAACTTGAGCTCCTGGTAGCACTGCACGAAGCTGTGGTAGATGAAGGTGATGGGCAGCGCCAGGAGGACGATGCCGCTCACCACGCACAGGCCTCCCAGCACGCGCCCGGGCATGGTGATGGGGTACATGTCTCCATAGCCGACAGTCGTCATGGAGATAATAACCCACCAGCAGGCGGCCGGGATGCTGGCGTAGTCCTCGTTGCCCATCTCCAGGTCCAGGCCGTGCTCCAGCAGCTGTGCCAGCGCGCCGAATATGGCCATGGCCACGCAGATGAACACCAGCAGCATCACCATCTCGCGGTAGCAGCGCTTGAGTGTCAGGCCCAGCGTCTGCAGGCCCAGGAAGTGGCGGGCCAGCTTGATGACCCAGAAGATGCGCATCATGCGCAGCACGCGCAGCGTGACGCCCGCCCGTTGCAGCTGCGAGTTCTCGCCTGTCAGCACCGTCATCAGCACCGACACGTAGTACGGTGTGATGGCCAGCAGGTCGATGATGTTGAGCGGCCGCCGCACGAACTCGCACTTGTCCTTGGACACGATGAAACGCACGATGCACTCCGCCGTGAACCAGCCGATGCAGACAGCCTCAATGATCCTGCGTTTGGGGGGGGGGGAGGGAAGGAGGGGGGGCAGGCGGCCAGGGGAAGAAGGAGGAACACACTTTACTGGGAGCACAGGAGTGCAGGGTATCTCTCTCAGCACACATCACAAATCATCTGACAGGTAACCAGCACCAGTACACACTTGATGAACACTTCAGATTTCCATCATGTCATTATTCTTGCATTTTCCAGCAGTGGCGTTTTATCAAAGGCTGAGCTTATGCTGTGCTGTTGCTGTTTACAGCTGTCAGATCTGCTTGTAACCATGCAATCATTCAACCCTTTAAGGAGCAGACACCATGCATCTTTCCCTCTGTTCCCTCTGATTTGCTATAAAATCAAAAGGATCAATCTATTGAGAAAATAAATGCAGCATTCAGCCTACTGAAAGGTAGCTGTGCCTTAAGGGGTTAAAGAGAAGGAGACGCGTAAGTGCTCAGTAGCCAGTCGGAGGAGGGAGAGAGTGGAAAGGTTTTCTGTTCTTCATCCCAATTTTCACTCGCTGATTTTTGACAGTGATCAATTTGCACGGCCACCCGGCAGGACATGGCCAGCAAATGAAGGGTGGGGTGGGGCGTGGGGGGGGGGGGGAGACTGAGCACTGAGCGTGAGGAATGGGGCGGTATGACACAAGACTGGAGTGGAGCTGGGAACATGAGGAGCAGCAGTCAGCCATCAGATGCCAGACAGTTCCAGAGCCAGCTCTCCTCAAAGCACCGACTGATCCCGTTGGCTGTGGACAATTTCCTCCGCGCACACACAAGAACGAGCGCATGATTGCTACTGCACACAGTCATCGGCCATATTGCCAGGGCTTACTGTCTGTGATCTTGAATATTGCAACATGAAAAACCCTGATATCAAAGAACCGTCTGTTGTAAGCACAGCAGGTTGCGGTACAACATTGCAGAAAGATGGTCACATCTAGAATGTTAACTGGATGTTTATGATAGATAACTGGTAGTTCTGATGTTGTACTGTAAGTTATATTCACCATAACTTGTAACTAAATTAGTGTGAATCAAATAAGAAATTCAGCTTGCAAGAGAAACCCACTAACTGCATAAGCTGGTGGCATGTTATGGCTTGAATGTGTGCATGATTTAGGTGCCTTCTGCCCTAGTCAGTATTTGTGAACATGGGCAGAAATTCACACTAGTGAGGGGGTTTGGGTGGAAACTAACCGCTTCATCTGTAACTCAAGAATACTGGCATTTTTGGCCTCATGCTGCTCCCATGAATGACAAACCTGACCTTTCTGCGACTCCAGCATCCCTCTGACCAGCTAGTCACCAGGTGCCTAAGTCCCACCTGGACTGTGTCCCTGTGCTGGCATTGGGCGAGAAGCCAAGGCGGTGGCGCTCGCACGCATGCATATCCACGCTAATTTAATTCTATAACGATGAACTCTCTGACTACTTTAAGTGCTACTAGACTACTCGGTCTGCGCGGCAGTGATGGAAACAAGACAGAGACACGGTTTAAAACGGAGCGAGTGGAAAAATACACGGACAATGTGAAGAGCCGCTGTCGAATGAGAGGGACGACCCCTCTGAATGAATACTCTTTTGCATTAAAAACACTGTTGTGGTTATGGATTGAAAGTTTATCATACTGAATGTAAATAAGCATAAGATGCGTATTAAAAAAAACTGGGCCATTCATTTGACATGAGTTCACACTGTTTTCAGGCGAAAATGCTTGATCCATTATGCATAGTGTAAATGCATTATAATTAAAATGAAGACTATAATTAGTTTAGATGAATTGTGTGTTCTGTAACAAACGTTAAAAGCAGCAGCCAGCAAAATTTTACGTTTCGGAATGTTTCAAAGACTCACAGAAGCCTGATTCAATGTAAGCCTAGGCGAAACGTATGAAAATGACACATTTGATGTCATTTGATTTGACACCCTGATAATTAGTAAAATAACCATGAGTTAATCCAAGGAGAGTTTTAATCAAACCAACATAAAAGCACGCTTTTCTGTAAATCATTAAAATGTAAATTGCCATAGCTGTGAAATTTGTGTTGGTTATGTTTTGATGATCTCAAATGTAAAGCACCAATAATAAGCTTGAACCTTAAAAGTGGTCCGTATTTAATCCCTCGGTGTTTGGAAAGGTGGATAGCCTGCCTTTTGGTCGTTAAAGAAAATCAATGATCTCTTTAAAGCCAGTTATTACTCAAGTTTATACAGAATACCTTACATTAGTATAGACACCAAATCCAAAAACGAATGTAAATTCAGTCGATACAGTGCTCACGTTCAGTACCTTAGAAAGATACCGTAAGATTAAGACAGTGTCCAAATGCATTGTGGTTACCCCAAAATGCAACTGCGTCAACTTGGTCTAAGTAAAAGAATCCTTCTGTGCCCTTTTAAACATATGAGCATCACGCGGTTCATTTTTACTCCCGACAATACTGAATACGGGAAGAGAGTTTTTCGATAACACTAATCAAAGAGTCGTTTAAAACTAAGAATAAACTTAAAATCGTCGCTGTAGTTTGACATGGGCCTCTATATACAAGGTATCTTAATAACCCATTTCCGTGCCTTGTTTAGGACAAAAAAATGTAATGCTACATCAACTAACGAAAAAACATTCTCCTGTTATGGAGCCTTGTAAAACAGTATTTTGTGATTCTGATCTACAGAACGGTCGCGTATAGGGTATTTATTTTGTAAGCTGAAAAATAAAAGACAAAACATTTGAGAATTATGACACAAGACTATAGAACATTTGACAACAGACAATGATTTTCATGGCAATAAACAAATAAGATTCTGTGGTGAATCTTCTCGTTTTACAAAGACTTCGTCATTCTGAGTGTGATACAGATCCGGACACGATTCAATGTAAACTGGAGAGGCCCCTCAACGATAACCTGTATCTGCGTTCTTAACTCTTCCAGTCACATCTTCTAGTCACGGTATTCTAAGAGTCCCGTGCTTCTATTGCTAAAGGAAATTAAGTTTTCTAAGAGTGATAGCTCTCTCTCTTGCTTCCTCTCTCTCTCTCTCTCTCTCCCAGCAGGTTGGGTGTGCATGCCTGCTTGTGCGTAACGGATCACAGTAAAATACACCAGAGTGTAACTACACGGATTGGAAAGAAAGTGTGTTTCATCTTTTGTTTTGGTATATTTTTTGTAAAACTATTATCAATGATTAATGCAGACAATGCTGATATTCTGAGATTCTAGAGAGGCCTCTTATATTATCTTTACGTGCGCGCGTGGTTGTGAAGTGGACTAACCATAGAAGCTATATTTAAAGTGAGACAACTTCAGACTTCAGAGGTTAACAGCTTGCGCCGACTGTATCGAGACAGTTCTAGGTTGTTGCGCATGCAAAGGTAGGCTATACCTGTATAAATAAACACAGAACAAACAGCGTGTATCCTAATATCATGCAACGGCGGAAAGGGCAAAGAGTTAACGGAATAGAAAATAAAAGAGACATAAATACCCTGATGGATGCTCTAAACTCTCTGTGTACCTGTGCTCCTCCACGCTGTTGTTCTCGGCAGTTTTCCAGTCTGGCAGAGTGCTCGCGCAAAGTATTACCATGGACACTATTACGAAAATAACGGAGACTGATGCCAGAATCTGTGCAGCGATAGACGAGGTCGGCTCCTCGAAAGTCCTTCGCATTCTCTCTAGCCACTTAGCGCTTCCTCTTCCACCGCCGGCGGGGTTCCCCAGGACATCCTCGCCTCTCAATTCCTCTTCAGCTTTGGTGTCCTCCTCCGAGAAGTAGGTGTAGGTGTCCGACATCCTGTCGTCCAACCGCCGCTGGCAGCAGAACTCCAGGTGCGAACTCTCCAGACCCCAGTAGATCATCTCGTTGTAGAAGGACAGCTCGCACATTTGCGGGACAAATCTGAGTTTGCCATACTTAACGTACAGCATGATGAAGCCGAAAGCTTCAGAGTGCCGGTCGAAGAAGAACTCATTCCTCTCCCGGTCGTAGTCATCGCAGACTTCCAGCACTTCTTTCTCAGAGGCACAGTTGTGCAGACGACTCACCCTTCTGAGAGGAAAATCCTTTATCACGTCCCTTGGGAACGCGTATTTGGTGCCACCCACGTTTAGAATGCAAATGCTCTTTCCAAACTTCATTTTCAACAGTTTCTCCACCCAGCTAGATGTTATGAAAACGAGCTCCCTCTGATTTAGACAGAACTGAACGATGGGGGACGCTTTCCTTCATCGTTATCCATCATTCTTTCCCTCTCGTCAAGTCCTCATTCAGATATCCATACGTTTCCAGGTAATTTGTTCTTGCTGTTGACGAGGAGTAACGCATAGTTTACTCCTCCAGAGGAGGCACTTGGCCAGCTGCAGTCGATTAAGAAAGTCGCTCCAACAGAGCGCATTTTCCGCTCGTGCTGCTCCGCGCTGAGGCTGGGTTGTGCCTCCTCTCCTCCGTTTCCAACTCAACTACTCAACAGCGGGCAGCCCCAAGCAGTGATGTCACACAGCAGCACGCCCCCAGCACAACTATCAAAGTAGATGAACTTGCGTATAGCTTTACGCATCTTGGACACGACGGCGTCAGTTATCCAAATATGCTGTTGTATTATACTTGGTACCCAATCTTTTTTTCCCCAGTGTAAATTTATTCAGCATCTGCCACCAATTTCCACGAATCAACCGATTATCTTCCTCGATATTTCGTGTTGGAGATTGTAAATGTAGAATTTCAGTTATAAGTCATTTTTTTTCAATGGTTTATAGGTGATGACCAGACGACTCTTTACGTTGAATCAATTAAACTGTGTAATACAACCAGGATGTAACTTGAGGCAGTATCTGCTCTGGATGGAATATTTTTTTTAAAGCGCAGCTGATTTGAGGTCGCTTGGTCAATGTCCATCAGTGGCTGCCTATAATTTTGCAATTCACAGTTTGTATGCTATTTATGAAATTACTTTATGTTTCAAGAAGCTTTGTGTTTTACAGCTCAAATAGCTGACGCAATGACCTACTTTTTGGAAACTGGTGGTTGCAGGTGTTTGTCGTGCGTTATCAATATATCCCTTCTCGGTGACGCATTACTTCTTTTGACTCAGTCAAGCGAATGTCACCTCTTATCAAATTCTGTGAAGCTCAAAACCACTGAACAGTGTTAATAGAATGTTGACAGAGCCTAAAACGACACCTGTGGCTCTTGAATCAGTGCCATGCTAGTCTCGAAAGTCCTTTAAAATGGTATGTACAACATGGCGCGTGGCACACAGAGCTACGGGAACACGGGCATTGATCCAATGAGGAACTGGCATTATGTCTAGGGCTTGAGCTAGTGCAAATCATCGCAGGCTGTGGCACCAAAACTGCCCTGATTTCTCAGCCTGCACAATGCACAGTGTATTCGCAACAGCAGTGCAGCTGCTCTTAAGGATTATCAGCGTTCCATGTGGTTTGGCTTCACATAGCATCGCTCGGCATGTGACAAAAAGCAACTGAACAAGTGATGCAAGTGGTGAGGGCCTTCTAAACAGTCTGCATATCCCTTCTAGCTTGCGGATAACAGCATGGTGAGTGGTGTGGCGTGGGTGTAAACTGACTAACTTAAAAGGGAGGAAGCAGTGTGGAGTGGTGAGTGAAGAACTGGGATTGTAACCACAGGGTTACAAGTTCGAATCCCCAAGGTACTCAGCCTGAATTGCTTGTGCAAGTTGTTTATCTGCATGAACTGACAATATGCGAAATGGAAACTGTTTGTTGTACTGTGTATGTATGTATATGCGCTAGGTGGGAGAATAATCCTAGCTTTATCAGCAGACAGATTTGACATATGATATTAGAGGGGGATTGATGGAATAATTCTTCCTTCTGCTTCCATATCTTGTCCCCACGGTTGTTGGTGATGCTTGTGGGTCGCACAAAACATGATGACTCGGATGACCTGGGCGACTGGAAGTTCACAGGCGTTAACATAAAAAACACGTGTGTCAGCTGAAGAGTTCTAACAGGCTGAGTATCACACTTGGCGTGGGTGCGACTCCATAATCAGAGTGGGGATAATGCTGCGCCTCAGTTTCCAGACGGCATATCTAACAAGTAGACCTGTACAGAAACCTTCCTAATGAACTGAACTTTAGGGTGACGTTTCCTCAGTGCGTCATTTTTCACTTTAGCTATGGTGCAAAAGGCACTGCTTGCATATACCTGTCAGGAAAATTGGTATTAATTTATGATTTACGCATGAATCATAACTGTGATTATGAAGAGATGATGAAAACGAATGCAATCGGCGACTCCAGATAAATTTGAGAGCACTTCGTTTGAGAAAAAAAGTCTTGTAGTATAATGAACCAAAATTATTTAAATGCTAACATATTTAATTAAAATAAGGACATCGCAATCAAAGGACAGCTCTCATTAAAAAGGGACCGCAGAATGTGCAGAACTACGGGAGAAGGACCTTAACAAACGTATAAAAAAACGCGTTCGGGGATTTCCGTCAAGTGTCGAGTTTAACCACCTCCACAGAAGCAGGCAAACGTGGATCGGCGAAGTACGCAGCATGCAGCGTTGTGTTTCACAACGGCGAGGGTGTGAGCGTGTGCACCAGCACCGCCTTCCCCATCTACCCTCCCCTCATCCTCCTCTTTCCTCCACCCCAACCAGGAAACACGGGCCCGGCTGGTCTGAAGCCGTCTCGCGTGTGAGTTGCTGTTGTCCTCCGAAACCTGGGAGGGGGGGTTTTAAAATATCTCCCGCTCAGCTCCTAGTTCACCCCCCATCACGCCATTTCATCTTAGTGTATTCATAAATATTCTGGAAATCGGTATTTTAAAGCAATTTATTTATTTGTATATTTTTTTCTGTTTATGCTTTGTCTTTTATTTTCTTACACTCCAGGAGGAGGGCAGAAATGGCGGCCAACATGTACCGGGTCGGAGGTATGTCAGCCTAG
The DNA here is from genome assembly GCF_013368585.1 of Megalops cyprinoides. Lineage (NCBI taxonomy): Eukaryota > Metazoa > Chordata > Actinopteri > Elopiformes > Megalopidae > Megalops > Megalops cyprinoides. Next base: position 23,530,233 of record NC_050597.1, on the reverse strand, counting down.
GTTTATGAATTACAAACGTGCCATTATTTTGAAACATTGTGTGGACGAATAAGCGATCCGAACATAGTTTTGACGGAAAATCCATTGTTCGAATGTAACACAGTGGGACTAGTATTTTTAGATCGGCGTGACGGGTATTTATGTAGGCGAAACATTTGGGATTAGCTAAAATGTGGGCCGGGCCTCCAAATTACACAGAAAGAAGCTAGCTGGCTAGCTAAATACTGTACTCCAAAATAACAGCATTCATCACATGTCTTAGAGATCTGATTTTAAGTCTGTTTTGCAGTATTTTAGGTGCTGAAAGTTTAAGCATCGTTTCTTTGTTTATTTGGGATTTATTGTTATTTGGACGTTTCTTTGCCTTTCTGTCCTTGTTTCTGGCACATCTCCATTGGTTACGCTTTCTGATTCAGCTATCCCTGCTCGCTTGAGTAGGTAGCCTAATAGTCACACGACATGTGCGGCTATCGGTACTCGATAGATTCCGAATGTTCTTGTTTTGCTAAAACAAAGACGTTCCGAACACAGATGAAATGCATTGTTTTCCTCTGCTGTGCTGTGCAGCTACAGTAGCGTGCTAGCTACCTTGCTTTGTAATGTGTCGTGCCGTACGGTTGTTGTCGTAAAAGCGTTCCAGAAAACGAGTTGAGACACTATTCGAAATTGGAAATATCTCAAGAACACACGTTGCGTTTTAAATACGATGTTATAGACTGTTGCTAAACCCGGTGAATTCGGTTGCAGTGAAGCTACAAAGTATCGGAATGTAAGTCACGTGACGTCAGCTGTAATTGTCATTGTCTTTACCAATGCTATGTTGTTTTTGTTACGTCATTTGAATTATTTACTGAAAGGAGATACTCTAAGGTCAAGCTGTCACTCTTCTGCGTACCCTTATTTCATGTGGACATGTTGTCTCGAAGGTTATATAAGGCCACCTCGATAGGATATTGATTGTGCTCTGGTCAGTGGCATGAGACCTGCACCTTGATACACCTATAAGTGATTTTGATGACAGAGTTTTCAGAAGTATTTCTTGTGTGTGTGTCTCTCACACACATCTGTATCACAAATTGAATTCATCATTACTCGAACTCTCTCACTGACCTGTCTGTCTGTAAGGTAAAATTCCATGTAAGGGCCTGTAATATCTACCACCAGAATTACTCAGTTGAATCTAGTGATTTGTGTCATGTTTGAATCAGACATGTTTAGCCAAAGCTTCAGCACACCCGAAGGATGGCCTGGTGATTAAGAACCAGTCAACAGTCAAATGCAAGCTTTGATCCAGAAAGAGTTTATATCCTTCAGCTTCCTGTAGCAGTCATAACCTGGTAGCATTGTCTAGAGTGGGTATGTGCACATTAGGTTTAAGGTAGGTTTGTGTGGGCTTTGAGCCATCATGTTTCAGTCAATTATCAGGCATGTGTATACTTACACAAGTGGTTTGAGAGTCTTTCTCTCTCTCTGTGTATGTGTTCCTGTATGCATCTTGCCCTTGTGCCTGTTTGCCCACTATATGTACTTCTGTACATCGCTTTGGATAAAGGCGTCTACTAAATGAATAAATTGTGTGTGTGTGTGTGCGTGTGTGTGCGCAGGGTGTGGAAACATTTGTGTTTTTGAGGAAAAAGCTGAAATATCTTCAAGCACAACAAACTTAGCTTTTTAAATGTCTTAAATGTTGCTTGATCCCTAACACGTTATTTCCCTTTTTTAAAAATGACAAACCGATGCAAAAAGTTATATTATTGCAATGATCTCTTTGGATACTAAAGAGTTATGTAATATTTGTTGTCTCTGTTTCTGTTAATGTCTTTTTTTTCTGAGTTCACCATCCTGCATGATGTGAACAGTACACATTTATTTTAAACATGCATTAGGGATTTATTTCATACCAGAGATTTTCATTTTCAGTTCACATTTTGAAATCTTTGTATTTGCGTGCCAGTAATGGTAGGGATTGTTGGATTACTGGCCAAAGTCAAGATTTAAGATGGTGTTTGTGATGTTTTCTGTTGTTGCAGATTATGTCTTCTTTGAGAATTCCTCCAGCAACCCTTATCTGATCAGGCGAATAGAGGAGCTGAATAAGGTATGGTACCCTGGGGCTGGGGTGGGGGTTTAGCCAGGTTCTAGGTGGGGTAGTAATTTTACACCGGAGACAACTACAAGTATGTCATTGTATGCATTTATTGTCTCGAGGTAGTCTCTCTTCCAGGGGTGGACTCACAGCTAATTTGGTCTTTTGTACATTTTCAAAAGTAAGAGGTGCACCTCTTGCTTGGACTGCAAGGGCAAGGTCTTACTTGAACATAATTGAAAACCAGGGTCAGTTTCACAGACAAGCATTAAGCCTAGCAGTAAAGTAATTCATCTCTTTTGATGGATTTCCGCAGAGGGGAACCTCTTAGTCTAGGACTAGGATTAATCCCTGTCTGTGAAACTGTACCAAGGACTGTTGTCTCTGAGTAAGTATAACAGACACACAGATAATCACATTTCAGTAGTTAAGTCAGAAGTATTTTCTTGTAGGTTTTCCATATCAAGCTTCTGCCCGGGTGCAGAGTCTTTATTTGTGTCTGTATTTGCATGGAGGTGAGATATCACCTGATTTGTTAATGCTGTGTGGTCGTGTCTCATTCAGTCGTCTGACGTCTTGCCCCGGGAGAGGGTGGCAGAAAGTTTTGCATCAAGGACACTGCTGAGTATTTTCTGGTGCAGAGTCAGGTTGTGAGTCCGAAAGAGCTCATTAAATCTGGCCGTAGCTGCGGCCAGTCTGAGCGAGACTAGGGCCTGCAGTTTCTGTCTCCTGTCTGAGTAACCTCCACCTGCAGGCCAGAGTTTGACATCATCTCATCCCCCGAATGAAGCGCAGAGTTGTACTCTGCCTGGCCCATTGGTTCAAAGTATTGTGGAGTAATTCTTTTCTTACCTCGTATATTTCCGCTTGGTTTTGGCAGTGTAGAGAAACTGCATAGCCCATTGACATGAAGGACCTACCTCCGGATGCAATCAAAACCAAGAATTTGTGTAAAGGGAAAGTGCTGTTCAGTAATAAATAAAATTACATTATGCCCTGGGTACAATCAGAACTGCCAAGTTAGGATGTCTTACGGGAGAAAAGTCTCTGTGCTGTGCTTTATTGGCAGATAAAACAGAGAGGTTTATTTTGTTTGACTGAGTAGCAGTTTCTGTCAGGGTTGATTGGTGGTTTTGATTGAATTTAAATGTAAGTTAGTTACGAATGTTTCTCCAGTCAGTCAAGATGAAGTTCGGGCAAAACTGACGAGAGGGCTTGGAGGCTCGGAATTTGATGTGACACTTTCAGTCGAGATGTGCTCTCCAGGAAGAGGTCAGCCTGGTGTGAGAACATCAGAACAGGCTGTGGTGGCTCTCTAGTGCAGGCTCCTCTGAATTAGACCATGGGCGGCAGTGTAGCATAGTGGTTAAGGAGCAGGACTATGTAACCTATGTAAGTCGCTTTGGATAAAAGCGTCTGCCAAATGAATAAATGTAAATGTAAATGTAGACCCGAGCCGAGTCCTTATAGCCTGCAAACCCATCGCTCTGACCTGACTGTGCTGTCTCAGTCTGCTGCCTTTCTGACCTGATCGTAGGAAGTGCAGATGTTTTGGTGCCTCTGGGTTGGATCTTCTTATAATAGAGGGTGAAATTCCCAGCAGGAAGTAAATGGAAAACCAGACCTGCAAAAATGCCCTGAAGACAGAATGGGTGTTGTGATGGTTTTGAACGGAGGCCATTGTGACATTCCCCACTCTTCTGAATTCTTTTGCTCCTCCATGAATAACTCTAAGCTTGAGGTTGCTTGTGTGCGGGGATTGGTTGGGTGTGGGTTTCTTGGTACGGGTGGGGATGTACCAGCACCATTGAAGCTTCGTTCAGTTCTAGAAATCCTGCATTTTCTGACCGAGCTGTGGAATCTGTCATTGGCTCAGAGAGGTGGATCAAGATGGGATATGTGAAGGATGTAGTGTGCCAAGAAGGGAGTTATCCTCATCATCCTAAACTGTTCCACAATGATATTGGGTGGTATGGCATTAGAAGGGTAATGAGACGTTTCTCTCCCATCCTCTGTGACTCTCACTGTCCTCATTCCAAGGCCACCGTGTATCCGTGTCAGTGTGGTGTGAGTACATCGCGCCGCTAATGAGACTGTCTAATCAATTAACCAGTCAATTCATCCACCTCAGTTTAATACAGCTACTGCCTGTCCCCTACTGCCCGGTAATTCAAGCTGGGAGAGATTCAGTCCTGAAGTTACGGTTATGGGCCCTGATTTGCATGGAGCAAAAAAAAAAAGGACCCCAATCACTATACATTAAGAAACAACCACCTTCTGTTGCATGCTCGTTGTGCGGAGCCGAGCGTCACGTGTCTGCGGAGGGGAGAGAGGGAAGTCGGCCCGTTGTCGGGGACCTCCTCCATTGTGCCAGTGACCCGCGCTTCCGCTTTCCTGCCTCTTGTCGCAGCCGTTCGGGGAATTAGGCTGTCGCACTCATCAGTCCTTTCTCCAGAGGATGGAATGTTCATCTGTGGGGAGTAGAAAAGGCGAAGGGGCGGGGGGCGGCTGGCAGCTTGTCCTCTCTGCTCTCTGTGAATGGTAGCGTGAGGGTGCCTGCGATTGAACGCTCTCCCTTCCCCTCTCTCCTGCCGTTCTCTGGTGCCTCACGCCATTCCAGCTGGGGAAGACCGTAGAATATTAACCTCTGAACGATCTTTGAACGTAAATATCCAATTGATTTTTCTCTAAATTAATTATTACAGAGTCCACTGCAGTGAGTCAATAAGCATTTAAAAATTAATCCCAGGGTTCCCCTTTGATGAGAGTCGACCGTTCTGTTATCTTTTGAAAATGTGACTGCTTGGTACAGTTGTCTGTGTGACGAACTACAGTATTTAATATGTAGATTTAACGAGAACATTGCATTTAGCACATGCATTGGATTTAAAGTAAAATGTTTTAGGTTGATCAGAACTAGAGTGGTCAGCAAAGTGGTCAGCAATGCCTAAGTCGTTACTAGAGGGTACAGGGTGTGGGTGTGAGTGTTTTTGTCAGAGGAAGAGAATGAGCACCTCTGTTTGCAGGTTGTGTTTTCTGTTGTGTTGCCAGCCTACATACATTCCAGATACATGGAATATAGTGGTGCTCAAACCCAGCCTGTGTGTGTGTGTGTGTGTCCTATCTCTGTGTCAGAACTCTTCACCATATTGTGTCTTAGTGTATGTCACTGTTTGTTTGGGACTAATGTAAATGCTTTTGTCACCAAGCATACCTTATCTTCCAGAGATGGGCATGGAATTCTGGGAAATTTATTTTATGACGGAGCTGAGATTAGCAGGGAAAGAGCCCTGCTGCCCTCAACGCTGCTCAGGTGGTCACTTTATTCCACCACAATTGCCACAGGTCTTCATTTTACACATGACATAGTTTTATACGCTGACATCATGCAACCTGAGGAATCCTGGCTGTGCTGGTGTTTGTGTGGTTGTTAATGTGCAAATGCTATGCTGCAGTGGTCTTTGAGTAAGTACCTTGAAGCTGAGCCCGGGGTTCCTGTGGTCTTGTGTTTCAGACGGCGAGCGGGAACGTGGAGGCCAAGGTGGTCTGCTTCTACAGGCGGAGGGACATCTCACACAGCCTCATTCAGCTGGCGGACAAGCATGCGAGTGAGTGAGTGAATGATTGAGTGTGTGAGTGGGTGAGTGAGATGATGAGTTGATGAGCAAGTGAATGAGTGAGCAAGCCAGGGAGCGACTGTGTGTTGTATGTTGGGACGTGGGCGGGGGGAACAGGTCTCAGCAAGTCGTCTCCTCTTTTAATTATCAGTTATGATTTATTCAAAATAATTGTGTCATATTTTGTCATGCATTCAGTTATTATATATATATATGATAATTGTATTGTGGTGGGAAAGATGCTTTGACCCATCAAATGAATAAACTGTTACCAAAGTATAAACAGCAATTTTTTTAATTGGAGCCAGAAATTGCACTTGCATGACTGTCTCCTTGAAAAGATACATCTAGACCTTCAGTGGCACTCAAACTGTCACAATCCTAACTCTTAATTTTTATTGTTTGTTTTCTGTGTCTTTTGAAATAACAGCATAATGTAGGTGGATATAAACCCCACGACAGTATTACCAAAGCAGTTTCTGTTTGCTAGAAATGTTTCCATGAATCCCTGTGACAGCCATACTTAGCTAGATAGAAAGGGGCGGAAAAAACGTCATTTGCATAAGATGTAATTCATTCATATGTGCACTCACTGGTGTGGCGAAGGGACGACTGAGATAAACTCAACAAAATTAAGTGCATTTATCTTGTGGAATAGCTTACCAGATTTGTGGCTACTCTACACGCTGCATTGACTGACGGCAGTTATCAAATTAACAAGCCAAATCACAGTAGCTCTCACTGTTAGCATTCCAGTGATTGAGTACATTATAACTTGCAACAGTACCTGATTGGTTTTCTTTTTTGCTTCTCAGTTGTGTACTGCACATTGGAATGAATGTGTGTCACTTATGTGGTAAATGGAAAAGATGCTACAGGCACTGGTAAATCTGACTGGAGCGCTGCCTTTTGATTCATTTTTTTTTCCCCATCATGAATGGATCAATCCTTGAGATGTGGCGTTTGTGTCAACCGGGGCGCATTAATGGTTTGAAAATGGCCAAAAAACCAAGCTGCGGAGTTTGAGAAAAGGATAGGTGAAGGAGGGGACGGTGTATCTTTCTGAGGTGAGACTGAAGACGGTGGCTGGTCAAGGAGACGTGTGCCCCGAACGCTAATTAGGCTCATAGTGTGACTCCGTGAAGGCTCGTCATGACGCTAATTATGTGGATATTGTAATACTCGGGCCGCCGGTTTCCCGTCTCGGTGCTGTCTGACATTAATGAGCGGTATCTCAATAAGGTGCGGCTACAGATGGGGGTGATGATGAGAATAATGAAGGTCATCTACCACAAAAAAGAAGAGGGGGGGGTTTGTTATTCGGCTGCTTTTCTGACTGATGTGAGGGTCTTAGCTCTGGGTTTGTCGGCAGAACAGGTGTGTTTTCTCCTGTCTGAGGTGTGCCCCCCCCCCCCCCCCCCCCGTGCTGTGCTTTGGGCATGCTTCCCTCCATACATTCTCATCATGTCTGAGGTGTGGTCTTGCTGTGTTTGTGGTATGTTCCACACCACATTCCATGGTTTTTCCTCAAACCTGAGCCATGTTCCACGACATGTCTGAGGTGCGTTTATGGTCTCAAGTGTGTTTTTTAATGTGTATAAGGTGCATTGTTGCCACATCTTAGAAGTGTTGAAACTGTGTCTGAGGTGTGTGGTTAGTGTCTGAGGTGTGTGTTTTGGATAAGGAGTGTTGTTGCTGTGTTGGGGTGTTGTTGCTGTATGGTGTGGGGTGTTTTTGCTGTTTCTGTGGTTTGTTTTTGCTGTATCCAAGGGGTGCTTTTAGTGTATCTGAGGCGTGTTCTCAGCGTGTGTGTGTGCCGTGTTTTCTGCGGGTGTCCCGTATGCAGAGGACCTGGAGGAGGAGAAGGAGAGCCCCAGCGAGCCGGAGCTCAGCGAAAAACAGAAGCACCAGCTGCGCCATCGAGAACTCTTCCTGTCCCGGCAGTACGAGTCGCTACCGGCAACGCACATCAGGTGGGTCACTGACACACACACACACACACACACACACACACACACACACACACACACACACACACACACACGCTCACCTATCTGTGCCCCTTCCAGCTCCCCCCTCCACTGCACTTGCACCTTTAGAGCCCTGGGCAGAACTCGCGCAGTCAGAGGCTGGGACCGGCCCTCAGTCTTTCACATGCAGTTTGATCAGCGCACGCAGCTCGTGAGCGTTACCTCCCACTGTTCGGGCCGGCTCTCGCCTCAGGGGTTTTTGAAATCTCCTTCACCCCCCCCCCACCTCCCCGCCATAAAGCAGCTTGATGAATGTGGGCCGGGGCTGTCGCGGAGCGCACCGGATCGAGCTTTAATGTGTAGCTCAGGAAGTTTTAAGGGGACATTAACAGGACAAACGAGGGCTTGAGCCGGAGCGGGGGGTGGGAGTGACGGATCGTTCGGCCGTCAGCGGGGAGAGACGAGGAGTAGGCACGTCCACCTCTCTATATCTCTCTCTCCTGAACCCCTCTTTCCGCTGCCTCGTTTCTCCATCTCTCCATCCACCCCCCTCCCCTCCCCTCCCGCCCCTCCCGTTCCTACTGAATTGTACAATGCAACCAGGGTGAAATGCTGACTGTGACCTTTTCCTTTAGATTCATTGCGTCTGAAAACACTGGCAGATTTGTCTGGTGCACTGGGCACAGCTGTTCGGAGCGGGCCTCCATCTCAGTAAAACCGCTCGTCTAAGTCACATTTTGCCTCTCTCTGCATCTCCCTTAATCGAAAGCGTTTTACCGTGAAGGGAACCCGCCTGCCAGATATCGTTTCACTTTTGTACCGTTGGCTCCTTTCGCCCTGCGCAAACGTGATGGATATGATAATATAAAACGCACCCGCTGCGCTATGCAGCCATGGGGGGCCCCGCTCACCTAAGGCATTGGGGCAGGCAGGGCCTCATGGCTCACAGCGTCTGCTCTCTCAGGTTTGCTGTTGGCTCCATTTCCCAGTCCCTACGGTTTTGATTTCAGAGCAAGCTTCCAGAGTGTGTGTGTGTGTGTGTGTGTGTGTTGACTTGCAGCCGCAGCCTGCGTGTGTGGGTGTGCGTGACCGGGTGCGCGTGGGCGCGCGTGTGCGTGAAACCCGGGTCGTGTGGGACGGTGCGCCTCGGGGTTCTCTCTCAGCGAATCTCAGCTGCAGTCGGGCGATGGCCAAGGGCTCGCGAGCGCACCTCAGCCGTCCACCCGCACAGCCTATTGTTCATTGGCGGCCAACGCTACACTCTGCAACAGGGTGGGGGGGGAGGAGGGCTCATTATTGTCTGTGGCTTTTTTTTCCCCTGTGACCCTCAGAAGACAATCTCAGATACTGGAGGCAGGTTTTTGCAGTTCACCTAGCCAGAGGAGCGCACACCCTCGGGAGACCCTCCAGTCTCCCACCGGGGTCCGTAATGCGATTACGACTACACAACCCTCCCCTTCCCCAAATCCGCCGATAAACAGGCTGTCCCCACGGGTGCACCCTCGCTCAGCCGTGAGGTGGAAGACAGGCGAGGAGGAAAGCGGGAAGTCCCACGCCGCTCCGCTCTCCCGCTCTCGCTGAGCCTGCGCTGCGTTTGTGAGGGTCTTCAGAGAGGGGAGGACACCCTCGCAGAGAGAGAGAGAGAGAGAGAGAGAGCGCAACTCTGAAACAGGACGCAAAAGGGAGGGAGGGATGAAGGGATGGATGGAGAGAGCGCGATGATGAGATGATGAGAGGAAATGGGTCAGAGGGAGGGAGAGAGGGCTGTTGGGGAGGGGGGGAGGTTGTGGTTGGGGTGTCTGGTAGCAGGCCGCTGTTTTGTTGCTGTTGCACCCCCTGGGTCATGTGGTCTTGTCTGAATCCCTTTGGCGTTTTTCAGGGGGAAGTGCAGTGTGGCGCTCCTGAACGAAACCGAGGCAGTTCTCTCCTACCTGGATAAAGAGGTATGCTGAAGCCCCTGGGCACCCATGGTGGGTGGGGGTGGGGTTGGGTGAGGGGGTTGCGTTTTGGAACAGAGGAGAAGAATCAGGTCACACACCACTTTGCACTGTTGTCCTGTGCTCTGTGTTTTTCTCTTCAGCATTGCTTAAAAACACTTAGATGCAGCAGTTAGGGCTGACGTTTTATGCTGTAACATTCCCCTGACTGTACCCACCCAGGACACCTTCTTCTACTCGCTGGTGTACGACCCCACGCAAAAGACCCTGCTGGCTGACAAGGGAGAGATCCGGGTGGGCCCCCGCTTCCAGGCCGACGTCCCAGAAATGCTGCAGGAGGGTGAGTGCACCCTCAGCACTCCACCTGCACCCCTACACATACGACACATACATGCACCCTCACGACTGAGCTCCACATCACCACAAACCGCCTCCACACACATACCTTCATCCCCCGCATACCTCGACCCATATCCCTCACCTCTTCATAACCTCTCAGTTACCCCATTCCCCTGGAGTTTTCAGGGGTTTGGCATGGTCTTTTTTCATTCGTGAGTAACACTTGGTTAGCCAGTTTCCTTCATACCCTTTGTTGTCCATTTAGACTAACCCAGGGATTATCAACCAGTCTGCAAAGCTCAAGTGTAGCTCCAGACATCAAACCCGATGACTCTATTCCCCCTGTCCCTCCAGCATCCCTGTCTTCCCTACTCTCTCAGCACCCCCCTCCCCCCCAAAGCTACAGGCATCAGCCCTGATCCAGGCCTCAGTGGATCTTATTATTTTCTCTCTGCAGCTTTGCAGAAAATGTGAAGAAACAATTTTTTTTGTTTTATTTTATTAAATATATATATATATATATATAATTTTTTTTTTTTTTTTTTTTATTTATTTATTTTTTGAGCCGTTCAGTAGGAGTAGCAGTACTACTGAATCACGATACATTGTGTGTTGCTCATTCTAAAGATGGCTCCTCTGTCAGTAGTTTGTGGCGGTGGACACTTTCTAATCAGCATTGCGGTTCTCATTGCATAGACCGGGGTCTAAAGTCATTTACGAAGGTGCGCCTTTGTATTATCCTTGGCATTATTCTGAGGAAGCGCTTTTAATTGGCTCAGGAGTTTTGCTGAAATTCCTCTCCTGTCAAAGTCCATTTCTGAAATGTGCCTGCACAGGCTGTTACGGACAAATCGAGTTAGACTGTCTGGAACGCAAAGCTTTATATCGGCCAGAGTCGGAGATCTGAGCTCATTCTCTTGCCTTGCGGAGGCCCTGTGTTTGCTGAGGGGAGCTGGGACTTGCTGTCTTGGTGCGCGAGGTGTAAAGTGACATGTCGATGATTTGTCTCGGAAAGTTTAATGACAGTTTTTATTTGCGAGCGCTGAAGCATTGAAAGCAAAATACTGTACATTAGCTCAAATAGAGAGCCAAGGGGAAGGGGGGGGGGGGGGGGGGGGGCGGAGCAGCCAGCCGTGAAATTGTACCTCCGATCTTGAGAGGAAATCTGAGGCTCTCATCTCTCCCGACCCCTTCCTCTCTGCGGTGCTCCATTCTTTATTTATTTACTTCCTCATTTTACTCAGGCTTGCTCCGTCTATGTTAGTGTGTCTCAGTCTACTCAAGTGCTCGTGGTTACTCTTCAGTTTAGCCCAGTGTGCTCCAGTTTATCTCAGTTTACTTACTTTTACCCCACCTTACCCCGGTTTACTCTAGTTTAACCCCTGTCTGCAGTGTAGCCCAGTGGTCCCTTTTTGACCCCGGCTCACCCTGTGTTTCAGGCCAGTCTCAGAGCTGTCACTGTGAAGGAAATCACACTTTTGATGCTGCGATGTCCTGGAACAGAGTACTGAGGACACGACACTCATGGGCAGAAGCCGCAGAGGCAGAAAGCATCACGTTACGCTGGTTTTTTTCTTGCTCTAGCAGTTTACTGGGCGGTTGAGACATTATCAGGAAGGCAACAGATGTGGCAAAACTGACTCATCTGCCTCCTTTTGTGATGAGCTCAGTTGATTCAGTAGATACCGAAAAACACAATGATAAATGGTGCAGTAAAACCACTTATCAGTGTGTGTGTGTGTGTGTGTGTGTGTGTGTGTGTGTGTGTGTTTGTGATCTTGTCTGTGTGTGTGTGTTTGTGTGTGTGTGTGTGTGTGTGTGTGTGTGCGCATACACAGCAGTGTTCACCCTAATATTCAAGCCATGGTGGGTTTTGTACTTTTATTTATACACTGCTAAATAAAAAACGGCAAACTTAAGTACATAAAAACTTTGTGTGTGTGAGACAGTTGAGGTGACCGTGAAGCAAAAGATTAGCTATCTCACTTGCAGGATAGTATCAGTTAACGCAAGGTAGCTGGCTAGCGTTTACAATGGAGCTAGCTGCAGCAGTTTGAAGGGAGAACAGTACTGATGGGTACATCCACAAAAGCATTGTGTGCCGCCTTCAACTGTAGAAAGCGTTCTGACGGCCGCGAGAAGATGGAAGTTGTCAGTCTCAATGGGCGGATTTCACAGTTAAGAGCTGCTGAAAAGAGGATAGGGACACCGGGTGTCTTTGCATGTGTAATTTCTCACATTCCCTGAGTAAGGTGGGAGATTCTGTCAATCACATTCAATCGGGCATCCTGCTGGATTCGCGAGGAAGCGGTGCTAATTGCGAGGCGCACGTAGCGTCAGGAACGCCGGAGCTGAAGCTGGGCGTTAGTTTTTCCAGAGAGGCTTAGAGGCGGCGCAAAGTGGATTAGCCGTAGCTTGGCAACTGTGAGGAAGCATTGTGGACAGACGCACGGGAGGAAGCGTGAGAGGAATTTTATATTCGTGACAGCTCCGGCTTTGGTGCCACTCTAGTGGCGTGGACCGCCGAGAGTCCTGCCGGGTAGGTAAACAACTGTCAGCAGACTGTTCAGCGGATACCTTAGATCTGCAGCGAAGCTATTCTGCCTGCCACCTCCGAAAAATGCGTGAACTTTTCCCCATCATCGCCGTGCGCCCAAACGATCCTTCACGGTATTTTTTTTGTTTCTGCTTCTTACGTCAGGTAAAAACACACTTCACTTCCACCGTTAGATTTATTTTGTCTAGGAAAAGGCGAAACGTCTGCCGTCAACATTGGAACAAAGCAAAACGGCGAAAGCTGAGAATGTGACAGGTAAGCCTGACTGCCCTGCTCTCCAGATCTGAGCCCCATTGAACACTTGTAGGCTGGGCAGGGTGACGTGTGGCTTCTAGGGCTCCAAGACCAGGGGACAGGCATGCGCTTGTCCTGCCACCTATGAGATGAAGGGGACACAAGACAGTAAGCTGGAACAAAGCAGATGTCGGAGATGTCCAGCCTGTCGTTTCCAGTGGTTGGAAGCCTTACTGCTAGCTACTAGATACCAGCTTGTGACTCACAGTAAGCCCTCTAATGATCCAGCCTTTTGTTGACATTGCATAATGAAGCCTCTTTTGCGATGTCCATTCATTAAAATGTCAGACCACCTATTACAACACAGATTTGTAATTTGCGTGATAACTTTTCAGATTTATATGTAGGTGATAGCTTTTTTTCTGCTGCTAAGTGTAATTAGTTTTATTTAGAAGCATTCAGTTATCTAAAACACCTTTTTTGTTTGGCTTTGACAGATTCATTAACCTTTCATTCCTTAACCTTTTTTCACCTTCCCTTTCCCAGGAGGGAATTCTGGGAAATGGTTGCGTGTTACTGGTGAGCTGCTGCCACCTGTTTCTTTTTGTTTTCGTGCTCTCTCCATATGCTCCTGTGAGGCTCTTTCATAAAAGTTTGTGGTTGTATGCCATCTCACCAGGGCAGGAGTATGATTGTTGTCTGCACCCTATGTGTTGTGGTTGCATGACCCCTCAGCGGGAGAGGAGTGTTTCAACACAATAGCTGTGCGTGACAGAGGTTGGGTAACTCCTAGTGTCCTAGTGATGCCGCGACACGGCATTTAGCATCTCCGCGGCTGCAGGCGGAATGGAATCGGTTGCAAAGCGAGCCGACACGGCCGGGAGGGCGAGTCCTTCACCGCCAGGGCTGACCTGCTTTGACTCACCACCCCTGCCAAGCTCAACCGCGCCGGCCTCTCAAACTCAACTGAGCAGTAATGAAGCCTGTAGATGACAAAGGTGCGAATTTGCAGGAAGAAAAAGAGGAGATAAGGTGAATAATACCTCCATGGCGCTAGGAGCGAAGTCGCTGATGAGCAGCAACGGGTAGGGCCTTCAGAACCGGCCACCTTCATTGTTTTAGTCTCCTCTGCCGGCTTTTTTCATTATTTCCCCGGTTTCAAAATTTAATGGGCTCTTAACTATGCGATGTAGGCGGGGTCGTTTCAAGGTTCCTCTCCGGAAACCGCACTTGAAGCTCTATCCGTGGAGACGGGAGGGGGGGCCGATGGGCCCCTTCTCCGCAATTGCTCCTCGCCTCTCCTCACCTGCAATCAAAGATGATGTGCAGGTGTGCGCGGAAGGAGAGCTTTTACGGTGGTCTCTCGGGGTCCCGGGCCCCACACTCAGCGGAGAAGTGTCTCATGGGAAGAGACGTGGTGCGGTTGTTGGTTTAAGATGCTTTGCTCTCCAGTTCACCAAGCCATTTTTAGTTGCCCTTCTTGTTTACTGCTACACATCTTCAATCGAATCAAACTTTATCTGTTGTAGTGCATTTTTACAGTCAAGATTATCACAAAGCTTTGTACGTGTAACGTGTAACAGAGTGGATTTTCCATAGGGAATCAAAAACCCCAGAAACCCCAGAGGCACTTGGGAGAACTGGGAAATGATTTCCTGATTCCCTGAAAGGTAACTTCTGGAAAATAATGGAAATGATAACATTAGGATAACTCATAAGTAAATTGTGGGTTTATCTGCAGGGGAGGCTGGCGCAGACAGCCTTATTCTGCATGCTAGGAAGAGGAAACTCATTTGCACATAAATGTTTGTAGCCATTACGTTTGATGTGTTGATGCTCTTATTTTCCTTATTGATGTTTTTCTGTTTGAGTTGTCGCAGTGTAACATGATCAAATACAAGCCTTGCGCAAGTCATTTCCTTTTTGAGTAGCGTTTAAGCTGGGTTAGTAGAAGTGTCAATCTCATAGCCAGTGGCCAATGTCAGAAGATGCCTTTCCATCCTTGCCACAGCTGCTCTTTTTCTGTAATCAGCTGCTGAAATGTTACCCTGACCAGCATACTGGGTTAAGATACACTGTTACTTATCCACTTACTGATGTAAAATTGGAAGTTTAATAGCCATGCAGTTTTGTAGAGTAACTTTAGGTCTGGTGTGTAACCAGTAAATGGCCAAGTCTCGGTCTGGGTTAAATTTTTTTTTTTGAAATGTCTGCAGCTAATCCCAGGTTTAGGCTTTTGGCACTCTGCGCTTTGGCCACATTCATGGGTAATGATCACTGGCCAATAATCACTGCCAAATCAGTGTCACCTCCAGTCCCTCTCTCCCTGCGGAGCACAAAAGGGGGGCATGATGGGTAAATTCTGAGGATGACAGTGGTATCTGCTGCCCTCATTTATCCTTTCCTTTTCTTCTGCCGCCCCCTTCCCAGCACGCTCTCGGAATAGAAAACAGGATAAAATCTGCCTCCCTCCAGAAAACAAAACAGAAAAGCTGTACATTTCTTCTGCCTCTTCCTTTCTTCCACTCTTCTATCGCTCTTCTCCATCTTACTTTTTTCCCCTCCCCATCTCCTGCTCCCTCTGTGAATAATTCAAACTCCAGAGACAGGAGTGATTATCTCTCCACCCACCCCCCTCTCCCCATAAGAGTAACTCATCAATAAGAGTGAGCTCCTCAGCCCAGACGAGTGGCTCCTGTCCCCCTCTGCGGCCTTATCATTTTTCCATGCGTGACGCGCGCGCGGGGGGGGGGGTGGGGGGTTGGGGGGGGCTATAGTTCGATCAGGGTGTCTCCCACTGCATCCCCATCGCTTGTGCTGGGTATGACGAGTGCTCTGAACCCCTCGCCCATCGTACAGTGCTCGATTGTCCCGCAGACTGTCCCCTGGCACTGTGACCGAGTGGGCGGTGCAGTCGCCTCCCAGTGACTCTGCACATGACAGACTGTTATTGGTGTGAAATGGGCGATAGGCGGCACACCTGTTCAGGCTGTACCTTGGTAACGGGGCCTTGGGCGTGTCCCCCGCCTGGTACCCCATGTCGGTTCACTCAGCGTGTCTTGCTTTTGAGGGACATCTGCTCCAGTGTACAGCAGTAGCCATTGAGTTTGGTATTATGATGAAAGTCATCATGTGAACATGTGCAATATAGTGTAACGTTGCTGCTCTTAAGGATAATTGTTATGCTAGGAATGCATGCCAAACCCTTTCTGTTGCAGGCTTTCAGACATTTCAGCACCGGTTTACTGTGTTTGGAGCTGTTTCTGAACCCACCATCCAGTTTTCTTGTTGCTCCTCGGATGCGTGTTTGAAATCTTTTGTCCTGATGGGCTTTGAAGTCGCTCTGCAGGGAGTCCACCTCAGCCGTCTTCCTCCTGGTGACTGATAGGCTTTTCCAGTTTTAGTTTAGTCTTTATCACCTCTGTCTATGATGTCAGCCTGTGATCTTTCGTCTGTTTCGTCTGCCATGCTCTCAGTGTCGTTCTGTGGTCTTCAGCTGCGGTTTGTTCGCTTCATTAGTGATTTCTTCGGCGTACTCTGACCCACAGCAAAGACCTGTGTCTAAGAAAACTTATTCTTGTACTTTTTGACCAGTATTATAAGCTGCAAATCATACGAGTTTTTTTTTTTGTCATTCTTACATTTGGGTTCATTGTAGGATACTGTGATAGCATGGCTAGCTTGGTCGTGGGTGGTCTAGTTGTAGCCAGCCACAGGTAGGTGATAAGGTGTTTGGAAAGCAAGATAGCTGTATACCTCTCTTAGAATAGCCGAAATTTCAAATATTAATGTAGCTTGTACAAAATTGATGATTCTGTCATTAATCCTGAAACAATGCCGCAAGCACACAAAATTTACATACCATGGTGGTATTTCACTGATAGCCCTCCCCATTGAATAGATGCATCTCATAAACCTCAGGGACTGAACTGTGGGGCATGGAAATATCAGAAGAATTCTGTGTTCATTAAGCATCTGAAATCCTATCAATACAGCAGAGGGAACCTGTGTAAATGAATTACTACAGTGATGTACATTTCAGTGCTTTTAAAGGGGAAAGAATTCTCAAGTAAGCTTTATTGAAGTTGTTTTCCTTGAAGGTGCATTGTCCTTGTACATCACATTAATAGAACCACTCTGATTTACCCAGCAGTGGGAAGCGAATTTTTGTTTGTTCGTGTGATTGATTGGTTCATGTAGCGCATGAGTGAAGTTTTTCTAGAGGTTTGATTCACGTTCACGGGAGGCGGTGGAGGTGGATGACAACTCGGGGAGTGATGGGGTCATGGTTTGGGTGAAGGGGGTTGTTCCAGGGCAGGGCTCCCCCATCCCCAAGCGCACCACCCACTTTCCCCTGGTTGGCAGGTGTAAAGACGGAGCTGTGCGTGACTCATCGTGGCTCTGGGACAAATCTCTCTTCATAAGGCAGCGGTTCACCTCGGCAGAGCAACGTAGCAGCGGTTGAGCCCCAAACCCACGCGGGAGCAAACCAAGGTTGCAAGTGTATGCTGTGCACAGCTGTGTGCGGCTGGCTTGTTTACAGGGGTTTTTGGTACTGCGTCTTTATCCGAATCAGGCCCAGGTTCTTCACGTTTTCCTTTCATGGCTTCTTAACTTTTCGAGAGACTCGAGTGCTTTTCTCAAGGGTACGAGACAGCGGCTTCAGCTCAGGTGTTTAGCGAACGTGCGCCTTGTGTCACGGAGCCCGTCAGCTGAGCCACGTGCCGTCAGTGTAGCTGACAGAGGCCTCACCCCGGCGCCACGTCTACACTGATGGGCTCATCCTCACGAGGGGGCACCGCAAAAAAGCTGGGGGTTGGCCTGTCGCTAAGGCAAACTTTGAGTGAAGCCCGGCTTTGAGTGAAGACGGTAGGCGGCTGTTAGGTTGAGCGCCGTGGAAACTGCGCACCATCTCACTGTGGGAGGTCACCTCCTCAGGGGCCATTCAGCTCCAAGCAGAGCGTTCGGGAAAAAAGATTTCCTGGTAGCTTAGCAGGACGCAAGGTGTTTGTGTTTGTGTGTGTGTGTGTGTGTGTGTGTGTGTGTGTGTTTACGTGTGTGTACTAGTAAGTAAGCACTCTGCACGTGTAAACATGTCAGGTGAGCCACGGAACATCGTGCTTCTCCTGTCACGGCTGTCTGTTCCGACCTCTCCTCCGCGGAAGAGACAGAGAGATGAAGCCTTGACAGATTTGACAGTTTCCAAAAAAAAAAATACTAAAAGGACACACTGCAAAGAGAAGCCAAAAAGCCTCCTCACTCCCTCAGGGTGTGTGCGTGTGTACGGATGCATTTGGCTCCTGTTTATTAGACCCCCCCTCCCCCTTCAGGTGAGGGGGAGACGCATTGAACCCACTGAGATGAAATATTTCGTGTTCATATTCTTTTCAATAAAATTCCGTCTTGGATTTAAATGCATATTGCTCTAACTTCTGCACACATCAACACATTTGATCTCCTGTCACCCATGGGAGATTAAATCTGCCTGCCCCTCGAAAGGAGAGAGGAGCATTTATTCACTTCTAACTGGGGAGGGGTCTCGGGGAAAGATCTGGCAGGCGCCCAAATCTCTGATTGCCCAGAACGGAGTCACATTAACCAGTGGAAGCTCATCCCCAGATCAGAAAACCAGCAATTACAAATGACCCAGAGCTAATTTGAACTTGTCTCATATTCTGCCTTTTTTCCTGTAATTGACTCCTTTTGAAAGTGGATTCAGGCAGGGGAGCGAGTTAGACCAAAACTGCTGAGGGGAATTGCTCCTCTGATACTGTAGACAGGTGCTGGGTTCAGGTGGGGTCAGGCGGAAGGTGTTTGATCGTAACAACACACAGAGGCCAAGTCAGGGGAATTTTAGGTCAGATTTTTAGGTCAGGTGTTTGCGGGGTGTCTATGGCCGGGGAATGGCAAGGGGTCGAAGCAGCGATCGATCGGCCGGTTTGTCGATTTGACAAGAGGATTAATGGGATTAAAACCAAGACGTGGGGTTCAGGAGTGCTAATTGGATGTGATTATGAGAGGATGCTGTCCTAGGATGGACACGGGTCAGAGTGGGCCCGGTCTGGGTCGGCGGCTCTGTCTCTGTCAGCCTCTGAGGGGTCAAGTGTGTACTGGGTTGTTACTGGAGGTTGTTAACTCATGCCGTTAGAGGCAGGGGCCTTCTGAGGTGCTATGCCTTCCTGCATTCATTAGACGGTCTACATTTTGTCATCTTAGATACTGTTGTAGTCCCCAGACTTTGATTGGTCGGGTTATCGGCCAATTACAGGGAATGTTTACGGCGAATTAAGGGCGCGGATTCGTTGCTTTTTTCACTTACCAGTGGGAGGCAGAGAAAGGTAGCGATGGTTTTGAGGCCTATGATTGATGTTCCTTTCTTACTTTGCTGTCATTTATTTAATTCCCAGCTGTTGTCACGGTGATGCTGTACTGCAGGTTTTCTTGTTTTTGTCTTCTTTGTATCCCTCAGCTGTTGGGCTGGTTATTGAAAGCAGGCTGAACGACTGAGCAAGATGGGGGGCCGGGGTGGGAGGTGGGGGCTGTCCTGACAGTGCCACTCATTAGAGGTTAAATGAAATTCTAAATAATCAATGAGGCGTGATTCCCTCCAGTGATGCTGAGGTGCATGCTGGGAGTTCATCCGCTGGGTAGGGCTCAGTCCCTCACTGTCTCTCCCTCTCTCCTTCTCTCCTCTCCACCTACACATCGACCATGATGAATCCACATTTCTGCTCTCATGTGTTAATCACAGTTCGTGATGAACGAGTCAGAGTAAACGGCTCACAAAGCTGAATGGCACAGTTCATCACGTCGATGTTTCTTTTGTGCGTATTATACAGGGCTGCGACGCTGCCTCTGGGTGCCTGAATGAGATCTCGTTCAGCGGGTAAAATGAAGTCACAGCATGGACAGAGAGAGTGCTGAGCAAACACTTTCCCTTAATGTTTTTTATTATTATTTTCCACCCCCCCCCAGGCGAGCCGGATGAGAGGGACCAGTCCAAGCTGGAGGAGAAGATGTGGGACCCCCACTGTCCGCTCACCAGCAAGCAGATCGACCAGTTCCTCGTGGTGGCACGGTACGGTCCTAGCCCCCCCCCCCTCCCCCCCACACACACACGCACAAACACACACAGAGCACACATACAGCATACACGAACACACGCGCACACACACAGAGCACACATCATGCACGTACACACACGCACACACACACACACACACACACTCAACACCACACACAGACATAACCAGTAACGCACATGGAGGAGGACTGTATCTGGAGGAGGACTGTGTGTCTGTTACATATGGTGTCACTGCTGTATAATGTCGAAAGTTTCAGGTTACAGTCAAAAGTGGATCATTGCCAATGTGCACGTGATTTAAGTAAATGTCTTGCAGCATATCCAGATATCATCTACAAAGTGTACAGAATCTGACTCATCCTAGATGAGGCAAATAACTGATAGATATGTAGAGTACATTAATAGTGTTTAATAATAGTATTTCTTTCAATAATTCATCTCTGTTGACAACTTACCAAGAATCAGTTGATCAGTAAGCCATTATCTTAACTGTCCTCTGCTGTCACAGGGCATGTCAAACTAAGAAAACTGAACTGAAGTACAAAAGTCACGGATAGGCGTGACATTATGGATCTGGACGGATATATCCTGTCTCATGTCTGCTGGGAAGGTGACGTGATTACAGGCTGATACACTACTTTCATTTTGAATTTTCCTCACGCCCTGGCCTCAAAATGTCTGCTGAAGACAAAAAAAAAGGAGCCTCAACTGAAGAGCGGTTCAGAGGCACAGAGTTAGGAGTACTGCCAGTAAACCAGCAAATTTAACAAGCCATAGCTTTTGGAAGTGCTCATGTCAGATAAAGGGCGACCCTTCTTGTATCCCCTTGGCAGGTAAGGTGAACAGGTATGGCTGTGGGGCATGTTAGGCAGAGGTAGCTAAGAGGTATAGGTGTGTGGATCAGGTCAGAAGGAGGTAGTAAGGGGAAGGTTTAACAGAATGTGGGGCATGTTGTGGCACACGTGGGCAGCGGGTGAGGAAGAGACGTACGGATTGTGTATGGATGCGTATGCTCACTCATACACACACACACACACACACACACACACACACACACACACACACACACACATACACACACACACACACACACACACACACACACACACACACACACCATTTGTGCTCTGCCTCTGAGCAGCCACAGCAGAGAGCGCTCTGACGCTTCCCTTTGTTAGCGGTTGTCATGGCAACCCACCTGAAGGTCACGCGCACCAGCTTTCAGAGCCGTGTTTGCACTCCCCCTGTTTTTTTTTCGTGCCTCGTGGGCCTCTCCACTTGGCCCGCTTTCATGCCGTCCAAACCCCAGGCCTCCAGTCCATGCCTTCAACACCATTGTTTTCTTTTTGGTTGTTTTTTTTTTCATATTTGTGTTTTTTCGGAGGAGGTGTATTTTCTAGCCCATTTCAACCAGCTCTGTTTCCAAATCCAGTTTGCTCCTTATCTGGGCCGCCATGCCTGAGGGATTAACTGAACAATAGAGAAAACACTCTGGCCTCTATCTGGGGGGGGGCATCAGGTAATCTGTGTTTGAATGTCGGCGGAGGGACCGGTCCGGTTGCAGCCGTGCTAATGGAACGGCTCCTGGACCGAATTGGACCGCGGGGGGTTCTAAATGTGACTCCGTCTGGATCCGCCTGACATAGCTGAAGCCTCGGTAGCCTCCCGCTTGCAGCTGACAGTGGCTGTCCGGACCCCCCGGGCAGTGGTGGTGATTACACCGCCGGCTCTTCAGAGCGGAGATGCCGTCCGCTCTCTCTTCCTCCCCGTATCCGGCTTATCCAGATTAACTGGGAGAGGGTATCCGTGTGATCTCTGGTGCATTTTCTTTCAGCAGTTTTATTGTGGGTGGATGGATGGATGGATGATGATGATGATGATGATGACGATGATGGCTCCTCTTCCTCCTCTTCCTCTTCCCAGTGCGGTGGGGACCTTCGCCCGGGCGCTGGACTGCAGCAGCTCTGTCCGACAGCCCAGTTTACACATGAGCGCCGCCGCCGCCTCCCGAGACATCACGCTGGTGAGAGAAACCGCCGGGCTGCACCCAGAAAACCACCCAGCCGCACCCAGCAATCGCCCATCTGTACCAAGCATCTATGGCACCCCATTGCTCTTTCTAGACACACCAAGCCCCGTTACCACACAGTCATTCATGGGTTAAAACCAGGAGCCGGCACAGCATTGTGGAATTGGATATACTGTTCCATCGTGTTTCGTTTAGCAATAGACCTTAATGGATGTTTTATAATTAGTGTTTTTTCCCTGGGCTTTGGTTTTAATTCTGTTGCGTTATTTCACAAAAGCAACTTAACCCGGTGCACAGTTACCGATGTGCTGCGATTAGTGTAATTGTCTATGAAGAGAACAGCAGTTGATACAGGTGTTGCCGGCGGGGGCTGGGGGGTTTTCTCTCGCTGCCCTCCCTTGAGTGGCTCATCAAAAAAACCTCTCAACTCGCCTCTCCTAGGAAACCCTGGGATCGTAACTCAATTAGCCCATAAATGAGATATTTGGAACCAGCGATTCTCCCAGGTTTGTTGGCTTTGAGCTGATGCGCTTCGGCGTAAAGGTAAATCAATCTGACGACGCTTGTGGGGTGATTCCATGCTTCATGATAATCGAGTAAAGGGACTCCCTTCTTGCCCGGGGTGCTGTTAGCAGCACCGTTTAGGCGTGGGCACATGAGGGTAAAGCATTTGTTGTAACAGTTTTGGCTAAAAACAGTCAGCACCCATGAAAAGCCTCTTCTGAATTTTCACACCTTTGTTGCCGGCTCATAGCTCCATGTCAATAGCCCTCTCTGAGGGAGCACATGAGCTGTTGTTCCAGAGGAATGACAAACCAGGCACCCTTCACCCACGAAAGCTCCCAGATGAGCCACTCTGCTTTTTGTGGTAATTCTATATATACACTGTATATACTCCTCTACTGGATGTCCTCATTATTTATTCTATAGACAGATTCATTAGCCTCAAGGACCCGTTAGCCTCAATCCACCCCGAACACCTCAGCTGACCCTCAGTCACAGAAATGGAGCGCATTCAGCTGAATGAAGGGGCAACCAGCCCTCAGGTTCACAGAGGTATGAATTTACACCTAGTTTCGCCTGCGAGCGTTTCTCTCGAATCAGACGAGGAGAAAAGAGCTTTGATGAGGGAGCTAGATTAGACGCAGTTTGAGTAATCACCAGCTCCGTCGGCGTGAGTGCCATTCATCAGACGACCGATGCGGCGTTCAGAAAGGAATTCATCATCAGTTGTCTGCAGCATCGCCATAGGAACAGCCTGAGCACCTCGTTAATTTCGCATCACAAGGGAAACGAATTGACCCGAACGGTTCAGGGCAGGTTTGAGGTATGCTGCCGGGTCACCCAGCTGGTCATCATTCCTTTATAAAGAATTTTTACTTCAGCTCCTGGTCAGTAGCAAAGCTCCGAGCTCTCTGTGAAGCAGCGATGAGTCAGCCGTTAGGAATTCAAACATGAGCCCACCTGCCATTGTGAAGCGGAGGCAGCTGCTGATTGGTTGGGGCCTCTGTGTTGTGGTTGGTCGGGGGTTTGGACCTGTGAGCTTAGTAACTGAGATTCTGGTCTCTGTCTCCGTGCAGTTCCACGCCATGGACACCCTGCACCGGCACGGCTACGACCTGTCCAGCGCCATCAGCGTGCTGGTACCGCAGGGGGGGCCGGTTCTGTGCCGGGACGAGATGGAGGAATGGAGCGCGTCCGAGGCCAACCTGTTCGAGGAGGCGCTGGAGAAATACGGCAAGGACTTCAACGACATACGGCAAGACTTTGTGAGTCACTCAGGGAGGAAGCAAGGCTGATTTCCCATGCACAGGGATTTCAGTGAATTGGGGACAGAGAAAAAGGAGCAAGTACATCAGGCAGGAAATAATGATGGAGGGAGGGGTGATGGCAGTAATACAGTAAAATCCCTAATACTGTATTTTGCAGCTCTAAATTTGTCAACTATGCAGCTGGTCCCATTATAATCCCATTACTTACTTCTGGTATGTGCATTCTCTAGTGGGGAGATTCTCTATTCCCTAGTGCACAGGGTCACAACAGAACAAAGCATATGTAATTATCTCCACATGCAGTTATAGGGATAGGGGAATATGGAGAGAGTAGATGAGGAAAATGGAGAGACAAAGTGGAATGAGAGAGAGAAAGAAAAGAACAGAATAAGAAGAAGAAAGTGTGATAGTCTCTGACTGGCAACAGAGACAGAAATGACAGCTAAAGAGTCAGAGAACAAATGAAGTGGGGAGTGAAAGCTGGCCGGTGCCTGATTTTAGCGTCATTGTTGAAAAAGGAGGGGGGGGGGGGAGTTTTGTCAGGCCAGGGGCACCGCAAGGGCATGGGGCGCCGCGTCGGGACATCTGACAGGGCCTCGATCTCGCTGTGCCCCGAGGAGCGATCGCCCGCGACGGCGGACCTCCAGATAGTGCTGAGTCCTCGCGTCGGAGGCTAATCTGTCTCCATCTGCGCGTGTGCCTGGTGGGTAATTGAGTTAAACTGTTTGATTAAAGCTCGGACGTGAATGCGGGCGGAGGATCGCCCTCGGCATTTAGGGGCCATTAGGGCCTCTCTCTCTCCCCCTGCTCTCATCCGTCTGAAAGTTGTTGTTGCGGCTGTTTTGCCACCAGTCATTATTCTCCCCCCCACCCTTCCTCCCGAGCCTGCCACAGGCACGCAGTGCCATATGTCACCGAGAGGGAACTCTGTGTCGTGCGGTCCGTGTTGCTGTCACATTTAGCTGACGCTAGCCAGCAGACACTCTGAGCTTACTCAGAGCTGTGTACATCCCTTATGTTTTGTATATTACACCTCCACACAGCTGCATGTATATTGAATAGATATGGGGGATGTACTGTGCGCAGAGGGCACAGCAGCAGTGAGGCACCCTGGATTCAAACCTGGAAACCCCTTGCTTTAAGTGCAGGCCCCTTACCTCAACACAACTCCTTCCCTGCAGCAATGAATTAGTAACATTCTCTCTGTCTTGCTTCCTCTCTCTCTCTCTCTCTTTTTTCTCGTTGTTTCTGTCTCTCTCTCTCTCTCTCTCTCCAGCTCCCTTGGAAGTCTCTGACCAGCATCATTGAGTATTACTACATGTGGAAGACCACAGACAGATACGTACAACAGGTGAGTTTGCCACTGCTGATGCTGAAGCATTCTTTGGCAGTGACATACCAGCAATACCGCCTCATTCGTGTTAGATGTTACTGTAGCTCAAAAGCTACTGTAATGGCACCGCTTCAGTTGTTGTTACTGTTGCCAATAACCTACAGTGACATGCAAACCTATGGCTAGTCCCCAGTTCCAGCGCTGTAAGAGGGAGCACTGGCTGTGTGTCACTCAGGCTTGAGACAGAGTGAACAGGAAACGCAGCCCCTCCCTCCGCAGAGTCGGAGAGACCTGTGGTTCGGTCACCGAATACATGCTCTGAAACTTGCTTTTGTCGTGATTTGTTTGAGCAGAAACGGCTGAAGGCCGCAGAAGCGGAGAGCAAGCTGAAACAAGTTTACATCCCTACATAGTAAGTGTGCCACGCATTTTCTTATTCATATCCTTCCGTACAAACCTCACCGTGTTATCAACATGTGTTGGTCCTGTATCATCCCTGAATGTATGCACGTGTGCTGGTCCAGTGTTATCCCTGAGAGTATGCGTGTGTATTGTTCCAGTGATGTCCGTGAGTGTATGCGCATGTGTTTGTGCAGTGTTATCCCTGAGTGTATGCGCATGTGTTTGTGCAGTGATGTCCCTGAGTGTATGCGCATGTGTTTGTGCAGTGTTATCCCTGAGTGTATGCGCATGTGTTTGTGCAGTGTTATCCCTGAGTGTATGCGCATGTGTTTGTGCAGTGATGTCCCTGAGTGTATGCGCATGTGTTTGTGCAGTGATGTCCCTGAGTGTATGCGCATGTGTTTGTGCAGTGTTATCCCTGAGTGTATGCGCATGTGTTTGTGCAGTGTTATCCCTGAGTGTATGCGCATGTGTTTGTGCAGTGATGTCCCTGAGTGTATGCGCATGTGTTTGTGCAGTGATGTCCCTGAGTGTATGCGCATGTGTTTGTGCAGTGATGTCCCTGAGTGTATGCGCATGTGTTTGTGCAGTGATATCCCTGAGTGTATGCGCATGTGTTTGTGCAGTGATGTCCCTGAGTGTATGCGCATGTGTTTGTGCAGTGATGTCCCTGAGTGTATGCGCATGTGTTTGTGCAGTGATGTCCCTGAGTGTATGCGCATGTGTTTGTGCAGTGATGTCCCTGAGTGTATGCGCATGTGTTTGTGCAGTGATGTCCCTGAGTGTATGCGCCTGTGTTTGTGCAGTGATGTCCCTGAGTGTATGCGCATGTGTTTGTGCAGTGATGTCCCTGAGTGTATGCGCATGTGTTTGTGCAGTGATGTCCCTGAGTGTATGCGCATGTGTTTGTGCAGTGATGTCCCTGAGTGTATGCGCATGTGTGAGCACTATCTGGGTGCACTCAAGCTGTTGATTTGCAGCATTGGGACCACAGACCTGCGCTATCCTGTGGAGACCGTCAGCTCAGCTCTTTCTCTTTTAGGCTCCTCCTCTTTTAGTGATTTTACACTGCTGTGTCTCTCCTTGGCTGGAATCTCAGCGTGTCTCCATGTCTCTTTCTGATCGGCAGTAACAAGCCCAACCCCAACCAGATCAGTAACGGCAAGATGGCCACCATGAACGGAGCCGCGGGGGCAGGGGGGTACCAGTCGGCCGGGGCGGGGAGAGCGTGCGAGAGCTGCTTCTGTGAGTGCCTGACCCAGAAATACACTTCCTCAGGGACCCAGACAGTCCCTACCGCACTGATTCTGGATCATACATTCACTACGCTATGCACACTTAGGTGATGTGAGTTAGATACTGCTGCATGGTGGCTGACACCACAAAGACCAGTTTCACACATCCCGTTGCCACTGTGTCCAGAATTACTCCATTCATACACTGGTATGCCTTAGCGGGCCATGATCCAATCGCTTTGTTGAAGAGCTACCCGGTCCTAATTGTTTTAGCAGTTGCTGTCAGGCCCTTAATCCCTAAAGGCGTTAATCGGGCTGTTTTACTTCCATGCAGTATGGTGTGTCCCCCGACTCTGATCAGTAATAATATGTGAATATGTCAATATAGTTACAGTTACATGACTTGAGTCTGTGTGTGAGTGTGTGTGTCTCTGACTCCGTCTCCCTCCCCCCCCCCCCCCCCCAGCCATGCAGTCCTCTCAGTGGTACTCGTGGGGCCCCCCCAACATGCAGTGCCGCCTGTGTGTGTCCTGCTGGATGTACTGGAAGAAGTACGGGGGGCTGAAGATGCCCAGTCGAGCCGAGGGAGAGGATAAGATGCCCGCCAGCCCCGCCTCCAATGTAAGCCCCGCCCCCGAGCACACCGTCCAGGGCATGTCATTACAGAGAGCCGTTAAAGCCTCGGGCTCGATGCTCCTTTCTGTTCCAGACAGCGCCGAGGAACAAGCAGAATGCAAAACCCTTAGCTGGACAGAATGATCTCATCTGTCACTCTCTGAATAAACCTTTATTACATCAGTACACTGTTATATTGAGCTCATAAATCCCACTGAGCTAACGGTGGGGGAACTTTCAAGCTGCTTAGAGAGAGAAATCAGTTGACTTCACCTCCAGGTCTTGCAAAAAATAATCAACCTCCCTCTCCCCTCCCTGCCTCCTTGCCTCTCCTCTTCCTGTCTCCCTCCCTCTCCTCTTCCTCTCTTCCTCCCTCTCCTCTTCCTCTCAGGAGCCTCGCTCGCGGAGCCACGGCGCCCGGCAGGGCTCGCACATGGTTCCCATGCGGAACAGCGGCAGCCCCAAGTCCTCCATGAAGACCAAGCAGGCCTTCCTCCTGCAGGCCACGCGCCTCACCAAGCTGGCCCGTCACATGTGCCGTGACCTCATCAGACTGCGCCAGGCCGCGCGCCGGCCCTTTGTGCCCATTAACTGTGGCGCCGTAAAGGCGGAGTGTAAGAGCTCTTTAAATTCCTAACTCCCGTCACCCCCCCCCCCCCCTCCCCACCACCATCACTCGTCATTCCCCCCCACCCCCTCCATCTTACTGTCTGTTTTTTCTTCTTATCATTGTTATTATTATTATATTATTTTGTTTTTGTATTTTTTGTTCCCAATAAAGAATACCTGCCCCTCCCCCATTTTCTGTGTTGCATCATTGTTTTGTTGAATTATTCAATCATTACTTTATCACATTGAATTGTGAATTCATCTGTTTATAGGTCAGACTTTTTTTTAACGCTAACAAACTTGCTAGCAGTGCAAAAATGAAGTTTTTTTACCGAGCGTATTCACACACAAACACATCCAGGAATCATTTCACCCCCCCTCTCACCTCACACTGTTGATATTTATTTGTGCTTTTCATTTTTTGACCAAACTGGGATTTTACAGACGTAAAAAAGAGCTGAGGGAGCTGTATATTTTGAAGATTAGACTGTATATAGATGTATTTTACACACACGGCTATATTTTGCTACATTCTCTAGGTGCTTGTGTGCAGTAAATTTAGAATGATGAATATATTTTGCAAAGGTATGGAAGTGTTTTTCACCACGTTAGGTGTTTTTCACCTTGGATTTTGCTGCCTGTCTAGAAAAGCTGGAAGTTTCAGAATCCGTCCTTTTGCCCCCCCTGTGGTGTTTTTGTTTTCATGCCCTGAATATTTGATTCACAATAGCTGGCTACCTCCTTCCCCCCCCCAAAAAAAATACCACAGTAGCTGAGGCGCATTTGTGTGTGTGTGTGTGTGTGTGTGTGTGTGTGCGCGTGCGTGCCTGTTCTGTGAGTTTCTTTAAGCCTCTGAATGGAATTGCAGTCTCCTCTCTGCAGGATGTTTACATGCCACACCAAATATTACTCATTTTTAGAATTATAAAAATGACTCGTAATTGAAGGCCACCTGCACTGGCGCGTTGAGGAGGGAAAAAAACGGAATGCATACCGTAGCCCAGGCTTTGACTCGAGGTGTAATTGGCATAACTAGATAAACCCTTTCTCTGGGTTTCATTTGCGAACAGGCACACTCAATAGTGATTGTCAGGCAAACCACCGATACATTTTTCAGAGCACAGCTCCAGACAGCATCAGTTAGGTATGTCGGCTTATTTATTGGGTGGAGTGTTGCTTGAGTTCAGTTTATGATTCCATCTGGCAACACTGAAATCTGATCAGGGTTCAGAGTGCTCGTACAGGGTGCAAAGAGTGATCCATTCATCTGGTGAACGCTGATCTGAGGTCAGTGCTACTGAATGGATTGAAATTAGGAACTTTTGTAGAGTGGTTTCTTCGTGGAAAGTGTCTGATCTCCCCAAACCTGAGGCTACTAGTAATCTTGGTGGGCAGATCCTTCGTTTCCGACTTCTGCCAAGCCTATTTTCATTTAATTTATTTTCAGTTGTGATAATGTTAGTGAGGAACAGGTAAGAGTGAAAGACTATGGCACTCATTTCTTCTCGACACAATGGGAGGGTGAAAGCCACATTCGTTTCGTCATGGCTCTTGGGAATCGGAGAGAGCGGTTTACCGTTTTTATCAGAGATATGAGATCCAAGCAAAGAAGGCTCTTGCAGCCCGAGCTGAGGTGGGTGTGGTTGTCATTGGAAACCTTTTTTCCGAACAATCCAGAGGTCCTCTGTAGGCTGGTAATATCAGGTTGACAGAAGCAATGCTCTTGTCCTGTTTGCTCTCCGTGACATTCAGAGTTTTTAAAGTTTTTAAGGGTGTCAGCCCTGTGGTTGCTATTGAGTAAGATGCTCCTTCCCTGTATATCAACCCAGTGGGTGGGTTTAAGGTGCCATGGAGAGATTGAGACCTTTAACCTTTATCTGGTTTGTCTCAAATATTAAAACCTTACTAGACCCATTGTGTTAACTTCTGAATTTGCTTGGAAAAAGTTTCAATCACTTGACTAATTTGACTCAATTGTTTTTTTCTTTTTTCTTTTCTTTTTTTTTTTTTTTTTTGCTAAAAAAGGTCATGCATTGTGGAGATGTTCAGAGGATGTGTTATCCCAGAACAGAATGTGCTGGCAAACAGCTCTTTGAAGAACAGAGATGCTTAAAGATAACAGTTCTTGTTAGAAGCTGATGATGTAATTGTTCTGGTGCATGTGACCTGTATAGGGATCTGTTGGCTGAATGCATGTTTGTGTGGGAGGAGGATAAGAAGAACTTGACCCCTTCCGCACAGAGGGATATCATATGCAATAACTGTATCTTCGTCACATTTTGACATGGCTTTAACACTTCCTGTTCTATGGTGGGATGACTGGGGTTGCATTCCAAACCACTTCCCTGCTCACGATTGCATTCAGCAACACTGACCTCAGATCAGGGTTCATAGTGTTTGTACAGGGTGCCATGGGTGATCCACTCATCTGTTGAGCGCTGATCTGAGATCAGTGCTACTGAATGGGACTTAGGGAATTAGGAATTAGGGACTTGATACTTTTGTATTGCTGTTTCTTCGTGGACGGTGACTGATTCACCACTGCTTGTAGTCTTGGTGGGGAGATGTTTTGTTTCAAAATTGCACCAGGCTTATTTTCATGAACAGAAGGTCAAAGTTGTAATTCCTGACCTTGTTCATAATGCTTACGGTAGGTGAACCTTTTCTTATCCCCATCTCAGACTCTTGGGGAAAACTAAAACTTGGCTCTTCAGCCAACATACCTTTGGCTCATCCAGGACAATGTGCCAGGGAAGACAGTAACACATTCTCATTGCCTTATTTCCAGTCAAATATTAAATGTTAAATTATGTCTTAGCCACATGTTTAATGTTGGTTTCACTTTGTTTTCCCAGTTATTTTGTGCTCTTGTCGTACATCATGGGCCCCCCCCCCCCCCCCCCCACTCCTGATGTGTTTGTGTGTCCACCTCGTTCCATTCACAACTCACATCGCTAGTGATCATCAACTTCTGTCTGTTGTGTCACATCTCAGGTGACATGCTCTTCAGTTTGTTTGTGATTGTCGTGTGAGCGACAGTTCCATCTCCTCAAAAAAAAAACCAGCAAAAAAATCAAATAAAATCATGGCTGAAAGTATTCTCTGAGTCCTTGTACTTTCATGGCATGCTTGTCCTTCTGTGACCCCAATCTGTCTGGGGAAAGAATGCTGCTTGGCTGATGGTGGAGGGGGCATAGCTCTGTGGGTCGAGCAAACTGGCATTAGCATCCCTTCCATGGTGTTCTCGGCACTTTACAGCATGACTTCCCCCTTCCCATGGTGCATCTCTTCACACTGTGCGTAGGCTTCATCCATCTCCACTGTGTATTCCGATTTCATGGATGTTATGTAAGTGATGGGCATGTGAAGTTACACAAATCGCATCGCATCACCGACTGTCTGCTTGACTTCACAACAAGAGATTTCATAATGTGTGTCTAACTGGATCTTAGTAACATTATGTCGTTGAAGAATACTGTGTGGTTGAAAATTAAACTAGTGTTGGGTCTGACAAACCGAGAACACACTAGAAGGTGTCTCTTATAAGAGAGGTACTTCCAAACCCAAGCACTTTCGTTTGTTTTGTGTTCTTCAGAGAAACCCTCCAGGTACCTTTTTAAAAAGAGTGGACTCGGTGTACTCTTGTGTAATGTGCCTTCATCTCTTGCTTTGTAAACTCTGTGTGAATTCACAGGACTCATTTCTCTGCACGTCACGGACTGGCCGTGGACTGGCCACAGCTGGTCGGGACAACACCCCTGACAATGTTGCAACTCTGACAGAAAATCACGCCCATGACAATGTCGCAGGTCTGACAATACAAGTAATGTACTTGAAATAGTACAGGTGTGATATAGACCTGACAGCACAGTACACCCATGACGATTTCTGACAGATACAGGACGATGCATCAACTGCAAACAGTTGCAGCGCTGACAACCCATCACACTTATGACAAATCATGACAAAATCTGGTGACAGAGCACCGCACACCTGACAATGTGTTATACCACTGAAAAGAACAGAATGTCTGTCCCTCCATTCCAACCTCTTTTCCAACTCCACCATAATTCACTGTATGACAAATCTGTCAATCTCTCTGTGACCAAGGATGTGATTTTTTTTTTATTTCTCCCCAGTACATCCTGTCATATTCTAACAGCACCTGTCCAGGTGTCACCTCACACCAATACTCAGGACAGGGTAATTTCCTACTTCTGTGTCCATTAAAACTAAAATCTGGACAATCAACCACACACTAGCCGCTAATCCAAGATATGTGTAAATGCCCAATTTTAAAGCAATCTATTTCTCAGAATTAATGGATGCTAATGATTTAGCATTGAGGCGGCAGTGTAGCATAGCTGTGAAGAGCAGGGCTTGTAAACAAAAGGCTGGGTTGATTCCCCACTGTGGCACTGCTGTTGTACCCTTGGGCAAGGTACTTGAATTGCCCAAGAATTGCCTCAGTAAATATCCAGCTGTATAAATGGATAACATGTAAAAATTGTAACATATGTAAGGTGCCCTGGAGAAAAGCATCTTCTAAATGCCAGTGATATAATGTAATTTAGATGTGGTTGTGTTTAGAGACAATATGGTCATACACGAAACATACCCTGAGCTTTGTGTCAGCCGATAATCCATGCTTCCTGTTCCTTGTTGTGCTGTGTGCTGAACCAGTGGTTTCTGGGAAATGTAGATCTCACAAATGAGATATCCTGAAACAAACCTTACCCCATGTATATTCTGAAGTGTGCTCCTCAGTCTGATTCGTAATTAGAGTCAGAGATATGCGCTCGTTTAGGTAGTTACTAGATTAAACGCTGTATTAAGCTTTAAATGCATCTGGAGAGGGGAGCTGCAGCACAGACGCAAAGATGACCTGAGGCTCACTGAGAGGATGCTCGCCGCTTTATTTATGTCAGGAGGAGCTGAGAGCCTGTTTCAGAGTGGCTTTCGCTCCCTCCCACCCCACGCGCACCCAACCCCCCCCCCCCCCCCCCCCAACCCCCCAAAAGTGCCCACGTCTTCGTTAATGAGCTGCAGTGATCAGCGGAGACAGTAAACGTATGCTCCATTAACGTGAGATCAATGCGCTGCCATCGTTGGAAATAACCCTGGCCCTCAGCGCGAGGAGACAGAAGGGTTCTGAGGTTGAGCGGTATTTTTCCTCTCTGAGTTGGGCGGGTTCACGAGAGGGCCCCCCCACCCCCACGTTCCCCAGGTACTCCTTCCCAGTGGGAGGCGTTTCACAGGAGCAGGCGTCACGTTGATCTCTGCCATGTTACCTATGGCACCGCAGAGTGTGTGTGTGTGTGTGTGTGTGTGTGTCGAGCCCAGAGACCAAACAAGCACAAGTCTACGAACTATCTTGTTTGTCAAATGCCTTCATACCTTTATCTTTGAGTGTATAAAAGCCATTTTCCATGCCTCAGAGGCTGTTCTGTCAGCACACAGCTTGTATCGTTCTTCCGGTCCCTGTTTGAGAGGAGAGAAGAAAAGCAGTTTCACAGTTCCCTCTTTTCAACACTTAACCCAAGGACAGGCTGACATTATCAAGAATGTTCTACAACGAAGTGAGGAACCGTTATGCTCTGTGTGAGCAGAGGAAAAATTCTTACAGTCAATGTTCAACGGCAGTCCTTATTCTGTGTCTGAGTGTGTGTGTGTGTTTCTGGATACTTCTCCTATCTCCTACTTGGTTCCACATGTCAACCTTGTCTCTGTTCTGCAGACATGAGCCGAGTTCCAGAAGGCGGAGGTCGGCCAGCACGCTTCAGGGCCTCACAGAGGAGCACTCTGTCCAGCATCCTGCAGTATCTGGGTAAGCAGCATGCACCCACACATGCATGGACACACGCACACACCAACGTATATACTGCACACCATAATAACCGCACTGACATGAGCTCCGCAAACACAGACGTGTGTTTTGACGGATGGGGTGAGAGTTGGGAATAGCTATGTGTTGTGTTGTGTTGTGTTGTGTTGTGTTGTGTTGTGTTGTGATGTGTTGTGCTCCGCACTGCTCTGCTCTGCCAAACATTGACTCTTGGAAGAGGTGTTTTGCTGTGCTGACTTTTGTGGTAGTAAACTTCTTTTGGCTGGGTCACAGAGACAAGTGATTTGTTACCATGGCTTTTTTTTCCTGAGCATGTTGTGTGAATGGTGTGCGCTGTGTGTGCGTTTCAGAGTCGCGTCCAGTGCCCCACACTCCGCGGCCCCCCCGCACCCCCGGCCTGCAGGTTCAGCCCCCCAAGAGCCTGCTCTCCTCACTGCCTAGCCACGGACCATTAGGCATGCTGGGAAAACGCAGCTACCAACACCACAGCAGGATGGAGATGACGGAGAGGCGAGGGGCCGCGCCCGGGCAAGGTGATCTATCACACATACACACCCAAACACACACACACACGCACGCACGCACACACACACACACACACACGCACACACACACACATACATACACACACAATCTCTTCTCTTTCACTTCTCAGACTCTTTGCCCCTTCAGATACAGCTCTCTCAAGTGCTATGAAATCCCAACACTGTGACTGAGATGTAGAGACAGAGAGAAGGAGAGGCAGAAACAGAAAAAGAAACTTTGATTGCGGTAGAGCCCCTTGGCTCTTAGTACCTCAATTACCAACTGGCAGAGAAGAGAGAGAGAAAGAGGAGATGCAGGTGCATCATCACAGACCACCTGAAACCATCTCTCTCTCTCTCTCTCTCTCTCTCTCTCTCTCTCTCTCTCTCTCTCTCTCTCTCTCTCGCTCACACACACACACACACACACACACACACACACACATGCGCGCACTGCTTTTCACAGAAGAAAATCTACAGTTATATGATCTGCAGTATTGATCTGCTCTAACCCACCATCTACTCAGGGTGAAAGCAGAGCCTTCTCTGTCCGCCCCTTTTCTCCGTTTCTGAAAGGGCATGCTGTCACTGAGCTGAAACAGGTCTGCCTTTATCTGGACTGAAGCTCACTCTCCTGTCTCAGAGGAGATCCCACCACACCCCCAGACCTGTGTGTCCAGTCTATTTGGTAGAAGGGATTCACAAGTGAAGATGACATGGTACAGGCACAATGCTAATGGTATGTGCAGCAGTGTGGTGTAAGGAGCAGGTCTGCAGGGCATAGAGTCCAGCGCTGTGGCCAGCACACTATATTTAGCCATTGCTGAGGGTTGGGAGCCGGAGCCCATCTGTGCTGGTTCCTCTTTGATCCCGAAAAGTTCTGCCTCAGGGAGTGATCTGGGTGATTGTGACAGGGGCACTGGTCGTGGTGCTGACCAAACTGGGCTTATGAGGGGGTTCTATTGCCTTGCCACTGGGTCATGTGACACACATGACCTATGTAGACAATGAGCCCTGAGACCGGCTGTCTATGGAGTGAGGGGAAAAAATGGAGGTGGATATTTTTACACTCTCGGCTCTCGGGCTGAGAGAAATAATTGGCTGAGGCGAGTCTGATTAATCCGGTGTATCCAATGTGGCAAGAGCAATACCCTGCGCACAAACTGACTCGGAAAAGACTGTGACGCCCCTCCCCTCTCACTACACCACATCACCTCATTATCACTCTTTCTCTCCACACCTGCCAAATTCAGAAGCAATTAGTGTGGTCACTCTTACGAAAGTATCCACTTATGAGAGTCCGATATACCAAGCGCCCGCAA
The DNA here is from genome assembly GCF_013368585.1 of Megalops cyprinoides. Lineage (NCBI taxonomy): Eukaryota > Metazoa > Chordata > Actinopteri > Elopiformes > Megalopidae > Megalops > Megalops cyprinoides. The sequence continues at coordinate 23,494,723 of NC_050597.1, read as the reverse complement.
ATTGGTGACAGCGTGAGACTTCGTTAAACTGAAGTATTGTTAAATGAATATGAACAAAGTACATCTGCATGTCTTAAGAGCTTTATCTAGGTACCTCTTTGTCTAAGCTTTGTTAGAAACAGAAGGCAGGCTCCAACACCTGCTGGATTCTTGGAGGCAGCTACCCAGATTGACTGGAGTGTACTGAAAACTCACTGTTAATGGATGCTGAGAAATCATGGTTTCCTCTGTGGCATTCTGGAGGGATGTTGGGGGATTAGTTCTTAGCATTGCTTAATTTTTTTTTTCTTTTTCAATCTTAACTTTCTCCTGCAACTGCACACAAATTTGTCCTTTACTCCTGTGGTCTGGATAAACCTGGTCTAGTATGTTCTTTCAAAATTGCTTGTCTACTTTCTTTTCTTCCTGCAGATAACTCCAGCTATAATGTGGGACCCGTCTTGGTGAGTTTGTCTGTTTTCCCTATAGTCACAATGACTTATTCACAAAGCATTAGTGCCATGCTAAATGTAAATGCCTGCTTTCTGTAACCAATGAAAAATGAAAACATTCAAGCCCATTGTCATATATTTCCAGATTGTTTGAAAGTGAAATGAATAAAAAATAAGTTATTCATTTCTCAGGGCCCTCACAGACTTTATACAAACAGCCTTTCTGTGTTTCATTCATGGCAATAGCCACTAAGTTCCTTCTTTTTCACACAGCTCAACCAGAGACCTTGAAAACAGGTTGTTAGCACAATGAATAGAGATGCACTCCGTGCTGAGTGCTGATAAGTCAGTGCGTTGTCATGGTGAAGGAAGACATGGAGGGAGGGGCCTTATCCCCCCTTTTCTGTCTCCACCACTCAGCTCCCTACCTGCAAGGGTCTCTGGTTACACACTCCCTTTGGCGAGATGTGATCTCCCAAGGAAACAACAGCGAACCATAAGCCAGAGATGTAATGTCAGCAACCAATACTCCTCTGAGCACCGTAGACCCCAGTGGGTGAAATGAGACATTGGGAAGGAATTTGACTTGAAAATATGACATACCTACATTTCATGATTCATAGAATAAATACAATGACCTAAATGCAGTCCTATGCAGGATTGTGATGAAAAAGGCACTTATGTGTGACTAAGAAAGGCCTGCCTGAGTCTCTTCTAAGCTCTTCATGCCTCTACCCTCTTCCTAACCTCTACCCTCTTCATGACCTCAATCTCTCCATTTCCCTACCTCTCCGCTCTCCCCCTCCCCTCCCCTCTCTGCCCCCCCCAGCACAATGGACAGAGCAGCGGCAGCGCCCTCCGGACTGGCGGCAACATGCTCCGCAAGCGACGTCCCAATTGGATCGATGCCCCCAACGACAGCTTCTTCCTCGTTTCCAGGGAGACCAGGTATGCCATTCCAAGGTATCACACCCTTCTCCTTGCACTGGAGCCCTCAGGTGTGTGTGCTTCCACCTGTCGGTCTCGCCCGCATCTGTGCCCCTTACTACACAGCTTGCTAAACACAAGATGGCATACAATGCGCTATACATGGCGCATCACAAGAGCAAATCCATAGAGGCACAGTACTACCAAAATGGGTCTCTCTGGCACACACACAAGCACATAAACAGTCGTTCTGGAGGGCAGGTTTGATGGACACTGGCTGTGATTATCTGTGTAAGTCGCATGGCAGATTTGATTAGATTCTGTTCGAAAGGAAGTAGCGTAATGACCATCGACAGCTCTAAATACCAGGACTGTCGCTGGGCAAAGTGGCACTTATCCTCGTACCTGAGTAGGCAGGGAGTGCGGGAGCAGTCAGAGAGGAAACTGGGGACACAGTTTAACCAGGGAGATTTTACCTATTGAGTCAGGTGGAGGGCTCCACAGGTAACCTTGAGGGGAATCACACACACACACACACACACACACACACACACACACAAATCTACTCATGCAGTACACCGTAACCGACAGGGGACTCATTTTATATTCAAACAATGATTCATTCTGATTTCAGCTGGGTTGCTTGAAATTTACTATGTGTTCCAGGAGGGGGTAATGGGAGGCTTGAGTCACGTGACAACTCACAAGAGACTCTTTCAGCAGCCTCTACCCCCTGCCCCCTCCCTCCCATGCGCACACACACATACACACACACGCGCACACACACAGTATAATTCTTTTCAGGGGCAAAGCAGGGCAAATTTTAACCTGCAACATCCCCTTTCTGGTTCTCTCCAGTCTCTGAATCTCAGCAGGCTATTTCTTGGTTTATCATCTCAACATCTTCAAACACACACATTAATACTGACTACCGCTCTTCTCTCGGATATTGTGGGTATTTTCACAATTGGATTCCACAATTCCATTCAATTCCCCCTGCCCCCAACCCCCTCTGAGGCAGGAGTTCATAACAGAGGGAGATTGACAGGTCAATGAAGCCGTGCTCCGCAGACGGCGGAGCCCTTTTCGCGGGGTGAGTCTGCCAGGGAAGCTCGCCTCATTAGGAACGCCGTTAGCCACCCGCATGCGATTATCTCGTTAAACCGCTCGGCCGTGTTAATTAGAGGCCGATGGAGATATGATCTCGAGGAATGAGTTGGCTCATGGTTTTATGGCGCGTTTTATGTGAAATACCTCCCAGAGCATGTGAAATTGACAGCCGTTTAATGTCAGATAAATCTGCACATGAACGTCAGCAATAACGTTTTTGCCCACCTAATCCCAAGTCTCAAATCTCAAAATCCAGGAGCTTTTCCATTTTAAATCTGTAATTTCCATTAATATTTAAATCAGAAGGTAAAACCATTAAAAAACGTTGTACTGAGCAGCACAGTAAATGCTGTGTGACTGTTGGTGGTGAGCCAAAGGCATTTACATTGAGCTGTTCAGATAAAGCTAAATTAAAATGCAAAGCACAGTTATGTGGGTTAATCCAGCAGCATATCACCCAGGACCCGTGAGGGTTTCTCTGTGTCTGTGCAGTTCCACCCCATGTGGTGTCCCAGTGCATTGTGGGACATTGTGTAAGGGGGAGGCTGTATGTTCACGACCCCCTGTGAATAACTGGCTGCTTGTTTCATTTCAGTGCCCCAGCCGTTAGACAGCTCCTCATGGTAAGTTGAGCATCAGACCGCCCTTCCAGCTGGTACTGGCCTCCTCAGCCCTGCACGCAGCCATCCTCAAACACCAGACCTCATACAATGCAAGGTGAACATTGTGCCACACTTTATAATCGTGCTGTTGGTGGGTGAAGTCGAGCGCTGCAGGTTGTAGAACCCATTTCTGATAGCTCTGGACTACAAATCCCATGAGCCCCGCTGAGAACAACATTGTGCTGACCATGACTATTGAATCCACTCCAAGTGTGGTTACCTGTGGGGCCAATGGACCCCAACACCACCAGATACTTGATGGGTGCAGAATCACCTGAGTTGGGCCTTTTTACATTGAAGGGTAGTGCCTAGGGTAGGGCTTGGTTTCATGGAGAGAAGCAAACCCATTAGATTTACTTCCCTTACAGTTCGAGCTGAGCGGATTCAGAGAAAATATGAACCCACAACCAATTATGGGCAAAAATCCCAGAATGATGAGCTGATGGAGGATACAGCACTGAGAAAAATGCATTTCCATTAGCGCTACGTCTGCATGAGGCACGACTCTCTCCCTCGCACCTACTCGGGTCCAAATTTAGCCCACTGGCCTGATGAATGGGTGTTTAACTGCAGCGAAACCTGAGACAAACGAGCATTCATCAGGCCAGCGTCAGAGAGTCATGTTTTATAATAGCGGGCTCACTAAAACCATTACTCAGTGATTAATGCCATGCGAGCCTTCAGTGAGCGGGAGACGCGGCCTCATTTATTAATGCGGCTGTAATGGAAGCCCTCTGTGAGTATCACAGGTGGACGCGGCAGGGCACGCCCCCTCTCTCGGAGGACGCGCCCATGGTGTGACATCACCGCCGGGCTTGTTCTGTGCGGTCCCTGGTTTTCGCCGCCACAGGGGCGCTGTGTTTGTTAGCTGACGTGTTGAAGAAGCTCTTCGTTCCACCAAGCTGATTCGTTTAATTCCACTGATTCTTCCTGTTGACTTCAGTTTGCATCAGTCTGAAGTTCAGCACGTATCTTTTTCCACGTTTTTACCTGTACCGTTAAACAATTATCTGCAGTGAAGATCTCCCAGAGTGCTGAGGCTACTGTATGTGTGAGGTTTGAAATGTCAGGGGTCAGAGGTCAGGGGTGAGGAACAGTGGTCAGGGGTCAGATTTGGGGATATGAAGCACATGCTGGATCAGTGTGAAGAACTCTAGAGGTGTTCCCCAGCATTACTGTTTCAGCTATTTAGTGGTGGGAACAGCAAATAGGGTGGTCTACAGGGGCACACACATGCCCAGATATGCACAACTGGCTTGTCCACACATACACACACGCACACATAAACAGAGACATACACACACAAATGCAGCATCTCTGGTGATCTCCCTTGAGGTGGCAGGAGCCCAGAACATGGTTTCCTCATTAGAACGACTTGTTGTTATCACTAATGAGGTGAGTATCTGTGGACAGCTCCATCAAGCTCATGCATTGTGCATGAACAGCACATACGCGCTTTTCCCCTGCCGGGCCTGATGGATATGGCCTTCCCAACATGCTCTAACACTGACATCATCAGAGAGAGTGGTGTCAGATTACAGGACATGATGTTCACAAGCTCCAGCTGAAACATCACACATCTCTGTTTCCAGCATTCTCTCTGAAAAAAAAGAACCGTCAATATTTACTTTCCCAGACCGGTTGTGTCCATGAAGCTCACAAATCCTAAAGCACTTTGAGTCAGATGTTCTCTGTTCTTCATTTGTCAAAAGGGTGTGTGTGTGTGTGTGTGTGTGCGTGTGCGTGCGTGTGTGTGTGTGTGTGTGTGTGTGCGTGTGTGTGTGTGTGTGTGTGTGTGTGTGTATGCGCGCGCGCGCGCGCATGTATGAGTGCACACAAGCACTCCACCGTCTCTTGGCTACTGGGCTACGCAGAGGCGGCAGACTCCCGAGGGAGGAAATTAAGTACCTGCAGTAATGAGCCCTCTGAAGCCACAACCACAATAATACGATCTGAGAACACAACAGTACACTGACACGCCCAATCGCACAATGCGAGAACGCAACAATACGATGCCACACAGACAGGACATAGTAACACAATCCGAGAACAGAACGTTGCATTGCAATAAATCGATGGCCCAGTTCCACAATATGCAAACACAATGCAATGCTGTCATGCAAACACAATAGCACAATAACATAATTTAAGAACACAATAGCATACTGCCACGCAGACACAATGGCACAATAACACAATGATTTGCAAAACATAATATTGAAATATAAAAAACAAAAATGAAACACAGCCAGATTTCATTTATTCACAGCTTTCTTTCTCTTTGTTTTTTCATGGCTTACACAACAGTTTTATATTTACCTCTGTGACCTCCAGACTCTAATCTTCTGTATTTGAAGAGATTAGCATTGGGTTAATTTCATTGTTCAAGTTATGGCTAAAGTTGTGAACTTTACATTTCAAGTGAAGCACAGGTATGCTGACTGCCATTCGATTCAGTCTGGGGCATCATCAAAAAAATAATAAAATACAATGCTGCACAGTAATAAATCCATAACACTAAATTAAGACCATAACTACAATTACACATTTTTCCCTAATTGGAAAACACAACATGACAACAACACAACAGCCTGATAATTTACTACTATTGAGAATAATACTTTTTCCTCCCACCTTCACTTCTGCCAAAAAAAAAAAATGAAAAAAGATCTTGCTGGCACTGTCTGTGTGAAACCGCCTGAGGACTCATGAATAGCAAACATGTTGGATATATGACTTTGAAGTCTGGAGCGAGTTTCCTTCAGCGCCTCTGTTCAAAGAGGCGAGTGTCCAACAACGAGTGTCCTTCCTGCATAGTATTTTTCAGGTTTTTAGTCAGTGTGTGCTGCGAAAGGATGAGAGAGGTTGCGGGTAATGGGAGACAGGCTGTGTCAGGTGATACCAAGCAAGGAATTTGCTGCAGATGCTCCTGTGGTCACTCCCAGCACAGGGTGCTGTGTCGGATGAGACCCGGAGCCAGAGCCTGGACCAGGAGCTCAGTGTGTGTGTGGACATAGATATAGCTGGACGCAGCATTGCTATCTGTTTGGAACAAAATGCCAGTCTGATTGTTTGAGCTGGCATTGTCAGTTCTATCATGTGTGTAGAGGACTTGCTCACTATGAATGCCCTGGTGATATATATTTATATTTGCTGCATATGGGTGTGCCTGATCCAGTGATTGTGTATCTATGACTTGTTCAGATGCATTTCATTCTTTTCTGGGATCTTCAGGTGCCAAGATTTCCACTTCTGAGATAACCCCTTTGATTTCCCTTCTTTCTCAATAACTACGGGCGATAAAAACAGGCTGAAACTGTAGGGATGACCTCCAAATTCGAGGGTCCGCTGCTGGATGAGTGGGCTAGACGTCCGGGGGACAGGGGGTGCGGGTGCCCCCTCTCACTATCTCGTCTCTGCCCCCTTGCAGGAGAGTTCGGAGACTGCTCTCTCGCTCCCAGCTGAGGAAAGCCTGTAGGCAGCCGTGTGAGCAGATCAGCGTGCGGAGGGCGGCCCTGGGCCCCCCACCGGGGCTGACCCAGGCACCCCCACACTCCGGCATGAGGACCAGGGGCCCCATCGTCATTCAGGACTGATGCTTTCACATCCCGCCCTCCTATTCCCCCCTCGGCCTGGCTAACGCCCCGCTCTCTCATGACACCCCGTTCCCCCTGCCCCTTTCCTGACTACACCCCCATATCCAAGCCTCCACATCTCTTCTGCAGTCTGTGAACCCCTCAGCAATCCCCTGTCATGCCCACTTTAACGATATTGAAGAGAAGCTCTACTCACCCACCCTGTAGCTGCTCCACAGCTGTTAACCCCCTGCTGCCCCCTAATGGCAGAGAACTGTCAAGACATTTCTTCAGCGGCAATAAGATGTACAGTGCCTCCTGATCTTAGCCAGTACTTTTTTCTTTATATTTGTTGCGACTGCACTCTTTTGACAGGAATTTTTGGATGCTGTGTAAATTAATCTGAAAGTACGTTGAAGGGACTTTTTTTTTCTTCCTATCTCCTGTGAACGTAAAATCTCTGTATATAAGTACAGGCTTTTTCGGACGTCTTTTTAAAAAAAAGTGTATGTTTTATATTCCACCCTGAGAAGGTTTGCATGGTAAGGCATCGATGCAGTCACACCTCTCAGCTTCTCACCGACAATCGCTCCAAGAAGCATCTGGACGGCAGGTCCTCGGCTCCCTACTGGAGAATCTATGCTAATGATTTACTTGGCTCGAGTGGACATGAAGTTTTAATTCAGATGTATCCCTCCCATTTCATTCAGATCCTGTAAATACTTAACCTCACCCTTACATTACCAGACTTGATCAGGTGCCAGAAAGCGTTTCACAACTTTTCACAACTCCCGGCTCTGAAGGCCCAGCGTGTGTCTAATGGACATCCATTCAGTCGGCAACTGTACTGAAATTCCCCTGCATATTTATCTTGTGTTTTCTTGTAAGTGAAATGTTTGACGAAATACGCAGAATTAAAATGAATCTAACCACAGTTGTACATTTGTGTGCCCGTTTGCGAATTACTCGCGAAACCTCACGGCTCTCACACATTTCTGACATCTGCGCATCGATTTCACGGCAGAGCAAGGTTCATTAGCTTCCGTTCCTTTTTATTAATCATTGATTGCGGAGGCACTTATTATCTCGCCAGTATTTCAGTTACTTTTTCGAGTCAGGGTGAGGTGAGACAACAGGACAAGCTTTTGGCAGCAGTTCAAGCCAAAGATGAGTGTAAATGTAAGCTCTGTAAGCTCCTACATGACAGTAATGTAATGTAAATGCAAGCAATGCCATGCTCCACAGCCAGGGCCAGGTACCTGAGCCCCCCCGCCCCCAACGTACTGCCATGTCTTCTCTGTGCTGTCAGGTCAGCACTGCTGCTGTAGTCTTCTCAGTCTGAACACCGCAAAGCTTGCTCTCATTGTATAAAGATGGCCTTGCATGATAAGAGCATGTCATTATTTCAGCACTGAATTTCTGTCAGCGCAGGGCATGCGGCAGTAGACGATGTGCGATTTTGTTCAGTCTAATGATTCGTGAGAACCATGAACACTTTCAAGCAGGGCCTCAGCCTTGGCCGCAGTTACACTTTTTCCCATAAATGGAAGCACACAATACCTTGACAAAACAAATACAACAAAACATCAGCAGCAGCAACGTATGGTAATCACAGCCACCTCTGCAACGGTGCAACAGTGCTACGGTGCATCAAAATTGTGACTCTCCCGAAATCAAAAGGCCAGTCATTGTTTATTATTACGAAGACACATTTTGCATGTAAAATACAATTTTATGAAACTGTTGACAGTAGTAATCTAGTGAAAAACTTGATCACAAATATATCCACTCACGTGAGTGAAGTTATTTCACTTAAATCACATACAGTGATAAACTATTGCAATCTATTCACTGCTGCTCATGGGCTAAGAAACATGCACTGTTACAGGGTAGGAGATGCAGAATTCCAGTTCCAGATATGCTAATGGTGTGCACAGAAGCCAAGGGCACCAGTTAAACCCGGAAAATAAGTCTTGCATTCAGCAGCAAAAAGGCTAAGCTGAATGTATGTGTAAATATGCACACAGAGATATTCATATTTTCCTGCTCACAAAATAATTCTGCAGCTCTTCATCTGTGTGACAGAGGTTACCTGAGGACAAGAATATTTCGCATAGATTCAGCAGTGCAGTGATGAAATCAGATCTGTATAATTGATAATAAAAACAGTTCTAACAAACATTACATTATATAGCACATGAATAATTATGTAAAATATGAATATATATAAATTTACATAGGATATTTTTTAAAAGTGTATTTTTCAGTTATTTCTTTTTTGTAATACATGCCAGTAAAAAAGGTGACAAATACGCTTGTTCTTTTTGAAGGACTACATAGCTATCCAGTCCAATGAATGCCTGTAAGGTAGCTGCCATATTTACCATTTGGCTATCAGGTGGAAAATTATTTTTCACTCAAAAAGAATAATTGTGAAAACATAATTGGCAGTTAAACAGCAAAATACATTAATGCATGATACCGCATGTCGATTCCACTGTTAATGTTAAAATGAACAAAATGAGAGTACAATTCTGTTTAAACTGGAAAACATATCAAATGCGGCAGTTATATTGGCTGTAGACATTTAAAATAAGAGTGCATTGCAAAAGTTCAGACAGGACAGCCCAGAGACTTCAGAGGAGCCATGATGAGTAGGTGGTGCTGGGTCAGGTTCGACTTTCAGAAAATCATTCTCTTGAAGTGGGGGAGGGAGGAGAATTTCTTCCGGATGTGGCCACGCCCAGCCTTCCCTCATCCGTCGCTGGTCACACTGCCCCGCCGGCTAACCTGCATGTTGAACCCGCCCAGGCCGTTGATGGACTCCTTCAGGGCGTTCCGGAACAAGCTGCTGGAGAAGCAGTAGATGACCGGGTCCAGGGCGCTGTTCAGGTAGGTGAAGCCGATGGAGAGGCTGAACAGCTGGCCAGCCAGCAGGTAGGAGGGGCAGTCGTGGGGGCGGAACTTCTTGATGAAGATGGCGGAGAGGCCCGTGGCGACGCTGGGGAGGAAGCAGACGGTGAACACGCCCACGATGAGCAGGATGACATGGATGGCCCGCCTCACCTTCTGCTTCCTGTCCAGCTGCCTCAACTGTAGGATGCAGATGATGCGCACGGAGCAGAAAATCAGCAGCAGCAAGGGCAGGAGGACCTCGCCGACGAACACCGCGTAGTGCAGCCGGATGCCCGGGGGCGGGTGTTCGTAACCGCCGAAGCTGCGGCACATGAGGTTGCCCGTTCCTTTGTCTGGCCGCAGGAGCTTCTCGGTCACCAGGGGGAGCCGCAGACACACCACCACCGCCCACGCCGCCCCCGAGACGGCGACTGTGTGCCGCGCCATCAGCCGGTTCACGCGGTGGTGCGGGTGGACCACCTTGAAGTAGCGGTCGACCGCCACCATGGTCATGAAGGCGACGCTGGCGGAGCGGTTGACCGCCAGCATGAAGAGGTTCATCCGGCACATGGCGTCGCCGAACACCCAGTTCTCGCCACGCCTCAGGGTGTCGATGCGGAAGGGCAGGGAGGCCAGCAGCAGGAAGTCTGCCAGCATCAGGTTCATCAGGTACACGGTGTTGGGCCTCCAGGCATGTAGACGGCGGCAAAAGATCCAAAGCGCCACCATGTTAGTCGGCAAGCCCAGCAGGAACTCAATGATGAGGACTGGTGGCATCACGTTGGCCACTATGTTCTGGGTGGCTATGCATTCGTTGAAACTGTTGTTCATCATGTGAGGGAGCTGGCTGATTCAGTGGTGCTTGCTGTTTTTAGGGACCGCTGTGCACAGATGCGAAACACGTGCATAGGGGTAGACCTGAAAATGATCCCTTTTCTCCTTCCTCTTTTTTCAAGCCTCCGCAGCAAAGACACTGTGCTGATCAAGTGCAAGAGAGACAAAAGGTCACAGCAGTTATATGCATGAATTCAAACAAAGATCATGTAAAACAAAGATGCTGCATTTCATTTACATTCAGAATTGTGACCTTCTGAGAGCTGGTTTTGTTTGGCTACTCAGATCATGCTATTTTTGCCAATTCATCTAGGCATTGTGGGATAATGGAATGTCCCATTTGTCTTGGCAAAATGCACCAGTTCACTGCTTAGTGCTTCATTCCTGTCATTACCTTGAGGATGGTTGATGGCACAACAGTAAAGGAAATGCTACACAAGTTTAAACTACAGAAAATATGCACAGCAATATTAAAATATCATTATTAAAATACATCATCGGAGAGCACAATTTATTCTGAAGTATGGCCTTCTCTCAAATTCTGTACATTTCTGTCATCGACACCTAGGAGGTGAGTTTCCACATTGCTGTTTTTTAAGGAAAATTGTATTTTCAGGCACATGGTTCTCAGTGAAGTTGAAAGGGGAGCTTTTCTACAAAATGTTACTCACGGTCTGTTCAGACTTTCTATTTTGTTTTTTACTCACTTACCCGCTGTTTTGTTAGGGATTTATTTTGTTTTCCGCTTACTTCTCTTATCATCAGCTAAACACGCCTGTTTTATTTTTAGTCAGAAAAAAGAACAGCGGCACAGTATGTGGAGAAACGAGTCAGTGAGAATTTCAGGCTCTCCCCAGGGTTTCTCACCACTGATCTCATCTGCGTCACCGGCTCTGTTTCATGAAAATTATTTCCCCATGATCATGCGTTTGTAATAGCGCCGACTTTTCTAAAAAGGAGTTAGCCTTTAGCTTTTAGTACATATTTTTTCATAGCTTTCAAAAAAAAGGGAAGTTCCAGGTGTGCGTGTTTAGCATGGCAACATTTGACATGGATGCATTTCCTCGTTACATTGGAAACGGGGTGTGCGTCTTTCATTTCCCATTTTCCCATTCATTTCACAAACACAAAATGATTCCACAAGATGTACAATGTGTGCATCTGATAGGATTCAAATGCAAGATGAGGATTGAAAATAATCATGGTAATAACAGCACATATGTATACACTGAATGAGCAGACTCCGAGAGACAGATGGACAGATGGACAGCAGTTAGCAATATGCTGTCTGTGGCAGATGAATGTTTCTAATGGTCTGGGGGACTTGCAGTTCATGGAAACCCTGCTAATTTTAGGAGCAGCACCCCCCCCCCCCCCCCACCCTTTTCAGCCCCCTTTTCAGGATGTGGTTCAGATAATTAGCATGTAAGCTTGCATCATCACTCTCATAAAATGCTGACATGTACTTTTACGGTAAAAATCCCATCTCTGACTTTTTATTATCATTGCTTTCTTGTCTTTGCCATATTGGAAAACAGCCTCTGCAGCCTCTTAGATAAAACCGGACTGAGGCCCTACTAACAGCTTCAGCCAACAAATGAATCATTAAATTGAATAGAAAAAAAAAATTGAGATATTCTTTCACCAGCAAGCACGTCTACTTCATCATGTCCAATAAAGGCAGAAAAAAGCTACCCCTCTAAATAATGGTGTATTCCCATTATAAAAGGTCCTCTTTACACATTAGGTGCAGAATTTATTAGGTGGAAGGACACTTTATCTGTGTTCACTTATAGCGTATGACATTAATGAACAAAGAACAACAAACAAATCAATATCAACAGCAGCTATAATTAGCAGCTTCCATTGCTTACCGGAGGCAGCAGCCCAGGGTCTGGAGCCTGTCTGTGTGAAATATGGAGGTGAAAGAGTTTTGTGAGTCCTGATCTTATACAGCTTATTTAAAGCAGATCAGGCCCAGTGCCACAGAACAGATGTCTTCCTCTCTGCAGGGTGCAACTGACAGTTCTGAGGGTGCTTCGCTCGGAACCTAGCGTTTAAACTTCCTCTGGGGTTTTAGAGTCACACTGCAGCCAGCTGCGTGTGGTGAGGCAATCGTCAGTTTTGTTGTTTTTTCAGAGTCACAGGAACCCTCCTCCAAAACTGCGTGGACCCGCCCTGATGACGTTCCTGTCCCTCTCCCTCCCCGATGTCACGTTCACAAGGATCGTCCCGTTGGGACTATTCACGTTGAATGAGATGGATATGGATAGGTAGCCAGCCTCAAGGAGAAAGCTGACAGATATTGCACAGGAGTCAGGAATGAGCCCCTGATGAATCTCGCTCTCTGCCAGCCACTGAAAGTGTCTCGAGAGTGCAAATGATCGAAGAACAAAACACTCACAAGAGTATGATGCTCTTACTCAAGCACCCTCTTGGATCTCCAATCTCACACAGATGTACAATTTCATCACAAAAAAACAACCAAAAAAAACTAACACCTTGTCCCCAACAAGCTAATCACACAAAGCCAAGTCAAAGAGGTCAGACCTCATCCTCTCCATAGCTAATACTGAGAAAGTTGAGATAGAGAGGGCAGAGACACACAGAGAGAGAGAGAGAGAGAGAGAGAGAGAGAGAGACAGAGGGAGGGAGAGAGAGAGAGCCCAGCAATGTCCCACTAGCAAGAGCTCAGAAATGAACCACAAAATGCCACAGTTCAGAGAGCATAATGGCTGAACAGCGGCACATTTAGCTAAAGTAAGGTTCTGATAACAGAGGCTGTAGAGAATTGTATACTGTATCTGTCACTTATATCTCTTGTGTACTATGCAGAGCTGTGGTCAACAGACAGACTGACAGATTAGACAGAAGAGATTCTGATCCCATTCATTCTACCACAAGACAAGAATGACAAAACAGGTCAGTGAATCAAAGCCAGCTTCCAGGCATCCAACAAGACCCAACGGACCATCCTAGGGATATACTGGCCCCATCCCATAAAGCAGGGATGTTTCATGCACAAAAACCAACGTCCCCATAGACTGTCCAATAAAATGCAGATTAACTAAATATACTGTTTTGTAAGGATGGATATATTTACTTGGTCCCTAACATGGAACCCACACAGTAAAAGAAATGTCAAAGGGCCACAATAACAGCTGTAGAAAATCAGCTGAGATCAGGCTGATGCATGTAAGATACTCTCGGAGAAACCTGGAGAAACTGGTCCAAAACTGATGGAGTTATCCTGGAGATGATCTATGCTTCAAAATTTGAAAGAGTTTAAGTCAAGTAAGTAAAAAATGTATAATTAATGTATAATTCACTCACATTTCAGCAGAGCAAGTTAAAATGATACACAATGCAGAAAGTCAATAAAAAAGAGATATGATTACCAGCCTGTAAACAGCATTATAAAAAAAACCTCTTTTGAGCCTCTTCTTGCCATTTTGGAGTGATTCACACATCTGCTGGACTATCTGTTCTTTAGCTGTCTCCTTTTCGCATCTTTTATATGTGGTAAAACATTCTGTCACATTGCCTTTCTAGAGCCACCATGACTTGATTGTCACAAACCATTTCAAATCCAATTTATCATTTGAAAGATGGAGGAATGAACTTCAGAATGGTGTAAAATCTAGGTAGCCCTTAATACGTAAAAAATAAGAACATTCACAAAAAGGGCAAAGAAGTCAACTGCAGTCCTGTGCTACCCTACAAAGACAAAGCATAGGCCGTGCTCTGGCCTAGATATTACCACTGGTCCAAGTAGTACCCACCATCCCCCAACCCATGCAGGTGGCTTGAACCCACTGTATTCTATTTCAAAGAAACACAGGTTTGAGTTTTGCAGTGTCTTCCACTTCCTAATGCAAAACTCAGAGAAGCTGAGATCTGCCGATTTTTACTGTACTTCATAAACAACAAAATCATCTGAAATTTAATTTAAAAATATAAATTTTAATGATGTAAATTCATAGATTTGAATTTAAATGATCTAAATTTAATCAGAATTGAAAAAGGATCACCGTGTGCTATTTCTGGATGCTTCCCAACCAGAGTACCAGTAAAATGTTTGGACACACTTTTTTATTGTTACTACTTTCCACATTTAGAATAGTAGTAAGCACATCAAAACTATGAAACAACACAACTGGATTGGATTACGCAGTGAACAAAAAAGTGTTATAAACAAATCAAAACTATCTTATATTTTAGATTCTTCGAAATAACCAAAAAATAATAAAAAAAATTTTTTTTTTAAAGGAATTCATACATAGGCATCAATGTCACCATTTATATTTGTCTAAGAAAATAAATTCAAGCATTAAGCATTAAGTCTTTAGGTCAAAATGTTTTTCAATCCACATTTCCAATTATCTTAACCAGGTGTGTCCAAACTTTTGAATGGTGCTGTAGATGGTGCATTTTATCAGAACAGGCTCACTGATTACTGTCCCGCAGAGACTGGGTGCCGTGAAGGTTATATAACGCGTACGCACACAGAAAAAGATGAAATACCGAAAGAGAATGCTGTCTGATGTGTCAACGCGATAAACTGTTCGCGGATCTTAAACTTGTCCACAGCCATCTGTGCGGTGACAGCAGCAGACAACCACACAAACAGAACTGGCTGCTCTTTTCTTTGCCTCTCAAGCCTTTTAACATGAGGCCTTGATGAGCCCATGGCAAATGGTAAAGAAGGCTAGGCTGTCCTTATATAATTTGCATATGTTGTGTCTTAGTTCACTGCAACCTTGTGGAACGGTGAACTCACAAAGAGGCCAAATGTACTAACTTTGTGAATGGGGAGGTGGGAGAGGGAGGCTGTGAAAAGCTGACGTGGAAAGGGAAAGCAAGTGGTAAGTGGGATTTTTAGAGTCATGAGCAGGACTGGTTTGTCTAGATTTAGTTAATTGCATAGGGATTGTCTGAAAATTCAAAATCTCTGTCTGGAGCAGAGGTGTCCCTGTTCATGTATTCATGTAAAAATGAATACATGATCAGCGTGCCTAAATCACAGATTGCAATCTGCATCCTGAGGTGACTACACACATTGCACACTTGAAGATGTGTATCTCAACTTTACTAATTAGGGGATTTTTTCCTCTTCTGGTGTTTCTCAAGTTTAGTTCTCAAGAAAGCATTACTTCCTGTGTTCACAGAAGTCATACCTTTTTATAATAGATACTAAATCTATAAATAGTGTGACTATGTACCGTACATGATCACACATTTGGGTTTTTTTTCCAATAAGTTTTTCGTAAGTAGCAGTGCAATTTCATGCAGCAAAACTGTATTCAAAGGCTGTTCCACATAGGTGAAGAGGTTCTAACAGTAATATCAATCAACACATGTGAACGCACGCAGGCATTGTGCTCTCTCATCCCACTTCAGTGATAATTTATTCTTAACCAATCCTTTAAGTGGCCTAATCCAAGTGTGCGCACATACAAACACACACCGAACGCACAGAAACACACACATACGCTGACCGGGTGTTCAGTCACCTCTTCCCTTCCTGCAGTTCCCCCAGCTTAGCCCCTCCCTGTGTGTGTCTCTATCAGGGTACTGGACTCTGAACCCCAGAGGCCTGTTATTTCACTATTTTATTACATGACTTAGAAAAACAAACACCGGGAACCCAACAGTCACGACACTACTGGGTTAACGCCTGCTTCTCAGAAGACTTACACAGCGCACCATGTATCTATGTTTGTGTGCCTGCGTGTTTGCGTGTAAAGTGTGTGCATCTGTCTCTGTGTGTTTTGCAGTTTTTGGCAACCCGTGCTGGGGGTGTTAAAATACAGCCCAACCGCCCCTCAGATTGAGGAACTACTTGATTCCCTCATTAATATATCTTAATATATTATCGTGACATGTTTTTCTGCCCATCTGTGTGTTGTAAAAGAGGGTTGCTGTTGTCAGCTTGTGTGTTTCAACAAAAAACTCTGGAGTTTATTTAAATCTGGGGTTGGTATAAAAAGGGAAGAAGAGAAATAGCGTGATCGCCTACAGATCCAAAGGACACCAGCATTATTCAAAGCATGGCTCATATACTGACCCAATTATTGGGTAACTGCTGAATAATATCACAAGCTTTTGGGTATCCCTTTAATACATTCCTTAAAGCATGAGATTACTCAATTGATTAATTATCTTTTGTAGGTTCGTATCAATGTATCAATGAGACCAGCAAATACGTTCACAGTAAGCTGATATTTGTCTGCAAATTAACTTTTTAGAGCTGTTGTTATGACTCACTGGCTGCTGTGCGGGTGCACGTTGGCTTTGGCACTGTTTTCAAATGAACAGCACAGTAGACATGAAATTGGTGATGTGACCCGTTGAACCCTAATGAACATCTGAGTGATTGATCACTACTTAATGGACAACTGCCAATGTCACATCTGTGATTTACCTGCCCAGCACCAGCAAGCGCGAAATCACTCTGTCTTTCTCAGCTTCAGAGAATGTCAAGAAGGGACTCTATTGCTTCTGCAATTGTGAGGTTCAATACTGTTTGCTGTGCTTGGCCATCTGTACCTATTTGCTGTGCTTGGCCATCTGTACCTAAATTGCCTGCTGTACTATACCTTGAATTAGTTTATACATGTGATGTCAGACAGCAAAACACATGGAAAAGTAATAAATATGACTTCTGCTGTGCCAGAGACTGATCCTGGCTGAAACGGACTCTGCTGCTTCACAGAAACGTTGTCAGAACATTGTGGTAAGGTTCTGACCTTCACTTTTGAACCTGTCACATTACAGGAAGGTGCCCACAGCGCTGGCGGCCTAATCCTAAACAGTCACCCACTCCTCCAACCACTCCCAAGATATCCTCACTTTTGAGTCTCTCCCACACTCAGATATGCCTGTAATATACATCAATGGTTACATGTCAAAAAATCAATATAGAAAAAACTTTTACATTCTCAAACAAATGTTTCATTCAGGAAGAATGTGCGAGAGATTTGGTGACGCCTGCATGCCTAATCGATCTCCACAGGCAGTCCCTGGTGTTGCCTCACCCCAATCCTGCCCTGCACTGATAAAACATCCCGGAGAGGCTCAGAGAGGAGAGGGTCATGCATCTCCGAAGGTGAGGTTTTGCTGTCGAGTCACTCCCCTCGGCAGCGATGACCAAAGCAGGGCAGATAAGCCAGGGTCCGCCACGCCTCCACACCCCCCGCCGGGGTTGGGCTCGGAGACATCGCTGTCAACCCGCGGCTTAATGTTTAGCCCAGGACAAACTCACACATCCACTCGCACAAGGAAACAATATAAAATGCAAACCGCTCGGGCCCTGCTCGCCACTCACAGATGGACGCAGGAAGGCCGCACCATCGGAGGTCGGAGGGAGCAGTCCGGGGTGAGCATCGCCGACTCGATCGGCGCGCGCTTTCAGTCCTTTTCCCCAGCATTCCACCCGCCATTGTCGCTATGAATTATTTATTAATGACAGGATGCGTTTATTTCAAATAATCAGCGAAGGCGGGTGATAAGCGTGCGCCTCCTATCATCTCTGATTATTTGCTAATAAAAACATCCTCGGCGTGACTGCGGTTCGACCAACCGCGTGTCTTCCAATAATGCGGGAGGGAATGAAGAGATACGGCTCTACAATCAAGACACAATTGCGCTGCAGTGTGGTTTATTTGCTCATTTAAACCGTGAAATTATTGAGACAGAAAACAGCTTGCAGGTCAAGTGAGACTCAGATTTCAGTTTTCAGCTGAAAATATTAAATACTTCTGGGTTTTGAAAAAGGTCATGCTAAGTTTGCATAACCTCTATGATCGTACAAGGTTCCCAACTCTCTCTTGTATTAAAAAGTCAGCCAGTTCAGAAACCGTATAATACAGTGAAGACCTTCTTTCCTGTAACTGGTGCAGCTGGGTTACTTGATTGCATGGATGGAAAACACAGACAATGGGGATGTCTTTAGTCTTCTTGTTACTCAAGGTACTTTATAGATTAAATCCCATGTAAGAGACAGGGAATATACTGCTCAACACACTATTTATTTTTGTGCTACAACCTCACAAATGAGACAAATAGCCCTACACTGCTACCACAGCTGAAGATGTGCTTTAATGTTCTGATGGCGTTTATAGCACAAGGACATCACATAGCCAGAGTACTGTTTTGCATTTTACAGCATAACTGCATCCATGGTGAGGTACACTGGTGAGATTGCTAGTAGGACCTATTGTAAGATACGTGAGAGATTAATTTTTAAATGACTTTTAAAAATTTTGATCATGTTTAATTTTTTCTTTTAAAGACAGTTTTTATTGACAACTCTCCAAACTTTCCCCTAGACTATTCCTAAGGCAATAGGGCAAAGAGAGGGCTAAATAAATGCCATAACACTGTCGTAATTAGTCTTCCAAGGCAGTGGGTGTCAGTGGAAGACCTGTGGGCTGGACAGTTGTGCATGGTAAGCTGATTACTGGTCCGTTAATGCAGTGTTATTGTCATGCAGCCTTTGCTTTTTGGCACCGTGGCATGTGACAAGTGTAATGCCCCACCAGTTGCACCTCTAACCCCAGTAACAGTTTTGGAAATGATCTCTGTGATAACTTTGCGTCTCTCTGGTCCACACGCACACACTAGCGCTCGCTTATCTTTCACTCTAGATGGGGAGGACAATATTGGGTTGGTGCCTCAGACCACAGCTTGCGTACGGCATGAGAACTTCGGGTTTTGTTTTTCGCCACTCTCTCAGCATTTCTGCGACCGGCTTCAACATCCTTGTTTTCTAAGCAGTCAAATGAGGAAGTGTCAAGAGTGAGAGCAAACTTCTTGTTATCGTCGCAGATCGCTCACTCCATGCATTGTTGTCGGGTTCATTGCAGACAGTGTCCCCAGATGGCTGGGAACGCTGGCGCGTCACTTCGACAGGGGGGTTGTTCACACCTTAGAAGTGGTGGTGGTGGTGGTGGTGGGGGGGGGGGGGGGGGGGGGTGGTTGACATTACAGACAAGGGTGTGAGGGATGGGTTACCGTCACAGCACAGACAAGGCTGTGACGGGTGTTTACATTAAGAAACAGCGATGAAAAAAATGACATACACTGAACATCGTGCAAGAACAAGCAGATCACTCAGTGTTCTCGAAATGACGTGTCACATTTTCACATTAAAGAAAAATCCACGATACCCAGGTTGTTCTCCATTTTGCACATGGACTTGTGCTTTTCTCTTTTCAGCAGACAGTGGGACAGAGGCCTCCTGTGGGCTGGGGGCGAATGGCGTGCCCAGGCCCCTGACTCCCCTGGGCCGGTTCTATGTCTACGCCCTGCACGGCTGCCTCTGCGAGGTGGTGTTCACGGCCGCCTGGGACCTATACGAGAGAGGCGACAGGAAGCTGGCCGGCCACACCAGCCTCTGGGCCCTCCCCATCTACGGCGCCGCCCTGCTCCTCATCGAGAGGCTGCACCTGTGGCTGCGGCCGCGCTGCCCCCCGCTGGCCCGGCTGCTGGTCTACACCCTGTTCACGTACCTGTGGGAGTTCAGCACGGGCTTCCTGCTGCGGCTGCTCGGGGCCTGCCCCTGGGACTACTCTTCCTTCCGCTACAACCTGCTGGGCTTGGTGACCCTGGAGTATGCCCTGCCATGGGCCACCGGCTGCTTCATCGCCGAGCAGCACGTCATCAAGAACACACTCAGGGTGCGTCTGTGGAACTCTGGCCAGGCCCCATAGGCCTTTCTCCCTGCTCCCTCTACAGTTAGCTACACTTCACTGGCGTCTCTCTGCCTCACCTCATGTTACCTCATCCAGTGGCTACCTCTGTCCAGCGACAACAGGGCAAGTAGCCTGTCACTATGTTACAGCTCTCTTCAATGACATCATGACTTGGCAGTTTCAGTTCAAGTTTGAGAATGTCGCCATGCTTGGGTGGGTGGAGGGAGTGGGGCTTCAAAATGGCTGAGGAAACAGAATTTCACACTTTGTAAAAGAAGGCATTTTCAATATCAAAAAAAGCAAAGGCTTGCTTGCATGCTCTTCACATTGAGCACAAAAATCCATGACAATGAAGTGAGGTGTCTGTGTCTATCCTAAACCGATGTGGCCTTTCAACCAGATCCAGGGTGAAGCTCAGAGTTCAAAAACCATTTTGTTAAGGTGTTTGTGGGGGATGTAAAACAGAGCTAGAAGTTATGCAATACATTAAAAGTCCCACAGCTTAGCACATCACTGAAAAACAGGAAACGACAAATCAGCACGCACGCATCGCTCTGTTACATCACAATACAATATTGACAGTACATTTCATTATATTGCATTTTATGGGCCTGAAGCACCGTGTGGCAATGTGGGAAACCACCCCACATTTCACTCCTGGTGGGATTATGATATTAGAAGTATGGGACATATGTTTGAAATAACATGACTGATACAAAACAAAGTTTACATTTGACAGTTTAATTATAAATATTTGGAAATATTTTGTACAGTTCTATTATATTAGGGTATTTATTGTATTTAAATTACAATACATTTGTGCTCGTTCAGTATACACAGAATGTTATGACTTACAATGGAATCAATGCTTTCCTCTCCTTTCATATTAAATTTATTACCTAATGTGAAAGTCTGTTCCCTAATTTTGGATTGAGTGTGTTTTGTCCCCCTCCCCTGAGTATTATCACATACAGCTGGAAAGAGTGACATCCGTAACAAATTATTTCACTGCAAAACATTTCTTGGCTGAGGTATTCTTCAAAAGAAGAATTAACTGCTGTAGTGTAAGCCAGATTCACAATACAATCACACTGATTAACATAATCAATGGTTTCAAAAAATGATTTGGTTAAAATAATTCCATATATACCAGTTAGAGGTACACTGGGGTTTTTTGGTTTTCAAGCTTGCATGAAAGTGAATGTTAATTTTCCCTCCTCCTCCTTCTCCTTGTATATTAATTCCTGTCAGAGTCCACCCTCTCTTCCCTCTCACTTCCTGTCTGTATCCGACTGCAGAGGTCAGAAGTAGCTACTCTTTCTCTCTGGGTTCTGCACAACTAACAGGGCGATGCATCCTTCACTCCTCTTCCACTGGTATCTGAGAGAAAGACACACTCTCATCAGGTTTTGCCACTGGGTCCCGTTGCCTGACTGACCTCATTCACACCCACTTTCAGACATATGATCTTCTTTTTCTCGGCACATCTGAATCATTTTCCTGAATCTTTTTTTCTTCAATTTTTCCTTTGTTCCTCATTCCTCCTTTTACTAGCCTTCCTCATTTCCCTCTCTTTACTCGCTTTCTTCGTCCTTCCCTCATTCTCTCACCAAACTGACTGAAAAGTACAGCAAATGTCTCTGCAACTCTTCTCCAGTGATTCTTTATGCAACTTCATTCCCACACTGTTTCTTCATTCACACACCTTCCTCTTCATTCCCACTCTGCCTATTCATTCCCACACCCCCCCACCCCTCTCTGTCCACTCACTTGCTCTGCCCAGGGATGAGAAGGCTGTCTCCTGTAGAGAGGGAGTACGGTTGGCCATTGAGTGTCACCTGGGAGGTTCCTTCCTAAGAGACAGAAATAAAGAGAGTAAGACAAACAGAACATCTTAGACTGACTCCTGCAAGTACTACATGAGGACACTTCTTCGATGTGGTTAATGTGAAAGTGACACCTACCAGCTGCCATATCCAAATATCAGTGTCACGCCGGGACATGTCTCTCTCCCCTGGTCCGTACAGCACAGTCTGGGAAAGGGGAAAGGGGGAGGTTGAATGCGGCCGTCCCTGAAGCCCCATGACATCATCACAGACTCTCTCAGAGGCAGAGAGCCGGCTCACTTCCTGTCTGTAACTAATCTGTTCAGCTCCTAACGGCCCACAGTGGATTACAAAACCTAACCAGCGCCGTCTCTGACCAGGGCCCTCATCAATGTCCTGTCGCCTGGCCAGATCTCTGAATCAGCTGGGGGGCTGGGTCTAGACTCGCTATTGACAGCAGGATCCGATTAGCTCTGATTGGCTCCTGCAGGGAGCTCAGTAATTGATGACTCTGGTGGCACCTCCGTCTCGAACTGCGCCCCAAACATGTCGACGGGACGTCCGCTGGCCAGCTCCGGGCGATGCTTGTCCACCCAGTCACTGAAGCAGAAGGGCTTCATCACATGCATGTTGTTGAGCTGGAACGGGGGCTGCCTGAGGGGCTCGTCTACAGACGACACACAGAACACCATTTCAGATAACAGCAGCGGTGCAGCAAAGGCTTACTGCCGTCTTGGCGCCTGGTGCCCAATATGGGACAGGTTCGATTTTTTCTCTTCCAGACAAAAAGAGAAAATAACCATGGATAGCAGCTCCTATCAATAACCATTCTCAGCTTCTCATGCTGTACTTTCATTACTGGAGCTGCTGCCTGCAATTCTTATCTGCCTTTTGGCAAAAAAGAAATTTAAAAAAGGCACTTACATATAACACTGTGCATTAGCCTCACACATTTTAAAACCACGCCAAGCAACACAAAATGTGTCAAGTAACAGAGTCACAGAACATAACACCACACCACACAACACCGTGTCAGGCTGTGCAACACCGTGTCCCAAATTAGCGTCACGTAGCTTATCACCCTGTCACACAGCATCCAGCTTGTGACCTGACGACACCATACCGCCGCACATGGAACAGCAAGGCAGGACAACATAACGTCACATTCACCAGATGGTTCACACAGCATCACTTCATTACACTGTATTATAAATGCTTAGCTCTCTTCCAGAGGAACTTACATATCTTATATTTTTTTACATATTATCCATTTATGCAGCTGGATATTTGCTGAGGCAATTTGGAATCAGTACAACACCCACGGGTACAAGAGCAGGCGCCCACCTGAGAATCAAGCAGTTTTTGGGTTATGGGCCTATGAGCTTTGTACCACTATGCCACACTGCTGTCACTCCACTGACAGTGCACAAAAAGAACTGAATATCATTATAGAAAGAGAAGAAACAAGCAGGAATTCACCTGGGTTTGGCTTCCCTGTTCGGTACTGCTCAGAGCTGAAAAACCTGAAAGACAGTGAGGTCTGCTATTTTCATCCGCACGCTTATGGTTAAGAGCCATTGTTCACATTCAGTATCTTCTAATTAAATACAGCCAAGGCCTTTCCATTGGTCTGTTATGTACGCCCTCATAAAGCTTGCCCACCGAGGGAGGTGTCTTACTCTTGGATGACTGGCACCAGCTGGATTCCCAGATTCTCACAGTAGAACCAGCGCTCAAAGAGGATGTCTGTACTGTTCTCAACATAATACCTGAAAAGACAGCACAATTCTGGAGTGAATCACACACTCCTCTGTACTGAGAAATCACAGCGTGTTTCTTTTTCTTTCTCTATCTCAACCAGTCCAAGGCAGTTTCACCACACACTACATTTCAGAGCATTCGGAGCAACTTACACAGGTTACAGTTTTTTACCCATTTATACAGCTGGATGTTTACTAAGGAAATTCTGGGTTAAGTACCTTGCCCAAGGGTACAGCAGCAGTGTCCAGTGAGGAATCGAACTGGAAACCTTTCGGTTACGAGTCCTGCTCCTTAACCACTACGCCACACTGCTACCCCGTGAAGCAACAGCAACATGTTGTGATTTAATGAGGTTTGTAAGAAGGTGGGCAGGATGCGCTTACCTCAGGCAGTCCGCCTCCGAGCGAAGCCTGCGGCGCTCCACTACCAGCCCCACTGTGTTTGCCTCTCTCTGGGGGGAATGGGGGATCCGCGCTGGGAGCAGGAACATCTGAGGACCCACAGAAGAAGGAGAGAGGACATGCACATAAAATTACACACACACACACACATACAGTACAGTATGTACACACCCACATGCACCCACACACGCACAGACAAACACACACATAAAGGCATACACAACCACACCTACTCATGCACAAATATGCAGTGAGGAGGTATGAATTTCCAATGCAAATGTATCTCTTGGAGGGCATAGAGGGTGGCTGTTTCACGTGGGCACAGGGATATTAATTATTTGCTCTGAGTCAAAAGAAGGCCATTAGGAAGAGGCTGCTGACCCATTTATACACCATAAACAGGGGAAAAGGGTGGAGATGGGGTAGAGGAGTAATACCATAAACAGAAGACATGGAACGAAAGTGGAAAGTATCACTTTTATACCAGTAAATAAAACTGGTTTACCTTGGTTTGGTTAGTTGCGTAAGGATTTCCTGAAAAGTCTGGGGCCCACCCACCATTTCCTCATACACAAAACACACATACTTACATACAAACTCACCTCTTTAACATATACACACAAACAAACACACCTCCACACAGCCACATACATAAACAACCTCCTCAAACACATAAACTACTCACAGGTGCACACATAGATAGACATGCACTCAAGCACAAATGCAGTACACTCAGATCCACAGACGGACACATACACACGCCTCCACACTCCCACACATCAGTGGGTTTCCTTTCCATGGTCTGTCACTGTTTTTGCAGGTAACTGTGACACTGAGATCAATCATAGCAAAGCACATATGAGGGGGGAATGTCACTGCTGGGGGGGCTCACCTCCCCTTCGCGGATGTGCACGTCCTTGTGTTTGCCATTCTCTATGATTTTCAGGCACATGTCTCCTCGTACCTGGTAAAACAGCTGCTCCAGGAGGCAAAGAAAACAAGATATCAGCGAGAGGAAAACAGCGATTAAGACAGGGTGGGGAGGTATCAGCAAGCACAAACCACCTCCACCACATTGAAACCATTCTCCCGCTCTGCTGAAAAACCAATGAGCTATCTTAATGGAAACAAAGATGAGTTCGATCAGATTAATCTGCCTCTGTTCTACAAGCCTAAAAATGTGACTAAAATGGCTTGCTGGTTTTGATTGAATTCAGAGGTGGCTTTAGTGTAATGTGATGGATTCATCTGAGAGGGGATGTTTTTTATTGAACAGCACTTTTCATTGAGATGGGCTGGTGGTTTTTATTGAATACGCGGGCCATTTAATGTTAACACAGAGCTGGATTCATTTTTTGTTTTATTGGATAGTGCTTTCCCTTAAGGTGGCTTGGCATTTTCGGTTGCCCTATTTGAATTTATCCCCTTTTTTTGCGGGCACGCACCCACACTAATGCTGGCATTGCTATGTATTAGGCTAGCCGCAGCCACAGCCACGACTGCACTCATGTATAAGAGCAGTAGCACAACGCGTTCAATCCTCCAATGCATTTGCACACAGCCAACCACTACTTTACACACTACAAATCCCAAAGTGCACCAGGGCAGCAGATGACAGATGACATTGCCGGGCTTGAACCCAAGCTGACAGTCTGTGCTACTGTAGGTAGAAGAGCCTTCAGCCAAATGTACAGCTAAGCTGAATTTCACCACAGTCTAGAAACACCTTTTCCCTAGAATCGTTGAATGGATAACCGCATGAATGGATAACATGTAAGCTCTTTGAACTGAGGCAGAGGAGAGCTCACTAAGTACTGCACAGAACCTCAGGGCTAAATTTGAAAGGCACCTTGGCTGGTTCTATTAGGAAAGTATACCCAGGGAAGCTGTTTGGTTGTATATGATATTGGAAGCATTTAGAAATCAATTCTGTAAGGGCAACAGATTTAATGGATGCTTGGTATGGTTCATCTGCTTTCCCCTGGGGTTCATATTCAAATTGTTATGGACCATTAAGTACATGTTAATGGATGATACACTACTTTGTTATCTATTTTCAGAGAACATCTCTATGTGCTCTTTAAGCGTCTGACTACTGAAAATTAAGATACCTG
This sequence comes from Megalops cyprinoides, assembly GCF_013368585.1. NCBI lineage: Eukaryota > Metazoa > Chordata > Actinopteri > Elopiformes > Megalopidae > Megalops > Megalops cyprinoides. The sequence continues at coordinate 23,468,492 of NC_050597.1, read as the reverse complement.
CTGGAACCTCAACAGACCCATCAGTCGGGACAAATTAGCATTTTAGTATCAGTGAGCACAGACATACGACACCTACCCCCTCAGTCTCAATGAGTGCTCCTGCTGAATTTGAGGTAGAAAAACACTCGGGAACAGTAGGATTGATTTTTTTCCGAATTGCTCATGGCTGTTTCCTTTCATCCTTTGAACAGCAGACAAACACAAATGTAATTACGCCTAATTCCAAGGCACTTTTCAATCTCTTGCCAAGCATTGCACTTTGCAATTCTGTCTGAACAGCTCTTTTTTGGAGCATTATGTTTTATAATGCGGGGACTTAACAGGGAGTTTCAATCATGTCCTCCAACTTCTCTTTCTTATCATTGTCTTTCTTAACATTCTTTTCCAACTACCCCAAACACATCGATCTCTCAAGCCAAGTTGGGAGTCATTTACTGAAAATTAAAAGAACGTCCGGATGGGTGAAACATGCCTGTGGGCAACGCAGACACACCAGAGTCAGAAGAGAGTGCAACTGCAGGGACAACACAGAGAATCCAGGCAGCACAGAGGAGTCTGTAAGGGAGACACTGTAGCAGCAGGGACTGAGGAGGCAGGAAGGGCACCAGTGAAGGGCAGCAGTGAGACAAAGGGGAGGCAGTCATTATGAGAGTCACCGGGAGTCCTGCTGCGTTGAGGCTCCCTGTCTGTGCTCCGCCGCTGTGGGCGAGGTGAGAGAGCACTGCTCTCGCTGTCTGGCCACGGCGGTGTCGGGGAGCCCGACCGAGCGATCTGGATTTAATCGCCCATTACTGTGCGGCTCCCACTCTACACCGAGGTGCCCGGCGGCATGAAGCAGAGATCCACGGGATGGGTCCGGCTCGCTCAAGGATAAACGGGCACGCTATTCCGGCACAGACGCGTCCTCAACCGTTTGCAAAATTCCACCCGGGTACGTCTGGAGAGGCCCAGGCGACCGCGTAAAGAGGGCCTCTGTTTGACTTTGGCCCAACGGGAGGCAGAGCCCTGCTGTGAGCAAACAGACAGGCTGCGCTCTGTGAGAGCTGACACAACTGCGGTTGCAACACGGGCTTTGGATCCTGTTCCATGTGGCAGCAGGGTGCCGTTTCGGTTTGTTTGAGAGGTCAGCGGGTCGGGCAGTTGCTGAATCAGGTGTGGGAGGGGAGAGGGGAGAGGGGAGGGGGGCACACATCTGCACAGCCTCATTTCACTGCATTCTGCTCCATGGCCTCAACAAACCTCACATACCAGCAGCCAATCAAATACATTTATCCCTAAACCCTATCCTGTCAATTGGCTGGAACTCAGCCAAGCTGGGACTGTCCTTCCTTCTAGAAGGAGTACAACCCACACCCCTGTGCAGGGATAGGAGAGGCTATACCATACAAGGTAATATTTTTAAAGAGTTATTATTAAAGTTCTGTTGAAGTAGAGGAAGTATCTCTAAAGACCTGTTCAAATTTCCAGCACGATCATCTTACTGACCCATAGTATAAATGGTTATTTAATTCCTTGTCTGCAGACCACAAGCACAATAGGAGTGTGTCTTTGCAAAATGGCTACTGTACAACACCTAGGTGGTTGAGGGGAGGTGCATCTACTGTGTAATGCTCTGAAAAACTTGGGTGAACGGTGCTTATAGTGGCAACTGCAGAAGGGTCAAAACCAAGCCATAACAATAGAGGTTTATACCATCAAAAATGATTACACAGAAGGGAAAGTTAGAGAACCATTTTTAACATATATAAAACTGTTTTCAGTTAGTATGCGAGTGATGATTAGAATGAGAATGATGGTGATGCTAACCAGCATGACGACAGGTTCCATTAATATCTGGACAAATGTGAAAGCGATTGAACAGCGTGATGATGCAGAAGAAGGGGGGGGGGGGGGGTGGGCTGGGTTCCACCACTCCACATGCATGGCCACTTGAGGTCTGTTGTTACTGCAAATAAATTAATCTCTGACATCACCCCAGTCCTGACCAGGCACTTGTGAAAAGCAAGTCAACACATTCCGTTTCTCACCTCTTCCCCTTCCTCAATGTGATAGTCCTTCCTGGTGTTTGGACCTCCTACAAACATGATGTTCAGCTGGCAGAAATGCCTAAATACATGATATGAAAAAAGAAATAATGGGGGTGGCAGTGAGATGTAGTGGTGAAACTGAGCCTATAACCAGTAGTTACCTGCAAGGTGGTACACTGTCACACCTCTCAGCAAGCTCCTCAGCATAAGTAAGCTTTAGTAAATATCCAACCACATGAATGGATAACACGTAAGCTCTGCAATTCGCCCCAGATAGGGGTGTTTGCAAAGTAAATATCTGATTATTACATCTTGAAATTCTGCTTTCAAACGATTCCATAAAGGCAGTGTAAATATTTCACACGTTAATACCATGCTTGAAACTTGAATTTAATTGATTTGGCCTCTCTTCACAGAGCGTGTAAATGAATGGGTACGATCTATGTTCGAACCAATCATAAAGTTGACAGCACAGGGTCTAAACACCATTGCGCCGTCAGAGATAAGCAGTTCCGTTCATAATTAATTAGAAGACGCCTCTCGGTCTACCTTTCAGCAGGGAGGTTTATAAACGTTGAGTTAGCGGACTTGCAGTAAAAGATATCTGGAACATATACCATATTGTATCTGTATGTACATTTCACATAATAATTACCAGTTTCGAAGATACTTCCTCTTATGGTGCATATTACATCACTACGATAAATCACCGTGATTTACTCTCCTTACAAACCTACTCACATGAGCTTATTGCAGACAGGTGGGAGGAAAGCCTTTTCGTTTTCAGCAATCCATTTGTCGACATTGACAAGAAGTGTACTATCGTCCATTTTTGAAACTTAGCAGTATTTCAAGGCTGGCTTGTATTTTTCGCTCTGTGCACTACCGTTCTATTACATTTTAAAGTCCAAATGCAGAACAGAAAGTTAGGAAATAGGGGAGGAGTCCCGAGGTTCTCTACCGTTATTGGTGAAAGGTTGGATTGCCTTGTCATAATAAGTAAAACGGGAGAAGCGAGGAACGCTCCAGGCGTCACCATAGAATGCACATGATTCTGCTATGATCTCCTACAGAGCTTGTGATGGGAGCGGATAGTAGCGACAACCACAAATATCCTACCGACTCAGCGCAGTTTCTGTCGGTGGGTGTGAAAAACACGGAAAGCAGGCCTGTATTTGATTTTGCCATGAGTTGGCCAAATTATTTCTTACATTTTAAGTTGGGTGTAATATCCAGTATACAACAATATATACAACAGATGTTTACATTGATAAATGATAGAAAATATCTTACAGCTAGGACCTAGCCTAAAAAGCTAAGTAGGGGAAAAGGCATAAGTGGCTCCATATTCCAAAATTTGCTAGAAACTAGTTTGCTAATGCATATCGAACCCATTAACTTGTCGACTTTTGTTACCAAATTACCAGAAATTATTATTATTATTATTATTATTATTACCAGTATTATATGCCTAACTGGATGAGGAGAGGCCATACCACCAGTCCTTCATTGCCATCGCTGTCATGTCCCGTTCAGTTCTAGGATGTCCAGGTAAACCCAGGTTATTTCTGACAGTGGTGTTTGCTGTAACAATAGGGGCCCAGATAGTGTTTGGACGTAGTGAAAAAACCAATGATCCTCACTTGCTGTGGTGAAAAAAAAAAAGCTCAATGACCCCTGCTATCCACCCACCCCTCAACTCAATAATAACCGCCACGTTCAGCCCTGGCATCTCCTAGACCTGGGTCACGGTATTGGAGCCACGCATCAGTCATGGGAAAAGTATCCTCCGTTACTGGAAAGACGCATGGAGCGTTTTGTAAAGAAATTAATGTGAAATGACAGATGAAGTAAACAGCGTCCCCTGTTGTAAATTTCCGTTCATCGTTTTTAAGCTATTTCTCATGGCAGGATGGTACTGAGAGGCCCTGTCAGATGCTGACTCCCAGTGGCAGTGTTCGAGGTAGCAATGAATGCGCTTCGCTCTGAGTCTCAAACATGCGACAAATGTGTGCTACAAATGCAGAAGGACCAATGCCAGCTAAAATCTACAGAACGGGACCAAACGTCTGGAGTGCCACCGTGATTGACCGTGCTTGCTGTGCAAAGGCCATTGCAGCCAATACAATTATTTAGCTTGCTATATTCTCGCTAGCTAATATCCCATTTAGACATTTTGATCATTTCCTGATCTAAGACGGAAAACTTTGCTAAAACATGGAAATGTAGCAACTAACCAATACATGGTGATTATTTGTGTTTTTTTTTTTTCAAAGATACTGGCCACCGTTAGGTAACGCAGACAACATTTTTAGTGTTAGTGGGGGGCAATTAATTTAAGGCTAACGCTAGTACCGGGATATCTCAAAATTTGGTTATAGCTAGCGTATGTAGCCTATCTTGCTAACTAGCTAGCTAGATAGTTGTGTTTTAACACATGTAGATAGGTTAGATAATGTTCATTAGGTAGCCAGTTGGATAGTTAGAGGTAGGTATCGTAGTACCAGGCCACCATTATTCATAGCTAGGCTAGTTAGCTAGCGAATGTTGTGTTTCGTTAGCAGTGGCATGGAAGTACAGCTAGCTAGCAAATAAAAAGTAGTTCGTTTTAAATACTTCACTTGTAGTCAGTTTTCTTAAGAACGTTATTAAGTCAGCCATGTGTTGATTCACGCTTTTAAGTTGGCGAAATAGCTAGCTAGCTAACAGTTATTGAGAAACCCTTTACAAAGACACGTGTTAGCTGGTGCGGTAAAGTAGCTAACGATAGGCGATTAAAATATAAAGATGGCTTACAATAGAAACATTTGGTAGCTGCACTTTAAGATATCCTAGGAGTTATAATGAATCTATGAGATAAACCCACCATTCATTCAAAATCATAAATGGAAAATATATGTATTCTATACCTAACGGCAATAAGAAAATAACTAGTCAAATGAACCAGCATGCTATCAAGGAGAAACCATATAAACTGTGTTGTGGACGGATGGGAGTGGAGCTCCAGTGGCGCAATCGGTTAGCGCGCGGTACTTATACAGCAGTACAAAGCAAAGCAATGCCGAGGTTGTGAGTTCGAGCCTCACCTGGAGCATAGTTTTTTGCTAAAACGTTTAAGAGCGAAACACACCTAACGTGGTAAATTATCCAGCGTGATTACCAAAAAGAGATGTAAATTGACCACTTAGCTTAATATACGGTGAAACAAAGTCATTGTTCTCAATAATTATATTTAGGAAATACTTGCCTAATTATTAACAACAATGAATGGGAGGCGATTACATGAATTCGTGGAAATGCTTTAATTATATAATTAAGGTTTCCCCTGTTAAGATTCTGGGTCTCATTTATCAACACACACATTACATAAACTCAGTTGTCACGCTGCATTAACGATTTTGCTGTCCTTTTTTTAAAAAAGTAAATCTTTGCATGCAATTTCGGGGCCGTTTTATGCAAAATTATAAAGTACTGCATAAACTACCTAAAAATGTTTACGTGCATATGAATGAGTCATTCTACATATTTTGAATGAAAGGAAATGAGTAGTCATTCTACTCACCTTGATAAGTGTTAACGCCAATTATTTACTTTTAAATGTTGTGAAAAGGAATACAATGTGTTAATTGGCCTGTCATGTCTAATGTCAATCAAATATCTATGGATTTTAACGTCGAATGAGGGTGAAACCAAGGATGTGCAGCTATAATAGCCTCCCTCTAATGTCCACTGTGAACGTGCCATCTGCGAGGTCAATGCTCGTGCTGAAATACCAGCTGTGACTATTCTTCTGAGTAAACTAGTAAAGGTAATGGTACTTGCATAGCAAAATGAGCATACACTACGGAGGAAAATTACACGGCAATCCTCTGTTTGAGGTCGGCCAGAGACGCGCTCTCAGCTGTTGCTACGGTATTTTTATATGCAGGTTAGTCTTCTTGTCTGAAGGGGGTGCTATAAGATCACTAAATTACTAGGCAAGGAAAGGCGCCACCGACGAACGCAAGTCCTGGGTTAGTTGTCGCAGGATACAACATCTTGTGAACAGAAGTGAAATAGGTAAATCGTATTCTGCATCTTGAAGCAATGATTGATATTTGGTTTGGCCCAGGAATGCGTTCTGGTCGTGGGTTTTGAGCAAAGGTGGTGCAGTTTGTTTACTTTCATGATTTTTTGAAGCTGTAAAATGGCTCTCTTCTAATGTATTTTCGTATTTAAGGTAAACCTGAGAAACAGGCTTAATGGTAGCCCTCAGTCAGATGTGCCCTGGTTTGATAAGGAGGTCTGGCAGAGGTCACTGTGCAGCCTTGGTGGGGCTAGCTGGCTGCAGAAAGATTATATCTGTGATATTAATACACCAGTTACACAGGGTCAAAGCTAGAATCAGGGCCACTCTTTCTGCAAGGCTGGATAGCTACTCTGCAAGGGGGGGGGGGGGGGGTTCACTGGAAGAAATCATCCACCGGAAGAGATCCAGCAAGACACCTGTCTCCGTGCAGTAGACTGAGCTTCAAAATAAGGGCTATGAGAAGGTTGAATTTTTGTCAAGACTGATAACTGTCTTGACAAAAGGGTTATGTATGTAACAGTATCTGTGGAGTTTCTGATAACTAGGAATATCTCTGAGGGTTACAGTTATAGAGCAAGCCCGGCACTATAGGGGTGCTTAGGGGTGCATTGCACCCCAAGACGGACCCCAGTTGTCTCCTTATATCCTGATGTCGACACAGATTGCAACTGTACCCCTCTGTATTTTCTCCTGGTGCCGGACCTGCCTAAGAACACCTATTAAGGTCAAAATAATTGCAAATATCTGTGAGTTTCACAATATTTGCGAATAATGTGCAACATCTCTAGAGAAATATCTATTCAAAAATACATCTTCAATCACAGCAAGACAAGCTGAAAAAACAAAGTATTCACACAACCGAAGGGTTAATGCAGTGTGTAGCCCCCTTTCCTCTGCGCTGCCCTTTGAAGTGGCCTACAGGTGGGTGTACAGTGGACCAATGGCATCTTCTTTTGACCCATTTTCATGAGAGTAAGACTCTCGTGTTCCTTTCTTTTTTCCTTTGTTTGCCTGCGAATTCGCTCCCCGCTGTGGTCTTGTCTCTAGCTGACACAGAGACAGCAGGAGGAAACCTTGGCCCAAATGAGTCAGAGATACTGACTAAACAACTGCCATGAATACACCCAGTACCTGCACACTGCTCCCATTTTCCCTTCCTGTCTCCCTCCCTCCCTCTCTTTCTCTCTCCCTTCCCTCCTTCAAATGCAAATTCGAACAAGCTTTATTGGCATGACAAATGCAAGGTGTTACACTGCCAAACTAGATAAATCAAAACATGAGCCCAGATTGCCTGTCGCTGACTCACTCGCAAAGAATCCCCTCTGCTGTACTTGACTCACTCGACCCAGATTCCCAGTTATGGTACGTGCCTCCTACTCGCTGAGGCCCTTTCACTTACTGGGTTCAATCAAAGACCAGTCTCTTTCACTTTTCACATACGTACACTGCATCTATAATAACAGCAAAAACAAGGGTGTGACACTGAACACATAAGGTGTCCAAGAATCAGCCAAGGTTTTCAAGGACAGCTGTTTTCCTTGCAGATTCTTCAGAGTGCAGTGTTTCAAGACGTTGCTGTTTGTACACATGCAACAGGCTGCTGTTATATATATAATGAAGACACATTGTTTCAGCAAGATCATTGATTCTGGTTATTACAAGAAACCTTGTCACCTTCAAAATTCTTCTGCATTACAGAGAGATCTGAAAGGACATGTTTTTTGCTGTGGAATGTTAGTGAATGAGTGTCGAACAGCATGCTGCTATAGGCTATTTCTCACGTTGCTGTAGCCTGATAGACTGACCATTTGATGGCGCTGTTGTCTGTGGTTTCTCAGACTTGTGTTTTTTTTTTCTGAATGAGCCCCAGTGTCTAGATTTCTTGCCCTGAGTGACGATGCCAGATTTTGAATGAAAACACTTCAGATGTGGCTCCATTTGCTTGACTGACAGGCTTTATTTTCATTTTACAAAATGTAAACCTAGATAAATACTGTAAATAATATTCTTTCAAATATCTTGCAGTGCCACAGTGGGTCCACCTCTGCCTGTGATAAGTTCTACGAAAATACAACATTAATACAAGAACCCATTGTCCATATCATTTGGCCTGAGTCGTGAGTAAACATGAGGATGGAAACGCTGGGCGATCCCTAAGGCCAGCACCCAGCATTGCCATGGCAACAATCAGCTCTGGCCTCCAGGTTTGCACAGCTGTGGTGTGCGTGTTCTTGACTAGCAGAGTCTGCTGATAAAGACAGAGAGTGCATGTGCTGAGAGCGTGTTCAAAGCAGCATAGCGTGGTATGTGTGCGCAGGCAGACCCAGTTTCGGCAAGATTTGTGGCCAAAGCTCTAAGGCCATGCCCAGTAATTTCCCTCCTCTGCCTTGGCCGTAGTCCTGATTCTGGCTTCATTTGCCATTTTTCCCATGCCAGCAACAAGGTTAGGTAACCATGGAAACTTCCAGCCATAATTAACAGCAATTAAGACCAATTATGGGCTCTTTAATGTTAGCTGAGATAAGTTAATAATTACTGCCACCTACGGGAGTTAGTGTTCCTCTTGTTTCATTTATGCAAGTTGACACAAGGCAATTCCTTTGCTCTCGCCCCACCTGGTGATAAAGCTCTCTCAACTAGACGCTTACACTCTTGTCTTTTACTGGTTCCTGATCCAAAGTCACAAACACAGACCAATTCATTGACAGTGTACACATTTATTCCGCAAAGTTCTTTATCAGGCTTTTAGTACCTGCACTTTTGGTGCCTGACAGACCTGGTTTGTGGACCTCTAAAAGGTGCAGTCTACCCTTGCCTTAGTTCTTACGTAATGCATAGCAGTTACTATTATCATAACTACCATTGTTGGCATTGCTGACTCTATTATTGGTTAATCATATTCAGATAACATCACATAACCTATTGAGTGTACAGTCATGCTTTTAAAATTGTGTGCAAGTCTGTCTTTGTTATGCACATGAGTTGCATCATGTTGACCATGAGGTTATTGTACTGCCAATCATTGTGTTTTGGCCCTGTCACATAGCATGAAGCTGCTATCATTTTGTTCAACTATATTCTAATCATTTCAAGAATGTATTGTTGTATCTGTAGATACCATAACTGAGCCACTCCTTGCTATTGTGTTAGTTATGGTCGTACCTTTGCTTATAATGTGAAAGATGACCACCCCTGTACCTCACCAGTCTAAGGCAGCAGTACAAATATGACACATCATACTTGTATGAATCTGCAAAGTCATGTCATGTTACCAAGCACTGTACTTGTAATTGTGCTGTAATCTTGCACAGAGTATCCTTCAGGACTAATTGCTCATAATGTTAAAGAAAATTTAACACTGTGATTCAGTCATTGTTTCCTTGGCTTACATAAGATGTTATGTTTATACAACCTTAATATCAATACCTTTTGTAAAGATTCGGGGCAAATAAAAACAGTTTATTGCAGACGGTTTCAGAAAGGTCAGAGACGTTGATGTTGTGCAATACTGCTTGCTCACTGAGATATGAGAACCCCCCAGTCACCGCACCGTATTAAAAGAATTGCCAATGACCCTATGCCGGCAATTGAAATAATAAATGCCTGTGGTTGTTCCTACAGCCTTGTACAGCGGTGTGGAGCAGCTGTGAGTAGCAGTGGTTAGGGTCCTGGACTCGTGATCAGAGGACTGTGGGATTGAATTCCGTGTGCGTACTCTGTAAAGCGTCACCGTCCAGCTGCTCTCTATAGATCATTCCGAATCATTCCCACCCGGGGGTCTTGGGCTGGGTGACGAGGCCTGTTTTTACAGGAAAAGGTGCGTTCGTTCACAGGAACACACGTCGGCGTCCCCATACGGCAATTGTGGGAACAACTGCAAGTTTTGCGTCGTGTCCCACGGTCCTCCGTTCTTTCTGTCGAAACCTGTACCTGCTGCCAGGGCTACGGTGTGCGGTCACCGCTGGCACTGCCACAGTGTCACGTGTAGCACGCTGTCCCCACCATCTGGTGCCTGCCCTTTCATCACGTTTTATTTCTGCCGTCCTCCGGGGTCGGGGATCCAGGTGTAGTCTGACACCGACGGTGGGGGCCGGGCGCGCAAGGACGGGCGATTACCGCGACCCAACGCCCCCGGGGGGGGGGGGGGGGGCGGGTGGAGCGAGGAGCGCGACCAGATCCATAATGGATGGGATGAGACGCGGAGCGGGGGAGTGGGGCGGCGGCCAGCCCTCTCTCCGGTTTCGACATCGGCGCAAATTAAATGACTAAAATTCATATAATTGACTGTTACAAGTAAAGAACACAGCTGATTTAAAAAACATGGCTTCTCGGGGATTTAACCTTTGCTTTTAACGCCCTCCCAGGAACACTCGAGGCCAGATGCAATTAGCATGAGATCAGTGAGGTTACGGGAGGGAACAAGCTGGCCTCTTGCTGCGAACAAAATACTTCCCAGTTAACACTCTCACTCCACAAGTTCAACACTCATTCCGGGTAGAAATATCTCTTGTTTTTAAATTGTCATAAAAGAGGCAGAGGGTGGGAACATATGAATGTTGTAAGCCCTAAATCATATCTAATGATGCTGTCTGCCTGACGTCTACGGTCTATACAACATCAGCATGTATATTGGATCAATGTTGCCATGGATCCTGAGAATGAGGGCCAATCTAGGTCAATGAGGCCTAGACAGTACAAAGTCCATCCATGACTCTTTTATTGTGACATTTATGTTTAACTGGATCTTGAAATTAGTTTTTAATGTCTGGCAGATTGACCAGCCTATCGATGCCTTTACTTAGTTGTACATTGGACATATGCAAGGGGTGGGACAATTCTAGGTAAGTTCTTGGTCCATTCAACCAAACACTTTTACATATTTTACACATTTGTTACCACATAATACCACTTTAGAGTAGATATTTTTAAATGAGAGATATTGACATATTTCTCACTTAATTTTAGTATAAAATAAGTTGTTACACGGGCCTATTTTTACTGTGAATCTCCAGATATTTGCAGACAGTACTGTCGCTCAGGCAACAGTTAATGCAGTGATCGCAGAAGTTGGCATGGCGACCGCAGTCTTTCTAGAGTTGGAACACCACCCCCGACAGGCACAGGCTCGCCCTCCAAGTGCATTGTGGGAATGTCTGCGCTCATGGATGTCAGCGCTGTGTTTGCACTGGCCCAATCTCAGTCGAACGCAACGCAATCCCACATCACACTGCATCATATCCTGTCCCCTCCTCAGGTGTACCGTGGGAGTTTATGCCAGCTTGCCTTTCAAATGCAGACAGGTTTCAATGGACAGGAGCCAAAGGCACAATCATCATCACGATGCATTCATCTGTCGAAACATTTCCAAGAAAGATTTATTTAGATAACCTTTTTTTTTTTTTCCATTGTATCGCAAGCCTCGTTCCCACAGAGGGTTAGCATGACTGTGTCTGTGTGTGTGTGTGTGTCCATGTGTTTCCGCATGTTTTCCTTACAGCCTAAGTATTTGCCTGCGATGTTATCATGTATTCGTGGTGTTATCGGAATGAAATCACCCTGCACTCATGCTGGATTCCCCCAGTACACATGATGATGAACCTGAAGCTGGCGCTTTTGTTTTCAGATCGAACATGGCGGTCACTATTTGCCCCTGGGTTAGTCAACATGTGGGTCAAAGTTACAGTGATTAATTTAATCAGTTCCACACAAGACAAGGAACGGGTAGGTCATTCACAAGCTTAGTGGAGTGGAGCAGGTCTGTTGGTCTCCTTATGCCCTGTGGCAGGCCTTGCACACAGTGTTGACTTATTAACTGATGTGTGGCGGACTTTCTGGTACAGAATGGCAAATGCTGATCTTCCAGGATGGCCCAGCTCATCCAAGGAATTCTATTTCTTATTTTTATTTTCATTTTTATTCTTATTCTTATTCTTATTCTTATTCTTATTCTTATTCTTTTATTAGGAAGTGATTCAGATGCCAGCAGGCCAAAAAACCCCAGTCGGGTGCAAACGAATACTGCAAGACTGAACGAACACAAACAAGGCTTGTACTTTTCCTGGCTGGGCCAGTCTCTTAACCTTTATCTTATCTGCCCTCAGGTGACAGTTCTGTCATTGAGTGGAAAGAAAAAGAATATTTTTTTTTCCCCTTTCGGTTCTCAATCATCTTTAACCCAGCCCCTTTTCTGAGTCAGTCCTGACACAAGTTTGAGTGTGTCAGTGTGGTGAAATGAGCTGGTGGTTTGAAAGGCTTGTTCCATAACTGCGGCCCTGGAACATTAAACAACACCCTCTCGTGACTAATGGCAGAAATATGTGTCATAAGTTAATTCACATGTGTCAGTGGTGAAGTCTGATTGTTAGGCAATATTTATGCGACCAGTGACAGCTGATTGGGTGGTTGTGATATATGGAGCTGCCAGAGGCTACACTTGCAACAGAGGGAGAAGAAATAATTATTATTGTGATTTTTTTTTCTTTGATCCCCTGCAGGCAGGCTGCTGATGAATAGAATGTCAGGGCCGCCGAAGGGAAATGATGTCGTCCTGCTCATAAGGTGAGCAGAAGAATCGAGGTCAAAGGTTGACGCCAACCCTGAGCAGTTTGCGTGACTGACATTTCTGGGATTTAGCTAAATTAACCGGAGGAAGAACAATGCAGGGGCTGAGTCTCAACTTTCTCAGGCTCTCTGAATTCTGGCTGTTTATGTTGTAGCATGTGCTTGAGAGACAAAGGACATGTACCTGCCTTGTTGCCTATGTTGGAACATGTTTTTGTAGCAGATGTATCTACCTAGAGCAGTGTACAGTGACCACAGTCTTATATCAAATACATTCTCAGTGTAAGTCTCAACTGTCCAATAGCACTGCTCTGCTTATGAGGTGTTGTATGTAAAGCAAAAAAAACAGATTTGGACCCAGAACTCATGAACAACTCAAGGAAACCGTGGCTTGTTTTTATTCTAGCACTGCATCTTACAATGTGTAAAAACACACGTTCCCAGGTGGATATGCATATAAGTGGCTGCTTAATGTAGTGCACATAAGCGCAAGGAGTTCTGCTGTGTAGTGATGTACTGAGAAAGCCTTTCAGTCGTTTAGAGAGGCCTCTGCTCACGGATGCAATGCACAGAAAGACTTCCATCTCCCTCTGGCACTTAACACTGTTGGTGTCACGCTGGTTCTGGCACATTGTAAATGCTCTTCCTCTTTGGTGTTCCCTTTTCGAGTGCACATGTGTTTGTCTCTGAAAAACAACAGGAAAGCTGGTGTCTGCTGGGAATCCACTTAGCTGTCCAGGCAAGCAAAACTGCCAGACATGGGGTGCAGAGAGGAATGGCTTGGATCGCGGAGAGTGAAGAAAGGCGGTGGAAAGTTCCAGAAGCCGGTGGTTCTCGGTCCGAACAGCGTGTTGGGAGTGAGAAGTTGGGTCAGGAGCGTGAGGGAACCATGAACCCCCCCCCCCGCGCGCGCCCGTTAACGTAATTAAAACAACAGTGCAGCAACAGTACTTCTGCCATTTCCCATCTGTGATCTCTCCTCATGGAAATTTAACAGGCTTGTTTTAACTTAAGGTACTTTTCGCTTGTGTGTGTGTGTGTGTATGCACGCATTTTTTAAAAATGTTAATGCACATTCTGTAAATCTTCCTATAGTCTCCTCGCAGTGACGGATCGTTTCCTCCCTAGTGGAGTTATCACCAGCTATCTGATTGGTGCCTGGCACCTTGTTCCAAGATCTTCCGACCCATTAGTCAATGAAGAAAATCAGATCTTTTTTTAAAAAACTCCTTTGGGTTTATCAGCCGACCCCCAACCCAATCCCCCCCCCCCAATTCCCACTCCCATTCCCACCTCCACCCATTATCATCACTCACTCACTCTCTGCCCTGCCTGGCTCTCGGAGTCTGGCTCCGTCGCTCCAAACGGACTCTCGACCACATCCTCTGGATGCGTTGGCCTGTCCAGATCCATTTCATGACTAATAACAGCTTATTGGAAGGGCTGCTTTTGATTAATGTGCGTGCTATTCGTCTGGCAGAAGACACGCTGCGCCTAATGGAGGTCCCAGCTCCCCCACTTTTTTTTTCCGGAGCGTGGGGGGGGGGAGTGGTTTGGGCTGGGGTTGGGTATCCAGATCTTTTCCAAGACTCGAGCGGGCTTTGAGCTCAACTGAACTCCATTAAAGCTCATTGCGGGATGGCACACTTGCAGTCAGTGCAGTGGAAGTCCACTCCAGCTGCTTTTCCCATGCCTGAATGAGATCCTGCTTGGGGAGTGCACCAGCACCCCTTCCCCCGCTGTAAAGCTGGAAATAGGCTGGCTTGCTTGTCTCCACACCAGGCATAGCTGGTTACCTCAGCCTTGCTGGTAACCCTAGCATTGCTGGTAACGACCTGCGTAAGCAGTATTGGTAGGCAGAGTCGGCAGGCTGCATAACTGCATTTCCTGTGCAATTGTAAAAAAAATTAAAAACAAACAAAAAAACAGGTGGCACAGAGAGGTGATGAAAGGCGCACTATCAGAGGTACATATAAGAAATTTGGTTGTCTTTTTTGAGAAAACTGCAGCCATGGACCACAGATGAAATCCAGGCAGCTGTCTCAATCTGGGCAGATGGCGGCGCTCAGTGTGATATCATGTGTTATAGATTTGGTTGTGGGTAATTCAATGGAAAAGTAACCGTGCTTTTGTGGGTCAGCCAGCTTTGTCCCTAGCTCTTGCTAGCTTGGTTCCAGCTCTACAGCAGACACAGGGTACAGCATATTCATACAGGCAGTATAACAAGGACCAAAACCTTCTAGGAGGACAGCAAAGATGTGCGTGTGCTGGAAGCTGTGTGAGTGTATGTCTATGTGCACATGCATTATGTGTGAGCAAGACCGTGTTGTACTGAAAGATCATGTTGTACTGCCTGTGTGGTGTTTTATGGTAATAAAAACATGGCTATTTCCGCATGATTCACTTGAAAGCGCCTCAGGCTCCCCTCAGGCACTGACGACCTTCCAGCTAAAGCTGGTCAGCACAGACACATTTACAGAAAGGAAGAAAGTGGCCATGTCAGGAAGAGAGATGTGGAGTGAATGAAACAGGAAGGCACTTTGAGGCAATGGAAGCAGGGGAAGGCATTGAGGCAGGGAGACACACTCAGTGAGATAAGTATGAGGGTCCACTGAGCGCGCTCAGACAGGAAGACCCACTGAGCATGCTCAGACAGGAGGACCCACTGTGCACGCTCAGACAGGAGGACCCACTGTGCACGCTCAGACAGGGGGACCCACTGGGCGCGCTCAGACAGGAGGACCCACTGAGTGCGCTCAGACAGGAGGACCCACTGAGCGCGCTCAGGCAGGAAGACCCACTGAGCACGCTCAGGCAGGAGGACCTGCTCTGCACACTGAGACAGGGGGACCCACTGAGCGCACTCAGACAGGCGGGTGGCATATCGAGGGAGCAGAAACAGGAGACACAGGCGCGACAGGCGGATCTGTCTGCGCTGCGTTATCGCTCCCCGTGGCCACATCAAGGCCGGTATGCTGATGTGCTGGGGGCCGCTGACACGGCCGGCGGTTCAAAGAGATCCGGTGCAGGATTCTGGCAGCGGAGAGCCAGCACAGACGGAGGAACAAGCCCCCTTTCAGAACCCAGTCTGGGAAAAGCGCGACCTGGCCAAATCCTCACAAAGATCGACACACAGGCAAACTGTGTTACAGGTGCTGAACTCCCATACCCCTCCCCTCTCTTGCATCTCTCCCTCTGTCCCTTTTATATTCTCTGCTAGCTGCCACTGAACTTTGAACCCTCACAAAAATGGGGTTTGAACTTGAAGCAATCTCAAGATTGCTGTGCATTGAAGTGAACCTGTGACCTAGATGGGGAATGCTTTCTCTCCAGCAAGGAAAGTTATGTGCATGAGCAAGTAATTGGAGCAATGCCTGGGTTAAAGCCCCAAGATGAAGCCAGGTGAAGTGTTTGAACACATGTAGAGATGATTGTTAAAGGTCTAACCTCGATATAAAACTATAGCTCCTGAACACTTGCTTTCATGTCATATAGCTATGTTCTTGTTTTGTGGAAATTGAGAATATTTGAACAATCGGTGGAAGTCGGTGTAATCCGGTTAGAATGGACCTTTCCTTGCTGTACATATTTGGATTAGAGTTAGCTGTCTGTCCACTGACCACTAAGCAAACTTCAGTACATTGCTGTCCCCATCTCTATGTCCTTGCAGAATGTTGCTGTTTTTTGCTTATTCCAATTACTTATTCTGGGCAAGGCCCTCTGCAAAATATATGAAATTCAATAATACTATAGTTGTACAGTCTCCGTTTTGTAGATTTCTGTAGCTGCATGATGTGTTGAGTTGTCCTCTCTCTTGATGTAGTACAGTAGGTCAGCTCTCATTGATGTGCTTGCCTCGGAGGGGGGGGGGTGTAAGACACTGACATCATTCCTTCCAGGCAGCAGATCTGTTATTGCTGCCATTCTCGTAGGCAACATTGGAGCGGCACAAAACATTCCGTTGACTTCACAAGGCCTCTGTCATTACACTGGCGATTACATTAGACCTACATGAGCCCAGCTCACACCAGCACTGAATGAGGTATTTAATAATAGTCTGAGGGAGCTTGTGGTTGGCACTGTTGCATTATCACTCAAAGTAAACCATCAATTATGTCTCTGGTTGAGGTCTAAATTTGCTCATCAGAATAAGCTTGGCTGCGCAAGAAGTGGTACAATGCCCCCCCCCCCCCCCCCCCCCCACATAAACACACACAGACACACACACACACACACAAACACACACACACACTTCCCATACAGTAATCCACACACAAGCACACAGATACGCGGCCTCCTCTTTCCCCCACAAACACTGCCTTTCGCCACTTAGGAGTGTTTATTGGGAGAAAACAGCCTTGGAGACATGAGGAAATGAGGAGGCTGCAAACACCACTTCTGGAGACATCCCTGTAAGCCCTCTGCTTGGTGATGAAGAAAACCCTTGCACTGGCATCGTTAGAGAACCTCAGTGCTGTCATCACGTCGTGCTCTGGACCTCCAGAACGGTGACGCTGGAATCCACCGGAGCTGCGCGCTGAGAGACATCTGTGGAGAGACGCAGGGCTCGGCAGTCGTCAGTGGAGAAACTGAGAGAGAGAGAGGGAGAGGGAGAGCTGGAAAGAGGGAGAGCTTGACAGATTGAGCTGAAAGAAGTCAGAGAGGCACGCTGGGCCATTGAGCTTTCAGCAGAGAGACACGGGGGAGAGTGAAGGAGAAGGAGAGAGAGGAAGAACAGTGGAGAGATTTGAAAGGAGGAAAGGAACGAGACATTGGCCCCTCTGTGGTCTTGCTGACCGGAGATCTGAGAAAGCATTTCAAGAACCCAACACAGACAAGAAGGGGAGAGAGATGGAGAGGAAGACTGGGATGGGGAGACTGATCGCTGGAAAGGAATGGAGAGAGGATGTAGGACAGTGTGGCCTTTGAGAATTCACTGAATGACAGCGTGAGAGACATATAGTGAGAGTGAGAGAGACAGAGATAGTGAAAGAGTTCCAAGACAATTACGTGTGTATAACTGAAATGTTGTATTGGACCTAAAAAAAAGACTGGATTATAGAGAGTAAAAGCCAAGTACTGGATGATGGCAGGCGCTCCCTTAAATATTTGTATCCCCAGTTGTCACTTGACATGCACAGATACACTGTCACACAGTTACATTTGAAATGACTGGCCACAAACACCATGGCACATGCAGATGATTTGCCAGAGGGTGACCTATGAGGCCATCATTTGTGTTCGCCACAGCCTTGCGCCTGTGGAGTGCATCGAGCCATGCATGCTCCAGGTGAGCTGATGTCAGTGATGAGAGACCTGGTGAGGAAGTATTTCCAAACCATTTTCTACATATGCGGAGAGCTGAGCCGAACGCACAGTGCCTTTGCTGACCAGGGTTAGACCCCAGGAAATGGTGCTCCACAAACGTTCCAATACAACCTCAAGTTTCTGCCTCTGGCCTTGAGACCATTTGGGTTGTGTCACATGATTCCACAGCAAGGAATCGTGGGATACATCATTGTTCTCTAAAGAAGAGTGGGACACTAGTTTACTCTGAATATTGCTGCGGCTATTTTTGTTGAACACCCCGAAAAATGACTAACTTGACAGATGGCATTCCAGTGTATATGTTATCCTGGATTTCTACAGGATAAAGGGCTTTACTTGTCGTGCATGGACAGTTGCAAGTCCAAGACCCTCGGTTCGCGTGAATTAGACTGCTGTGTTAGGCCCACTGGGTCAATGGCCACCCCGCTCTGCTGAGGCTCATTGCTCAGTGATGCAGGGCAGACGAGCCTGTGCTTTCTCCTCCCCTCCCCCACCTTCCCCCTCTCCCTTGTCGTGTGTACTTACCACTCGCGGCGGAGATTACAGAGGCTTTAACAGGGCGGCTCTGACTCCTACTCTCCTGGCTGGCTCAGCGTCAGCCCCCCACCCACCCACATTCCTGTCCTCACACTCCCAACCCTTGAACGCCCCCTCCCTCCACCCACATCGCGCCATTGATGACCGTGGCACCCTCCTTGGCCCTGTACGTCCATTTTGTCAGGCCGTCATTGGTCCTGGCTACCTCCGTCATTATGTGGCCTGCGGCTAGTTATGGTGGCCCCCACCACAAAGCCGAAACCCCACCTCACCCCCCACCCAGAGCCCTTTCTGCCTCCCTGGGCATTGCCTGGCCCCCAGATCTGTAAAACCAACACGTGTCCATGCCCATTGTTCCCTCTCTGTGCAAGGTTGAGTGTTGGTTTAGTGTCCATGGCCCATTCTGACAGCCGATGATCCGACTTAATCCCAACGAGCGAGATGCTGCTGGTTACTTGTTCCTGCAGTGGGAGATTCCTGGGCTCCATGGCTCCACACCTGTGGGCAGAGGGTGTCAGTGGGCCGTTCAAAGTCCCATTTCTTCTGCTGAATTTGTTTTTGACGTGACATAAGGGGCTGGATGAAGTAAAACTATTCATCCTCCAAAATAGTTCCATAGTTTCAACGAGGCATCATACTTGGAGTTATTAATGGAAATACTGTACACCTTTTTTATAATGCACAGGCACCTTCCTTGAGCCCTCATATAAACTTCAGTCACATCTGGAGAATTGAGGTCTTCTTCTAAAACATGTATTAATGGTGGTTACTTCTCTCAGTTTAATAAGGTCATTAGGGATGTTCTCTCCTATCAAGGACACCAAGGATTATTCTGGGTGTGTGTGGTGGCTGGGGCTGGGGTGGGGGGCGGAGTAGGTATCGGTGGGGTCTTTCTCTTTACAGAAACCTCTCATTTCATTTGAGTCTGCTGTCGTAAGGGAGAAAGCTGGCGTGCCGAAATGACTTTTCTCAGTGTTTCAGTAAGGATTACTCCCCGAGAGCTGGGCCAAGAAACACAGCGAACGCAGTGTGTTTACACAGAGCGCCTGCATGCCTTCACGCCGCCCGGCCCCGCCCGGGGAGTCAGCTCCTTCTGCACTGCTCCAGGCATCAGCAAGAGCCGCTCCACAAGGCCCAGCCGTCCTGCGCTGTCCCACATTCTCACACCCTGCTACATACTGCCTTCATACAGCCTGCCCCTGCAAGCTCCATACTGCCCCACACTGCCTAATACTGCTCCCCAGTGCCCCACATTGTCACCCACCGCTACATACTGCCATGACCTCAGTGACATAAATGATCACATTTAAGCATGGGGTCCAAGGGCTTTTCAGTTGATTTCCTGCAATTCTGGATTATTTTCCACAATATCTAATGTTCCAACAGACCGGCTTCAGATGACATAACTCAGGCTGGGGAAACTCATATTACTCCATTCTCCTCTCCTAAAGTCCTCTCCTCCCAACTCAACTATCCTCAACAATCCACTCCCTGCAAAACCCCTTTCCTCCTTTCTTTGTCTGACACTCCTTTCTTTCTTCAGCTCTCCTCTCTCCACTCTCACAGTCTCTTTGTACTTTGAAAAAATGGGGAAATTTTGTGTTCAGTTCCATGTATAAATGCTGGCCTACTTCTTCAATACCACGTCCAAATCCTGCTTGCATACTGTCCTCACTGTCCTATACTGCCCCGTACCATACTGTACCAAACTGTTATGGACTGATACATACTATCCAAAGCTGGATGCCATAGCCAAGCCAGTTCGGGGGAGGGGAGGATGGCAGTTTACACAACAGGTATGTGGAAAAAAAAATTGCTCGACTTTTAGTTTTCATTTCCAAGAATTTGTGGAAGTGTCATTTATAGGGGAGCGCGGTGACGGAACACCACAACAACATGGAGGAAAAACAAAGGGAAGGCCGCAGTGAATAAACACAGAGACATCCAGCGCTGATTATTTCAAACAAACTACAAAGGGAAAACAAACATGCCCTTTCAAACAGGGTGTGGGTAAGCCATACTGTTCTTTAGAGGCAATTTCCACCCTTTCAGCTGGACAGATTTGCTCTGCTCAGATTTTCATCGCTTGTCCCAGACGCCCGGATGCATACTGGACTCAATAGGGGTAAACCCAAACCACCTTCGTGTATTTAGCCTATAAATATGCCTTCCATGCTACTCTGGGACATCTTTGACACTGCAGACACAACCAGAGGGACATATAAAGAGACGGTGTTCACAGACAGATAGTGGCATACTCCTGTCTACGCTAAACAGAACATTCATCTGAAGAGACAGAACATAACACAGAGCCAATGAAACACACAGAAAGCGTTAATACACAAGGTTCATACAGTATGTGCTTGTAGATCATGCAGCTGACTTTTGTCTTATTTATCCTTCATAGCCTGTTTCCCCTCTCCAGGTCTCTGTGACCCAGGTAGGCATTTTATGCTTAAAATATGTCTCTCTTTGCTTTCATTATTGATGACTCGATCTTTATACAGGTTTTAAATAGGCTGTAGTATGCCTCTGGGTCACACTCTGTACTGTCCCAGACTATCCTGTTGCACCCCACACTGCGTGTTTAAGGCTTGCTGTCACAAATTTTAAAGTGGGGACGCAGGCATCTAGTATTTAAGTGTATTTAAGGCTGTGCATGTGGACCATTGAAAAACTCTGTCCACAGCTGTCCACCGCTGTCCTGCTCTGACCCATACTGCCACACTCTGTTCCCTCTGTCCCAGAGTGTCCCATAGGTCACTGTACACTGTACCACATTATTCCAAACTACCCTAAACTGTACCACATTATTCCAAACTACCCTACACTGTACTACATTATTCCAAACTACCCTACACTGTATCACATTATTCCAAACTACCCTACACTGTACCACATTATTCCAAACTACCCTAAACTGTACCACATTATTCCAAACTACCCTAAACTGTACCACATTATTCCAAACTACCCTAAACTGTACCACATTATTCCAAACTACCCTACACTGTACTACATTATTCCAAACTACCCTACACTGTATCACATTATTCCAAACTGCCCTACACTGTACCACATTATTCCAAACTACCCTACACTGTATCACATTATTCCAAACTACCCTACACTGTACTACATTATTCCAAACTGCCCTACACTGTATCACATTATTCCAAACTGCCCTACACTGTACTACATTATTCCAAACTACCCTACACTGTACCACATTATTCCAAACTACCCTACACTGTATCACATTATTCCAAACTACCCTACACTGTATCACATTATTCCAAACTGCCCTACACTGTACTACATTATTCCAAACTACCCTAAACTGTACCACATTATTCCAAACTACCCTACACTGTACCACATTATTCCAAACTACCCTACACTGTACCACATTATTCCAAACTACCCTAAACTGTACCACATTATTCCAAACTACCCTACACTGTACTACATTATTCCAAACTACCCTACACTGTACCACATTATTCCAAACTACCCTACACTGTATCACATTATTCCAAACTGCCCTACACTGTACCACATTATTCCAAACTGCCCTACACTGTATCACATTATTCCAAATTACCCAAACTGTACCACATTATTCCACACTATCCTTCACCGTATCACATTATTCCAAACTACCCTACACTGTACTACATTATTCCAAACTACCCTACACTGCACCACATTATTCCAAACTACCCAAACTGTTCTACATTATTCCAAACTATCCTACACTGTATCACATTATTCCAAACTGCCCTACACTGTACCACATTATTCCACACTATCCTTCACTGTACCACATTATTCCAAACTACCCAAACTGTGCCACATTATTCCAAACTATCCTACACTGTACCACATTATTCCAAACTGCCTGACACTGTATCACATTCCAAACAGTCCCACACTGTTTCATAGTATTTCAAACTACAACACACTGTTCCAAAATATTTCAGACTGCCCTACAATGTTCCACGATATTTCATACTGCACCCCCCACCCCCGACAACCATCATCCTCTCTGTCCTCACACCATCCCACATCAGCCTGCGATGGATGGGTATCCAGGGTGCGGAACAAATTGAAGGGGAGAAAATGCAGTCCCTAATCTCTCCTTCACAAAGCAGCACGAGTGAATTTAAGACCGGGGTCCTGTTATGCACGGTACTAAGTGACTTCTTTAAAAAAACAAATTCCCTGAACAGCCAGTGATTTATGAGTACCCAACCACATTTGATATTCATTTCCGCAACTGCGGCCAGCTAAGAAAGCACCCGCAAATAGACCTGCGTCTCCAATGGGGCAGTGTAACACGGTGTGTGTGAATCATTCTTGCTTCAGGAATGCAGGTTTTTTTTTTATTGCCCGGCAGATGTTCCCGATTTGACAGATGTGCACGTCCATAATTATTGAAAACACCTTTTCTTATTCTGTGTTCTCAACCAGGTTTTTATGGGATAAAGCTGCAGTTTTTCTTTTTTGGACAAAGCAGAGGCAGAGCTATCCAAAATAACAGATACACTCATGTGGAGTCAGTGTTTCCTTTAAGGAGGGCATAATGGAATGTTCTTATTTGCTTGTACAAATTTAGACGGAAAGATGGAGACCCAGAGAAATGCAGAGAGGATGCTATGTTTCCCAGTGAAAGCTGGACATGGCAACTTTGTCACCATTTTTTAGCCTTTACTTCTTATTCCTGTCTGTAATATTGTCAAAGTAAACAGAATTTTAATGAATTCTTGTATACAGCATTCTTCTAACCAGAGTGGCAGAGGGCATCTCACATTGGTGCAATTCTTTGGCATAGTAGATAAAAAGTATTTACTTTAAAGTGGCATAATGTTACAGAACTTTCTCATCTCCAAATTCTAATAGCTAAATTGTGTGTGTGTGTGTGTTTGTTTTAACGTGAAGAACTCTAAACTGTGTTTGTACAGGGTTTTAAAATTTCGGAATGTTTTTCCCAGCCTTGTCTTTGTCAAAGTTTAGTAGCTCATGATTTTTTGCTCATGAGTGTTTGTGCATGTGTGTGCACGCGTGTGTGGGTGTGCATGTGTGTGGATGTTTGTGTGGTGTGTGTGCGTGTGTGTGTGTGTGTGTGTGTGTGTGAGAGAGAGAGAGAGACAGAAAGAGAAGGAGAGAGAGAACGGGGGGGGGGGGAATCATTCGACTGGATATGATGACTTGCAGAAATGGTTGGGAGGGCCTTCTGCTGGCGCTCTTGCTCAATAATACATTCCAGTGTTGAAACAAAGTGTGACCGCTTTGCATGTAGAGACAGGAGCTGCTCTGCCTTTGTGCCTGGGCTCTCAGGCGATGCTTTGGGCAAACGGGCCTCCTCAGGTTGGTGGGGTTGTGTCTGCAGTGCCACAGCTTGTGTCTACCTGACATTCTTTAACGCGCTGCTGTAACTAACACCGCTTGTAAACAAAGGTCACCCAGGGGCTGATAGCTCTTGAAGTGGTGGAGGTTGATTTGTGTGAGACGGCAAGATGGATTTGTGTGCGTGTGTAAATATGAAGGTAGGAGGTTTTTATCCTATTTGTCCGATTGTCTTTGAGGAACAGACTTTGGAGAGGATACTGGTAAGCACACATACACACACACACACACACACACACACATCACAGTACATTCTGAAACACTTACCCTCACAACAGGCCTCATCTTGAATTTGTGGGGACTTAGTGGTGGCCCTAATCACGTTAACGATATGGTTAAGATCTCCAAACAAAACATGAAAACACAAAGACAAAAGAAAAGCATGAGAGTGTGTTGGGTGTAGCTGTAATTGTGTCCCCGCAGTGAAGAGGATTGCCCCTAGCACATGCACAGAACCTGTTTACCTGGTTGCTCTTCTTCAATTTGTTACGGTAAAGATTTGAATCTTTACCTGCAAGGGGCTTTGCTTGCGCGTGGGAAAGGCAGACCACGAACTAGAAATATTTTACAGCAGTGCGGACAGAAATGAATCAACTATTTACAGCTGCAGCTGTATAATATATGATGTATATATCCATCCAAATGATGTATCGGCCCTTGGTTGATTGTAAGTAAAAATTTTGTGTAGTATTGCGTAGGGGGGAGTGTGGGGACATTTGTTTGATTACTGTAGCGTGTAACCTCATCATTTACATGTATGCCCCTTCATTTTATTGACTGTGTTGCGTTGCTGGAGGAGATTGATTGCAGTTCTGTGCGTGCAGCCCGAAGGCCAATTCCGCCTGCTTTCGCAGCTCATTTTAGAGGAATGAAAGCCAGCCATTTCCCATAATCTTCGCAGGAGATAAACCAAAAAATATGTCCCACAGATAGTGTCCTTCTTTCTTGCGTTCTGGTGGCAAGAGAGGGACGGGGTTGAGGTATGGGGCAGGGGCAAGTTTAACACACAGAGGGGTTAGGGGTCACAAGGGGGGTGGGGTCACAGTTAGACTGGTTTGTGAAGGAGGTTTAGGTAGCGTAGCAGTAGGAGTTGGGGGTGGCAGGCGGCGTGGGGTGAGGGTAGTGGTGGCGGGGCAGGAGCGGGTAGGAGACTCTTCGAGTTCAAAGTCAAGTGCATGTCTGCCAGCGTGTGATCAGGAAATTGCAAACAATTGTAAAAATATGCTTTTAAAAGTAAACAGCTGTGTGCCAGCGGGCCGCCTGTGCCTCTCCGTGCCTCGACTTGAGCGGGATGGAAAATTCCGTTCCTGTCGGCTGAGCGCACCCTTTATCGGCCCTCTGATCTGCCTTGGCCCGAGCACCAGGCAGCCTCGACTCAACACCCGACTTGCCCCAAACTAGCCCACCACATGCATTACACTACCCCACACACACATACATACACACACACACACACACACACATATACCTCACCTGTTTCCGTTAGGACCCCCCCCCCACCTCACCCCAAAACCTCACATCCTCACCCTCTCACCCCTTCCACACACACACACACACACACACACACACACACACAATCACATGCACCTGCCCAGATCGCCGAACATATTTCTCCCTCTCTGTTGTCATTTGGTGCTCCCCTAGTTTGTGCTTGCTGTCAGATAAGGCATTGACTGATGGGCAGGAGAGATTATCTCTGTCTAAGTTTAGGCCCAGGTCTTACACAAGTCTCCAAACAATCGTGAGGTTCCCATACTGAAGTGAGATAAGGCAGCCTTCCTCTGGGTCACGCTGAAGCACGCAGCTGAAAGAGAGGAACACCACCATGGCCTAGGCCTTTGTTCTCCTGCTGCTGTTACTGCTAAGTCTCAGTCACAAAATAAATCTCCATGTTTGATTTACTACCCAGAGGAAATAACATTAACTGTACTTTTCTTTTCTTTCCCCTGGTTTGTTTACTATGGACTGTATGGAAAATCCTTCAGGAATGTGCAGGAAGAGGGCGTCTCCCCCCCGGAGCTTGGATGCGTTGGAGAAAGCAGGGGTGGGTGGAGGGTAGGGGATTGTGTATGATGAAGGGGGGGGGGGGTTCAATCCCAGAATGCCTCAGGTAAAAGGGGGAGGGATGGGGGTTTGGTGACCATGGGGGGGAATTATGGATGAAAGGGATCCCACTTTTTTGGGGAATCTCCCAGCTGCATTAAAGCTCCAATTATGGAGGAGACAGTTTTTTTAATAAATGCCCGCAGACGCAATGAAAGCTCTCCTCTCGTCTCCTTGTCTCTCATTTGGCCGCCGGATCTTTTGCTTCCTCTCTCTCTCCCTCAGTTGTCAGACCTTGTGTTTATCAGGCACTGATAGAGGGAGAGGAGAGTGGGGCGTGGGGTGTGGTGGCATGCGGGCCGTGGTCTTTTTCCTCCATCCGGCAGCATGACCTCTGACCCCCCCACCCCTCCACACCCCTAACACACCTGTTCACCTGCACACCTGTGGTTACCCCCCAAAGACAGCCCAGGGGTACTTCGGGAACCCTTATACTCCCAAGCCACAGTCAAAAAAAAAATCTTGTAACACCGAGTTATCTGCTCTGATGAGCTCAGCAGGATTTTTTTGTTATTCTTGAGATCATGTTTGTGTCTGTAGTGACCAAAATAGCTGCCCACAAATTCAAATTAGGAAATGACTCCTTCCTGGCTTTTAATGCCTAAGTACAGGCCTCGCTAATCCTGGCAGGCTTGAAAGTGGAGAAACCCTTTCAGGATTAAAGCTTCTCTCATTATCTTAAACGGGGATTGTCAGGAATTTCCACTGGAGGGCTTTCTTGCAGTCCTGCTCTGTTTGTGTCATCTTATACAGTATGTGCTTGGTCTTTGCAAAGGAACATTTTCCAGACGTGCACAGTGTTTTAAGTTGGTCATAGTAGTGGCGTCAGGGGGCTCTTGTCATGTTTCTTCGCAGCGTCAGGGCGGACTTTGATCGAGTCTCTTGCGGGGAAACCCACCAATGATCTCGAAACGTGGGAAAGGGATTCCTCATGGGACCCAGGGGCCATGGAATCTCAATCTCTCTCCATTTGGGGCTTGTTTGATTTTTTGGAGAAAAATACGGCGTCATCTCCCACCCGGAGCGTATAGAGTATCTGGTCCTCGTTAGATTTGTTCCTCCTCCAACCCTCCCCACCCCATCCTCCTCCTCCCATCTTGAGACCATACGGTTTTAACGGCGGACCACCTGGCGCTGTAGGCTTCCTGTCACCTGTCAAACCGTCTGATTTTTTTTAAACGCAGATTTGTGCAAATGAGGTACCTGTCAGGTCAGATCACAATATTTATGTTTTCCGTTCGCGGCTGTCCGCACTTTGCACTCCATACCTCCTGACGATCTTATTGAGCGATGCGCTGTGTTTGTGAGGGATCTGCTCCAATCTGTGCCCGACCCCCCGCTCCCAGGCCCCCCCACCTCACTCCCAAAGCAGTGAATGAGTACAAGAGCACCTTAGAGATGAGGGAAGTCTCATTCCTAAGCATTCACAAGGGTGGGGTGGGGGGGTGGGGGGGGCGTGTTATGCAACGGGCCTGCAAACCGCCGCCCAATCAGACACTCCAGCTGGAACCCATCTGTGTTCCAGTCGTTTTAACGGCGTGACGTGGGCTCGCAGCGGTGGGCGATCCCGTCAGCTTCCCAGAGCCCGCGGTTAGCGTCGAGGTTGGCTGTGTTGTGGGTGAAGGTGGTCAGAGGGATGCGTGTGTTTCATGCTCACCAGAATCCATGCCCGTGATTTTCGCAGTGCCCTGTCCCGGGGATGTGAGCGCGTACAGCCAGCTGATTCACGGCAAGAGCGGCAAGAGCGGCAAGAACATGAGTTTTCAAAACGCAGCCAGGGAAGGCTCAAAGGAAATAGTGCAGGTAGACATCGCTACATGACATTACCCTCATTTTTAGCAGGCGCTTCTATCCAGAGCAGCTTGCATTTATAGGTTACAGGTTTACAATTTCACATATTATCCATTCATACAGCTGGATATTTACTGAGACAATTGTGGATTAAGCACCTTGCCCAAGGGTACAACAGCAATGCCTCAGCGGGGAATCCTGCTCCTTTACCACTATGGTACACTGATGCCCATTGTGAGTCGATAATGTCCATAACAATATGAAAGACATGGACAATGTAGTTCAATTTAGGAAAAAGAACAGGGCAAAAAGACACCTTGCAGTATACATATACGGACATAATTGATAATCTGGTTGCTCAACGTACAGACAGGGCCATATGTAAGTCCACAAATCGAGTTCAAGCAACAGCGTAATCCGTTTACGCTCTAAGAAATCGCCAGGTCGCCCCCGATTGCGGGGACGTAAACGGGGCCAGGAGCCACTCGGAGGCCCCCGCTGACCTGGACGTCAGATCGCCCCGGTGCACGTCCCAACCCGAGCTCACACGTCCGCGGCCTTAATGTTTACCATTATCAGATGGACGCGTAACCCGAGATGGCCTTATCTCTGCCGAGCCACGGATGCGGAGGCACACGGGGGGGCTGTTGGAGATGCATGAGGTGGAGAGGACTGAATGGAGGGACTGGGGCCAAATGGGGGGGGGGGTGTTTTGGGAGGGCGGGGGCAGGGGCAGGCGGGGGCGGGCGGGGACGCTGTGACTGGGCTTTTGTTACACACCCAGGAGGCTCTGGAGACCAGATGACCGCTCACCTAGCGCTTGCCGTTTAGACGTGCTTGAGAACCTGTTCCAGCCCCCCGCGCCCCGCGGGTTCTGCTCGAGGCCAGATGTTTACTCTGTCCGCTGGGCGGCAGGTTTCGGGCTGAGCCGCGGGACCATTGTGTTTTCGGCACGGCCCGGGCCCACAATGACATTAAAGCTCAACCGACGCCAGGGACGGAGCGGGAGAGGAAGCCGAGCAGCGGGGGGCGGGGCTCCAGCTCCCCGCTCCTGTTGTGCTCAGCGGCGTCACTTTCCGCTGAAAAAAAAACAACACGTATTGTTTTTGCTCACGTCTCAATATCAATATAATGAAAACACGTCAAGCTTTCCTCACAATGACCCTTACTACAGCGTGCCCACTCTGTTTATGTTTTTCTTGCACCGGTAAGATATTGTTACCGCAGGCCTTTCCTGCCCTGCTTTACGGCAACTAACGCCACATTGTTTTATCGCTGTAAAGCAATCAAGTGAAATTCCTGGTTGGGCTTTGTCTGCCAATGAATCACCTCACTGCTACAAATCCCTTTGTGCTCCATCTATATACGTACATAAATGCGTACACACTCACATTCACACCACACACGAGCGCATGCACACACACACACACACACGCACACAGCGGATATATCAACATATACTGTGGCTGTTCAGCTTAAACTGCAGCCAGTGGATTTCGCTATAATGGTAGAACTTTGTGGCAATGAAGAGCCTGTTTCTGCGGTCATTGTTTTCTTCAGATGTGAGTCATTTTCCAGGCACAGCAAACATAGCTCCGATGTCTCCAGTTCATTAAAATGAATGTCGCTGAGTTCACCTGAGCTCCAGCGCAAAAAAGCAGCTTCCTCTTACTTAACCGACAGCGCAAGAAATCGCAAATATGCAAAACATGCAAAGAGAGCACGCAGACGGCCTGGAATTTGCCTGCTCTCATGTCAGCAGGGACCCACTGAAAAGGAGCCAACACGTCAACATCATGCATCAGCAGAGGGGCAGCAGCGCAGGGGTGAACGAACATAGAGATGCGAGGTTTGTGAAATCGCTCCATTTGAATAGGGAAAGCGCAAGCCCGCTCGGCGGGGCCTGTTTTTCAGCTGAGTTACAACGTGAGAATTCCCGGTGTCTCCGGGCCTGATTGATGGGCGAGAGAGACGGCGCTCCAGAGTGCACCAGCGGCGCTCCAAGGGCCTCCCTAATTTACTGCCCCCGGTCTCGGAGCGAGGGACGGGGGGCATGAATTACCGCCCCCCCCACCCCCCCCCCCCCCCCCCCCCCCAAGGCTCTGAAAGCTTGTGCGGAAAAAGTCGGAAAACTCCGAGGGGCGATGAGGCACGGCGGAGGGAGGACAGGGTGTTCGTTCGGGAGAGCGCGTTTATTGGAGAGCCTGGATTTACCAGATCTCAGCTGTCATTTCCAGATGGAGGCTCTGTTCAAACACATGCATACTCTCATACACACACACACACACACACACACACGCACACACTCTTGAATGCACCCACAGTCTGACATAGGGACAGGGGAGCCAGCAACTGGAACACCTTTTCGCGGTAGGGGTGTAGGGGTTGTGGGGTTGTAGATGTCTGAGCATGCTGGGGCAGACTGTACCCATGATGACAACATCAGTCAACGCCAACCAGGTCGACAACGAGACCTTCAGTCAACACTAGCCAAGCCCAGACTCCGAACACTACAATCAAGGGGGACCTTCCTCCCCTCAGGTGCGACTCAGCCCCTCTCAATCGCACCAGAGCAGGCAGAAGATTTAAACATACCGGAGGACTTAAAACCTTACAGCAACAGCAACATAACCCCGCTGCCCTGAGAGCGGGATAGAATTTCACTTTCTGCAAGGGTAATACCTGCTCAAGTCAGGAATGTCTCATCAGAAAAAATGTATTCAAACTGGATCCGAAAACATTGCCAATAAATAAAAGCGCAGAATTCAACATTTCTGAGATTGTGCCAAGGGATGGAGAGAATTATTAACGGTGAATTTAAAATTTCCCCTGAAAAAGTCCCTTGTCCAGCGTTCAAGTAGAAAGTCAGTATGGGACAGCTGTTATAGGCCTTATTTTCCCTGAGCTTGTGGAAAAAAACGTAAGAGAGAGAGAAATGGATAGTCCAGACCATGATGTTACAGCGTGCTTGGGGAGGGGGAGGTGGAGGGAGGTGATACAGTGAGCATATGTGTGTTGGGGGTTTTGGGGGGGTTGGGTTTGGACGGGATGGGACGGGAGACGAACCGCTGGCAGCATCCGCGGCCCTGCTGCAGCGTTCCCGGTGACATCAGAGAACAAACTGTTCTCACAACAATGCCGGTCGCCGTGGAAACGGCCACTCCGGGCTTCCAGCTGCAGGACCGTCATCGTCACGGCAACGGCGGGCGAGCTCCAGGGTTATCCGCGCCCGCGTTAATCAGCGCGCCGCCCTGGCTTCGGGGGGCCTCTCCTCGGCGATAAGCTCCCCGGCGCGCTGTCGTGGGCCGCCGCGTTTCGTTTCTGCCTCTGCCCTTGGCCTGCGTCGTCTCCTCCGCAGCTGCGAAGGCCCTGAATTCCCAATCCGCCACTCTGTTTCTCCTTAGCTGTCTCGTTTTCCATTGCAACATCTTTGCTTTTCCCTGCCTCCGAACACAGTGTACGTGTGCGTGTGCGAGCGCGTGAGTGTGCAAGCTCACGTGCACGTGTGCGAGCTGTTTGGCGGTCACGTCTGTGATTGAGTGTGAAATTTTCCTCTGAGGGGGCTGTAGAGGTGGGATTTGAGTCGGGGGCTTGGGGGAGGGTTACTCCGATAGCCTGTACTCTGATTTATGAGAGAGCAAAGTTTGCTGGTTATTTATTAAGGCCCCGCATTATGTAATTTTGTCTCTTTCTGTGGATGCTACAAATTCAATTACCCTGCCGAGCGGCCCTGGCGCATCTGGGATCCATTTGCGTAAATGGCTCGCAGATAAGGAGAATGACAAACGGACTGGAATGCCTGATTGAAACTTTGGCAGCCCTCGTAATTGAATTAAAAAACCCCCGGCTTGAGCTCGAGTTTTGACCTGTGGCCCGATTCCTGCTACACCCACCACCTTGACCCAACCCCCCCCCGCAATCTATGGCATTGCCATTGTGTTCTTTTCCTTTCTTTTAGAATCATGGTATGACACACTACAACTGCTTCCTCTGGCCCAGAGCTTCAGTGGAGGCACAGACTGAAGCTGTGAAGGAGGACGTGGATAGTTTATTTTTGAAGGTGATGGACAATGCTTAAGCCTGCTGGAGAGTGCTTGTGTGTTTGGTTGCGGGGGGGGGGTTGTGAAAAAGAAACACGTGGTTGTCTGTGGGGGGTGAGGGGTGGGGGGGTGGAGGAGGTACATCTGCTGGGTCAACTGATAGAATGAGCTCGGAAAAACCCAAATAAACCAAACTATGCATCTTATGAAATCATATCTGATAAATCCTAGTGTTCACCCAGGACGGGGCGGGACATCAAAGGAGCATTCCTAATTGGAAGCAGATTTTCTGGACTCAGAGCACCGGCTAACTGGGTCAATGATTCGGCTGCAGGGGAGAGAGAGAGAGAGCGTAGCCTAACTTTGTTCACTTTTAACAGTGTTTAAAGCTGAAACCCAATGGCTGTGTGAGACGCAGTACCCTTCATCCCTTCTCTCGATGTTGAATATCCAGAGTTTTCTCTCTCTGTTTTTGATTAGCCTTCCCTTTCATTCCGTGAGACGAGTGCCATGTCGCAACTTGCGTCAGAATTTCTCTTGAGGGCTTTTTAAACAGAGATAGTAACACATGTGACATTAACTTCGAACAGCCCATTTCCAGTAACTCTGCAATGGTTTGGGCCTGAAATTTGATGTTTTACAAATCCAACGAATTTTCATATTTCTGCCAAACATCCCGGAATACTAAAAGTCTGAACCCGGCTCTTCACTCGCCATCTGAGAATAATTACATTTATGGGCAAAAGCTTTTTAAAATAGAAAACAATTAATGAAAAGTTCTTGTGTGTGTGTCATGGTGGATGATTTAACAGACGCATGTGTGGAGGAGTTTGCTCTCATTGCATTTTAGCTGTGTGTGTAGTGTTAGGTGAGTGTACGACTGCGTATGTCTGTTTGTGTGTGTGTGTGTGTGTGCATGGAAGAGGTCTGTATTTGCGTGTTTCTGTGTATGTGTGTGTATGTGAGGCTGTATGTGTCTCAGTGTGTGTGTATTTGTGTGTGTGTATGTGTGTGTGTGTGTGTGTGCGCGTAAGTGCTTGAGGTGTGTGTTTGTGTGTGCGTAAGGTGTTGCGAGCCCATTCCCGTTTAATTGGAGATGGTTGATTTTGGGGTGGTGCCAACAGAGACGGGGGAGTGTGAGGTGCTCCAGGCACTGGGTAACACCTAATCCTGCAAGCTGGACTGGAGCAATGCCAGGGAACAAGATCTGACTACCACTCAGAGACAGAGAGAGGGAGAGAGAGAGAGAGAGAGAGAGAGAGACAGAGAGAGACAGAAAAGGAGAGGGAGAGGGAGATAGAGAGAGAGAAGGGGGAGTGACAAAGAGAGGGACAGATATATAGAGTCGGAGAGAGAGAGAGAGAGGGAGAGAGAGAGGAAGGAGAGAGATACAGAGAATTAAAGGGTAGAGTATTTTGAGAAGTAACTGGAGAGTGGGGAGAGAAGGAATAGACACACAGAGAAGGAAAGTGACACAGACAGAGAGAGTAACGGTGAAGAGACCTTTGTCCAGCTTCATTTCCACTGTCCATTTGTCCAACTGCATTTTTGTATTGTCATTTCACAAAACGTATTCTCTCAAAGTTCTCTTATTGTTATTGTTGTTGAGTAGCACCTTTGTAGAAAGTTTCATACAGAACTTCACTTTTCATTGTAGAACGGGACGGAGATCAACCTTAAGAAATCAGGTTTACAGAATTCACAAATCAAGAAGGATTTACAGACCAACAAAGTGGCCATCTTTTGTTGTCTGTATTCGGACTGCCACCTCTGCTCTAAGGACTGAACCCTCTCCTGTCATATAACACTATTCCTCCTCACATGCCCAAGCTAACTGTAAACCATTCCCTTTCATATTGAAATAGTTATTTTACAAGGCCTCTGAGACCCCTTTTGCAAGAGCATTCATGTGAGGACTTTGCCATGTCTTTCTGATTAAAACCTGTCACATCACGTTTGAGCGCTCACTCGTGCTATGCCGAAGCAGTATATCAGCTGACAGACAGATACATCCCTCTTTTAAAAAGGAAAAAAACCCTCTCTTGGAGCGCAGAGAATAAAGCAGTGCAGGGCTCATAAAGGATTAGGGTTTTTGATAAACATGGACATGTTGGAGCCCGCGGTGCCGTTGGGGTGGATAGGCCCCACCCCATCGGGTAACTCCAGAGTTTAGTTTGGAGGAGCAGGGTGCTGTTACTTCCCTGAGGGTGAGGGAGAGGGGGAGGTGATGGGGGGGGGGGGGGGGTGTTTGCCAGGTACACATCTCCAGCTCGGCACGTAGGCCCGCGCAGACGTCTGCTTGCTTAGATTGGGGGGAGAGATGAGGCCTGCAGCATCGCCAAGGGCGGGCTGCAATCTGATGAAGCTTCAGAGAGAGACAGTGGAAAACACCCCACCCCTTCGCCCCTAGCACACGCAGGCACACACATGCACAGCAACACAGGCGCGTGCGCACACACACGCGCGCGCACGCTCGGAAACTCAAACACACACTTAGAATAACTCACACACACTATAATGCACAGACACATCAAAACATACACACGTTCATATTATGCACAAAAACACACAAACAAATACACAAAAAATAATTTACACAAGATCTTTCATACACAGGTACACACGCAAGTTTGCTCCAACCAAACATAAAGACATATTCACACAAAAAAGACAAATTCACATAGATGCATTAACAAACAGCACAAGAGAATCATACACCTTATGGGGATATGAGTAGGGATCTGAAAACAGACAGTAATTATAACCACACCTGTAAAAGGAAGACTGGAAAATAAAGAAGCAGGAAGACAGAAAGAGAAAGAGAGATATCTGAGGACTGGAGTGTAAAATCAGGAAGGAGGATTTGAGATTTTAGCAGGTGTGAGCTATGAGAATTGAGTAAATGTGAATGACTGTGTGTGAGAGAGAGAGAAAGAGAGAAAGAAAAAGAGAGAGGGAGACAGACTGAGAGTAAAACAGTCCACTATTGAACAACTGTTGCCCTTATTTGGTACATTATACATACTGTACATGTTCTTATACATGCTATGGCCACGCAAGCATATGTCTGCCATGACATTAAAAGCAACTGAAATTGAAACTTGAAAACTGAGAGACAGAGAGTGCAGTTGAGAGAGGGTATGCCATAAAGGAGTGTGTTTTGACTATGTATGAGTATCTATGAACATGCATGTAAGGCAACACGTGTGTATTCAACACCTTTGTTGTATGTGGACAGTGTTCAGCACAGACTGTATATAATTCTGACATTCACCTCTTTCTGCCCTGCTCCCGCTCCTTATTGCACGGCCATGTTTTTTTTCTTGCAGGTCAGCTGATTAGGGGTGGTTTGTCCCAGTCGGGCTGTGTTCATCCCCCTTGTGCACACTTGCGTGCACACTGTCTTATGCACAAGTCTGCACTCCGCTGTGTGCAGACTGTGTGCCACAGTTGAAAGGAACATTTTTAATTGTGTGCCTCAAAAGAATGTGCACGAGCCCTGTGAATGAATGGTGCTGTAAATGTACTTTGCGTGTACACAGCGTTTCAGTTTTTACATTTTTTACAGTTGTTCATTTTTACATGACCATGGAAATTTATGTATACCTAGTGAATTATATCTGCATCCATTTAAATATGCAAATATTGGTGGATTACTAGGTGCATATGTGTGTGTGTGTGTGCGTGTGTGTGTGTGTGTGTGTGTGTGTGTGTGTGTGTGTGTGTGTGTGTGTGCGTGTGCGTGTGTGCGTGCGTGTGTGCGTGCGTGCGTGCGTGTGTGTGTGTATGTGTGTGTGTGTGTGTGTGTGTGTGTGTGTGTGTGTGTGTGTGTGTGCGTGTGTGTGTGTGTGTGTGTGTGCACATTCATGTTTGTTTAAATCCCGAGGACCGCTGAATACACAGCACTCAGAAACCGCACTTACAATAGTTTGGCCAGGGCCCGGCTCTTATTGGCTGAAGCAGGACTGTCTGATCCCCTGCTAAACCCACTTTATTCTCCAGATACTGATGGAGGAGAGAGCAAGGGCGGGAGAGAAGGGAAGAGAGAAGGAGAGGGGAGGGAGAGGCGGAGAGACAGCGGGAGAGAGCGAGCGGCATTGCGATGGGGGCGCGGGTTTATTCGCCATTAGTGCTGGTCTCCAGGATTAGGGTGAAAACACAGCCGTGCTTGTTTCAACAGAGGCTTTTGCTCTGGGATTAAGCTGCAGTGCTAACACAGCCCAGCTGCTGCCACCTCCTCTTCTCCTTCCAGCCCTGTTGGCTGCCTCTTCAACTGGCACACACACACACACCTTCTCACACACACATACACTCACATCGCCTCCCACCACCCACCCAACATGTGTGTTTGTTTGTGTGTTTGCATGCATTTTTTCTCATGCATGCATCCCGTATGAGTACTGCCTGTGTGGTTTTTTGTGTGTGTGTGTGCCTTTGTGTGTTTGAGAGCTGAAGTTTGCTTTTGAACTGGAAAAGTGGTTTGAAGAGAGTCAAGTTACACCACAGAACTAACTGCCCTAACGTGATCTAGGTCAGGCTTGTGAATGGCCTTCACACACATAGACAGATACTTACGTATCTGTGCCTACAAACCAAGCCAAGGATTCTAAAACACCTCATTCAAAAATATGAGGTCTTTTTTAATAGGTTGAACTGAGGAGTATACCCAGTAGATACATTTTCAGCTGAGATGTGCATTCTTAAGTTTATTGCCTTTGAATGGGATTCCTTCTACACATAAACCCAGAAAGTCAGGCTGAGGTGACAGTGACACCCGCCCTGCTATAAACGTGACTGTTCCTCACTCACATAATTAGTGTCAGATCCTATCTTTCCTCGCAATCATCACATCCCTCTTTCATCTCTCCCAGGGAATGTTTGCTTATCTCTCACCACACAGATATCCAAGACAAAGGCATTCTGTGTCCCTTGACATTGCTCCAAAAAAAATAAAAACAGACGTTTTCCAGAAATGTGATTTGGCGTGTGTGTGTGTGTTTGTGTGTGTGTGTGTGTGTGTGAGGCAAGTACATTCACACACACACACTCACACACACACTCACACATACAGGCGTGTCTCTAGGTTTCCTTAAACTTCACACCTTCACACAGGCTCCCTCTCTCCGTCGTGACAAGAAGGATATGCGGGCGCCCCGGGAAAATATTTAGCCAAAGAAATGATTTTCTGAAAAAGTTCTGATCACTCTGGTCAAACGGCCACTTCTTCGCCGCTGGGAGGGTCGAGGGGAAGAGAGAGAGAGCACTGTGGGAGTAACCGAGCCTCGGCACAGACCGGCTCAGTTCTTCCCCAGCTCCGCTTATTTACTGTTTACTTGTGTATTTATTCAATATCCCTGAGAAAACATTCTTAAGTAGTATTTTTCCCCCCCTTTCCCGCGGCAGGCTCCGATGCCTCCATCCACAGACGTCTGTTTGAGAGGGAGAGGGATGGGCCCTGATGCAGAGGAAGGTGAAGAGAGCCAGGTCTGCAGCTCCCCAAGGTAGTCTCAGCAGACACCTTCGCTCATTAATTAACAGGGCCGTGAATGGCGCTCTGTGCAGAGATACAAATACACACTCATATACACTTGCACATACACACATACACTCATAATGTATACACTCATAAAAATACACAAACACACACACACACACACACACACACACACACACACTCATACTGTACATACTCACATAAATACACACACACACACGCATGCATGCACACAGTACTGTCCCCACAAACAGGACAGCACAGCACGTCCTAGCACAATACACAGGGATTAACAGAGTACTGCTGAAGTGTTTGATGGGAGGTGCTGGGA
This sequence comes from Megalops cyprinoides, assembly GCF_013368585.1. Taxonomy (NCBI): domain Eukaryota; kingdom Metazoa; phylum Chordata; class Actinopteri; order Elopiformes; family Megalopidae; genus Megalops; species Megalops cyprinoides. Next base: position 23,430,802 of record NC_050597.1, on the reverse strand, counting down.
CAGGTCACTTTCACATCAATGCAAATGGTTTTGCTGTGACCCCTTACCAAACCTCTCACCTTTAAAATTCACCCTCCCATCCTATATATTAAAAAACCCCAGACAGCTGCTGGAAAGGAACTCTAACAATACATGAAGAGAATGACCTGCTCAGAGATGAATACATGTGTTTCAGATGTCATTTATAATTCTGGGTACATGTAAGTTCATGGGTCATTTGTAGAAAAACTGCCCGTCACACATTCTCTGGAAAAAAAACCTCATATCCCTGCGGATCCTCCGCACCGTAAGCGGAGCCGACAGGAGAGCGATTACCATTAAAACCAGTGCCATATGAGTTCCTGTCTCCCGGGACCACCAAAATCTGGCCTCCTTTCCTGGACCTTCAGAATCGCACTAGAGGGACCCCATTTCCTCTTCCTGGCAGATGACCGGGGAATGGAGTTAAATAAAGTCCCGTCCAACAAGAAATAGCACACGGTCAAGCAGCCAGGGGGGAGGCTGAGGAGGGGGGGGGGATGATTGACGACCCCGCAAACCCCACAAATCAAGATGAATTTCAAAACACGTGAGACGGAGGGGCCGGTGGCACTGAGAAGCAGCGGCGGTCACGCAGAGTCCAGACCGCGCTTGTTTTCCCTTTCTCTTCCGAAGCTTCAGCATCGCCCTCTATTTTTAGGACTGTTTCCCACAAGTCTGCGATTCCCGTAATTACAGTGCAAAAAGAAAGCAAAAAAAAAATCAGCGCTCATTATTTTTATTGAAATCACAATAATGTGCTGTGATTACTGAAAGAGCTGGGTTTGGACATTTATTGCGGCACTTTGGCCATTTGCTGGCAAGCCGGTTGCCAGAGACTGGAGGCCAGGTCCTTATAAGTGGGGGAGGGGGGGAGGGGGCAACAATCATTGTATTTATACCCAAACTCCGTCTCCCAGCATCCTCAGTGGCCATAGTAAATCTCCATGCCAGTAAATGTTCTGCTGGGTAATAAAGGGATTTATTCTTCAGGTAATTGTGAGGAATGGAATCTTGCTCAGAGACAGGACCCAAAGGGCCAGGCTAGCTCCCAGACCTGCTGTTTATTCTGCATCAACCATGTATGAGGGGTACACCTAGGGCTGTGCCACTTGGTATCGTAGTATTGTGTGACCTATGGGCTCTGTGTGCATGTGAGTGTCTGTGCATGTGTTTGTGTGTGTGTATGTGTGTGTGTCTGTGCATGCGTTTGTATGTGTGAGTGTGTGTGCATGTGTGCGTACGTGTGTGTGTGTGTGTGTGTGTGCATGTGTGTGTATGTTCCCATCATCATGATCCCAGCTAAGGCCTGCTTGATTGGCTGTGTGCCCTGTAACAAAGACCACCAAGAATAAATCCCATGTCACACAGTATTTACAGAGTAAATCAAAAACAGTCGATGGACTGCAAGTTCAGTTCAAAATAAATTGGAATCAAAATTGAGGATTCATGGACTTTTACTTAATTGCATCAATTTACGTTTATTGTTTGTTCAACAAAACCTGTGTTTGGCCGGCGTAGCTTAGCAACCTCGCAGTCATCCAGCCGTTTTCTGCCTGGGTGAATGACGGACCATGGGAGCCGGTGGCTATGGTTTCACCAGAGTGTAGTCTCAGATAACCAGTCCGCTGCTCTGGTGGGGCTTTATCTAAAGACATAGAGAGATGGAGTGAAAAAGTGTCACATTCTGTATGGCTATTGAGCTTATGATTTTTTGTGGCAGACATTTGTCCTGTGTGAGTGCACATATGTGTGGGCGTATGTGTGTGTGTGTGTGTGAGCATGCATGTGTACGTTTGTGGTTGTGCAACCGGGATCAGGACCAGACCAGTTTTTGTATAACACAGATAACCAATAACAGATATCAAGAGGGAGTCATATCAAATGTCAAAGAGTATTTTTACAAAGCGTGTGAACAAGACTTCAGGCCTAGCTCATTTTTTGAGATTCAAATTAAGATCAAGCACATTTTCCAAGAGACCCAAGACCACAAATACATGGCAGAACCGCGGCTGCGCCTCTCGAGGGTCAGCCTTGTACAGTACAACTTTGCTTCGCTGCAGTGTGTCACAGTGACAAGCTGGCAGAGAGCCAGCAGACTACAGGGTGGCAATCCTCAAGCTTGGCTGCTGAGAGGTGATGAGCTGAAGGGCTCGCCAACGCGGACGTGAGCTCCACCAATGAGGCCAAGAGTTTCGACGGGCCGCGGTGGCTAACGCCCTCTTCCCAGACACAACAAAGCCCCTGTGGTCCTGTGAGACCTGGCTTAATGGCACCGTTTCCCAGTGATGCCAGGGTTTCCCAGCCTCTGGAGGCTCCCACAGCTGCCCGCTACACTCACCCTGGCTAACAGGCCGGACCTCTCTGTGATCCCCCTCGCTAATCCCTTGGTAATGATTACATGTCTGAACAATACCAACTTTTTCGGGAGGGCGAGGGCGGGGGGGTGGGGGCGGCTGCCTCCAGTCAAGCGAGATGCCAGTGCGCATTCCGAAGGCGCAGCTGTTGAGCGGGTCACAGGGTAGGAATGGAACCAGCCTGGACCGGGTTGCACATACAGGGTGAGCGGTGGTGGCCCCGTGTGAGACCTGGGATGAGTGGCCCCGCGTGAGCCATTGTCAGAACCAGCCATTTTATCCTTTAGAGGGGCAGCAGGAACCTGACAGGGACTGGGTGCAAGGCAGGGCTGTACCTTGGGTGGCATATCAATTTATCACAGAGCACACACACACACACACACACACACATACACACTCATGCAACAGTTAACCTAGTCAGAATTGGACTCTGGGCAGAAACAGGGGCACAAACCATGCCTATTCCAAACAGTCAGAGACCTAGACCCCTGGCCTTAGAGGTGACTGTACTAACCACTATGCTACTGTATTACCCAGGGGTGAGGTAATGCAAAGAAATGCCACGTTGCTTATTTTGCCTCACACATTTGTCCCTGCAGACCACTCTGAGTATACAAGGATGTTTTGGGAAATGTCTGCAGAGAGGATGGCTAAATGTGAAGCAGAGCAGGAAAATGTGAAACCCTGTCCATGTTTGTGGTTGTGAATCTGTTCCCCAAACCCCCCACCCCCCACCCCTCAAACTGTAATCCTCACCACAAACTGCAAAGGCAGACCGTGAAGAGTTAAACAGGTTTGGCGAGGTGAGTTATCTCTGATCGCTTTGTGGTTCAACCTCCCCCCGTTCTCTCTCACCATATCCCCAGCCCCAGCTCCCCCCCCCCCCCCCCGATCCTGCGTCTGATTTGGCCCAACATGTGTTGTGGCTTATCAACACCTCCAGCATGGACGTGGAAACTCTGACCGGCTGCAGATGTGGATGTGAGACGCGGACGGGGAGCGTTCGCACGCCTCGAAAGTCCGCACCGCGGCCTTATCTGAGCCGGCCCTCTTATCCCAGAGAAACCTGGCTTAAGAGGGACTTAATGTACACATACTTCTCACTTCCCATCCCTGACCGCTGATCTGGAAGATTAGGAGCTCCTATCTGACCAAATGGGTTCCCACCTCTTGACTGGATGGCCGAGAGAGAGAGAAGGAGAGACAGAGGAGTGATTTATTTACAGTGTTTGGGAAAGTACCGGACAGAGAGAACCGTTGATAATGCAATAATCACTTCCCAGATAAGTTACGCCTTCGTGCATCATGCCTAATCCCATGGTGTCATTATGGGATTAAAGCATGGAATATCCCCGTGATAATTCCCTTGGAATATATATGTGGTTTTCAGAATTTGCCCTCACTGGCTGGAAGCGTGCTGGGTGCGGCATTCTCTCCAGGGGTTGGTTGTTGGGGGGGGATAGGGGGGAGTCGTGAGGCTTATGGTGTTTCAGAGAGGCCAAAGGAGGTCATGCAGGACAGGTAGAGGTGCAGATGACATTGATGGCCAACTTGCTGAGGGTCAAAGGTCAGGCAATGCACACACTCACACACATGCAGACACGAACCACACACACTCAAGCACGTGCATACACGAATGCACATGCAGAGACACACGCACAACAGACTGAAAGAAAGTGGGGGGGGTTCAAGGTGAATGTTCCGCTGGCTGGATAGCGCTGGGTAACACGGTCTGAAGAGGATGAGGTTTCGGGTGCGAAAGATTGAGAAGCCTTCCCGACCAACACCCTCCCTGGACTACTGCTGTCCCGAGGTGCTGGCCCCGTCAGCCTTCCCCTCAGCTCCGAACACGAGAGGCGAGCCCTTTGCGAGGTCACGCTCCGGGTGGCTGTTTTCTGTGAGCTGTAATTAGAGTTTATTTCAGACATGCTGAGTAACACACTCCAAGGTCGGATATCCTCAGTGTACATTAGAGACGGTTCGAGTCACGGAAAGCAACCTCTCGCTGGCTGCCTTTCCATCTCTCTCGCTCACATTGTCACCATGTTTCCATGTATTTTCCATAAAGATGTGGCTGCACTTCGTACAACCGTGTTATAAATAGAGATTTCTTTTTTTTTCTTCAACGGGACTGTTTGTCTTTTTTTGTAGTTCTTAGAATGGAAAGCAGTTGCACCAGATCAACTAAAGGCCCTCTGTTAAACTTTGTGCAACCAAGAACGTTATTCATCGGACCTCACTCTCGAGCCCGGGTAACTGTTGGCTGTTCCTTCTGCCCTTCGCCCCCACCCCAACTAAGCAAAAGAAACTTATGCAACCAAATTAGACCCACTTCAAAAAAAAGTATCATAAAAATGTGATGTAAACTTCAAGTGAGATCTCTTATATAACTGTAAAGTTGCTTCATAGCTGACTTAGTCTTGGATGGACACAGATTCCCAAGGTCTCTGTATATTTTTATTACTCTTGGAATAGTTTTGGGGTCAGAGAAGCAAGAGGAAGAGAGAGGGAGTGAAAGCAAGAGAGAGGGAAGAAAAGAGACAGAGAGAGACAGGAAGGCAGAGGAGAGACAAAGAGAGACAGAGAGAGAGGAGAGTCAGGGGAGAATGAGATGGGTAAAGAGGGGTGAAGGAGGGGAAGCAGGACTGAGGGAAGGAGAGAAGAAGGGATGAGAAGTGTGGCTTAACTCCATGTGTGAGGCAGCTTTCCAGCCTTTCTCTCCCCTCTGTCTCTCTTCCTCTCCCTTTCTCTCCATATATCACATTTCTTCTTCTCTTCCTTTTTTTACATTCCAATTGTTGAACTTACAGTGCGTATCAGTGATTAAGTGACTTTCTTTTTGGGAACATAGCGTTTCTTTTTCTGGTGACATTATCACTGGAGGGTTTCGCTTCAGAGAGTTATGAAACTATTGCATTTTAAAGGTAAATATGTGGCCTTGGGTTGTTTTATTCTGAGATATTACCAGGAGCGCTGAGGACGTTGGCAGGGGAACAGGGGCTGGGGAGTCAGAGGCAGACTTCGTGCCATTTTCACTGACGCATAAACTTTAAATAGAAAAGCACAGATGAATGAATCTCCCAGTCAGTTTAATCCCTTTTACCTAGATACTCACGCCACTTACGCATGTACTTTCAGTGTCCTCAAAAGCTGCATCACTGTACCGGACAAATCAGCATTTCTGATACAGTGGAACTAGAAAGCCTGCATACCCTTTGAAAATTTCTTGTTTTTGTGTCTTAAAGGCTGAAATCAAGGCAAGTGAAGATATTTTTAGCTTTAGTTACACTTGTTGTTGTAACCAGCAATATCTAAGTGAAAACCAAATGCCTCAGTTTTTAAAATAAGTACAAAAAATTTAAAACTTTGTCTTGGTTGCTTAAGTCTGCACACCCTTAATCAATACAAATTTTCCTAAATTTTTATAATTGCAGCGAGACTTTTTGGAAAAGTCTCTATGAACTTCTCACATCCAGATTTTGCCATTTTCTCCCATTCTTCTTTGCAGTAGAGTTCAATTTCACTTAAATTTTGAGGGCAATGCTCTCTGAACAGCTCTCTTCCAGTCAGTCCAAAGATTTTCAGTGGGTTTGAGGTCAGGGCTCTGACTGGGCCATTCCAGAACTTTGATCTTCCTTTTTATAGCCATCGCACGGTGGATTTGGCTGTGCACTTTGGGTCATTGCCATGCTGAAAGGTGAAATTCTTCCCCAGCTTTTTGGAGAGTGGAAAAGGTTTTTTCCTCTAAAATCTTTTGGTATTATTCATTTTCCCATCTATCCTTACCAGAGCTCACATCTCTGCTGAAGAGAAACAGCCCCACAGCATAATACTGCCACCACCATACTTGACAGTTAGGGACTGTGTTCTTAGGCTGATGGGGCTGTGTTGGCATTGTGCCACATATATAGTCTGGAATTAAGATCAAAAAGTACTACCTTAGTCTTGTCAGACCACAAAACCTTTTTCCACAGGAGATCCTGAGTGTCCTTTTGCATAATTCAGATGAGACTGGATGTTTGTCTTTCTGAGAAGTGGTTTCTATCTTGCCACTTTACCCCACAGCTCAGAATTGTGGAGAACACATGAAATTGTTGCTTTGGGCATATGGTGGCCAGTCCTTGCCATGAAGTCCTGCAGCTCTTTTAATGTTGCTGTTGGCCTCTTGGTGGCCTCCCTGATGAGTTTCCTCCTTGCATGGTCACCAATCTTGGAGAGGCGGCCTGATCTGGACAAAGTCCTGGTGGTGCCATATTTCATCCATTTCTTGGTTATGGTTTTTACTTAATGCTGTCCTGATCTGTATCTTTCAACAATTCAATCCCAGAGATGTTTTGGTAGCTCCTTGTTGCCCATAGATGTTTTCTTACACTGGTGTGCTCTAAGAAGCAAGGAAAGCTGCTGAAAAAACCTACAGGACCATTGATTTTATCTTGAGCTAATCAGAGTTACTTCAATTGGTCACAGATGAAGTGAGTTAGCTTTGGGCATGATTTGGATGGGGAATGCTTAGACCTGAGCACAATAACAGATCCCATTGTAAAGGGTGTGTAAACTTATGCAACCATGTTGTTTTAGTTTTCTATTTTAAATTAATATTCAGTAATGTGTTGGCTTTTCTTTTTACTTCAGTGTTGTGGGTTACCATGTCTAAATGAAAGTGAAAAAGTTTTATTAAATGGGCTTTCATTTCAGGCCTCAAGGCAACGAAAACAAGAAATTTTGAAAGGGCGTGTAGACTCTCTAGATCCACTGTAGATGTGAAGCTAGCTACATCTCTAGACTGACATGTCCCTTCTTGCACATTGGTGCTTTTTGTTTATGTATTTTGGTTTTGCTTTGGTTTTCTACCATGAAAGTACTAGTTGGTGTGTTTCTAAATGCATCTGTACCATGACTATCATATCAAGAATCCTACAATGCTGAGGGGCCAAGCCAGACAGAATATGATTGGAGCGGCAGTGGAGGGGGCTTGGATTGTAACACCTCTGCTTTATAGATCGACTCCATGAATTCTTGATCAGAACAAAAGAAAGAAGATCCAAGATTCTGACAGGGTGGATTTGAACTCAACTTCAGTTTGAACCTTTCCCATGATTCCAGGGGAACGACCCTCCTCCCTGAAATGAGCGTCTGGAGCGGCCGCTGCTCTTGCCAGACCTCAGCGAGCGGATTATCATGTCAGCACAGATGGTTCTGGGTTTGAGGATTCGCAAACAACTCCTAGCTCCAGGTAGCGTGGATGTGGGGGTGTTGTTGCCACATACCGCACGGGTGGGCGGACCGGCGGGTGGGGGAGGAGGGGGGGAGATGAGGCAGAGGCGGTTGGGCTCAGCCCTCCCCTCCAACCGTGAACCTCTCTGGCAACCGGGGCCAGTGCTGAATCTCCCATCGCACCTGCGGGTTTGGGAATAACAAACCGCGCTCCCTGTGTTCCCCTGCGTTGTTTTGGATTCACGTTGATTGCGCTCATGTTCCAACAAGACAGAAACAACCATTTCGAGTACAGTCCGTGTGTGTGTGCGCGCGTGTGTGTGTGTGTGTGTGTGTGTGTGTGTGCATGTGTGTGTGTGTGTGTGTGTGTGTATGTGTGTGTGAGCGTGTGCAAGTATGTGGGCAAGAGCTGGCGGGGAATGTGCTCGTTACCTTAACTGTAATGATATCAACACGATCGTTAAAGTCTGAAATAAACAAGGAGATAATTTATCTGTTCGAGCCCCAGCCCTCCCGCCACATGACTACCACTATCATTTAGTGCTATTAGGCAGCCTCTGGTTTGTTGCTCTTGGTTCCAGTGCTCATGTGGCCTAAGGCCGCAGGAAGTGATGCGTGAGAAGGGGAGTCATGGTGGCTGCATGTAGAAACCAGTCCGAACGTGGGGGGAAACGGCGATACAGGTCTGCAGGAATGTGACTGACGGCGCGATACGTACACATTTTTCGCCGATGGCTGTGGTCTGTGCACGTCGTTGACGGCCCCGCGCGTCAATGTGTTTTTCAGAAGGCTAAGAAATGTCCCCTCAGCCTCTCCCACAGGCCTTTCACCTCCTGCACCAAGGGTCACTGGGAATAGACAAAACAAACAGACAAAACTCAACAGAAAAGGCAAACCACACTGTATTCTCCAGCTTTGCTGGAGACAAAATTTATTATTACGGAGCGATATAAAATTATATATTGCAAAGCAAAAGATGAAGAAGAACCACATTTGGGTTGCCCCACAATTTCCGAAACATCTCATTTGTAACCAAAAATTGGGCTGTACCTTTCTGAACAGTTTTTTTGGAGCTACAAAGCCAACATGCAGGATAATTATTTGACTCTTCTGTCTGAAAATCATTTCAATGAATTGAATATGTGCCCATTGTCCTTGTGTTTTTACTTGTGTTTGTACTCAAAGCAAGCAAGCTTTTTTTAATCAAAATTATGGGGAAAGTTTGTTTGTGAATCAGACATGTGTTAATGAGCACGATAACTATTTAAAGAGCAGTGTTGGGGTTGGCTACGGTCCTTCCCAAAGGGAGTGTTTATTTATGATGTAACCATGTGAACAGTACAATGATTCTCATTAATGTCACAGACAGGAAGACAACCTGCTGTCCCTCCAGTGATAAATCTAAAAATACGCCCCCCTCCGCCCCCCCCCATCCCCCCCAGATTTCCTGGAGCAGTTTTCGGAACCGGGCATGTGTGTCTCGTATCTGTCCCGTCCCATGGTAGGCCTGGCAGGATGGGGAAGCGTCCCGGGGCATGGCGTGGATCCACGGGGCACCGACCCTGGAGCGGCGCTGATCCGCAAGGCCCCAGGCCCTATCTTGCCATCCTTCCCCACATGTGTTTCCTGTTGTTCCAGCGCGGGCCGGCCGCTCCGGGAGTCTGGGCCTTTCCTGACGGACGCGGCGCTTTGTTCGCGGACGGCCTGGGAATGGTTTAAATTTAGGCGTGTGTAACAGAGGCCACTGTGTCGCGGGGGCCTGGGTCCAGACGCTAGGCCTCGTAAAAAAAGCGGCCTCTCGCCCCACTGCTGCTGCTGCTGCCGCTGCTGTTCCTGCACGCTTGTTTCCCAGCCCTCCCCCTACTGCAGGAATGCACTGTCTGTTACCAAGAACACAGCTCAGGGCCTTAAAGCAGAAACAGGCCGTCTGTTAGCAAACAGTTAGCACAGCTCTTTACTGCAGACACACACCGTCAGTTAGCAAGCACATAGCACAGGGCCTGACTGTAGCAAATAATGAGCACTGTTAGCAGTCTGTTAGAAAACTGTTAGCACATACCCCGGGCCCTTCCTGCAGGATGCATTGTCTGTTAGCATGCACATAGCAGAGGCCCTCGCCCCTTGTACTGCAGTGCAACATCTGTACCTATGGATATATTATGTGTACATTGCGTGTTTGTGTGTGCGCTCAGCATTCCAATCACACAGCTCATATGTTTTAACTGGTAACGCGGAGGAGAAATTAAGTGCAGCTTGAACAGTCAAACACTAGAATCTTGGAAATTCCTTTTTTCTATATGTAATTTATGACCCATGAGGAATTTTGCTGGCATAGCTTCTTTTTGTTGTTGTTGTTTTTTTCTGCTTCCCTTCTTCTTGTTACATCTTCATGCTATTAGCGAGACGATTAAACAACATGTGCAGATGTTCATTGAAACCAGAAACAACACATTCGATACTCGCACAGCGATTGGCTGAGCGTCTGGTTCGAAAGGGGCTTATTTGTCTGGTAAAACTTCAATGAAGTTGTTATGTTCGGGGCTTAATTGAAACAGCGTTTGACCGCGGAGCGGATTTTTTGCGAGCGTTTTAGTAGGCCCCGGGCCCGGGTTCCACGCATGTTTTCCATCAGGGACGTGCTAATTTAGCGCTGCGGTGGAGGAGACGGAGATCTCAGCCCTCTCTCCCGATCCTGACACAGCACTTCTCCCCCCTCCCTCCGCTCAGCGGCTGGCCCCATGACATCACAGAGCACATCTTGATAAACGTCAAACATTTTCACGGCAATGAGTCTCAGATGCCGAGATTAATCACTTCCATACGGGAGGCACAGCCCGAAATCCCAATGGAGGCGGGGAGGGAGGGGTGGAGGGGTGGAGGGAGAGGAGAGGTGGGGAGGGGGGTCTAGGAGAGTGAGGGGTGTCAAGTTTAGAAAGCTAGGGATGGAGAGAAGGCAACTGGTGATGTCTCACAGAAAAAGCTCTCATTTCTGGTGCTGGTTGTACTTTTTTATATTTGCATTTTTGAGGGGTTATCTCATTGCATGTGGTCTTTTGCAAAGCTAAAGACCCTCTCTGTTCCCTTGCATCTCCTGTTGACACCCCCCAACCCCCACTCTGTTACCCCCACACCCCCACCTCCCACCCGCTGTCTTTCCCCTCAATCTGCTGTTGGGCCGTCAGGCTGTGCTCCAGGTCTTCCTGCTCACTGGGCTCTGGACTCGCCACCCTCCCCCCGCTGGCATCTCGCAGAACTCAGGAAACAGAAACACGATCTGTGTTTCCATCGCCGCGCTGCTCCCATTCCAGCCCTGGCAGGTTTGGCTTGGCAGGCGTCCAGCCAGCTGCCTGTTTCCCCACTGCATGGGAACATCCTGCTGACTGCACAGGGGTCCTCCCCACCCCCACTGCACCCCCCCCCCCCCCCCCCCCCCCCCCCCCCCGCCTGCCTCAAGCCAGGAGTGTCTCTCGCATACACATACACACACACGCACGCACATGTGACCCTGGCTGACATGAGAGTGTACCAGGAAACAGTGCACAGGTAAACGACACGTATCATATGATGTTTCCTCCTGGCCACAGAAGGCAAACACAGGGTAATTCTGGGAATTCTAGTTCACAACAATCCCCTGTAAAGCAGGGGTGCCCTGCAAATGAGGACTGCAGTTTCTGTTATACCGGAATCACTCAATCACTTCATTCAAATGGTACACTGAAGGGCATTTTCCACAATAGGCAGTGACATCTTCTACATTGGCCTCACTGTCACCACGTAGCTTTTCTTCTCAATGCCAAGCTCAGTGGGATTTCTGACTTGGTAATTTCTATGCAACCAAGAGAATAAACCATCAGTAGTTTTGCAGACTCACTGACAGACCGGTCCAAAATTGCATGCACTACACAGCCCTAGTCACGTAACACAGTGTGGCAATCGTGGCTGTCGAAAATGAATTGTTTCTGTTTCTATTTGCTGAGTCAGTTTAATGACTTTTCCAAGCTCTGAAGTAGTTGGTCATCAAAAGATGCATTTAGCTGGAAAGATGGTTTGACTGCAGACTTCCAGGAATAACATATGGTGATACACCTCACTTGAAGAGAGGGTTGGTCAACCAAAGGACTCACCATTACTTTGAGTTGGCTGCAGTTGCACATGCAAAGTCCCCAGTGTAGTTTTACATGTAAAGTCCCCGTAAGGGAAAATACAGGGGATATTTCTCCACAAGTAAATGCAGGCCCTATGAGAAGCATGTGCAGCCTCAGGCTATCAGCTTTGTAAAGGTCAGAGTCTGAACGTGCTAAGCGACCAGTAACCGAGTCAGGCGTTTATGAGGGCGCCCCGCTCTGCCTTTCAGCGAGTGTGTTTAAATCCGCGACCGTTGCTTGAGCTGAACCGGCCAGTGTCGGACTGTACTGGGTGTCCTCAAGACTTCACTGCTCTAAATGTCACCACCCAGCTCTAGATGCCAGTCCCGATACCCAGATGTTCCACTGAGGGTGTGTTCGGGTGCGAATAGGACCGGGTGAGTCCGTCCACAGCAGTGCCTGACCGAGGGCAGCACTGATGCTGCCGCGCTGGTCCTGCACATGGGTGTTAGGCTCCTGACAGTGTTTTAAGAAACCTTTCATCCCGAAATCTTTCACTCCGGCTGATCTCAGTACAGCGCCGTTTAGAGGATTCTGCAGGATCGTCACTCATCACAGAGGCAGAGCTGTATGACTGTCCCCTGTCAGGTCCCCTGCATAGAGAGCCGCATGGCATTCCTGCCATTCAGAGCGGGCGCAAAATTCCAGAGGAATGCGATCGAGTCTGAACGATTTCTCATGCTGATAAGGCCACAGTGCAACCGTTCAGCTCATAGTGGTGCAGCTAGGTGAAGGGCGGTGCGGCGCAGCGCAGCGGGTGAGCAAATCAATGCCCTCTCCTCCATCGGGGGCATCGTGCCACACACATTTTGTCCCCTGTTCGCACCGGAGTTCCTGAAATTCCTGCCCTCCACTGTCACACGGATCAAACCGTCGTCAAGTCGCAGGGTGCGACCACCCAGGGCACTGAAACCAGCCAGTAGAGCGTGTCACGGGACCAGCCCGGCTCTCAGACCCCTGTGTCTCTCTGCTCCCCGTCTCACCTAAATACTCTGTCTTCACCCCCCTTCTTCCCCCATGCCAACGGAGCACCACCTGCACCATCGCTCAGTCACAGCACCCACATCTCTCACCCACACACACACACACACACACACACACACACACTTACATGAACACGCATGCATACACATTAACATAGACACAGACACACATGCACACCCACACACTGACCTCGCTAATATGGACACACACACACGTGCACTCACATACACAGACTCTCCGTCCAGCTTACCCAGCACTGCCCACTCCTCAGAACAGAAAGTTGACAGACTGCCTTCAAAAAGTTGCTTTAAGCTGACAGAACTCATTGTATTTCAGGCTGGGTGTCATCCAGAGGTAATTTCCCTCATTTTACTCATATTTTCCTACGTCTTTCCTCCTACACATATAACTGCGTGTCAACTTCCTTGACTGGGGTGAAGACAAACAATGTTGATCAAAGTGTATATAAAAGGCACTCGGTTGCTCTCACTGTCTCCACAGCTGGTTGTCACCGTTGACTCCGCCAGCCCTTCTGTCTACGTCTCACTGGATGTGAAGAGACAGACAGGCAATCAGAAGAGAGAGAGAGGCAGGAGAGACAGGCCAAACATCCACCATACCCTTTCAGTCAAAGGGGCAGCGGAGCAGGACTCTTAGTTTGCTTCTCCTCATTTCACCATTAATCACCACTAAAGTTCATTTAATCCCCCTCTGCTCCCTGATTGCAGGCCGGGCCTGTAACCAGACTGTATTCTGCGCAGAAGCAGAGATTAATGCACAGCGCCGTCACCTCTGACCCGCCCCCCTCCCCTTGATCGTTCTGCTAATTGATTATTGTTGATTGGTCTACGTTTCCATGCACGGTACCATGCCTGATCAAAGCGTTCCTCAAATTAATCTGTTGGAGTGCATGTCAGATTAATAAATTCTTGTGTGTTATTACCAAACAATGTAAAGCAAGGGATTCTGGGGAGGGTTGGTGGGAGAGTTGGGGGGGGGGGGGGGGGGGGGGGTGACCCCGGGGTGACACTGGGGTTAGAGGAAAAGGACCGCCCAGCAATCAAGAGAGCTCTGCCATATTTTCTTCTCCCTCTAAAAGAACTCCTTGTCCCATATAGTAAAAAAAGTGTGTTCAAGATAAATATTGTTCCATTAGTGGTACATGGAAAAATGGAAGTCACACATGCGACTTGATTTTCTCTGGCAGAGGAATGATTCATGACAATAAATTAAAAAAAACCTCGAAAGCCATATTTCTGAGGGTACGCGGTGTTTGTCAGGTAAGCCAAAGGAGTCCCAAGGCAGGGCAACGTGTGAATTTCGTTAGAATGTTTGATTACGCAAAAATAAAGAGCGGGGGCGTGGGCGCCTCGGGGAACAGCGGAGACACACTGGCCCTCAGGTAAATCTGCCCTGTCAGTCTCCTTGGCAGTTACTCCGCGCCTCATTAATCAATCTGGGAGAGGAAGGAAAAAAGCGAGGGATTGTGAATGAAAAGAAAGAGTTGACACAGCAGTAGTGTGGGGTGGGGGGGTGGGGGTGTGTCTCTGTTTGTTCTCTCTCTCTCTTTCTCTCTCTCTCTATATCTCGGGGGCACCACTGTAATGTGAACTCTTTGACCCTGGACACACCCTGGGTGTCACTGAGTGCGTCAGGGGGATTTAGGGGGTCAGGCCCCATCTCCAAAGATGGCTGAAGTCCTGAGGGTGATCTCAGTTTTCTGGAAAAGTTCCTTTGTGAGGGGTCCTATACAAACACTCTAACACGTATTTGTAAGAAGTGTAAGGATGACGGTTAACTACTGCAACCCCTGTGAAAATACTCATAGACTCACATGCTCATGAATGACTGTGCACTATGAGGTCATTTTGTTGAGCCATGTTATTTTATGTTTGTGTCACCAGCATTGTCACTGATTACTCTACGTCTGATGAAGCCTTCCTCAAGTTTTTGCAATCTGTCAGTGGAGTTACGGAGCTTCTCAGAACAGCCCCCTCCCCACCCTCGCCATTCCAAGAGGGTGTCTCCACGTTTGCCAATGCTGCCCCAGTTTCGATCTATTTTCGTCTCTGTCGTTGGCCATGTCCATGTGAGAACGCCACCGTTCGATTTGGCGATTGTGACCGCCGCTGATGCTATCCAGCTTTTTGTCATCGCAGTGGGGCGATCCTGGGAGGCGGCGTGCTCTGTTTGGGCGGCCATCTGTGACTCCGAGTTTCCACAATGACATCGTTACTGGATTGTCTACGCGGTGGGCGTCAGCCCAAAAAGAACATTGTGGAGCTGTACGTGTGAGAGAGATTATGATTGTGCATTAAACAACTCTTTAAATAACATTTGTAGGACTTAAAAAAAAAAAAAAAAAAACGTAATGCCTGTGACCGTATATAAATGTTCTCTGGAAAATGATTCCTCTTCTTGTTGTTTACACAAGAAAAATAAACCTTCCATTTGAGATGCCTGGTAAATAACAGCGTGGAAAGGAATGAGCAGTGCTTGTAACAGCAAACATCTGTCTGGCCTTTCATAGCAGCACTGCGTTCAACATTTGTGCACATTATGCCACTGCAGTGGCCCAGTTCGCTGGAGAAGCGAATGTCACGTTGTAGCACGTGACAATACAAACTGCACTCTGTTACACTGTATGAGTTTTTCGCTGCTTCTCACACACATTTGCATTAAAGAAAGGGGAATGCGTGTGAGGGAAAGATGGTGAGACTACAAGAATCAGTGAACAGCCTGTGTGTGAGAGCCAGGGAGACAATTAATGAGAAACAAGAGATATGTGATACTGACAGTATGTTAGAGACAGGAGAGTCAGTGAGAGAAAGAAAGTGCATGAGAAACAGTAGAGAAACTGTAAAAGAGGGGCTGTATATGTGAAAGAGGAGAGACACAGTGTGACATAAAGACACAGTGTGTGTGTGTGTGTGAGAGAGAGAGTATGTGGGAGACAGGAGATATGCTGCGAGAAAGACAGGAGAGGAGATGGAGAGCTAGTGTGAGAAAGAGAGAGACACGGCACATGAGAAACAAGAAAGAGACGCAGTATAGAGAGAGACAGTATAGTATGTGAGAGCGGTCGAGTATGTGTGAGTGTGAGCTCAACTGTACTGTTTCAGCAAGCGTCTCTCAGTTGTGTCTCATCACTGCCTCGATCCCAGCTAACAATGCAGTGGCAGACTGGCCCAGCTCTCCCGAGTAGGCCAAGATCCAAGGCCCACCTCAGGGCAGTGGGTTTAGTGCCAATAGCCAACAGCTAGCGGGTATGATTAGGAATTCTCATGTAGATATTTTACTTCAGGATTTCTGTTTTAATTGGATAAGATGGTTCTGTGCTTCCTGGCAGTTATTTTGCACCTGCTTATTTACTGTGTATATTCTGCATGGTAGTCTGTAATGCTGTATAAAATATGCCCTTCAGGTTTGAGAGAAAAGCTGGTTTTGGAAGATATCTACATCAGGAGGCTTGGCCAGCGTGTCTGCATTAATTGGACTGACCTGAAATCCTTGTTTATGTATTTGCCATTCAAAAAAATCTCTGTGAAGAGGCTCATGGAAAATTTCTACTGGATGACCGCTTCAGATTACAATGATAATTGTTTGTCCGTCGTAACCATAGTTATGCGAACAAACAAAATGACCGAGCAACTGATGTCGAAGCAAATTTCGAGAGATAAATCATTTTAAATAGCAAGACAACAGAAACAGAGCATGATGGGATGATGACAGTGGGCAGGAAAAAGTCACACTGTAGTTCTTTCCACCGTGAATTCCCAGCTTCCCAAGGTGAAAGGAAACGGCCCCAGCGTGTCAGCGGCAGGCTGCGATCAACAGTTTGTCACTGCTGTCTTCATTAGGGGCTACTTCAGGGCAAAGCCTCGACATCTGGTTACCCCTCCCTCTGGAGATAGCATGTTCGGGCAGAATGAAAAGAAAAGAAGTGGGGTGAGGGAGGCCTGGGGGGTGGGGGGGGGGGGGTTGACGATGAAACGGGATTTCAGCGCCTGCGATTTGCACCTGGCCGTGGGAGCGAGAGAGCGCTCTCTGATTTATTCGCGTCCCGCTGATCCCGGGGACCCAAGCGACTTCCTGTCCGTCCGCGGGGCTGGACAAAGGCCAAGGTACACCTGAGGGGCCCCCGCGAACCGAACGGAACATCTGGGCGAGCCGCGGCGGGGGTCCCGTAAGATCTCGGCTCCGGGAGCACAGAGTCACAGGCGCAGCGCATTAGCGCCGTTCCCCCCGCTTCTCCACGCATGTCAAGACGCGAAAGTGAAAAACGATCATTTGCCGTGATATCAAAACAAGAAACCTTTGACATTCCTCTGGTTGTGTTTTCCTGGAGGAGACGTTCAACTTTGACCCCCCTCGGGCAGCTGGAGGGGAGAGACATCCACCCCCCTTACAGTCCCAGCATTCAGAACAGCTCAGTGCTGAACACCCCCCCCCTTTCTTTTTGGTCGCGGGTTATAAAATATCACGTGAAGATCCAGCTCTTTCAGCAACCACCATCACTTACATACACATTGCACCGCCATGCAAATGCCTTCCTGTTTATGGCAATATAAACATGCCATGGTTTACCACTTTTATTTACTGTATACCCCGTTTCCATGACTGCCTTCCTCGTTTAAAAAAAAAATGGGGTTTTTATGGAGCACATTTTAAAAGCGCCACCATAAAAACAAACTCACTGCAGGCATTTACAATACGGGTTACACCTATATTGTGTTTCAAATTAATCACCCGTCTAACAGTTGTTATGAATTGAACACACACACACCCCCCCTCCTTCCTCTCTCTGGGAGTTTTCTAAAAGTAATATGCAGTTTCCTGTGTGTGCTGTCGCTCTGTGTTATGGAAAAACGCTGAACTTCCACAGAGCCACACAGTACCTGGCCCGCAGAGCCCGCCCCCCCCCCCCTTTCCCACTGGGGGGCCACACAGGAACGGTCACGTAGAACCCCCCACACACCCCCACCCCCGCCACCACCACCACCGCCCCACTGCGGGCTCAGCCAGCGCCGTTGCCCTGGCCGGCTGCTCTCCCCTGGACGGAAACGGTGAGCGCTGGCGCGGGAGGCAGGCCGTGAGAAAGCGGAGGGTGGCGGAGGAGCCGAAACAGAGCAGGGATTGTGACTCCACGGCTCTTTGTCGGTGCTCCGCCGTGTGTTTAGCGCCATGGGACGCCGTTCCTCCTCTCGGGGGGAAAGATGGGGGGTGGGGAGGAGGGGGGGTGGAAGGAGGGTGTGGGAGGGCCGGGATTCTGGCGAGCCAGCTCTTGCCGCGCTCCATTTGCTGTTCAAACCCGGCTGAAATGAGAAACACATGGCGGCTGTTTTTCTCCTCCGCGCGGTGGGGTTAATCTATGTTTCCTTTATGTGTTTTCCTCCCTTTTGATTCGAGCTGTCCATGCAGAACGGGGGGGGGGGGGGGGCGACGTTTCCATTCGGAAAAATAAACAAATAAATGAATAAATTAATAAACACAGTCTCGCGAACAACAACATTCGCCGCGCAATCCAGGGCTGCGCCGGTAATCATGTTGTGTTTGGCAGGTCTTGAAGTGCCTGGTATAAAAAGGAGGGGGTTGAAGAGGGGTTGGGGGGGTGTTGGGGGTGTGGGGGGTGCAACAATGGTAACAATGTGGCGGGTTAGGCAGCAGTGTATGTTTGAACCCTGGGTGATATTTCAGATGGTTGTAATTTTCATATTAAAGTAATGAGGAGTTCTATCAGAGCCTGAGACGCCAGCTGCAGATTGAGGGTCTGCACAGCTCTATGGTGAGGTGGCCGCGCTTCGCCGTGGATCGTGCCTGCAGAGAGAGGTACGGAGGGGCACCCGGGTTTGGGCCACTTTCCCACTCTCCTCTCTTTCTCCCACGCTAGCCCAAGAGCTGCCCTCCCAGCAAGGGTCGCTTGTTAATGGCCCACATCCACCACCACAGACCTTTGGAGCAAGCTGCGCACCCATTCCTTCATCATCTTTTGTGGGTCCCTTCTCTGACTAGAACCCCCCCGTCCCCCGTCCCCCCGTCCCCCGTCCCCCCGTCCCCCACCCCCTCTGTTTTACCACTCCCTTTTTACAAGGTTGACAGCTTCTGTGGACACTTCACAATAATAATGTGTACGCTGTGCTGTGTAACGGAGACCATCCCAGAGCAGGAACCGTGCTGATAAGCAGCCATTAGCCCCCCTCTTGACATGTGTCGACAGTTTTTCCCAGAATGCTTTCAGTCCCTCCGTCCCCCGGGTTGTTTTCTGTTTGTTGTGATGGCATACTCTCTGAAGCCGAATCCCTCCCTTGGGATTTCTCGCCGTTGTTGACACAGTAACATTCGCGTTAAGCGTTCTGTATTATTCTTTCACTGCCACGTCCTAATATAGACCCAGTTTTTGTTTCCATATGATGGGTGGTCTGTAGCTGGACTAGCCGGTTCAGGAACTCGTGTACCGTTCTGAGCAGCCTCAGAGCAGCCCGGGGGGTTTGTGAGTACAACCAGGGATGTCTGGCAGCTAAAACTCTATTGTCTCATCTTGCAGGGACAAGGCCAAAAGCCTTTCCTCATTTGTATCTCTTTCGAAAGATTTATTGGGAGCGTAGAAAATCAGCACCATTAAAAAGGAAAGTCTTATTTTGTGTAGCTTCGGTTGCGCTATTACTCTTTCTCAGGCAAAGCCGGTGGCTCCCTTCATTGGCCCTTCGGGCCCTCCGTGTGCTTTCTTTTGGATGTCCACACAAACCGCGAGGCGTTGTAGGCTGATAATGCACTCCCAAAGTCCTCTGGCTTTCGCCAGTCTCGTGAAACAACAATTTGAGAGCGGGAGCACGGTGCCAACGGTGGGGAGGGGTCAGGGGGGGATTACCTATATTGTGCAAGTCAGTATGTTTGACAGAAACAAGCTTGGCCTGAGCGGGTCCCTGCTCAGAGAGCTGAGGTGGGGTTTTTCTGGTGCAGAGCTGGAAGGGAGGGGGGCTGCTGGCTGGGCCTGTGTGCTCTTTGTGGTCACTGGAATTCAAACCACGCACACTGAGAGGTCTCCTGCCGAGAAGCAGCTTGGGGGGGTGGAAGGAGGATAGCGCTGATTCAGACAGGTTAATGGGTCTGCACGGGGCTGGGTTCTGCGGGGGGAACGGGACTCTTTTAGGGATGAGTTTAACAGGCGAGTCAGGCCGGCAAGAGCTGGGCTCCGAAAGTGAGTCCGGCTCAGAGAATCTGGACTTGGCTGATGAACCTAACTGAATTCAAAGTTTGTTTCAGCACACTTAGATTCCTGCCTGGAGTTGAGCTGGATGTAGAACTGGAGTTGTAGCTGAAGTTATCTTTCCCTTATTTATTGTCTGTTCTGTGCAACAGCTTCTCATTTTATGCAGCCTGTTCATAGTTAGAGTTGTATTCATGTATTTGTTACCCAGGAAATGCATGAAAACTGCACATGTGTGTGGGCCCACATGTGTGTATGTGTGTCTATATGCATTTTGTGCATTGCTCTGTGTGTGTGGCTGTGCATGCATGTCGTTGCATGTTTTTGTTTCTTAATCTATGTGTGCTTGTGTGTTTGTGTGTTTGTTTGTGTCTGTGTATGTATATGTGAACGTGTGTTCATGCACGTGTGTGTCTGGGCATTTGCATGTGCACACTAGTGTTTGTGACTATATGCATTTTTGTGCATTCATCTGTGTGTGAGGGTGCACTTGTGCATGTGTGTGTGCATGCTTGTCTTTGCACATTTGTGTTTCTCCATATGTGTGTGTGTGCTTGTGTGTGTGTGTGTGTGCCTGTATCTTCGCTTGTTTGTGCATGCATGTGTTTGTGTGTGGCTGTGTTACCTGATCCCTCAATGGCATCGGCACGTATGATTATCCCCTGTGGTTCTGGCCATTCCAGTTTAACCTAAAGAGCCTTAGATGATTGACGCGCCACGGTCTAAAGGAAGGGGAAGAAGATCTGATTGACAGGAGCAGTATCAGGTGACTGCTTATTACACCAGAGGAGCGCACTTGGCCGCACACAGAAAGGTGGGCCAACCGGTTCCCTCTGCACGCACTTTTCCTCTTCTGCTTTTGGTTTAAAAACCTGCCTCAAGACAGCCTCCCCACTGATAGCACATTTGCATGTGTTTTCATACAATTTCTGATTTAAAAGTTTATTGTTTTCATTACTCTCACTTAATTGCTCTTTGTTACTCTCGCTATATTTTTTGCGGTCAGACTCTGGTAGAGTATTAACAATGGAGGGCAAGTTTTCCTGGGCCGTCGATACGACCTTATATATTCAGAGACTCTGGTAGCTTCTTTTTTAATAGTAGGATTAGTGGTGTTCGAATGGGATTAAGACACGAGGGTGTGGGAGAGGGGGAGAGGGAGAGAAGGAGTGAGAAATGGAAGGAGAGAATGATGTGGAGAGAAGGAGACAAGGACTGAAAGAGAGACAGCAAGACTGAGGTAGTAGAGGTAACTGCTCGAGAGGGGAGAAGGAGAAAGGTAGGGGAGAGGAGAGACGAAAGCAGCTGTGAGGAGAGAGGAACAGAAGAATGAGAGTCCAGGGAAGAGAGGTGAGCAGCACCAGGGAGTGAGGCAAAGGTGAAGAGGGGGAGAAAATGAGAGAGGAGGGGGTGAGGGAGAGCTGAAAAGAAAGGGAGAGGAGGAGAGAGAGGGGCAGTGAGAGAGGTGGAGAGAGGGAAAGGAAGGAGAGAGAGTCTGGGTGAAAGAGAGAAGGAAAGAGAAGGGGGAGCCGAGGTCATTAAATGCTCAAGCTTCTTTATCCAAGGCACATCCGCGGGCTCCTCTGGGAATTCCCAGTGCTGCACGAGAGTGAAAGAGCCGGAACTTTTATTTTTTTTCACTCCCCTGTTTTAATGACTGTGCAGATAACAGGAATCGAGGGAGCCTTCATGCCGAGGAGTCTGGCAGGACCCTGGAGGCAGATGGAAATGTTGCTTGTCCCCGAAGCAGAAAACACATAAACACTAACACTGCTTTCTGCATGCAACTCTGACCCTGAAGGGGTTAAACAAAAGAGCGCATTTAAAAAAAAAGGCAAAAAAGGATTAAGAAAAGCAGTACGGCTCCCTCCCTGTTAGACGCTTGGCGTGAATTCAAAGCAGAAACCGCACTGCAATCACCTCTCTGCACTCACCCTGGTTCTGCTGTGAGCCTCGTCTCCTTGGTCATGCTATAAGCGCTCAGGTGAGTCTCGTTTTTCCTCGTTATGGGTTCGGCCCGCTCAGGTGAGCAACTCTGCAGTCTCGCTTACACCGCCGGCGCACACGGCCCAGCACGTCCCCACAAATCCGGCCTTGTTTTTCGACACCGCCCTCGGTCCCGTGTCAATATTAGTTTTGGCATATGACCCAGGTGTTTACCAAGCCTCTTACTCAATTCCAGGCATAACACCGCTTGCCAAGGTGTCAGCGATCTGTACCGGTGAGGAAGAAGAAGAAAGAGAAGCAAAAGAAGAAGAAGAAGACGCTGAGAGTGTTGTCGAAGCTGTCACCTCATTTCCTGTTTTCGACAGAGCTCCCTCTCCCTCCCCTCACGCAGACCAGCAACAAACAAGCCGACCCCCCTCCTTTCTAATAATGTCCCCGTACAAAAACGCAGCCCATTCTGGGCCCAGTTTAAAAATAGCACCGAGCTAATAAGCCTCTTATTCCTCTAGTGAGAGCAGTGGGTCAGGGGGCCTGGTCGCCCCTCCTGCCGGGGCCCTGCGTAAACACCGCCTTGTAGAAATTTGTTTTTGTAAAATTAGACGCGAACCACATCCGCCATGATTTAATCTCGACCTGGACCTCGGGTGGCTGGACAAACAAGCTGAGTGGATTCATTAAAGACAGACTTTCTCCGGTGTCTTAAAGGTGCAGCGGCCGCGGCAGGCTCCCAGCGCCTCCTAAAAGCAACTCCCAAGGATTTATTTGCCCGCCTCAGAGCGGAGCTTCACCCGTCCCTCCTCTCATCTTTAATCGTGAGGTTCAAGGAATGAGCCGTTTAAACAACAAATGGCTGACCCGCAGAGCAGTTCATAACTATTATTACGAAAACAAAGACCACCGCTGCGGACGACGGCAAGCTTTGAGAACCTGAAGCTCAAGGGATCTGCCTGCATTGTTTAAGCATCGCTTTGCCAATGGTTTCTATTGCGTTTCTGTTCTTTGTGAGCCAGAGGGTAGAGAGACACAGAGAGAAAGGTTTCATGCGTGGGCGACCATGGGTCGTTCTCTCCATTTCAGAGGAATGGGAGACAGGGCCTACAGATTCTGTATGCACGGTTCAGTTAGTCAGCTGCGTGGACGTAAAACTGAGAATTATTCTCTCTGTCATTGTTGAAGCTAAAAGTGTTCTGATTTGCTGGCTTGCTATGAACATTCTTCAAGGGGCATGGTCTAAGACAGAACATCCATACTCAGCGTAGGAAGGCAGACAGCACCATAACCTCCTGTTACTAACTGGAACCTATTAGATGGTGGATGGAAGAAACACTGGAGCCAAATAGCTGGTCATGAGAACGCTGGGCCAGTGCTTCGACCCTGTGCTGCGTGTGCACCCCTCAGCCACCCAAACTCCTCTCTGTGTCTATTCCATAGTACCCTGCTCCGCTGCTCTTCTGTGTTTAAATCCATAGCACCTCATCCCATCATGCCGTGCTGCATGTGTACCCGCCCTCTGTTCTCCGGCGGCTTCCTCTCTTCCCAGAGAAGCGGGTGATGACTCAGTGGGATCAGGGCGGTTATATAACTGCCTCAGTAATAACCTCGGCACTCCTTTCCCAGCGCAACGGCTCATTATTCACCCCAGCGTGTTTGGTCGGTGCGCTCGAAGTGCCCGGCCGCGGAGATTCCTGGCAAGCCCTTCAACAAAAGTCAGAGCATATCCTGTTGTTTAAAGGCACAGAGCACATTGTTTGAGTGTCTTATGCGCAGCCTATAGCTGAGTAATGGAAGAACTTTTTGACTTCTGGCATCTGCAGTAACATATGGCATTGGTGACATCTCTCCTATGACATTATGTAACTAAGACAGAGCATTTGATTTGTGGTCAGTCATCACAGTGTCAGTATAGCAGGTCATTGTCTATTTATCATTGCATACATTGAGACACAGTGAAAGCATACGATGCCAAGTGTGAGTGCAGGGCTTGCAAAATTTAGTGGTATTGAGTTTGTTAAATTGAGGGAAATTGACTTTCATGCTTAGCCTAGTGCCAGTGTGGTGGGAGGAAGTCCTCCACAACCAAGAGGAAGTGGGAGTAAAGGCCTCTATAAAGTTGGGAAGGATGGGGGTGGGAGAGATGGAGAGTTAGGGGAGTGAAACACCACTGACAGCGTATGGGGTGGAAAATGGGAGCAAGCATGGCCCACTGGTGTGGAAGTTCCCAGTATAAGTCAGAAGATCCTTTCTCCTTGTCTGTGGCGTATCTTGTTTTCTCAGCAATTTCCTCCTCAAAGGAATATGGTAGAATCCCACATGCCCTGGTTATCATGTGAGGTGAGAGAGTAAACAGAGGAAGCCGAGTGCTGGTTTGTAAGTTCTGCTTGCGTGTCCTCTGTGGTTCTCAGGCTGATAAGGGTAAAGCGCTTTTCCAGCTGAGTCTGCGGCTGTCCATCACTTGCAGTTCCATCAATGCATGCTGGGATAACTGTTGCATGCAAAGCCACTGTTGCATGCTGGGAATTGCAGTCCATCCTCAGCGAACAAACTAACAAACAAACAAACAAACACTCAACTCTTCCGGCTCTTCACTGTGTCAGCTGAAACCGGCAGTGACCATAAAAGCGTCTCGCCGCTCCACTACTGCTAAATTACAATAGGTTTTTCCACAAGATAGCCAAACAGGTGGCAACAGTGCCCACTCCGTTGCCAAGGAGCTGCCAAAGAAACAAGTTTCCTCAGGGCGTGCACAAACTGCCTCTGTAAACTCAGCCTTGGCAGCTGAACGGACTAATTTACTGCAGTTCACCTGAGAGCACCACCCAGCAGCTTAGCAGCCTAATCCACAGCGCCGAACAATGATGTATACAATAAATAAAGCATAACTATTTACATCCCTCTCTTAAGCCATCTTAATACATATATGGTTTCTTATGCATGGGGTAAACATCTGACAAAGGAGGCCATTGTGTCTAAAGAAAAATAATCCTTAGGCAAGTACAGACTCAGGAAGAGGGTACTGTTCAGCATTAGGAGTTTCCTCTCAGTTATCCATCTGTCATTAGACACTCAACGGTTGCAGTACATTGGTTTCGTGAATAATTACATTTTCAGTCTTTATAGATTTCAATTGATTTTTTTAACTTCTGTTTTTCCATTTTATGTCAGAAGCAGTGGCGTCATTAGGTCCGATCATTCGGGGCTACAGCCCCAAATATTTTCACCCTGAAAAAGGAGTTGTTTATAGCAAAACAACAGACAGACTGTGTAAAAGTGTGGAACTTGACTTGCAGCGTCCGAAAGTGTGATAATATTTATTTATTATAAAGGTAGATATAACCTCCCCAACCTACTGATGCTGAAAAAAGACAAGCCCCAGGCAAACTTGACTTAGCCCTGGATCTTTTCAATAGCTAGAAACGTCCCTGGTCAGAAGCACACTGGACAGTATTTTTAATATCCACTGGACTTTTTGAACATTCTTATTCTAACAGTGTTGCCTGTTCCATTGCTATGCACAGCAGTAGACTGTAAATATGATTGCCCAATGGAGGTAACAGTTTTGAATCCACCCAAAAGGATCTGACTGCTTAAAGCATTACTAGTATTCATACACACTACTAGTAGCATTTGTATTTGTAGTAGTAGTATTTGCAGCAGTAGTTATATCTAGATGTAGTAGCACTAATGCTTCTAACAACAGTTGTAACTTGTTAAAGTAATAGTGGCAGTTGTTACAGTAGTTATAGCACACAATGTTCTTGCACTTTCGCCCCCAAACCCTGGAAAAGAAAACAAGTGGAAACTGACCAGCTTTATAAAAAAAAAAAAAAAAAAAGGTTTTCATATGAAACCAACCCTTAGGAACATAATTTCCTCAGCGGTCACTCAGAAAAGAGGGAAAACTTTGATTTCCTTCACGCTGGAAGTGATTGTGCATTAATGCATTGACAAGGAGGAGCCCCGGCAGGGAGGTGGTGGGAGGCGCTCGGGCTGGTCTTCTCGTTTTCTCCTCGCCTCTAACGACGCTCCGAGGCCAGCTGACCCGTGGGACCACTCGACAGTCCGCGGCAAGCAGGGCGTTCTGGTTGGCTCGCTCAGACACAAACAACAGCTGAAATAGTTCGCAGATGTTGATCAGCTAATAAATTCTTCATAAAGTCAGCAGCTATTTGGTGAACCTCAAAGAGGCACTGTAAACCTAGACCTTTCGGGGCTTTTTTTTAGCATTCCCTGGATCCTTGGTAAGCGGCCATGGTCTTTAACCTTTTAGATGCCAGTTTCATCCTGTTAACCAGGAGTCTCTTTCCCTGTCTATCGTGGCACCCTAACATACTAGCATCTCCCAGCATTGATGCAATAAAAAACAATTCAATGTTATAGACAGTTAATATCCATCAAGATGCTTCACAAAGCTTGGTGTCCAAGCACCCACACATGTGCACAGATACATGCAACCACAGTTGCACGCACATGTACATGCACATACGCACGCACACACGCACACACACCACACCTGGGGCAAGAGTTTTCTTTGTCCCAATCACCCTTGCTATGGGGTCAAAGGGCACGGGTCAAAGGGTGAACAGTCCTGCTCACCCCATATAGTTCTGCCCCCATCCCACTTTTGTGCTGCTGTTTTATACATACAAGCACATGTTTATAGGCAACCTTTTAAATAAAACGCTGTGGTTTGCTAAAATATTCCCATGACACCAAACCTCTTCTGTGGGGATGTTGGAAGGCCTGGTTTTCCTCATGCACCAATCAAACTGGGATCTGCTCCCACCACACCCCCTCATCCCCTCCTTCCTACCCAGTCTAAATGTCCTTACCCCTATCCCCCCTAACCCTCACCCCAGCCCCCCCCCCACACACACACACAACCACAAGCAGTTCTCTCTGAGAGTGTCAGCTTATGTAAAGCCTGTCTGTGGACGAAAAGCCTGGGTGACATTAAACATCGGCACTGGGAACGTGCAGTGTAAACAAGGCGAGTTATACGAGGCAGAACCATCAAACACCCGGCACTTACCAGCAGTCAAAGATCAACCTCTGTTTGCGAAAGGTCAGGGGTCGAGAGATGGAGAGAGACAGAGGGAGAGCGAGGGAGAGGGAGAGGGAGAAGGGAGAGAGAATCTGGAGCACAGTGGTTGCTGTGAGCCGGCCAACTCCACAGCTCTTTCCTAAAGTGGCCCAAATGGATCTCAGAGTGGTACCAAAAGCAGGACAGCCAGGAAGCATTGCTACTACAAAAGGTCAAAACAGCAGTAAGCTACGTCTGAGACAAAAGCGTCGGTGCTCGGCAATAGACCTCACAGCAAAGGAATGTTCTTAGAGTTCCAGCAGTTTCCATGTCAGGTGTTGGCACTCGCTGGTGCATATTTGAGGTTGGCATTTATGCTCTTGAAATCAAAGGTTTTAGATCATGCTTTCCAGGCCTAGTCACTTCCTCTCTATCTTGTTGTTTTCTGATAATAACAGGTAATATATTTCAGAATTTCTACAAAAAAGGATACTTGTGAACATATCAAAAATGTGGATTGATGAACTTTGACCCCTTGTCAAAGGACAAGGCAGTCTTTATGTTTTTAGTTTTAGTAGTTATACTTTTACGTATATTTTACTCCTGGCATTTCAGTCACAACCCTTTGGTGTTTGTGTACAATTTGTGAGCGATATATTTAGAGGGGAATGTTTATTTTCGTTTTTTTTTGGGGGGGGTTCTAGCTGCACCAGTTCCAGTCTTCATTTCTCACGGCTGTAAAAAGAGCGGGCCAAGTGCTTGTCATCTGTTAGCTAGCAGTGTGCACACTCACCCCACAGAACACATGTGTTCTTAAAATCTTAAAGCCGCACTTTTGGACCAGAGCTTGAGGTGTATCCACTGCAAAGACACAGGAAATTACACTGGAATCGGGAGTTTATTAAGACCCAGGTTCAAAGGGAAGGAGAAGGGCTACGTATTTATTCAAAACTCGAACGCAATGTTTCAGATGGAATCCATTTAGAAATCACACATCTTGGACACTCAGAATTCCCAAGCATCTTGTAAAAAGTTATTATATTTACTAATAAATCAATACTTTCTGTCCCCAGTCTCCAGTGCTTTCATAAAAACAGTTCACTGGTCATTATGGTTCATTTGCCAGTCATGGAAAGGTGTAAAAAAAATAAATGAATGCCATGTCTGTTTTGCTCCCAACATGTTCAGCACAAACTACATGAAATAAATGAATAGGGAATACATGTATGACTCTGAGACTAAATGAAACGAGTTATGAAAGAATATATACCGTTTCTGCCTACCACCTCCAAATACTTGCTCTAGTGCTCTGAGTCTGGCCTCTAGCTCTCACTCCCTGATTATATTCCTGGCTCTGACCGTTAGCTCTGATTCCTGGATTTTGAATCCTTACTGCTCGGAAACCCTGTTTACTCTGTTGGATTACAGCATGATTTCTCCCCGTGCAGCTAGTTCAGCAAGTGAAGGAAATAATGCACTTATGTCTGCTTAAACT
This sequence comes from Megalops cyprinoides, assembly GCF_013368585.1. Lineage (NCBI taxonomy): Eukaryota > Metazoa > Chordata > Actinopteri > Elopiformes > Megalopidae > Megalops > Megalops cyprinoides. The sequence goes on along the minus strand of NC_050597.1, from coordinate 23,402,415 downwards.
CAGACTCCCTCAGACACTGCAATATCTCTGCATAAAACGCACATGCGTACGCTGATAAGAGCGATTGAGGAAACCAGGGATAAACCGGGAGACACGCACACACACATAAACAAACATAGAGTATAAACACACACACACAAGCACATGCATTCTTCCTTGCAACCACATGCACATACACGGACAAACACCCATACTGTCACACACAAATGTACACAGACACAAATTATACCCACACACATGCACAGACGCATGGTTTTTCTCTCTCTTTCACACACACACACACACACACACATACACATAGCTCTGTACCGAATGACATAAAGCCTAGATTTAGGAAAAGCTAGCAATGATGAAAAGATAGCAATGGAGCCCTCACGAATCCGTTGTTCTAACAGAATCTCAGTATGACAGTATCTCAGAGTATCAACCAATACCTCATGAGCAGCTTTACAACGCAATGAGCAAGTCTTCTATTTCCTTGTTACACTATAGTAGTAGATTGCCATTACAGAGCCTCTCTCCCCCTCACCCTATACTCATTTCAGCATGCATAGAGTTAAAGTTAATCTTAAAAACAGATCTAACAGAAGCACATTGTTTCAGAGATAAGACAGACTGAAACCGAGTCAGTTGTAAAGTAAGCTTTAAAAATATTTTAAATGTGCCCCGCTGAAAATAGTCCCCACTTCAAATGAAATGTTCTGAGAGCTGATTATAGTATAGGTTTACGGGGATTATGTATTTCAGGGTGGGGGGGGGGGGGGGGGGGGTGGGTGGGCTGGGGGGAGGGACTCAATTAACAAGAAGTTTTGTGTGTGAACAGCCCAAATCCTCTTGTTGTCCGACTTCACACGACGGAGAGCATGAGGTTAGAGACACAGACGCCGAGAACATTCAGTGCTGGAAGTCTGTGAATAGTTTCGAAATTTGTATTTTTGGCAATTGTTTAAAAAATTCAGAATGAGACATGGCTATCAGGCATATTTATTTAAACTTCTTTTCTTAATTGAGAAGATTTAGAGACTTATCTATTGCCAGAGAAAACATGACCAGCATGTCCTGAGTTTAAACACAATTTATTTATTGCAATATTTTACAACAGTGAGTTTGCTGTGACTCTCAGAAATTCCTTATTTTATCCATACTGTATTTGCTATTACAAAATGACTAATGAAACATGACACTAAAATTGTACTTTTCACGTTTTAGTCTTTTGCTGTTACAATATAGAAGCTGTTATCTGATATGAAAGTATTTATCAGTTTTAGCAATTTTGAGGGTTTTGTTGTCATTTTTTAAGCCATGCTTCCAAAATTATAAAAATACAACACGACACAGACACACACACACACACACACACACACACACACAAAGACAGGCATATGCACACATACACACAGCATAGAGTCAACATTCCATCAAAGCATCACATACACACACCAAAAAAAAAAAATGCCATAAATGTTTATGTTCCATAGCCGGCGCGCAATGCTAACAATTTAGAGTGGGATTACTGCTAGGCAGGAAACCATCTGAATTGTGAGCACACTGTTGAGCTCCTCAGCCTGTGACAGAACTGCACAGTCTCCTTGTGTTTATGTCCATGAGATTAGGCTGAGTTCATCCACACACTAGCCTGAAAGTGTGTGCATTCAGCTTAACAAAGCTTCATTTTCCAGAACAGTCTCAATACGTGCACAGGTTGTGTGCTTGCATGTTGGGGAGTGTGTGAGAGTGTGTGAGTGTGTGTGCGTGTGAGTGAGAGAGAGAGAGAGAGAGAGACAGATGGAAAGAGCTTGTTGTGAGTGATTTTGCTGGGGGTTACATTTGTATGGAAATCTTCAGGGGTAGATTTCCACGATGGCCTCTTAAGCTGGATGCGTTTCTGACAGATAGGCAGGCCATGCGGGAGATTCAGAGAAAGGAAAGCTGGCCTGGTGCTGTCATTTCCTGAGGGGGAGTGAAAACATCGCTCAGCTCCTCTGTCCAGACTTGTTCAGGGGCTTATTCACCGTGTACCAGGAAATTGCGCCATTCTTGGGAAAAACCACACGTTTGTTTGTAGCTTGTCTCCAGTGCTGGCACTCAAAACCACAGACGCATACAGAGCACAGGGCTCGACAAGTGCCCCTGAACAGGTACCGCTAGGACAGCTGATGAATTGCTTTGTCTATTTTTAGAGATTACTGCCAAGACGCATTGTTCCCATCGGCCTCTGAACCTTTGTGCGTCCCGGTGACGCTTCCACAGGTTTTTTTTTTATTTCGAGCGGTTTCCTGTTTACCGTTGACTTGCTTATAAAAGCAAGAGGCCTCGCTGACGCATTGTGTGTTTTTGTTCCCGTTAAACGCTTCTTGGAGACATTAGCGCCAGTCTAAAGTTATAAAAATGTAAATATTAACAAAACCGCCAAACAAGGACGGTCGAATTCTTGAAACAGTGCTTTTTGTGATTATTATTATTGCCTTTTGCCTTCGCCAACAGCAGCAGTTGTGACATTGCCCCGTGAAATGATGGCAAGAGATTTGATGGTGATATTAAAAGTAACGCAAATAAACAGATAAAGGAAAAAAATGCCGGACAGTCATATGAGAGACACATGTGAAGGGTTTGTGTAAATGATCTATCTAGCTGGAAGGCACGGCACTAAGGGCCATGCATATCCTTTGACCATCACCGCCCTGCAGAGCTATGAAGGTAGAAACAGCAGACAGAAGGGGATGTGAACCTGACAGGAGTCACACCTGTCGGTCACACCTGTCCAGGCCCAGATCCAGAGAGAGAGAGAGGTGCAGACTCTCACCATGTTGTCTGCATTACCCAAAAGTCTCTCCTGGGGGAGGACACGGGGGGAGGCGTGGGCAGAGGTGGAGATCAGGGTCGTGAATCACTTCCGCCCCTTTCTTCCCCATGGGGGGGCAGATCCTCCTGGATCCGGACGTGACCGAGGCCTCTGACACACATTCCGAGCTCCCGCCGGAGGAGGCCTGAAGGAGTCAGAGCGGCCGAAATTACACCGGGGGGAGAAGTCTCACGACACACGCTCACCCCAGACATTCCCCGCACTTGGACAGTTACACACAGGGAATCAATAACAGAGGAATTTTTAGTTTCCTCCAAGGAGCATTTATGTCCCTTCCTCCTCTCTCGCGCATGGATGTTCACGTGTGTGTGTGTGTGTGTGTGTGTGTGTGTGCGCATGTGCTTCTGTGTTTCCATATTATCCAGAGGATATTAAATAACCAAACCGGCCGGTCATATTTATGGTGAGAATCACAGCTAGCATCTTAAGTGCGGGAGCAAGATTAAGCACCTTCCCCTACTTGTTTCTCTTAACATGCATTAGAGTGCTGTGTGTGTTTTGGTGAGCCTCAAGCCAAGAGATGAGATGTTTAAATCAGAGATGAATTATTTGACTGCTGGGGCTATGTCATCAGCAGCCACCCCAGCTGGGAACACGAGGAAAAGTCCGCATAGATGAGTTGGCTGTTTATTTAATCTTTTTAACATAATGACAGATCGTGTAAATGTGGAGTGGATCTCCTGCATCAGACAGCACTCACCGTTGGAGGATCCCGAATTGGACCTGTGATGCTCCATCAAATGCTGCAGTGCTGGGCCATGTTGTTAACCCCCCCCAAAGGTTTTGGGTAGATGTGCGTGCTGCATGCTAACCACCATCAGCACTGCTGTCTGACACACTCACATGCTGTCAGTAAGAAGGCCCTTGCGAGAGCCGACTGCTATTTACTTCAGTAAAAAAAAAACTCAAAAAGAGTTCTTTCAAGAAAATTTCAGTGATCCACCCATCTGGAAGAACTTTAAACGCCGTTCCTGCATTTTGCCAAAAAGGATCTGTTGCGGATGGCGTTCATTGTAACGCAATGACTGCAAGTGTGTGCTAAGGGGGGGTGAGCGGGCTGTGGGAGTTTGTAATGAGCTTCCAAGTATCGATTGATTGTGAGTAACGCAATTACGCCATGTACGTGGCAGCCATTCGTCAGGTTGAAATAACAGCGGTCGAAAAACCACAGATGTCAAGGTTTCGAATGTTGAAATCACAGCGTAACGGAAAGAGTACAATGCCATTCGCCAAGGAGACAGCCGCGCCAACCAAATTCTGCCTTGTATATTGTTCTATCCGAAATTAACCGCGAACGGTCATGTTTATCCCCCTTCCTGGGCGGGCACGGGTTTGCCGGCCCTCCCAGCCAGCCCCCACCCCACCCTCCAAACACACATTCTCACACACACACACACACACTCACAGTGTGTGTGTGTGTGTTTGACTGTGCACTCACAGTCAAAAGTCAGGCCAGAGAAGGTCAAGTACACGTCTGTGCAGTGCACATATTCACACACATGTTCACTCCCCTCAGAGGACATGTACGCATGGGTAGGTCTCACACATGTGCAATGCCATAGTATCGTACTGCCCTGTGCTGCCTTGCATATTCTCCATGCAAAGTGAAGCATAGTGCCCAGCATATTGTTGACGAAACAACGGGCTCGGCTGGCCTTTCTATAATGTAAATTCTTGTTGGTGTCAATTCATAACTTTTAATAAGAGGTGTTTATTGCATTGTCTAATACACTTTTATATTGTTTTCTATTGTGCATAATTACGTGTTTCTATACTTAGGCTTTATATAGTGCATTTCTCCAGGGCCAATGAAAAACGGCCAGCTAGACAACAACAGCGGGTATTATACATGAATCGAAAACACACGTTTTTACAACCTGCACCAGGACAATTTCCAGGAGGGCAGATAGAAGAAAGCCTTTAAAACTCTTAATAATACCGTACTGTAATATAGCTTTTGCCGCGCGGAATACAATGCGCTCACTGTGTCCGTGGCGGGAGCTATTTTTAAGCGGAGCAACACGTGTGTGTGACCGGCCTTGCAGAGCGTAGCGGGGACCTGAGACGGAGGCGTGAGCTTTCGCCAGTGTTCGCGTGAGAGGGGCCGCTTTCGCCCGCCGAGTCGTTACGGCGAGCGAAGTGACCCATCGATCACAGTCACAGACACGCACGCACCAAGGGGCGCGCCCCGCCGAGATGCCACCTCCCGCAGTTACACCCCCTACACCTCCCCGCGGTGCTGGCCTTTAGGGTCCTGGGTCTGACGCCAGAGGGCGAGCCGTTGGGGGCGTGTTTGGCGTAAGGACCCCAGGTGGGTGGGTGGGGGTGGGGGGGGGGGGGGGGAGCGAGGGTCCGGGAGCGTGCATCTGGTTGTGTTTAGCGGCGCATGCGATACGCGAAGGTAGCACTCCGGCTCTAAGGGGGGCGCAGAGACGCAGAGAGTGCTTCCACACGGATGTGGCCGCGCGGTACAGAATGTTCTTGGCCCCGGGCCAGAGGGTGCAGCGAAAGGGTTTCGGGTCCTCTCGCCGCCAGACGGAGATTGATGGCAGGGCTCTGACAGGGGAATGAGGAAAATTCTAACACCCCGATTTCCCGCTCTCCTGACGTCAGTCACAGGGCTCTCGCCCCGGAGACCCCTGTGTGTGGTATGTGTGTGCGCACACACGTGTTTATGTGTATGTATGTGTGTGTATGAATATGCCTATCTGCACACATTCATGTTCCTGCAATGTGTGAGGGTGCATCTGTGCTCTGTCCAACAGTGTGACTCAGTTTGAGTCAGTTCGAGCAGAACACATGTAGCTGTGGTCTAAGCACTTAGTGTGTAAATACAACTCATTCTGTATTGGGCATCAATGTTGGGCATATATCCAAATTAAAAATCTGAATTAGTAATATCCACACAGCATAAATAAGACAAGCCTGGTCGGAGGTCTGACTCAGGATCTGAGCCGTTTTCATGCTCGGGTTTATTCTCCTAGAGTCTCTGAATGTGGGCCAAGCTTACTCAGGCCTGAGAGTAACCAGGCCTGGACAAACAGCTTTTATATCCCGGGGTAATGTTGCCACAAGACCTGTCCGAGGTGAGAGAATGGTGGAGAAAGGCTGCCGGCTGCTTCACTCAGCGGGAGAGGTGTGTGACTGGGACTTTTCCCCAATTCATCAAACTTCACCGACCTGTATGGGTATGAACCGCGCCCACGTTTTTGGAAGGCTCCACTGCATGGCAGCGTTGACGGTGATGTCACATCGCACAAGGAGTTAGAATCTGGGTCCTTCTCCTTTGAGGACAATGTACTCTGTGCTGAGCAATGCTATAGTTCTGTCCTGTACATGCACATGAAACGCGCACTCACACACTGACACTGGCCTCTACAGTTATCCCGCTGCTAATTGCAAGTTTATTTGTGCTGCTCTCGCAGTTCCATGTTTTCAGTAATCAGTGGCGGTGTTGTGTGCACTGATTGCCCTGTGCTAATGAGGTCTTGGTGGAGTTTCCTCATCGCGCGCGCACGTGTGTGTGTGTGTGTGTGTGTGTGCGTGTGTGTCAGTGTGAGCGAAACAGGCATTGCTTTCCAGTCTGACCTATTTCACCACCCCTCCCTTCTCACACACACATCATGTACACACACACACATACACACACACCAAGGTGGAATAACCACAAGCAGTTCCCACCTACCCATCCATCAGCCCCCAGCCCCCTCGCCATAGACAGAGTCCCCCATTGCCTCCACACACAGACTGGAAGTCACTCTCATCAGAGCATTTAGTTGCCTAATGGGTAAAGAGTGAAGTACATCCATTCACACACACTGGTCCATGGAGACGTGTGGTCACTCCAGAGCTCCACACTGCCATGCCTGTTTCACTCTAAACATGTGTTCCAGGTCACACGATACCCCCCGGGTCACACGGGTGTGCGGATGGGCAAAGTGGCAGATTGCACCAAGATGTCATTGGCTGCTCTTACTGAGGGAGAGTCAGAAAGAGCTCAGGGAGAGAGAGAGAGAGAAAGGGCGGGAGACCTGAGGGAGAGAGAATGAGAAAGGGAGGGAGCCCTGAGGGAGACAGACAGAGAACGGGAGGGAGACCTGAAAGAGAGAGAGAGAGAGAGAGCCTACATTTTCCACTTTTGTCATACTTAGGCTTTAGTCACTGGTGTCTTTGTCCATGGCCTCCAGCGGCATGGGGTTGTGGTTAAGGTCCAGCGTGGGGTTGTGGTGAAGGCCCTGAACTTGTAATCAGGTGATTGCAGGTTCAGATCCCGGGCGGGGCTCTGCTTTTGTAGCCTTGAGTGAGGTACTTACCCCAAAATTGCCTCAGTAAATACACAGCATGATAAGTGCGTAATATGTACAAACACAGGTTGTCTTGCATGAAGACATCTCCTAAACAAATAGATAACATGTCGTGCATGCTGAGTAGAATATCCCTGATTTCCCAAACGCTGGCTTTACACTAATGAAGGGTGGAGGTGGGCATGGCTGTTAACATGTAACCATTCACTTAGACTGAATCCGCATTCAATGTCCCATGTCAAGAGTTTCAAATCCCTGCTGCAGATAGAGCCGATTTCAAAATTCATTCTCCCATAGAGCATGAGCATCTCTGGTGCACATGCGTTCTCCCAGTCCCAGCAAATAAATAAATAAACAGAGGTCAGGGCCCACGCCAGCGATCCGGCCACAAGGGGGAGCTCATATACTGTGGAAGATGGCAGAGGACTCAGCAAGGGGATGCGTAATTATCCTGTTATAACACATCCTGTTCTGAAACAGAGAGACACAAACCAGCAAGATGGGCGATAAGTCACTGCTTCCACCGGCGCTGCCAAAGCGAGGAAGAGGGTTCGAGACAGCCTTCTTCGGAAAGGCAGAAAGATTGCAAAGATTACATTACGGCCTAATTGCTCTCCAAAAAGTACTCTGGAGTACTATCTACAGCCCAATCTTCACCCAGACCAACAGAATGCACAACCACAGAACTACAGTTCACGTTCCTGCATTTTCCTCCAAGTTTTTTTCTCTCAAATGGTCAATTACTAACAGCCTTAAACACATGGTGATTGATACCAATTACAGCCAATGATTGTTCCAATTAAGTAATTAGGAGTTTGAAGGAAACTGAGACCAGGGGATACTATGGCTGTCTAGAAGTAGACTCACCCAGCCTGGATTGTACATGAATGGTTCATGTCATGTAAAACAAGCACTGAGAGCTTCAATTTCTCTCTTTCTCTCTGTCTCTTGTTGTTTGTTCGGTATTTTTCAGGTTGGTTAAGGTGTTCTCTTCTTTTTGAGTTTGGTTTGGTTGATGTTTCTTCCCATGGTTGTTTGTGGTTTTTGTAACTTTTAAATATCTAAATATGTAGATATGTAGATACTATCTTCTTCCAGGTGTTTGGAAACAAATCAGTGAAATAAATGACTTTCAAAAGTAAAAAAAAAAAAAAAAAGTTACCGCTCTCTGTCTCTCTTTCTCTCACATTGAATCAGATCATCAATTATGAGAGCAGGCGTCTATCTCATGGAGGTGTAGAGCAGTATCATCCTGTCACTTCCCCACTCCTGTTTTGAGGAGGTTCAGAGAGAGGCTGCAGTGGCCCTGGGGGCCTTCTTCATTGTGCCTCCTAAACACACCCCAGAATCAAAGTCGTAGTATTTCCCAGTGTCAGGTTTGCATTCGCAATCTCCTGTGTGTGTGTGTGTGTGCGTGTGCATGCATGCGTGCATGCCTGTGTGTGTGTGCCATGCGTGTGTGTACATGGGTGTGTGTGCATGGAACAATGCCAAAGAAACCATCAGTCTGAGTTCCTCTGCATACCGTGTGAGCCCCAGTCACGCTTGATGTGTTTTTATTCTATACTGTAGCATGGACATTCCAGCACGTGGTTCCTTGGGTGGTAGAGCTGGGGATCACATTACGCGCTGCAATCAATTGCACAAATAGAGGTTCCGTTTATTTTCTTCTCTCTGAGTTCTGATGTAGGTGAGATTGGAGTGGCCCGAGCATATTTAGAGTTGTAATGAAATCATTAAAAAAACAGCCTTAACCTGCTCTCCAGAGCTACGTTTTTTAATGCCTTTTTAATGTGCACAGCTTTGTCAGGATGTAGCTGTTTTAGGTGCTGTAGTAGGAGTCAATAAATCAGCTTCTAAGGAACCACCTCTCCTTGTGTTCCCAGCTCTCCGTGTTTATGTGTGTGTGTTATACATCTTCTTCATCCTCCTCATCATCTCATCACTCTCCCAGTAGAGCCTAAACTGCCAGTATTGCCCAGTCCTGCCTGCCCTCCCCACTCTTACAGGAGAAATGCATCACAGAGTCTCTGCACTTAGAAGGGAAAAGCATTGCAGGATCTCCTCTTACACACTCTCAAATACATCATATCCTTGGGTTCAGCTTTCTGTCTATTTTGAAATCCGAACTGCTGTTGGCTAGAGGTAATCTGAACTTTTGCTAAGATTTCAGAAAATTTAATTGGCGTTGCGGGAGGGGGTGGCAGGCAGGGTGGAGAGGTTAAGGGAGTGGAGTGGTCTTTCTTCCTGATTGGGTTATTCACGGTTGACAAGTAAAAAGGATTGTTCAACAATGTTAGTTTCTCTCACCATCTTACATCACATACTGCGGCCATGACGCAGCTCCTGTCTGAACTTACAGCCATGCTGCACTGTTACAAAGGCACTACCCACAATCCACTGCTCTCCCTACCACTGGGACTAACCAACAAACAAGTAAACAAATATTTCCACCGCGCTATCTTCCCAGTTGGGTCTGCAGGTAAGCCTGTGATCAAACACACCTGCAGAAAAGTCGCATAACACACCTGGCTGCCTCGTTGCAGCGGGCGCAAGTTAGAACCAAGCCAAACGCATCATTAATGTTGACCCAGTGGCTAACCTGGTGCGTCTCGAGTAACTGAAACTCTGAAATGCGTGTTTGCCTCTGGGAGGTGTTGGCAGTGTTGGTGTTGGTGTGTCAGGGGTGCGTTTGTGCACGGCTGACCTGGAGCCTGACAGTGCACAAGGAGTCTCTGGCAAGGCGCTCGTACTGTTTGGGGCCGTCGCTGTGGTAACATCTGGAGCGCAGCCCCGCCCCCGGTGCCCGGCGTTTCGGCAACAGCTGGAGAGCGCATTACAGAACATTTTCGCCCATCACGTCCGCGCTGTGAAAAACGAGGGTGTGCTGAGTTCTCCTCCCCGAGATGAGAGAGGCCACTGTTTCTCTCCCCCCTACAGCTCAGTTACCACTCCATCTCGGTTACAGGAGGAGGGGATTCCTGCCTACAGCGTTCTGGGCCTGCAGGTGGATGCAGGTGGATGGGCTGACACAGGCCCAGTGTTTAGAGCTCTCAGGTCCCGACCTGTCGGGGGCCGTCCCGTCCCGCCACCGGGCCCCCGAGGTACAGCCCCGTCTCGGACGCGCTCTCATGGCAGAGCATAGTAGTGCCGTTCAGGCCGCTGTTTGTTTTCACACACGGGGCTCAAACTCCGAGTAAAGGTTTGGGGGAGAAATGGAAGGAATGACAGTATTTGCACATCCACCCCACGTTCAAGACAGCGAAAAAAAGAGGCCTCCCTAAGAAACTGCAACAAGAGCAGCCTTGCTTTGGTAGGCCGCACTGGTGACTTCCCCCCGGCTGAGATAAGAGGACTCCTGACCATGATAAGATGACCTGAGACTACTGAGATAATGAGATCAAATATTTGACAAGTTCAAAAAGCCCCAAATGGTTTCGCAGGCCAATCAGTGTTTAATAGGCTTCTCCTTTAAGTTTTAAGTTTAAGTTTTACTCGTTGATGGTTGAGATAACGAGAAAAATAACGCCTCGAAAAAGTTTCACTGTGTGTGAATTCCATTTTTCTTTCAGATTACAAGAAAATGGAACTTGTGCTGTGTCAGCTTGAGAAACCAAAATTGCAGAAAGCAATTTCACAGTTCTTTCTTATGTGAGAAACTTATATATAATATAAGTAAATATAAATAATCAAGCATTTAGCTCGCTTGCTAGCTATACATAAATAGCGAGTTAGCTAGTTTGTTAGTCATTGAAATCATCATTTAAGCCATAATTATGATACACTGCAACATTTGTAGTTTGCTTGCTATCTGACCAGCTAGCAACTTGGATGTATGTCATAGCTAGCTATGTAGCTAGCAAGCAACTGTAACTGCCTTGCTAACCTCAAATTCCAGCTGATCATTTCCAAATTTATTTACATGGAACACCATGCAGCCACAAGTTCACGTTGTCCTATGATTTGTTAGAAAAATAACTGACAAGTGGGTAATTAGGAACTCTCTGCCCACAGATGAGGGCCATACCTGCTAATTATCTTTGTCTTGATCACAGATGTCAACAAGATCGTAGTCATGACTGACACATGCTTATTATGTGAGGTTTCTGCTACCGGGACAGTAAGACTGACCAAAGGAAAGTTGCAGCCATCGTAGACATTGAAGACAGTGTCCACTGCACAGATTCCTCTATGTGTCTGTGTCAGCAGTTTGAATACGCAGAAGGTATTGACTTATCCCAAACCGGACAAGGTGGCTAGGTGCACTTAGGAGGGGGTCATGTGACCATTACAATCTGCTCTCCTGTTTGTCGTTGGCGAGCTGTCAACAATCACCCCTGGGTGTGAAAGACGTGCATTGTGGGAAAAGTGTGTTCGCGTATGCCCCGAAACCTGATAAGAGGCGGCGCGACACGGTGGTGCTAGAGAAGAGCCAGCGCTGAAACTGACCTCAGTACCTGCCCCGCAGGTCGAGGGATGACATCTGAGCACCGCTGAAATGTCAGATTCAGAGTCATGAGAACAAAAAAAAAAACAGAGTCATTAGAGATTACATCATAGCCCCCACAGCGGTGACCGCGATCATTAACTCTGCAGTGACGATCAGTGACTCAGTGGCCTTGTCTGTTATTTCAGTCCGATGCAATAAAATGGTCCGATCTGAAAGTAAAAGTCAGTGCCAGTCATTCTGTGTTTTTTTGTTAATAATACCGTTCACAAGGCACTATGGTTTGGAATAAGCTAATTCCCGTCTATGAATGACCGCTTACTTCCCGCCCAATCCCAGGCTTTCCTTGACCTCTGAAAAATAAACTTGTGCACTCTTTAAGCACACACATACACACACACACGCGTGCACACACTCTCTGATGCACAAGCACATGTGCGCCCACGCACACACACACACACACAAACACACACACAAACAGGTTGCATATGCTCCCATCATCCGCAAGCGCAAAATATTTGAATCCAAGAATAAAAAGCCAAACAGTTGGTTGGTACCCCTTGATTGTTACCCCCCCCCCCCCCCCCCCTCCCCGGCATTCACAACTGAAAATAATGCGGCCCACAGACACATTACATTGTGGGGGCAGGGAAATAAACATGTTTGCTCTGTGTTAATCATTCCCTGGGCCAGTCCATCAGCCCTGCCAGCTCCCTGGCTGCCTCTCCTTCATTAAAACATTAACCAGGACATGCAGACAATGGCTCCTGTGTTCCCCCTGCTTATCTGGGTTTCTCTGCCCTGAAAGAGGGGCCAGTGTCCCTGACTGTCCCCTTTCTGTCCCGGCTGCATCCAGCTCAGCACCGGTGAACCGCGAGAACGGGACCTGAAATCAAACGAGAGAGAGCCCTTTCGTCCACCGCCTCTCTCTCTCTCTCGCCTCTCCCTGCTCTCCTCTCTCTTTCTCTGTCCTTTTCCCTTCCCGCTTTCTTTCTTTTTGCAGCTCCCTTTTCTCTCTCTCTCTCTCTCTCTGCCTTCTCTCCTTGCCCTTTCTCCCGCTCCCTCTCTGCTCTGTTTTTGCCTTTCCTTTCTTCTCCTGTTCTCTTTTTTCCCTCCTGTTTGTGCAGCTTTTCTCCCTTTCTTCTTTTTCTCTCATGCCCCTGCTCTCTCGCCCTCCTCTTTTCTGCAACTTTTTTTCCTCCTCTGCTCTCTATCTCCTCTGCCTCATTTCTCCTATTTATGCTGATGTCTGGTCTGGCGGTGGGAGTGAGAGGGAGTGCTTAGCAGCTGCTGTAGTAATAGGAACAGGGAATGCTGTTGTAAAGCTGTTAAGTCGTTTCACACAGTATTTATTGCAATGAAATGGATTTAGAATACATCTTTACATGACGTTGTTGTTGTCTGAACACACTGGGTGCTTGCATTTACATTTCATCTCATGTTCATTATGCAATAGCTCTACATATATACCTTGTTGATTCCATACTTGTTCCATGTATGTGTCCTGCAGTGCTGTTGTTAGTTTGATATTTGTTGTTGCCACTTTGACATTGCATGCAAGCACTGTGAGAGACGCTGGAAGCGGAGTCTAATTCCTTGTATATGTAGAAGCATGCATGGCCAATAAAGTCTGGTTCTGATTCTCATTCTTTGTGCCCTTGTGTGTTGATGTCCATGCCTTCCTTGAGTGAGGCATGTTCACTTTCTCCATGACGCAGGTTCCTTGATTTTAAGGCCGTGGTCATTGTCCCTCTCTCACCTGTCACTGTAAATCAGGGCCCTGTCAGGGCTGAGGGGCATCTGAGCGCCTTTTTCTGGCCCAGCATCGGACACTCACTGCGGCGGGGAAATCAAAGGGGTCCTGCCGCTAGGCCGTCCCTGGGGACGCACAATGATCACGTGCGCCCTTGGCACCCCCGCGGGCTTCAAAGGCAGCCATCGACGGCGCGGGCAGAACAGGTGGGGTGGGGCTTCGCCTCAGTCTCCCGGAGCGGTGACGGATGGGAGGATGAAACATTCTCTCCACGCTGCAGCTGGTTCGCTATCAGTTAATAAAAAAGGAATTAAAGAAATGATAAAGATACTTCCTTATTTCTGTCATATATATCCTGTCTGCCCCCCCACTATACCAATGCCAATGTTTTGCCCCCCACCCCCCCACCTCACTCAACATATGCCCCCCCCCCCCGCAGCCTCCGCCCGGCCACACACTGCAGGTGTGATGTGGCCACAATCCTCGTCTCTCAGAGCAGCTGTGGTCCAATCTGTCACTCGCAATCTTGATAACCTTGCCTCGCAGTCTAAAGCTTGACGTCGTGCCCATCCGTTGGTCTGCACCGCCCGGGGGCTCGGGGGGGCACACACGCAGTATTGTTGACCCTGTCTCTGATGGCCAGCGCCCTTTGAGTTGCACAGGAGGGCGAATACATTTTGCCAAATCTTTTTCAGCCTCTGAGCCAAACAGCATCCACTCTATACCTGCAAGCTGTGTTTACTGGGTGCAGTATCTGGGTGTAGCCTGAACTCCTGGGGTCCCTCACATGTGAGTGTCCTCTGAATAATCCTTCATAAATAGGGATGACGTCAGAAGAAACCAGGAGGCAGCATGATCCTGTATCAAGACATCAGCACACATTCATGATTCATGGTTTTCAAACATTGGGTCATTTTCAATCACTGAACACCACCTCCCCCCCCTCCACCCCAGTTGTGAGTATACAGGAAAAGAGCTCCTCATAGAGATACCCATCATTGCTGGGGGTACAGGAAGTCAACCTTTGTAGAGATGACTAATAGTGCTTAGGATACAGGATACAGGTTACAGAGATACTCAATATGAGACAAGTAGTGAAGGCCTAACAGGAAGTCACATCCTTCTTTTATAATGGAGTCACCCAGGGCATTGCATCCACCCAGAGTCCACCCTCTCTTCTCCTCCGTTCTGTGTGGCCATTTGTTTTGCTCCCACGTAGTGCTTTACCTTCACCTCCAAAGGCAAATTATAGCGTACAGGCCCGCCAATCATGGCAGCTCCTTTTCAGAATTCCACCAATCACAGGTTTCACCTCCCTTTGCCATGCGGTGTTCAGCTCAAAGGTGGTCATTTTCTCCTGCAGCCTGTAGTTACATCTGTGGGAACAAGACGTTCGCCATCATGGCAGCCAGTTTGCCCCCTCCCAACTCCAGGCTGAGGACAACGACACTTCCATAGTAACATAGACACCTAAGATTTCACGTATTACAGAGAAAAATCTATTAAAATTAATCTATAAATATAAATACAATGTAGTCAATTTATTAATAAAACATATAAAACAGACATAATGTACAGGTAATGATTTGTTCATTTATTCAGTTAATTAATTTGCTTGTGTGTTTACACTTTGACTACTAGAAAATACAGGATATTCACAACTGAAATGAGTCAGCTTACAAAAACCAAAGCTTACAAAATCACAAGGAGAGTGACTCAAAGAAATTCCTTTTATATTTTTGAGCTGAGAGGGCACCACTCATACTCCTACTCCTACTTCAGCTTCCTCTCTATAAAAAGGCATGATTGCACCTCAGCAGCAAAAAATAGGAATCTTAACTGGCAATAGCACTGTTAAAAAAAAACAGGGTCGTACAAACAGAGCCCTGATGGCTGTTTTCGAAAGTCTGCAAGGCGCTCCTCTATAGCATGAGCTGCTAAAAGACGTAGCATATTAATCATTTGTAAGTACAATTCACGGTCCTCCGAAATTACAAGGTTGTCAGTTCTTTTAATATCGTGCGAAATGAACAGCCTGCCATTCGTTTTGAATGTTGAGCTCTGTTTTTTTTTCCCCTTTTTCTTTCCTGGAGACTTTGCTGGAATCTGCCGTCTCACTCGAAACCATAGCCTCCCTAATCACTGTGTTTCTGAAAGCTAATCACAGGCCTCTCAGCCTCACCCGCCTGCTGACAGAGATTCCACAGAGAGTGCCGGCGAGGCAGGGGCCCTGTGCACCTCAATTTTACCCCCCCCCCCCACCCCCATCCTGCCTTCATTTGACCCCCCCACCCCCCAGCCTCCCTTCCACCTTTAACATGGTCTTACAGGACACACAAATAGGGAGCTGCAGGAAGACAGAACCCCCCCCCGCCCCACCCCCCCAAAAAAAAAAACAGAGAACGAGGAAAAACACCAACATGAAAATTAACTCCTAAAAAGTTGTCTTTACAAAATCACAGCCTTTTAATTACGATAATTACAAGTCTTGCATTGCCTTGCCAAAAAACAAGTCGGTTGTACACGCAATCCTTTGAGTCTTCTCCTCTGAAGGCATGATAGGGGATTGGGATGGAGCTGTGTGTGTGAGAGAGAGTTTGTGTGCGTGTGTTTGTGTATGTGTGTGTATGAGAGAGAGACAGAGAGAGAGAGAGGGAGAGAGTTGTATGTGTGTGTGGCCTAGCCTTCTGCATGAATGCCAGGTTTGACCCAGTCACCCTAAGTAGAGATGTGCATAAACAGGGAAATCACCCAAGCAAAGGGAAAAGGAGCAAGGGGTTGGGGTGTAAAGGGGGCGAGGGGTACATTTGTGAAGGTGCATACCTGTTACATTTGGGGGCTGCTAATGAGCATGTGTGTAATGTGTGTGTGTGTGTGTGTGTGTGTGTGTGTGTGTATGTGTAATGTGTGTGTGTGTGTGTGTGTGTGTGTGTGTGTAATGTGTGTGTGTGTGTGTGTGTGTGTGTGTGTGTGTGTGTGTTTAGAGGATGCCAAACATTTGGAGATGTGGGTGCAGAAGAGGGCTGGCGGAGCTACAGAACAGAGCGGCTCGTGACCACACGATGCCCTCAAACAGTCTTCGCCCCGAACATCAAAGGCGGCCCAGTGTCAACAGGGCACTGTGATAAACCCTGTCACGCCAGCCGGGCGGCAGATCTGCTGTGTAGTGACGCCAGCCGCCAGGCTCCTCCCACCGTGACCTTCAACCCCTGAGCTGGGCCATCAAACACGTCATTAAAGGGCTGCTGAGTGACAGGGGGCCTGGGGAACGTCACGACCTAGCTCACTCATCGCAGGGCTCCTCCTCGGCCAAACTCTCACACCGAGCCCCTGTCTCTCGGAACAAACATGCCTCGTGTGCTCGCAGGAGATATGCCCAGCGCCTCTGTCCTGAGCACTGCGTGTGCTGACTGTATTGTAATACACATGCTGAGATTTCTTCCAGCTCACTGCAAATGCATAAGGCATCATCTGCAAGAAAGCGCTTTAATTCTAGGAGATATTTATGAACTGTCTTCTT
The DNA here is from genome assembly GCF_013368585.1 of Megalops cyprinoides. Taxonomy (NCBI): domain Eukaryota; kingdom Metazoa; phylum Chordata; class Actinopteri; order Elopiformes; family Megalopidae; genus Megalops; species Megalops cyprinoides. The sequence goes on along the minus strand of NC_050597.1, from coordinate 23,385,528 downwards.
GCTTGAGTCTGACTTCATCCCAGCTTTTCCAGAACTTACAAGAAGTCTCTGCCTCTCCTGGTGTCTCAACCGGTCTTGGGAATAAAAGAATCGTTTATCTTCCTCAAAGAGGAAGATATCTTCCCATTTCAGCGGTGCGATAAATTTTGGCTCAGCAGTGTCATCGGTTCTTGCTCCCGTGTCACTCCCAATGCGCTGTCTTTTCGTGCAGATTCTTCATGTTGGCTTTTTTTATCCAATGTATCGCCTTATAGAGTATTGTGATTCAGATCGAATGAGGCCGACGCTCGAGCGGCAGCCCGGCCTGTTCCAGCCACGTGTTTCATGCAGGAGTCTTGAGCGGGAGCCACGCAACGGCTGGACGCCCCTGAAAGCAGCACTCTCAGGGCTTAATCTGCGGCAGCGTCGTCACGCCAGGCCTCTCCTCGGCGCCTCATCCAGGGCCGGCGTCACCCGATCCCCCTCTTCCTCATGGGTCATGGGAGCCTCCTGTGTTTTCTGACTCAGGCGGGGAGCTGACCACCGGGTCAACGTGTTTGGTGAAGATCAGAAACCGAACCCCTCCCGCCGCCCCCCCAAGGGCCTCTACAGGTTACCGAGCCTACCGTTCGGCTATAAAAACAGCCCTGCTGGAAACAATGACAAACACGGCAGGTCCAGCGCTGTTTGACGGCCCTGGGGCTGCCACAGGCCCCTCTAATGAACGCCACGCACTTTTCCCCCGGCCTTGTTCCCTCTTTACTTTTATGGCTAAATAATATCATTGTCTGGGTAAAAAGCCCTGATTTACGAGGCCCCCTCACTTAAGTACGCCACTAACAAAATGGTGAAATATGCCTCGTGGATAAAGAAATAGCACACAGCATGTTCACTTGCCGTGAGGGAAAATGGCATGCCATACCTTCATCCTGTACAAAGCATATAAAAAAACACATAACGTATATTTATGGAGAGGGCAGAACAGTGAGAAGGTGCAGTTAAAGACCACTGCATATGTGGATACTTTGCAGTTGGAGCTAGCCTGATATTGAGCTGAATGGCCTGTTCTTGACAACTTCTTATGTTCTTATGGAACGAATGCATATCCCATCAAATATTGCACAATATTTCTAGTATTCCCACTATTAAATAGTTAAGTGGTTATGACAACAGCAGAGGAAGTGAGGCTCTCAAGACAGTTCTACTGCTCAGCTTGTCTATTTTTTTAACTTTGTTTTTTGTTGCATTCATGACTCTTGGGTTGTGAGTCACTCTCTTAAAAAGCACTGCATTACTTGTATTTGTAAAGCACTTTAGATAACTGAGTCTCTGGTCAGTCTCCTTATCATTCTTATGTGTAATGTGTGTTTGAGTGTGTCACTGTTTTACAGTGATTAATCTTCAGGGTCAGCTCTTCAGCATTGTTTGGTGAGACCTAATGGGTGCCTGCTAGCGTGTTGGGCCCGAGCTGGTGGGACTGTGAGCCAGGGAAGAGCCTGTAGCACCTTCAGCGACCCTTGTAACCCTATAAAGACATGTCCAGCTGACTCTGGGGAAGCCTCACAGGCTGTGTGGGGATGGGGGTGTGGTGGGGGGGGGGGGTTTGGGTCAAAGAGTGCAGGCCACCATCACAGAGCTCAGGCCCTGCGGCCATCCGACAGTGGAAAGAAATGGTTGTGAAGGTTGGGTGATTTTTTTTTTTCTTTAGGAAAGCCAATGTGGAGCAATGTCCCATTACCTCTTCATATTAGCTAAATGTGAGCAATTACATTTTAGAACCATATGTTTGGCGCCGCAGCATCTGAAAGTCAGAGGAACGGATGAAGTTTTGTAATTTTGTCGGAGAAGGAATGCGCGGAACAGAAAGCAGGTCTGCTGTGAAAACGGAGCGGAGGAGATGAAAGGAGCCACCATGGAGCCCGCTAAAGTTCTCATCTATCACAATCAGCGCTGCCACTGGCCCAATTAGGCGGGCCAATACCCAGAGCCATGTGTTAATTGTTAACACTGTGAAAACAAACAGACGGATGGACGGACAGGCAGGAGGTATGGGGCGGGGCAAGGGGGGGGTTGGTGGTGGCTGGGGGCGGGGTTGGGTAAGCGGCCAGGCGGCCCCATTTCCTCGCTAATGGGTTCTGGAGAGGAGCGTTACCCGTAAAGCAGCTGACCCAGGGCAGGGGTGCGCAGGAAGGCGACGAGGGCCCCCCGCGCCCCCCATCTGCGAACCCTGTCCCGGAACTCTCTTTTTGATTCTGCGGAGAATTCCTTAATTTAATGATCCTCCCCCACCACCACCCCACCTTCCTGCCCTCTCCCCCCCTCCACCTCCTACTTGAGGGGCTCAGAAAAGTGTTGTACAGGTAAATGTGTTAAACCTCTCCTGGAGTGTGGTTTTCGGCCTTGTTACTGGCAAAGAATGAGGAGTGATTGTTCGCAATGTTGTTACGATCTTTCATTGTTATTTCACTGTGTTTGGGTACTACTTTTTTATGTGCGTGCATGCCTGCACGTGTGTGTGCATGTGTATGTGTGTGTGTGTGTGTGTGTGTGTGTGTGTGTGTGTGTGTGTGTTTCTCTCCCATTGCCAATGACCTCTTTTTTGTGCCAGCGGCTAAGCAAAACCTGCTGTTCCAACCGTCCACAGTAATACAATCTAACTTCATTTAGTTTAATAAGTAAAACCAACTGACTGGGCTGAATGTGTGTGTGTCAGTGAGCACATATGTCCCCATGCGTGTGTGCGTGTCTGCGTGAGTTCGCGCCTGCGTGCGTGCGTGCGTCCGTATGCGGTCTGCGGAGGGAACGAATTGTGACTGATGGGAGTATTTTTAACTCCGGTTTTGCCCCCAGTGTCATTCGATGGTTTCCTTTATCCCTCTCCGCCTTTGTTTTGTCTGAGACAGAACCGGAACACAGTTCGGGGGAATTAAAACACCGCTCTGTGTTTCAGTCCCCCCCTTCGCGGGCTGCAAGACTTCAAAGGGTGTTGGACGGAGCGAGGATTGGCAGCCACGATTGTTCGCGAGGAGAATGCAACGGTTGAAAGCTCGTGTTTGAGGACCTCTGAATGGGGTTTGTAAATGTTACCCAGTGATCCCACCAAAGCCCCTATCTCCCGCACAATGTGCCCGCGCCTCGCTGCGGGGGCCCCCGTCCCCGCTCGGGGTGTTTACGATGAGCTCCTGCACCACACTGTCCGCGTACAGGACGAAACTGAAGTGTCCCTGTCCTCGTCACAGGCACACACATACACGCATGCACACATGTGTGCAAACGTCTAGACATACGTGACAGCACAGCCGAAGGTTGCCAGCGAGGCGATGTTGTTCACGGATAGCCTGCATGTGTGTGTGTGCGTGTGTGTTAGTGTGTGTGTGTGTGTGTGTGTGTGTGCGTGTGTGTGTGTGTGTGTGTGTAAATGCAAGCACCATGACGAGGACACATGTCTCCGCTTGGCGCTTGCTTGTGTCCGTGTGTGCGTCTGCTCCAACATGCTGTAAAGGGCTGAAACAATTGCGCCAGATGTACTCTCCTAATACTGTACGCTTGGCTGGCAGCCCACCTGCCTCTTCAGTTATCTGAAGAGCACCCACCCACACACACACACACACACACACACACACACATGCCCACCCACCCCCACCCCCTGGTCTGCTTCCTGTGCAGAAAGGGGTACAGGAATGCCGGGCTGCTGCCTGCAAGCTCGGGAGACAATGGGTTGCTTTCAGGGGTGCCAGCTGGATGGGGCGAGGGTTGGGGTGGGGTGTGGTGGGGTGGCGGGGGGCAGAGGGGGGGAACGCAGCGCGGGTGCCAGTGGCGACGGGTGGGAAGCGGGGAAGATCCCGCGGAAGCGATCGAGTCGGGCGCCTCGCCCCTCTCCACGCATTCCTGCCGATTCGCGGGGGGCTCAGGGCGAGGAAGCGCTGCGTCCCGTCACACGCCCCGGACCTGTCAGCCGTGATTTAGGGTGCCCCCTCACCCCCTCGCCCAGCGCCGCCCCCTCCCCCCCAATCCCCCATCCCCTGTCACCCATCCACGCCATGCTCACATGAATGTGCGCGTGTCCCAAACACAGAACAGATAGAGCTCTGGTGCCTTGCCAACGCCCCCCCCACCACCCCCCCAAGCCTAGGTTCCATGCCATGTCATTCCATTTCCGATGTAAACAACGTGTGGGCGTAGGATGATATAGGCCGCTTGTGTTCTCGACGTTTCCCGAAGGAGGCAATAGCAGTCTCTTGCAGCCAGGAAGCACAGCTGTTTCAGACAGGGAGACACAGTTATCACAGAGAATTCCTCCCCACTCACAACACTCACATGGACCTTTCACGCTAATCAGTGACGTTAGCTGGTTTTCCAAATAAAAAGGCACATTCCATTATAATCTGTGGTGTTTCTCTCGACTATCTGCTTGCCTGGCTTGGTTTGATATTTGTTGCTTCGTTTGCCGACATATCACATTTACATTTAGTCATTTGGCCGATGCTCTTATCTGGAGCGACTTACAAAAGTATACATTAGAAGTTTGGGTCTGGTGCAGAGATTGCCGGGTTTGAAATCCATCGCCACTTTTGGAAATGTTGAGGTCTTTACCATATCCTAACCAGTGAAATGTAGCTTGTCGAGAGTTTGGGGTATAAATGGTGACCACCACTACCCCTCCCTCACCCGCCCCACGCCTCCCCCCCCCAGCGCACGGGGCCAGCAGAAGCCCGTGTCTGATTTTGTGAGTCAGCGGCGTTGGTGAAACAGAACTATCCCGTTGCCGAAGGTTATCCACCTCCGTTTGCTTTGGGTCACCCCGAAGCGCGGCTGTCTTTAATGGTTGACCCCCCTTGGATCAGAGGACGTGAGACCCTGGGAAAGCGAGACTTTGACGGGATCACCAGGGCCTCCACGCTCATGCATATCGACACACTCCATGCCTGTGCATAGCGTGTTGATACACTCCACGCTCCTGCATGCTGACACCCCAACAAATACAGCTGTCATTACAATGATACACGCTAACTACGAGCTCCTATTTCAACACAAAACACATTAACTGCACCCTCCTATCTATACAGCACTTCAACAAACACACACCACCCCTTTCTCTATAGTACCAGCACAGTACTACCCCACATCACATCTATATAGTACACAATATGCAAAACACACTTTGTGATCTCCATATTACATAACTCTCTAACCACACCCTTACATCTGTGTAATACACAACTTACTAGCCACACCCTCCTATTTTTACAGAACAGAACACACAATGACACTCTCCCCTCTCTGCAGCACACAGACCTGCTCTGTCTTTAACAGTGAAAGCTTCATTCTCAGACGGTCAGAAAGTGCATTCCCAGAAAGTGCTGAGGGCTGGGGAATGTGCCTGTGCTTCAAAGCCGGAGGGTAACCGAATCTTTAGAAGAGTTTTACAGCCTGGTACCACAGCCGCGCGTTTTATTTGTCCCCTGTCAGCTCTGTCATACGGCGGCCCCGGCCAAGCGCGACTGGCCGGCAGCACAGCACGGGAAACATCTCACTGTTTCCACCAGAGCCGCTGGCACACAAGAGCGGAGGAGAGGAGTGTCTTTGTCTGTCCGTGGGACTGTCTGTAGGTGTACATTTTTACAGGCTAATAAACCAGCAGTCAGAGAGAGGGAAAGGAGAGAGATGGTGATTGGATGGGGATTGGGGGGGGGTGGAGGTGTGTTTGGGGAGTGGAGGGTGGGTAGTCTCACTTTATGATTTATCATTTATGTGCTCAGGAAGGGCCCGTTGTAATGTAGAGCAATCATTTCCTCTTCACAGCGCATGTTGTGTTTCCATCCAAAGCAGAATGGATTCAGAGTTAACTGCATTTTGGTTTCACGCGCTGCTCGCAAAGGACCGGCGCACGTACGTCACGGCACCATCGCGCATTCCTCCACAGGCAAAGTGGGGCTCGTTTTTATTTTGCTGTGCGATGGCAGCGGGTTTTGTGTTTAGCCTCGGCACAAATCCACACATCTCACTCCAGAGCAAATCCGTCAGGCCCCGAAGGACTTGTTTTGATACGTCAGATCTCAGTGTTTATGTACCAGCAGCTTTCAAACAACACCCGAGGTGAAAGAAGCTCTGTGGCTCAGCTCTGAAGGAGGATCCGACAGATTAGACTTTCAGGCATTTCAGCAGTTCTGAAATCCCAGGTTATTGGACTGAGATCCTGCGAAGGGCAGGAGAGTCGCACAGATTTTTCCGCAGTAGGAAGGAGGCGATCTTTAACCTCCAGCTCCTTTTCCTGTGTTTAACTCCAGCCTGCCAAGCGGCAAAATGTTTTGGGTCAGGAGAGTCCCTCTGTACTTAGAACAGGCCTCGCTTCTCAGTTCTGTGTACGCGACAGAGTGCATCTGCGAAGCACTCCCATCATGCCGTGCGTTCACGTCATTGCCCGCTGATTTGTTGTTGTTGTGGAAACAAAGTTAACCTCGTGCAATTTGGACGTGATTCAATAAACACACCACATGATTTTCTTTTTATGTCAGCTCAAAGAAAGGCATCTATTCAAAATGAATGCCACACTTCTTCATTTTTTAATTTTTTTTTTTTCCCGGCGAGCAGAAAGGCTCCGTCACCAAAAGGAACAAGCGTCAAATAAGTCATTAATGCTGGCTCTCTCCTCGTGGATTTAAGGTAAATTGCATAATTCAATAGGAAATTGTGTTTTAGGAAAATTGCATTAGAGTCAATGAAGAGAATTGATGTCATCTGCTAATGTTCGTTGTGTAACCCCGGGGATGGGTTGAAAGTGAAGTCACTCTCTGCAGCCTCTTTGTAGGAGGACTGTGGAGGGGCTGGCCATCTCCCCCCCTGGCCAGAGTGATGTGATCTCTGATCCCCGGGCCTGGATCGGTGCCAGGTCCCAATGAGCTGCCAAGTCTAATGAAGGGGTGCTGTAGTGGTGTCCAGTCCCAGGAGACAATGGGGCATTCTACGCTAAAGGGCCGGGGGCCAGGGGAGACAGGCCCGGGCAGAGAGCTGGGCCCAGAGCAGGCCAAGGAGAGGGAGAGCTGTGAGAAGCTTCAAGATGGGAAGGAAAGGTCTCTATGGGCCTTGTCTGTAGGCCCCGCCCTACCCCTCCCCCACCATCTTGGACGTCACCAAAAGTGCTTTGTAACTGTGCTGCAGATTACAGACATGTTGATACGCTCATCACAGGGCGTGGTCCGTACGTTTTCTTTGGTCTCCTGGGCCAATCAGAGGAGACCTTGATATAAAAGGGTTCCCGGTGAGGATGGAGGGCCCTGTGACTGAGCTTCCAGAACAGGCAGATGCTCTGATGCTGGTTACCCATCTTGAACACTGAGGATATGGTGTGGTGAGGTGGGGTGGGTTTTAAGCACAACGTGATGCTGCTTTGTACAATCAGTTGGGGTCTTAGTTGTGTAGGAGTCCTGCCCCACCCCCTCCATCAAAAGTAGACTTTAATTCTGAGCAATGTTATTATGACCAGGGCTTCTGCCCTACCCCCACACCTAACCCCCAAAATAAAAACAGCATCTGGAAATAATTTCAATCAGGCAATTACTGAGTCACCTTCAGAAGGACCCTTCAGCAGCCCCAGGTTTAAAAGGGTAAGACGAGGCCATTAACTGCGTTGGCCCTCGTGAAAGCTTAATTAGCTTAATTAGCTTGATTAAAGTCCAATTAGGAGCAGAGGTGAAGAGAGTACATGCCCTGCAAAAGCAACATTTGCCCTCTTCCCCCCTTAGATCTAATGAGCTCCAATGGAGTCCCTAGGAATGGGGCCCCTGTCCCACCAATATACAGGCATCCTGTTGTGGGACAGGGTGTGGGGTTCCCCCCCCCCCTTCCTTAGAACGAGACTCGCGGTAATGAGGGTCCTGGAGGAGGAAGGAAGGCGATCCGCCAGGGGAATTTTTTTCTTTTCATTATTATTAAACTGCTTTGTTGACACAGGCCAGCGTTGGGATCCCTGCTGTTTCTCCGCTCGGACTGAGCATGCTCGTACAGACCTCTCGGCTTCCACAGTCCTGCTCGCTCCGATCTGCTTTCTCAGGGCAACCAAATATAAAGCAAAAGAGTTATGCCCAAAACCAACAGCGGTTGCTTTTTCAGACATTCTTGCAATCAAAAACGCCTCAGTACTATGTTTTTCTGTTTTGGCCCTGTGGGAGAGCCGGAAGTAAGAATACTTCTTGCTGCCATTCAGCATATTAAAAAAATAAGACCCAGAGAGTGATTTGCGTGGAAGCTGTGTCTCAGGAGCTGGAGAGGTAAAGGAGTGTATTGGGCAGATACAGAGGGAGACTGTCTCTCAGTGTCAGTCTGTGGCACACGTGCACTCTCACCACCAAAGATGACATCAGGGGCCTAGCTTGCATGTTTCCTCTATCAGGGGAATTTTAAGGGGCACCTGGGGTGTTAGTACCAGGAAATGAAACCCAGAGAAAGTATCTGGTTGGACGCGCCAAGCATTTACTCATCAGCCTCGTGAGGACCTTTTACTTGGTGTGTCATTGCTGCATCATATTTAACACTTTCTAGCTTATTTTCATATTCTTTTTCTGCTGGTTTTTTTTTTCCCAGCAGCTTTCATTTCAAGCCCAAATTTCCCATGGATGTCAGATGACACCTGTACGTCTAGCCGCTGATCATTTTTAAGGCTGGCCCCAGGTTGTCTGTGAGTGGATTTCACATTATGACAGAGTGGCCAGTAAGGATGTAGAGAGGGAAGTCTGATGGATGGATGAGAGGTATGGACGGACAGTGGAACAGGGGTGTTCAGGGGCTCGTGAAGCCTGTTTCTTCTCACCAAGGGGGGTATGGGTCCCTGCGGGTCTTCCGTGACCTGTCTGGCATTACAGAGAGGAGCAGCTGTTTTTAGGGGGGAGGTCAATGAGGGACTTGGGAGAGATCTGTGAAATGTTAAGCATAACGGGCCATTTGGGTCTGAGCAGGGGGGGGAGGTTGAGGGGGGCGTCTTTTATTGTCCATGAAACACCGGTGTGAGGAACAGGCTGGACTCTGTGGGGGAGGAAGGGGGGTGGAGGTCAGATGACACTGTTATACTGCACCTGAAGGAGGAGGGGGGGCGTGAAGGGACAGGGGAAGCATTTTGGAGGTGATTTCGGGCAAGGGGTCGAATGCAACGATGTCTGACATTGACCAGCCCCCCCCCCCCCCCCCCCCCCAACACCCCCTGTTGACCCGGTTCCCCCACCCCAGGCCATTCTCCTCTCTGCTGGGAGAGTAGGTCGAGATAACCTGGTCACTGGCTCGGAGGTCATAGTTCGCAGGGCATGCTCATCTGGAACACATGGAAGGAACAGAGGGGTCTGGTTTCCATAAAGCGTGAGTGAGATCACATTATTTATGGCTTCATGGAAAACAGTGACCGGCCTCCCCCCCTTTCCTACCCAGACCCATGGCGGACCATGTGTCAGAGAGCAAAGATCTGAAACCTCAGGAAAAAAAAAAAAAATCTGGAGAGAAACACGCCGGCGCTGTGTGTCACAAGCGTCAGAGGGGTGTAAGAGCAGATGAGCGGGCTTTGAACTGAATCCCTCCGTTTTTATAACTCACGACTCCACCGTGAAAAAAAACGACAAACCAACGTGAAAGCTGGCGCTCCGCTGGGGGAATCGCTGAAATGTGCAAGCGCTCAGCCGTGGAGGTGCAGCAGCAGCAGCAGCAGCAGCAGCAGCCCTACGAGCACAACAGGAAGGCGGGCTGATATCTCTCTGTGGCATCTCAGGCTGCAGAGGTGGTGCACGACCGCATGTGTTCCACACCGGCTCCGGAGAGGTGACAAGGCTCCGTGTCACACAGGTGTGTGATCTGTGCGTCCGGCCCGCTGTTTACCACCCACCTGCGGTTTGCTAAACTCAGCCTGCTGGGTATCATGTGTGCAGTACCGAGAACTAACGTGCACTTATCAAGTGTGTGTGTGTGTGTGTGTGTGTGCGTGTGTGCGTGTGTGTGTGCACAGACGCATATGTATGTGTGTTAACTATTCAGCTGGCATGCATGCATGTGTTAGCTGGTATTCTGAGGGAATGGGGTCTTTGCGAATGAAGGAGACAGAAAGAGAGGCCGGGAGAGATGTACTCCAGGAACAATGGCAAAGCTCCTAATTGCATGCAGTCTGAGACTGTGTTACTGTGCTTCAGTCCTGTAGTGAAGCTGGCGCTAACATACAGGAGCCTGGGCTGTGGGCGGAGCCATTACACCCACTACCACACACAGCCAATCACATGAGGAGTGGAAGACATCAGATTTCTTGAAAAAAAACATGACTGATAGTTCACTGGTTAAAAAAAAAAAAAAGATTGTGGCAAATAGCCATTTTTCAAGAAAAATCTGTTCTTAGTTTGATGAAGATATTGAGTGTCTTCATTTTCATTTGATTTGCTATCTGGAATATATGCTCTTTGAATAATATTTGAATAGCTGTCTGCAGAAAGCTTGCTATTGCTTGGTTCACAAAATTCAGTTAACCTCTGCTTGTCTGTATAAATTTATACTTTTTAGCTCAGCCAGAAAATCAAAAGCTCTAACTTCACCACTTCTGCAAACAAAGACAGCACTAACACTGGCAGTGGGGGAGGGTGGTCTCTAATAAGTCCTGGACATAGTGAATTTTCTGGTGAACAAGCTACTTTAATGATTCTAGCAATCCACAAGCACATATTTTAGCAGTCTAATCTCAGAACAGATCAAAGCTAAATACTTTATACTGTTAATAACTTTTAACGCAGGCATTTCTCCAGGGATTGTTGCTTTCCTTGCTCTCTGAACTGGTGGAGCACCATCATGTTAAAGAAATGCGATATCTCGCTCTGGTCTCCCCTGATTGGCTGGGTCTGGCAGCGTGGCCAGAGCGGCCGTGCGAGGGGAAACGCGATGGAGCCTGGAACGGGAGTGCCGCCAGCTTTTTGGTTTGGGGTTTGTGGTCTGTGGTTCCAGTTCCGCACGGCTCCGGCATCCAGCGGCGGAGAAGGGGTTAATGAGCCTCTCCACTCAGTCAGGCTCTGTACGCACCACTTACAGGTTAAATTGTGATTTTTTAGCTAACCGCGCTCACCGCGGCTCTGTTTTTGTGTGCACTCGCAGCTGTCTGACAGCGCACTTTCTAGCGCGCTACCTTTCCTAAGCAGCGCCGCCAGAAAATGGCGACCGCTTAAGTGGCACAACTGCAAATGTCCTTCGGCTGAATGCCATCCTCAACCCACAAGCTTTTGTCTTATTGTTGCAAGGAAAGTAAGAGTAGAAGCCAGCGGTAATCATTGCCTCCTATGACTTTTGTGCCACACAGATGTACAGTTGCATGGGTTAAAACACTCAACTGTATTAACAAGGATGTTCGATATTCGCTTGGGGAAGGTCTGGCTTCTCTTGGGACTGATGGGGTCATAAGGGTGAAGGAAGACTCGTTAAGGAGCCAAAAATAATACGAAAAGCTGAACCGGACCCAAACTCGCCTTGATTTAAAAGTTTACGCAAAGTCTCAGAGTATCCAGTTATCAGCAATCAGGGGCTCTTTGTTTGCGAGGGGGTGTGCCCCTGGCCCCTGGGGGTTGGTTGAGTTGGGGGGGGGTGAGTCATTGAGCTTGTCAGCTGGAAGGAGACAATGGCAGTGGAGATAATAGAGATAGCCCCTTGAAGGAAGGCGACTCTAAACAAACGAGTGGTAATGAGCCTCGCACCCCGAACTTTATAGCTGCTCTTTCCTGAGCTTGCTTTCCTGAACCCTTATCAAGCCCCGGCCCTGTCGGTACACAGGAAAGAACCCCCCCCCCCCGCTTACCAGCACACGCACAAGCACACTCCTACACCGTCTTCACCCCCACCACCCCCGGCCCCCTCTTCCTCTTTCCTCCCTCTCTTCTCGGCTCATCCCTCATTCCTCACACAGGCTGCAAGCTGTGCGCAGGAAGGAGACGGATCCTTCCCCTCTCTATCTCTTTCTTCTGTTGTGGTGTGTGTGCGTGTGTGTGTGTGTGTTTGGGGTGGGGGGGTGCTGCGTTCCTTTTAGGAAGCGCTTCCTTCTAAGTCAACACCCTGTGTATGCTTCTCTTCTTTATTTATCTCTCTTTCTCTCCCTCTTTTTCTCTTTTCAAAGCGAAGCGATTTTGGACGGGGTCGTGTGGTTACCATAACAATCAGCCGCGCAGGCCTCCTCCCGCTCCCCTCGCTGGCCTGATAAGAGGAGAATCCCGCCGTCTCCGCTTGTCGCCATGTTTGCTTGTTCAGTCATGTTTTCGCGCTCGCGCCACGAGCCTTCAAAGGCCCATTATTGCGGTACCTACTCCCCTTCTATAGAGGACGGGGAAAGAAGCGAGTGGATGTTATTGTTTGTCGAAGGCGGAATCTGGTTTGAGGATCGGAGATGCCGGACGTGTCGAGCACATCTGCGCGGCCCCCAGCGATGTGTAGATCAGGCTCGCACCATTGAGGCCGCAGCAGCTGTGCTCTATAGGGACCAGAGGCCCAGAGCAGATACCTGCAGTGCCTTTGCCCAGGAGAAGTTACGCTCATCCCATTCACACCAGACCTGGTTCTACTGAAATACTGTTAATTTATCATGATTCGGGTGGTACTGTGAAATGTGTCTCTGTGACACTGTGGCTTCAATTGCTCTCCACTTCAGTCTGTCAGAAAGGCTGCACAAAGTAGCAGTTTTAGCTGTAGTGGCCTTTGCCTTTGTGTGTGTGTGTGTGTGTGTGTGTGTGTGTGTGTGTGTGTGTGTGTGCGTGTGTGTGTGTGCGTGTGTGTGTGTGTGTGTGTGTGTGTGTGTGTGTGTGTGTGTGTGTGTGTGTGCACGTGTGTAGCAGAAAGAGAGTGGCTGCTGTAACACATTGTTTTGTGTCAATGGTGCAATACAGCAGGATGCTCCGCTACCCTATTCATGTGAGTCTGACGTCTGAAAGCTTCCGTGCAGGGGGTGTGTGCCACAGTGGTCCTCAGGTGGTGGGGAGGGGGGTACGGAGGAAGAGGGCAGCCCGGGGGACGTGCTGAGCCAGTATGGAGGGATGGGAGGACATGGAGAGAGAGGGGGGAGGGCCTGTCTTTACTGGAAGGGGAGCATTCCTTCACAGACAGCGTATTCATCCTGGCTCCACTGTTCTCTTCGCCTGCGTTTCTAAGGTGACCACTGTCTCATCCCGAAACCATGCCACTTCTGTATGGCCTCTCCGCAGAGGGGGCAGGAGGGGTGAGGGGGGGCAGAGCACACCCCTTCCATGAGAAATTGACCGAAATAAAAGGAGTGACAGGGGGGTAGTGAAGACTGATAGACACCCCTGTACCCCCACAGACCGCTGCCTTATTGTGCAATGCACGATGTCCGCATCGGAGTCAGGGACCCCCACCATTGTTACATTCCACTGATGGCAGTTCAGTATCTAGATTACACCTGATTGATTGAGCGAGGAATTGATTGATTGATGACTGTGTGGCCATTTTAGCATGCACACACACACACACACACACAGCCTCCTCTCAATGCCTAGTTGCCATTACCCCCCTCACCCCAAACCCCCTCTGATGCAGTGTCCACCTCTTCCCCTAATACTGTGTTGCCCCACTGTTCTGAGCATATTCGCAATGGGGCTCCACTGGGCACTTCAGCTGTCACCATAGCAATGGATAGGAGATTAGGACAAATAAATGGTGGGGGGGTCCTGTGCATACCCATTAGACTAATCCAGATGAGCTCCATCAGCCAGAGAGGTGCAATAGTAATGACTTTGGGGAAAGTGCAAATAACATTAGTATGCATGAGCTTGTGTTTCACAGAGAGAAGAAACAAAAAAGCCCTCTCAAAAGCAAGATAGGGGGGCACGGGGGGGTGGAGTGGGGGGGGTCTTTCACCCCATTGGGGATGGTTTTTCTGAAAGTTCCAAACAATCATGCGAAAAAGTTCATCCTCCAAATTTATGCAGAGCTGCAGTCCCTCTCGGGTTCCGCCACGGCTAACTCCTTCACCCCTCGTCGACCTTGCGCCATGGGGAGAAATCAGTGATGGCTTTGTCTCTCCCGTGCATAAGAGGGAATACAGTCAGCGAGGAGCTTATATCAGCACCCATCGCCGTGTGACTTTTCCCTGCCGTCTGAGAGAATGCCCGTCTAAAATGGGAGACTTCTCACCAGGGTGCGCCTCCCTGGCTTTCTCGGGACAAAGACTTTGGGGTTGAAGGGGAGTGGTCTGTGCCGTTGCTTGGTTAATTTCTGCACTATCATTCATCAAACCGATCTGAATGCTCCCCCACCACTGCGGAAGAGACTCCTTTAAGTGAAACTGAAGTTCCAAATGTTACAGCTCAGCTCAGCACAGAAGGGGCTGATGGGAAGTGAAGCCATGAGCTGTGAGGGTCTCTGACAGAGTTTGGGTCATGTGACTTGAGCACACTTTTCTTGATCCCCCTTGTTATCTGCATGGGGTGTTGATTGGCCATAACGGTCCTGTAAGTGGCTTCAGATAAAACCATCTGTTAAATGCATGAATGCAAATGCCGGGCACTTTGGGGTTTAGGTGAAATTCACACAAATAAAGTGTCAGCTTAGCTAGGTAAAAAGGGAACAGGAAAATGTGTCTGCTATGATACACACAATAAATATGTTCACTCTTAACTGCACACATAGCTGCAATACAGTTGTAATGCAAATTGCATTTTTGTACTTCTTTTCATTCACACGTTATCAGAGCAACATGTTTTAGACTTAGTCTTAGTCTTAAGTTGATGACAATGCAAGCTCATTTTATTTATTTTGTTTTTATTTACTTATTTTGCAACTGGTCAGCCCTCTTGTGTGTGCTGCTTACTTCCATGTCTGATCTGGAGAAAAAAAAACTCCCTGCGTGATTGGAGTTTTCAGCAAGGTTGGCTGTGTTTTGCACGCCTTCATTGGAGCTTGCAGGCGTGCAAAACAGCAGTCTGATGTAGTGATAAGGAGCAGAGCTCATAACTGAAAGGTTGCTGGTTAAATTCCTCGCTGGGCCAACGCTGTTGTACCCTTGGGCAAGGTACTTACTTAATCCACAATTGCATCAGTAAACATCCATATTGGATAACATGCAAAACTGTAACCTACGTAAGTCACTCTGCATAAGAGCATCTGCTAAATGACAATAATGTAATGTAATGTAATGTAATCTAACTTGGAGTGCTAATGGTAAAACATCGAAAGGGCGGCAATGGAGAGTCTTCAGAGGCCATGTTGGTAATGCCTGGTGGAAAGCGAAAGACATAGCGGGGGAAGGAGCTCCAACAAAAGCAAGGCATGGCTTTTTTTTTTTTTTTTTTACAGAACCTAGCGAGGATCTCTATGGCCTCGCCATCGACCGCCAGCAGTGCGGACGTGGGAAGAAAAAACGGGTCCAATCGAAGCAGCGTTCAAACCGCTCGCCTCAACCCGGGATGAGACGTAACCACACGCTAGGAACGCATAGCGCTCCCACATCCCAGACAAGAAAAAAAAGTCGCACATGGAGAAGGCGGAGCACCCTACGGAGCCGCAGAGGCCACCCTCCATGAGGATTTCTGTAAATATTAAGAAGAAAGGTACCAAAGGCACATACCGATGGACTGATTCTCAGACCCCTGAGATTGATGAGGGGATTTAACGTTGGGTTTGCTGTGAGATGCTGCTCTGCTCTGCACCACGGCTCAAAGCTCAGCCTGCAAACTCCGTGAGGCTGTCAGGAAGGCTCTCTGTCTCTCGTTCGGCCGCCCTCAATCTTGGCCTTGATATCGTGGCGAGGCGGTTAACTCAAGTGAATGAGTTTATTCAGGATTCATTTATTTGGAAGTCGCTCTGGGTAAGAGCGTCTGTTTAATGATGTAATGTAACGTAACGATTCAAGCGCAAAATCAGAATAAAATAGGAAACGGAGGGCCTGGTTGACAGTGAAATGTGTCTCCTCTCTTTTGGCACCATTTTCTGGAACGCTGCGGAGGATGTGACATGCTTATCGGCCTCCTTCCCCCCGGGTGTCCCCACGGTGCTTACAGCGGTAATAACCGCTGAAATGCGCCGGGGCCGGAGCAGAGAGAGAGAGACAGACGGACGGACGGAAACAGAGCAAGAGAGGAGGGAAGGGAAGCAGGGGTGGAAGCATGTGTCGCTGTCAGTCCGTTTTTTAATCCCCCGCATTCTTCCTGCCTCCCGTTCCCACGTTCCAAGTGTTAATTGATAAAAACAGGGAGGGAATATGACCCTGTGGCTAATGGTTCTGTCTCAGCAGTGGAACAGAGGGAGTCTGATGGGGGGGTGGTGCAAGGCGAAGCGGGACAGGGCGGGGGGTCCTGTTCTCATCCGACATGCAGACTCAGCTCTCTGGGGTCTCCTCTCGGCCTCGGGCCCCTCCGGACCCCCCGTGATGACAGGAAACAAGTCAGCACACACAGAAGACTTCACTCACTCACTCCTTCATTCTGTTGCTGGCTGACTCACTCTGTCAGTCACACTCACACACACACACTCACTCACTCACCCCCCTCATTCCTTCATTCTGTCACCCGCTGACCCTCTGTGTCTCTCACACACACACTCACTCACTCACTCACCCTCTTCACTCCCTCATACTGTCACTCCCTGTCATCACCAGACACACCATGCATTGCAATGTCCTGCTCTGAGTACGCTCTTATTTTTGCACTCGCTGAAGGAAGACAGAGCGTGTTATGCTGTGATTTCATGTTGGGCCGCAGCACACAGCAGCGGTCAGGGCGCCAGGCTCAGGACCGCGAACAGCTAAACCACAGCTGGAGCATGACTTCATTCTCCACGCTCTGCTCCGAGAGGCCTACATCTGCAGGGGCCTCGGGCTTATCTCAGTCACCGCCCCCGCGCTCCCCCCACACCAACTCTTATGTAACCGGACCTAGTGGCGTTCCTGTGTTGCAGGACCCCAGGAGTGAACCCATCTCCCCCTGACCCGAGGAGATAAAATCACTGCAGCACGCAACGTCGACTCCTTCCACATTCCAGCCGGTCCGGCTCTCGCACCGTACTGACCACATCAAGGACGTGCGCAGACAGCTCGCTCTGAGAGCGGCTTTACGGCTGATTAGCGTAATCACGACAAATCAGGAGCGCGCCCTGTCTGCTACCCCTGCTAAAGGCCGGCTTTTCTAAGGCTGGCGATCAGACGAACACCTGTGGGTGTTTTGCTTTGCAGAAACGCCTCGTTGGTGTGGTTCTTTTGTTTTCATGCCTAGCGTTTTAGTGTTATTTGGAAGAGGTGGTTGGTGGGGTGTTCGCTACTTTCAGGGAGAGGTCATAAATAAAACCTGGGAGGTCACGCTGGGATGGACATGCGGAGGCCGAGTGGCCCTTTCTGTGCAAGAGGAGGCCTGTTTCTGGAGATGCTGCACTCATGAGAGGGAGCCTTGCATTCCTTAGCCTGTGCTTGTAGCCCTTCGCTCTGCGCGGTTTTAGCCTCTCCTGCGTCCATCTCGTTTGTGGAGAGGAATTCCCCCTGCACACGAGGGCTGGGCAGCAGGCATTTTGAACAGGGCCTCTGTCGCGGGCTCCCGCTGGCTGACAGCAGGGCAGTCCTCGCCCCAACACGCCCTCTCTCCTCACTCTCACACACCCAGCCTTTCCTTAATGGCTTTGCCATCCATCCTCTTGGTCTACGCTCCCCAGCTCCAACTCTGTCCCCTCCTGCCCCGGCAACAGCCGCTGCCCCGGCAACCCGTTCTGCCCCACTGAATCTGCCCCAGCAACTGCTTTTGGCTCGACACGGAGCAGCCCCAAGGTCCAGCTAGGGGCCTGACAATGATTCAAAGATTGACAACCAGGAGATGGGAATGGGCATTGTCACAAACACACACAATCACACACACACACACACACACACACACACACACACACAGTAACGCAAACACTGGAGAATTAGGAGTGGAGCGGAGAATTAGAATGCGTGTCCAGTCAGTGGGGAAGCACCCGCACTCAGGATCTGCTAAATTAAGATCATCTTTTATTCTTTCACCCATTTGCATTTGTATTCATCTAGGGAAGCTTAAAATTTACGCCACCAAGTTGGGCTCAGCGGTGCTCCTCTGGCTTTGTTGGAAAGGGCCATTGCTAAACTCTTTTTATTTGGGGAGGGGGGGAGCTTTGTCCATGAATAAACATGACTTCTTTCTGAAACGCAAAGCTTTCTCACAGTCAGAAAAAGTAAACTTCAGAATGGAGGCAAGGCTGGCATTTTCAGTTCTTGTGGAAATTTGAATTGTTTGTCTGGAGGTTTTCCTTTTACAGACATCTTACAAGATTTTGGGATTAGGCCAGCTTAGGTAATTGTTTTTGCCAGTTTCCGTGAGTGAATATACACGATTATATCTCTTAAGCATGCGATCACTGATCTTGAATTGAAAAGTAATGGAAAGCATTTAAGTCAAGAATGGGATTTTTTATTATTAACATTTTCTCACAGAAACATCTTGCCATTCATAACAGTCGTTGAAATAAAAAAAACAAGTTTTACATATCATGGTGGCATGTTTAATTTGAAAGCAGATGACAGAGAGGACCATGGGAAAAGAGGTCTGACGAAGAGTTGACAGAACCTTCTTAACAAAGAACACACAATTAAATCTTTTTAATTGGAATGTATGGCTGACAGACCTTTAAAGGGATGAATGGATAAGCTTAGTTAATTATATTGGATAATGTTCTCCGAGCTCACGTCGGAGTAACGTTGAGCAGACCTGTCATTAGGAGGGCCGACATGACGTTATTCATTAGGAGCCCAGTCTCCGGATGGGTCCAAGGAGAGGTCAGAAGCTGGGGAGGAAGGGTATGTAGGTATTTATGCATTTTTGTATAACAGTGTGCACTGGGCTCCAGTCTAAGATATCATTTTGTGACATCTGATAGGCATTTTAAACTCTCTGATGTTGGTGCAAGCAAACAGACACACTAACACACAAACAGGGACACACAACCACACACAAACGCACAAATGTGTGCTGCACACACACACACACACACACACACACACACACACACATACACACGTTGGAGGAAATCCCCCTGGCAGGACAGAGTGCTGTCTCTCATTAAAGGAGCTGTCAGTAAAGCACTGACTGCTGTTTATGCCCAAGAATGCAGTGGAACATCGGATCACCGTGTAGAGACTGCAGCTGAGCAGAAAGGGCAGGTCCTCCGCCCACGTCTCCACAGCCAACATGCTAAGAAAACACATTTGTGTTTTCATTTACCGTTTCTTTCCGCCTCCGGATACATATGAGAACGGAGCGCATGTATTGGTTTGTTAGTTTACTGCAGCGGACTTCCATAACTTTGCATTGTGTCTCCCTGTGTTTAATCTACGTGTTTATCAGCGGTGTACGGAGTGCTTTGGGATGGTCCTGTCTGTCACAGCGGTTTTGGTCTGTCCTGTCTCTCAGAGTGGCTTTGGTCAGGCCTGTTTCTCAAAGCTGTTTGGGTCGGTCTTGTCTTTCAGGGGCTGTTTGGGTCTCTCCTGTCTTTCAGCGCTGTTTGGGTTGGATCTCTCCCAGCGGTTTTGGTTGCCCATGGCTGGCCTGAGCATAAATGCACCCTCTCTAGTAGCGGTTTGGGACACCGGATGAGTTGTACGGTCTGGACAGCCCCCCCCCCCCACCTTACCCCCCCAGCCCCACCGTTGTCATGGCGCTATGGTTTTTGTGCCTCATCAGTCGGTCGGTCTGGATGCTCTGTCGGGATGGAAACAGGCCCCACAGCACTTAGTGGTGTTTGCACAGAACAGGCCGGGGGGGGGTTGGGTTTGGGGGAGAGGCGTGTGAAGTGGTTTCCAGGGGATACGGACCCCCTACCCCCCCCTACCCTAACGAGCCTCTGTGGCGGAGTGACCTTGCTCTGCCTCGGGGACCCAAGGCCGCAGCGAGACGCAGAAACCACTTTCCCATGGCCCGGCGATCACAGACCTGTCATTACAGTTAATATCCGACAATATATACCCTCCGTCTTTGCTGAAATAGGGGATTTTACCCGCACCGCAAATAACACAGGATACCTAATATTCTTCTTTATGTGCACGGGACGTTGCAATATTTCACTGCATAACTGCTCGCATAGATTTGTGTCATCTTGCTGAAAGCGTGACCAAGAATTTAATAAATAGCAGTGCTCTGGGTGTAGCCGCTCTTGAGCGAACCAAAAAGATGATATAGTCCGGATTAAATCTTCACAGCTAATGAGGTCATCCCTTGCTCCCTCACAACCCAGATGAATGTGTGTTTTTTTGTTTTTCTGGGGAGATGATTGGTGCAGAGGAGGCCTGAGCGACGCATTCATGAGGAGCATGCCGAAATGAGGTGAACACGAGCTGGGCTTTGAAAATATTTGATCCCCCACTGCAGCTCTGAGCACTGATATTAAGCAAACCGGGGTTGAGGGGGGAAAGGGTTGCTGTTGGGGGGGGGGGGGGGGGGTGTGCCGGACGAGCCGCCCGCCCGACCCCACGCCCCGTCCGAGCCCCGGCAGGCAGCTCGGAGGCCCCAGCCGCAGATAATGCCCGCGTATCGGGTAACGCGGGCCCAGGGCTCTCTGAAGCAGGCCATTCACGGGCCCAGAGCTGATAAGGGCCTGGGGATGAATCCCTTCTCTGTTCTGAGCGTCCTGTGTGAACCTCTCTCCCCCATCTCTGAGCTCCATTATGTGCCGTGTGTGAGAAAGTCGTGGGCGAGGGGTGAGGGGGGAAGGGGGGGTCATAAGGGGAAGGGAAAGGGGGGCGGGGGCTGGTGGGATGGGGGGGGGTCTTCTGTCCGTTGCCCTGCGTGCTTGCAGATTTTAACTAGCCAGATTAGCACAGAGAGAGCAGCAGGTTGGTGGCATGGCACTGGTGTGATCTGAGAGCACGGGGACAAAAGAGATTATTTAGCCATCCTTCGCCCAAGGACTGAAAGGGGAGGCTGCTAAATTCGTCCTGGCTCAGCCTGGGTTTCAAGATACGGGGGGGGGTAAATTTAGGTTTAGGATGACACTGTTCTCTGGGGACTTCACTGTTTCCTGTGTTCTTTAGGTACAGCACAAGAGAGATCCTCACATAAGAACTTGCCGTTCAGATGCTCAACACATACGAGTAGAACAAATATGATCGTGAGGCGGGGTTGGATAAGCGTGGGGGTGACCAAACTGTCATTCAGATCACTGGATTTTGTCAAGAAGGGTGATGTTAAGAACTAGCGTGTTCCTCTGAGAACGATGAGACACTTTTGCCCGAAGTGTCGTAACCACGGCTGTCATGATCCTCCTTTTGTGTGCCGGAACGGGGGCCCCCGGAGGGGCGGGAGCATGACATCACTTGACACGAACGCACCTTCCACATCATTTGGAGGCGCACTCTTGCGCTGACCATGTGAAAATGAGAAATTTTCGCCTCTCTTGACAGTCTATTTATTGCATTGGGATGAAGTGTCGAAAGGCGCACTAACTAAGTGCACATGTGTTCGTATTGTAATTACATCGCTGATGGGTCTTACACAACACACGCCAGGGACTTGAGGTTTTTGGAGGGTTTCGAGAGCAGCGGAGGAGCTGCGAAGATGGAACACATTACTGGTCTGCGGAGCTTCTCTCCGTCTGTCCACCCATCCCTTCTTCCGTGAGTGAAAGCGGGAGGTGGAGAGGAGGAAGTGCACCCCATTTGAACCTGCGCAGGCCAGGGGGGGAGTCCAGCTGCCAAAACATGGCCACTCTGGAACGGCGCAGAGTTTATTTATAAAAGGCCGGAGGGGGCGCGCGGCATATCCCGGTCCTGCGTCACTCTGGTCTGGACCCCTTCGGCTCTGTTCTACCCCCTTAGGCTCTGCTGGGCTTGGTGTTCTTCAGTCTCAGCCAGCCTCATCACAGCCTGGCCTCCTTCGGCCTCCCTCAGCCTCCCGCAGGGCCTCCCCTGCCTCTTTTCGGGCTCTTACCTGGGTCGCTCCAGCGAGGCCCCTCTAAGCAGCGTCCCTCACAGCGGCTTGGCCTTCGCTTGGCCTCTCCGTCGGACACATGATTCTCATTAATCTCAATATTTTCTGCTTTATATTTTGGCTCCAGTGCAAGCCAGAGCCCAGCTCCCAGGGGGTCGGGTGGTTGGGAGGGTCAGTGTTTAAATAAAACCCTCGACCCCATTGAAGTCTGTCAATCACGACTCCGCAGATGTCCGTAGGTTTTAAACATTATCGCAGTGCTCGTCATAAACCTCCCTGTACACTGTAGCCTATGGGGGACCCCCCCAACCGTCGCCCCCCCCCCCCCCCCCCCCCCCAGTCCAGTGACCGCCGGACGCCGAGCCCACGCTCACTCACTCACTGCCTTCTCTCTGACTTCAGCACGTTATGAGGTCATCTCTGTTTGTCCCAAACCTCCTCAGTGTAATGCGTAAACTATTCATTAATTACCCAAAGCAGCGAGAGGGGGGAAGGCAGGAGGTAATTATTTTCTGGTACAGAAACTCCCCAATGGGGTCCCTTGCTTCTGAGAGGCGGGGGTGGCCTGCACGGACATCTCGGTTTCCCTCCGAATCACGCAGAACCCGCTCTGATCGGCCAGAAAGCGCAAGTGTGCAGTCTCACGAACGCTCGCTCAGTGAGCGCTAATCACAGCGGGGAGCAGGTGGCGACAGAGCAGTTTGGATTGTAACCGTTGTTTCTCTGTTCGTTCTGTTTGAAAATGGGGAGGGGCTGTAGATTTAGCAGAATGGGCGCTTCAGGGTTGGCAACAGTCGAATCAGACCAAGGTCACTTCAAAGCAGGGTACATACATGGTGAGGAGGAGTCATTCTGCTTTCTGATGCAATGCTCAGTAAATGCATATACACACACCGTTATGTAGGGCTGAGTATGGCACACACACACACACACACACACACACACACACACTCCGAGCAGGCAGCAGTTCAGTCTGGAACAGGCGCTGAAAAATACAATGCCCCCCTCTCTTCGGTCAGGCATTGCGTAACGGAATTCGCTCTCTCCAAGCCCATAATACTACCGTTTAAAAGAACAAATCGCCAATGTACAGCAGCCCCTCTGATTGCCCCGCTGCGTGCCGACAGCGTTCGGTAATCGCCGCGAGATGAACCGGCCGCTCTGTTTGGCCTGAATGGATGAATGGACGGACAGATGAGTGAATGAGGAAGAGCCCGGCTTGATGAAGGCAGCCATAGAGAGGGGGAAAATGGGATTATTTGTCAACAGAAAATAAAAGGAAGGGATCTGACCAGAGGGCAGTCGAGAGAGTGAGAGAGAGAGAGGGATTGAAGAGAGGAGCACATCCAGCCCATGATAAATCTCACATTGTGTCCCTGTCTTGCACACAATATGCACTGTATCTGACGTGCATTGAGGGCGAAGACAAACTATGCCCCTGCAGCAAGGGCCGAGAATCGGGGGGTGGGGGCCACAGGCCAGGTCAGAGGTTGCCAGTTGCTTAGGGACAATTGGAAGCACCTCAACACTCTATACAACCCCGCATACCCCATCATCTCCATCCCCCAACACCCCTTTCTCACCCTAACCCCCTCTCCCTCCTACCTCTCAGAGCTCCATGTCACAGATTTCCATCCTTATAAAAGTTATTTGCACTTCCACATTTGTTATCATAGCATAGAATGTGCGAGTATGTTTTGCAATTGCACGCCGCGCCGCTGCGGTTGCGAGTCCATAAACATGCGTGTTCGGTTACACCATCCATACGCAGCTCCACGCTGGCGGCGTTCTGCGTGCAAACGGAAAAAAAAACTTGAGGAGGATATTTTTCTGTTTGCGTTATGTTGTTTTTTTGGTTCTCGGGGGCTGTGATTACTGCTTCGATGAGCTCAGAGCTTCCTCGGGTCCCACAGTCCCACAGCCGTGTACTCGGCTGGCTCGTTTACCCTAATTGTTTATTAACAAGGTCTTGAACATACTGTTATGAGTGACTCTGTAACCCAGAGTTGCTGGCTGGCAGAGTGCAGCTCTCCCCAATGTATTCTGCAGATCCCCCACAGGCCTTTAAAGAGGGGGTGGAGGGCCTGAGTGGGGATCAGTGAACCCCTGACCCGGGACCATCCACAGGGTTGCAGTGCTGTATTCGGGGGTGGGGGGGAGGGGTTTGGGGTTGGTGCACAGCCCTGTTCAATAACTCTGATATGACTTTGGAGTTTATATTTGCACTAAGTGGAATGGCGCTATGAAGGGCTTAGTTCACGGATCTGTCTGGCACACGCTACCCCGGGCGAGCTCTTCATAAAAGGGGATCAGGGGATTGTAAAGCACTGGGCACTTTTTTTTTCCACAGCGCTTTAACAAGGCTTGGGAGAAAGGCCTTCAGAGCATAGGGCTCCATGACACTGGATCCCAGCTGGTTAATATGACCGGGGGGCACAGCGGGTGAACGATGGCACAGCAGGAGATAGGAGACCTGCGGGACAACCAAGACCCACTGGGCCCGCTGGACTCAGGTAAGCACACCTGGGCACATTGCCCATGTCGTGCAGGTAATCTGTGTGTGTGTGTGAGAGAGTGCATGCATGCATTCATGCATGCGTGTGTGTGTGTGTGTGTGTGAGAGAGAGAGAATGCATGCATGCATTCATGCATGCGTGTGTGTATGTATGTGTGTGTGTGTGTGTGTGTGTGTGTGTGTGTGTGTGTGAGAGAGAGAGTGCATGCATGCATGTGTGTATGTGTATGTGTATGTGTGAGTGTGCATGTGTACGTGTGAATGTGTGCGTGCGTGCATGCATGCATGTGTGTGTGTGTGTGTGTGTGTGTATGTGTGTGTGAGAGAGAGAGTGCATGCATGTGTGTGTGTGTGTATGTGTGAGTGTGCGTGTGAATGTGTGCGTGCGTGCATGCATGCATGTGTGTGTGTGTGTATGTGTGTGTATGTGTGTGTGAGAGAGAGAGTGCATGCATGTGTGTGTATGTGTATGTGCGTGTGTGCGTGTGAATGTGTGCGTGCGTGCATGCATGCAGGAGGCAGTCTGGCAAAGGGTCCTGGATCAGAGCATTAAGGACAGAGTCGCCGCCCTGTGATCGACCAGTAGGGGTCAGCGGCTCGATATCTTCCCCCTCTGCCTGCCACCGGGCTCAGATGTATTAGCAGGCGCAAGGTTGAGTAAATATAGCCGCTCAGGCATAGGGACACTGCCGCCCCAGGACCTCGTGTCAACGGAGGAGGGGGGGGGGGTGTGTGGGGGGGGTACAGATGGCTAATCGCTCCGTTGATGGGGCGCGCGTCTTTCTATATTTACACACACGTGTGTATTTACAGAGGCGGGGGCACATAGCATGGCAAATTGTGTTGGCCATGTCTAGACAGCAACAACGACTGCAAACAATATCACCCTTTTCATTCCAGCCCAGGTTATAAAAGACACCAGAGTCCTTCTCTCAACAGAAGGGCCCAGGCGCAGTCCCCCTGCTTCAGTGGAGGAATGCTCGGCTGTTAAAATAGAACGCAGCAGCCGGCGAAGCGGTGTGCTCCCGTCCCGCTCTTTCAATAAGGGAGAGGAGGGCGGCTTACTGCTGTGTTTATTATCATTAGCGGTAACCATAGACTTATAATTTGATGTAATGTAAGTCCTTTAAGGGAATTTGGGGGTGTGGGAGAGTGAGAAAGAGAGAGAGAGAGAGAGCGAGTGAGTGAGAGGGCAGTGGGGGTATCCATTACAACGCACAAACACACAGACGCACGGTCCCCCGATTCCCAGGTCAAACTGTGACCCCTTCACTCATTAGAGCACAGAGCCGTGAGGGTTGGGGGGTCAGAGGTCGGGGCAGCGGGCAGGACAATGGACAAACAGCCACCTGAAGTAAATCAGTGACTCTCTTGCTCTGGCCCGTGACAGCGGTCATTACGGGGCCAAATAAACAGCACTCACACAGCTCTGCATTGTGGGAAACCTGGGCACACAGGAGCTGCAGGGCCCAGAACCCCTGGGCTCACTCCCCGCACCTCATTATACGCATGTGTGGGTGATTAATGGCTGATTTGGGGTTGGGGGGGGGGGGGGCAGCCAGGGTGGGGGAGAGCAGGGGGGGGTCTTCTTAAGGGAGGGGTTTTGTTATTTTACTCGTCTCTGCCGGCCTGAGAGCCGCAAACAGGATGGACCGGGAGCATACCTTCACTTGGTTTTCATCCCAGACATGTTTTTGATTTTCATTTTGCATGACTCACAAGCACGGCAATTAAAATATGGGATCACCCATTGTCAGCTGATTCCATTTTGAACTGATTACATCAGATGCGGCTACATTACCTCGCGTGATATCACTTGGTTTAAAATGAAAAAAAAAAAAAGTTTTTAGGTTAAAGCCAACCTCCAATCTGTTAGAGCCACAATGATTTAATGTAACCCGATCTCTTTGTTACAAACAAAAGCATTTATTGTTAAGTGCACAAAGGCACTCTAATGCAACAGCATTGCTCAGCAAATGAAATATAACTGAGTAAAAAGGAATCCTCTGCTGATTAGTGAATCTTATTTAAACTGGCAAGCCTGTTTATGAAGGAAAACCATAAAAAATGTTTTCAGGACAGCATAAGTCCTCTGCCACCTCCATTTCTTGTTTCCGGGCCATTGGTAGTACTCATATTTCTCATTGTGCTTGCTGTTTATTGGATTAATCTTTCCGCAAGCTTTGGTCTTATGGTGTAAACCGAGACACTGGATTTTGGCCCTCTGAAGGACTCTGGGATAGTAATGAAACTTTCAGATGAGGAGGCAGAGCAACCACACGCGCCCCGCATGGTGAACATCTGCGAATGAGATGCTCTGGTCTGGCAGCGGGGTGGCGGTCAGCGGCCCGCGGGACAGCGAGGGTTTGGGCTGGACGGGTCACTCTGGGTTTTTTTATTGGGCTGTGTTCCCCACAGAGGAATAAATCTCCCAAAGAACAGCCCCACCCCCAACCCCCCCCCCCCCCCCCCCCCCCCCCCCACGTCATATCTGACCAACCCTGTCATTAGAGTGACAGTCAGGTCCCTCCAAACCCCGGCCACCCGCGATAACAGCAGTTTTAATAACCTGGGCTGACTGTAATATTTCAGAACAGATCTGATTGTTGCATTACTACAAGATTTCAACCACAGATAAAGAGAGACAAAGGATGCTGAAATTGATATGCGACCGCATTCCTAACCCATATTTCAGACCACATGAAAGAATGCACTTTGGTGCCTGTTACATTTTGCTCCTTTGGTAAAAATGGGTCCCTACCCCGGTATCTCTGCCAAATGCTTTAACCTCAAAGTGACACATCAGCTCCATTAGGAACAAACAGGAACTGATTTTGAGCCATCAGAGAGCCACAGGTCTCATTGGATGTTTCAAAAGGGCACCAGCTGGTTTAGGATATTCCACTGTGCCCTCACCTGGCAGGCAACGCAGTCACCTGGACACCCGGAGAACACCTGCAGCCACTCGGCTGTCCTGGAATCCCACAGATTTGGCGAGGATTTAATAATCTACATTTCAACCGTAAGTGACAGTGCTGAAACCTCTGCAGAGATGTAGCAGCCCTCTCATTGTTTCCCAGGGCGCACAAGTTTCAAGCTGTGAACACCGGTTCATGTAAGAGATTCCCGACATCCTCGGGAAGCAGAATAATGGCCTCTTTCAGACATCCGAAGCGGCTAGCGTCTGACCCGGCACGCTTCAGAGAGCGGATGAACTACATACAGTGCATCCTGAGAGAAGTGGCTCGACAGTTGCTGAGGATCCCCCCCCCACACCATCTCATTGGCCAGCCACATCTGAAGAGGTGGTCTTGAGCAGGTTTCAAGACATTAAATCAGAGAGATGGACACCTGTGGAGAAACTCTGGGAGACAGCGGAAGACAAGACAGCTTTCATATTGTGCCAAATGTGAGGGGGTGGGCGGCGGTTGTGGGAGAGGGGGTGTTCCTAAACAGTCAGAGCAGCTGGTTTTGTGAAGAGGGTTAACGTCCCGGAGTTAACAGTAACTGTGCGATTCCCAGAAGGAGGAGCCCGACGCAATCCGCCCAAGGTGACTGCCAGACGGCCAGAGACAGGGTTATGTCCGCTTGGCCGGCCACCCCAGCTTCGTATTTCCAGCTCCCCGGCCTCAAAGCCACCCGATCAGCAAGCATGTAACATCACGCTCTCAAGATCTGACATGCAGGCCCGTGACATCCAACTTCTGTTACACGGGAGGGACGTCTCGTTATACATCAGTTCAAATTTGACTCAGATTTGAACAGGGCCTGTCGGTCTGAGAAAACCGTCTGAAAGCGCAACTGCTCCGAAAATGAAAATGACTTCAAAAGCAGCAAAAGGAGAAGTCAAAACGAACAAACGCGCTTGTGGGACAGAGAGACATTCACGCCGGCTTTTTCTTCTAAGAACCGAAACACAGCAACTATTTAGTGCTGAGGTCCAGGTTTTCCTCAAAGTGCTCTGCCGACCACAACGTTTGATTGCTACCAAATGCAGCGTGGCTGTGCTCGGTACACATGACCTTTTGCGCTGATTAAAAGCAGGGCTTTCTGTCGGCTTGACTCAGACTCCTGTTGTGCGTGGCAGAGCAGCAGAAAGCACAGGCGGGGTCACCAGGCCTCAGAGCACGGAGCTCACTCAGATTTATGTCGCTAGAAACTAGAGCCCGAAGGAGTACTCTGCCGATGTCTCCCTTACACTCCCTTCCCATACCCACCCTTCTGAAATAGACCCGTGAGTACATACATGCAAGAGCACACGCTCGCACACAAGTACGGATATGCACACATACACAGACACACAAGAGCGCACCCAAGATTTGAAAAAAGCTTGTCACCCCCCCCCCCCCAACTCTATGCAACGAGTTAAAAGACACTGTCCTAAGTGAAAGAAACACAAGAACCCTGGCCCCCTCACAGTAACACACACACATACCACATACACACTAACACATAGCACGTAAACACACTTGCATACACATTCATACACATACATAGCACATAAACACACACATACACACATAGCACATAAACACACACACACACACACACACACACACGCACATAGCACATAGACACACAAACACATACATTCAGACACACATAGCACATAAACACACACACACACACTTACACAGGCAGCCAGGGGGTCTTTGACTGCCCAGTAAATCTCAGACCATAAAAACGCAGCACAATCAATTAGCCCTAGTCTGTGACTGATGTGTGAGATGAACAATTGCACAGCCTCGCTCTTTCTCTCTCACACCTGTCGCCGCAGTCAAGGGTTCAATGGGGTGGGGGGTGATGGAATCTTTAGCCTCCTGGATTAAGCGTGGCATTGGGGGCTATAGTGTTCCAGGACCCATCACCCCCACCCCCCACCCCCCACCCCCACCGCATGACTCTGCCGAGAGTCAAACAGATAAACAACCCAGACACTGCCGTCAGCCAAGCGTTCACAGAGCCGGGTGCTGGAGCCTGCGACCCGCGCGCTATTCCAAAAGCACCGCGGTGCCGTGACTCCCGTTCAGGGGGGGGTTTGCTGCCTGCCCATGTTTCCCGGCACTGTGAAACTGCCCCGCATATTGTTCTGTTCACGAGCACGAATGTGACTTAGTGTGACGCGCAATGCCGTCTCCTCATGCACCGCGAGCCCGAGCATCGCCACTTCTGATTGGAGGAGAGGAGGGGGCGACTCCAGCCCTTGGCACCTTCCTCCATTTCTCGCCACCTTGAGCCGCAGTATTCTGTTCACTTATTCGACAAAGTCAGAAGACGTCTGCCCCTCCCTCAAATTATAAGCACACACATGAACGCACCCTTAATGATCGAATTCCCACACCCTGTGGTTAGCCCTGCACGGTCTATGCTCAAACATGAGCTCACGCCACGCAAAATGAAATATTAAGGTGAAAATTCCTGAGCTAGACTGTGCAACACATAAATTTCCCTAATCTTTTCTACCCTCTGTGTAACTCCTGATAGCTGACATCTCTGCCCTCTGTGTAACTCCTCGTACCAGCTCTGCCCTCTGTGTAGCTCCTCATACCCAAAGGCTCAGAAAAACAGTAGAGGGCACGCTCTGTAGTGAATTTTCATTGCTCTGTATTTTATTTTACTAACATTCACTGACAAAAATTGTCCACGACGAAGTTATACTGTCAAAATTTTTGCATTTAAGTTGATTTAAAATGAAATAAAGACAAGATATTCACTTTAAAGTGTGTTCTATATGCATTTGCATATAAAGTGCATTTTAGGATTTGAGTGTTGGTTTTGAATTTGTTGCAGGGGCTTTATTATCTTCTGCCCCTCACAGCTCATGTCTCTAACCTTTGTGCTTTCTCTGTCCAGTGGATTGGACTCCCCCATACCCCCCCAACACCACCCCCCCCCCCCATCCCCACATTCCTCTTCACAGTTTCCCAGTGCAAATATATGACCCCCTTAACAATTCTCCAATCTCTCATACATATAAATATATGACCTCATACACACTCACAAACACAAGCTCACGTGCACACATACCTACTTCCCTTCAGCACTCCTACAGGAAAGGTCTCATGGTGGGTACCCCCCCCCCCCCCCCCCCCCCCCCACACACACACACACACACACACACACACCCACACCCCCACCCCCCAGACTCCCCGGGCAGTTCCTTCACTGGGCCAGACTGCATGTGCAATAGATTAGCCTTTGTTCTCTGCAGCACGGCCATAATGCAGCGGGCCATTAATCACCCCAGCCCTGTTCGGTCCTGAGCCTCTCCCCACCCCATTCCTGCCATGCGAGGAGCTGAGGGTACATTCTCACCCCCGCCAAACCCGCGCAATTGCTCAATTCCGGGGCGAGGGGGGGGGGGGGGGGGGGGGGGGAATGGTTCAATCAAAACCACGTGCAAACACCTGAGACCCAGTCGAAGCTGCAAAGAATTTAGAACCTGCCATTTCATCGGGATCAGTAATATATCTCTTTCTTTTTTTGGCAAAATCACCACAGGGTGCAGCCGGTGTGCCTTTAATTTAGCCGTGCACACTAAGAGCTCTGCTCACAACAGCGAGAACTTTTACAGGGGCGCAACACTTACACACAGCTCTCTGATACCACTTCATTTCAGCATAACTTTACTTTTCTTCCACGGTGCACATGCATCCAGGTAAGTACAACTTGCTGCAAATTGCAACGGTCCTGCACCATATTCTCTCATCTCGTTAAGTGCAACAGGGAAGCCTCTCTCTTTTCCTGTGATTTTGCAACTCTAACACCCCCCTCCTCCCCAATTCACACACAAACACTGACCCCCTTCCCCACTCCACAATAGTTTTCATATGCCTGCTCTCCCTCTCTATCAGCACTGTGGTCCCACCGGGGAATTCACATTTTCCACAACTTACTTTTGTCTCTGCACCAAGGTCTTTTTCCTGCCCTGTGGTATGTGGCCTTCATTAATCTGTTTTGCAGCCCCAACTGAACCCCCCCCCCACCCCTTACCCAACCCCCCCCCCCCACCCAAAAAAAAATCTGTGCTGAGTATGGGAAACTTTCTTTCATAACTCATTAACAGTCGTCCCGTTGGACGAGCTGTTTGTTCATCTCGGTCACACGTATTAATCGCATGCGCTCATTAGCATTTTGCTCACTGACGGGTCCCGCGGCGCGTTATTGGGACGGACGGAGAATGGACGCCTCTCTCTTTGTCAACCGTTTTAGAAATGCAAAATATGATACTATTCAAACCCCCCCCCCCCCCTCCCAAAATCCCAGGCCTGCATTCAACTATAAAAAGAACCCTCACTCTCTCTCTCAAAAGCCCCGCTGATCCTGAGCCAACGCAGTGTCAAAGCCGTGCCAACTTAGTGCCCAGGTTGTGCCAGAGTGGTGCCAGTTGTGTCCCCACGGCTGTTCGCATGAACATTAAGCCAGTGCAGCGGGCCCGGCACGGCTGGACGTGACGGTTGGGGTCTTTTTTCGCAAGGTCCCCGTAACCTTGCCGCAGTGTTGTGACAGTATTCCGATATCACCATAACGTTGTGAGAGTGTTATTTTCTTGGAGAAAATCATGGCCCATGGAGAGGACATGACCTGGGATAAGCACATACATCCACACATGCACACACAGGCACACACATGTATCCACATGCGCATTAACACACACACACACACACACACACACACACACATGCATACATACTCCTGGGCTCCCATCCAAGGACACACTTCTTACTGCCAGTCAAAACTCAGTACCCCCTTTCCCTCAATCACTGAGAATATTAACACACCGTGTTACATAAACAGTAGTTCAAAATTAAATTTAATAACCTGTCAATGACGTGCATGTTCAGCCCATAAATCCTGTCAATGCTATTAAAAGTGTCATGCGAGAATTCAGCCACCTATTAAAACCTTCTGGGTGTTGCTAAGTATTTCACACGCAACTGACAAAACTCACCTCTTGGCGCACACCGAGCCTCCCAATTGCATTCTGAACACACACTTAACACACCGAACACGCAGTCAAAGAAGGTACTGCACCTTTACTGGAAACTCAAGACCTGTGTCTGACAGACATCTGCCCCCTTAACACAGAACTGCTTCGTGAACAAGCATGTTCATATTCATTTTACTTTGGTGGAGGGTTACCATGATATGTGATATATAATGCTGTATAATATTATATAATGTCTGTTTTAAGAAAAATGTTCCTTTTTCTACAGCTCAGTTGCGTCATATTTGCACTTTTAAAGTGTTTAAAGCAATTTATTGCTATTTAACTTTCTACCTTTTGTTGAATCTTCAAAGTATCATTATCATCCAAAGTTGCATGCACACTGATCCAAACCAGTAATCCATGCCTTCTCCTGCTTTGTGACAGACTTAGCTCTCGCTGAGGTGCATTGTGGGAATGTGAGGTGAATTGTGGGGTATGAGGTTGGATGGGGGGGAGGAGGTCACATTAATGATAAAAACCAGACCATTGTCATAGACGCTCACACTGACAGAGCAGCCTGATTAATGCTACTGAGTGTTTGTCAGAGAGGCGAAAGGCCAAAGCCAGAAAGAGAGAGAGAGAGAGAGAGAGAGAGAGAGAAACAGAGCGAGAAGAATCAGGGCAAGAGAAGTTTCTAGACGTG
Organism: Megalops cyprinoides; assembly: GCF_013368585.1. Lineage (NCBI taxonomy): Eukaryota > Metazoa > Chordata > Actinopteri > Elopiformes > Megalopidae > Megalops > Megalops cyprinoides. The sequence goes on along the minus strand of NC_050597.1, from coordinate 23,352,475 downwards.
TGACTGAGTCTGTTCAATCTCCAACACAGAACCTAGTGAAAATATTTCACAGCTGACATGAAGGGGAGGGGGGTGACAGAGGAGAGGTGGAGGGCAGTAGGGAATGGGGGGGGTGGAAATAAGTTATGTAACAGCCTCTCTGGGGAGAAGAGAGGCCCGGGGAGGTGGGGGTGGGGTACACGGGGGGGGGGGGGGGGGGGTGCAGAGAAACTTTGCTGTGAACTGCCAAGACATTTTTTTCTAAGTCTTTTTTTTTCTAAAGGCAGGGTGTATGCCAAGGGTCCTCTTCTTTTCTCCCTCTCCTGCTCTCTTTTTTTGCACTGTGTCCCTGCCTCTCCCTCTCTTTTTCTCCGTCTCACTACCTCTCTCTCATCTCCCCTCTCTCTCCCTCCCTTTCTCCCTCTCTCTCCCTCTCTGTCTCTCAACACTGGTCCTGCTGTTCTTTTTGTCGGTCTGCAGCAGCCTGAGCTTCTCTTCTTCTTATTTATTGCTTATTTATTTGGCAGACGAGCCTGTCCAGGGTGCTCTGGTTCCAGCTAAACTAGGAGGGAGGAACTACAGAGTGTGGAAGCACCGTGCGGGGGGGGGGGGGGGGGGGGGGGGCCATGTCTGCAGCACACACACAGACATCAGAGGGAAAAAAAGACTATTAGAGAATATTAAGGAAAACAGATCCCAAACCAAAGCTTTCCCGCAACACTTCATTCACGCTAGCTGGTATTTTCACATACGCCCATACTAGAATCTTGCAACACAAGCGATTTTGAAGTGGACCTGTGGGTTGGTCCTGGAGTGCTACTGGATTTGATTTGTGCCTTGCTGGGATAAAGATCGGCAGGCGATGCGAAAAGATACCGAACCAAGATAAGCAGTGGCATACCGGGGGAGAGAGTCGCATAGAGACAGCAGGGGGCGCTGTGGGAAACACCACTGAGTGTAACGGAATGCAGTGAAAAAGTGCCCAAAGTCGTGGGAGCACTGTAAGAATTATAGGCAGGATGTGCATTAAGTATGGAAATACCGCACTTGTAAACATCCCATGTATAGAAGCAGTGTTGCGGGGGCCTGTGGATGACAGGGAAGCATACATCACCGAGCATGCCTGGCCAGATCTGAAAGTGCAACAGGTTGTTGTTTCAAACGTTTGTATTCATTAGACAGACCAGAGGCAATCCCTCAGACACCATGAGATAAAAAAAAAGCTACATTTCCAAGTCACCTAACGTGACTCCAATAACAGTGTTCGCCTGTGATGGTTTGTTTATGACAGCCCTGATCTCTGTGCTTCCACGCCAGACTCGCGCAGATCATGCCTTTTCAGGGCAGGATCCTGGGTCAGTCTGCAAGGCTGCAGATGGAGTCCCGCCCTGGCCGTGTAGAGATCAGCGAGCTGGGCAATGCGGAATGAGAAAATTTGTGCTGTTCTAGCAGGGCAGATTGGAAGGCAACATTAAAAGTGTCTGCAAAGAAATTGCTATTGAATTTTAAAAAGCCATGCTAAAATACTGGCCTGTTGTTGTGGGAAGCATTCCACTGTATTTTCTGAACACAGTTTATATATACATATGTATATATGATAATTATATATAATATATATATAAACTGCGTTCAGATAATAAGACAGTAGAATGCCTCCCACAATAACAGGCCATTTTAGCAGTGCTTTAGCAAATTCAATAGCAATTGCTTACACATATATATCATTTTGATGCATTGCTTTTGGTAACACTTTGAAACATGAGCAGGCAGCATGGACGATTTCAAAATGGTTGCCTTGTGCATGAGCACGCCTCCATTTTGATATATGAAACTTTGATAAGATCGTATGGCTAACTGAGGACCGGCTCTAACTATTTCAACATGAGATACCTATCTGATCCTTTTTCTTTGTGTGCTTTTTGCATGTTTGGCAAAGCCGTCTGTGGATACAGATACTTAACTGGCACTTACGTTGGTGTGCCAGATCAAAAAAAGTCCATCTGCAAATATCGTCACCCACATCAGAAAATCTGGAGGTAGATGAAAACAAGCAGAGACGGAGCTCCGAGAGGGGGGACTATCCCCTTCCCATTCACCGTCTCGGTTTTACTGTTACTCTCGGAACCAGAAAGCTCATTTCATTTCATGCGACTCCGCAGCCATTCAAAGAAACGAGAGTTTCTGTTTTTTTACTTCTCTCCCGCTAAAAAAAAATTTTTAGGGGACTTTTGGGTTAACAGCCGACCCTCGTGTGTTTTGCACGGGGCAGCATGGTAATCCGACAAGCCCGGGCGTCCCACGCAGGAGCGCGCTCCGAAAGATGTGCGAAAGAGTTAACACAGTTCCAATTTTTCCAATTATAATGAACTTCAAAAGGAGCTGTGGGAACCTTTGGTTTAAATGAGGAATAAAGGTGGGGGTGGGGGTGGTGGGGGGGCACATTCCTCCTTTTCATTATTCCCAGACAGCACCTTTTCTCCAGTGCTGGTCTTTAAGAGCCACACTAATGTGGAGGCCAGGCCGTAATCAGGTACTGTATTCACTGTACAAGCCCTTCAGAGGGTCTGACGGGTGGTGGTGATGGGGAGGGGGGGGTCGAGGGGGCTTCAAGGGGCATGCAGACTTATCCCAGAGCCACCAATTGCAAGTTCTTGTGAAAAAGTCTTGAAGAATCCTTTTGTGTTTTTTCTCTCTCCCTCTCTCTCTCTCGGTCCTCTGTATGCCAGGCTGAACGGCTACTTGTAAATACATAAAGCTCTTTAATGACAGTTTTCTTCAGCCAAACCCCCTCCTCCCCTCTCTCTGCTGGCTTCATTAAAGGAGTATGTGGAGGGGGAGGGTGGGGGGGGCACACACAGGGGGTCTTTCAGGCCTGGTGCCCGTGTTTGTGCTGTAATCAGAGGGAAAGCTCTGACTCGGAGAGCTGTGCTCTGCCGCCCATAATTAATGTACCCTGATAGAGGCAGGCACAATGGGGCCCTTTCAGTCCCTGGCCCCTTCCTCTGGTAATATTGTTGCATGTAATAACTTCTGCCAGCTGGGCCGAGGGGGAAACTTCGGCTCAGCAGGGGTGAGAGAGACGCTCCGGCCGGGCCCCGGGCAGGGATCGGCCACCCCCTCACTCTCTCTCTTTCTCTCCCCCGACAAAGTGGGTTTAAAAAACAAACAAAAAACAGGGCACCGTAAAGAAAGGCAGAACGTGAAGTCACGTGCGTTCTGCGAAACTCATCAAACGGTAGTTTTTACGGCCACTGAGCAGGGTGGCCGGACTCCCCCCCATCATCTCTGCAGCAGGCGGTCGCTCCCTTAGCGCAGGGAGTGAGGGAATGTCACGGGGACATTGCGGGGAGACACTGTGGCCAGCTTGGGAAGAGATTTGTGTAGTTGTTGGAGCCATTTTGGTTGTGGGGAGAATGAGCATGCACTTTGTTCTCTGCAATGAGAGTAGGGGGTGTCCAGTCCACAGGTGCCTTTTGAAAGCCACCATCAGTGACATCATGTTGCATTATGCTCTGTACCTCCTATATCTAGGGTTGCGATCTAGACAGATACCCTCGGGGGGATGGGGTTCATACCCTGGGTAAGCCGTCTGGTATCAGCGCTCAACAAATGGCAGTTCTGAGAGACGCGGCCCAGTGTGTGTGGGGGGGGGGGGGGGGGGGGGGGGAGGTGGTTGCGGCTCCACATGGACACGGAGACAAGGCTGGCGCTGCACACCCCTAGCGCTCGGTGGTCAGTCCCATCAAACGGACCGTCCGCCGGTCAGCCTAACAGAAACCCGGAGGGAGCCCCTTCAAACGGACTGCCCACCCAGCACTAATGGCCTCCGCTGGCTGCCGCCCCAGCCCGGGCCCGGTGCGCTGGACAATGAACCCGGTCCAGGGACCTGTCACTGGGATTCACGCTCACTGCCGGCTTCCCCCAGACGGGGGAGGGGGTGGTCAGACAGGACAGGATGGAGACATGCTGCGACGTGAAACTCCTGTCAGCCGAGGTAAAGGGCAAGTGTTTCCACGCAGGTACGGCCCTGAAAGATGAAAGAGGGAGAAAAAGAGAGGGAGCGGGAGAAAGCGAGAGCTCCCGAGAGCCCCTGTGGAGCGGGGGCTTAATCAGCACCGGGCAGAACTCCAGCTACCCCCGCAACCAAAAAAAAAAGTTTCAATGCCAGCTCAGACTTAAGCTCCCCTGCCACTGCAGCCAAGGAGACTCCACACCAATGGGAGGTTGCCATGGTGACTGCCACAGGTTTTCTCACTAGAGGGCACTGTGGCAAGTGCTTCCCGTTCTCCTGCCCTGAGATTCAGAAACAGGCAGAGGGGGGAAAATGCAAGCAGCAGCGAGCAGATTTGGCAGACGAATTTGTCACAGGATGAGCAGCTGACAAGCCTGGTTAGTGCATGCAGTATCATGCTGGAGTCCCCTCTCAAAAGAACTCAGAGGAAAAGAGGTGGTGTTAGTTTGTCTGGGTCGGGCAGTTTTACTTACATGTGAACTCATTACTCATCCAGCATAAATGGCAATTGGATAATAGGTACACGCTTCGCTTCCACATAAACATGCTTTACTTCCTCTTATGAATCGACAGTGTATCACTATAGTCCACGATTTCCTATGATCGATTTCAATTCCTCTTATGGGCTCAGGTCCCCTGTGAGTGTGACGGTTGAGCTGGATTTGTACTGTTTGTGTGTTTGCATGTGTGTCTGACTGTTTGTTATCTGACAATCTGACACTTAGGTCTCGTCACACTTCTGAGCTTGCCTAAGATGTGTGACTAGAAGTGACATCTCATATTGAAGTACTCTCCCTTCAAGGACCTCACCACCACCATGGAAAACAACATGATGTCAGACTTCCTGACTGCCTAGAGCCTTAGGGTGGCACTCAACAATGGACTGACCTTTGTGGACTATATAGCAGTGGTCAGTAGGGCCTGCAGATTCTTGTCATACAATATCAGAAGAACTTACCACTTCCTCACCACCTACGCAGCCCCACTCTTGGTCCAGGCCCTACTTTGCTTGGAATAGTGCAACTCCTTCTTCACTGGTCTCTCTGTGTGTGCATCTCTTCCAGAATGCAACGGCTTGGCTAGTCTACAGTCTCCACAAATCCTCCCATGTCTTACCCCTCCTGGTCTCCCTCCACAGGCTACTGATAATGGCCTGCATCAATTTCAAAAGGCTGGCATTAGCTGAGTGGGTGGTGAAGGGAACAGCTACCCTGTTCTGGCCCTGTTGTGGTGGAACAAGCTTCCCATAGTAAGCGCCACAGCGATTCAGAGTCACTGAAAATCTTCCATCACAGACTGAAGACCCACCTCTTCAGACTATACCTTTAGTGCCTTAAAAAACATAACTCGCTTTCCCTTATTTGTGTAGTTTCATTGTAAGGTACGTTGTAGCTTTACTGTACTATATATTGTGCTGCAGTTATGCATCAAACCATGTATATACTAGTTATCACAGCACTGTGTAAGGGACTGGTGTATTTTCATTTGTGGTTAGTGGTGTCCTGTGCCATCTGTCATGCCATTTTATGAGATGCAGATTGGGCTCATTCTTTGTAAGTTGCTTGTAAAATGTAATGCAAATGTAATTCTTGGTTTTTCTCTGCGCTGTGTTGGGTGTTCACTGTGTTGTTTATGAGTGTTTATAAGAGCACATTGCAAGTTTGAGTGCATGCTGCATTTGCACATGAGTGCTGTGTTTGTACGCATAAGCTATGGTTTTGAGCATGTGTTGCGTTCGCTCATGGGAGCTGTGTTTGTTGGTGTGTGCTCTGGTCATGCGTATGTACTATATTTAAATGTGCTGTGTCTGTATGTGGAAGCTGTGCCTGTGAGTGCGCGCTGTGTTTACGGACACGCTCTGTGTTTGTGACCATGCGCTGTGTTTATGAGCGTGTGCAGGCTGCAGGAATGGCGGGTCCCGGTGTCGTGTTGCCGCGTCCTTGACCTTGCGTAATCAGCTTGCCGGGCGGATTCCGAGAGTGACTGACGTTCACCCAACCCTGCAGAACCAGGCTGGAACATGCTGGGGCACCAGACCCGGGCCGCCGCGGCAGACCCCGGCCCAGGGCTGTTTATAGCCGCCGAGGCAGAGGGACAGGTGCTGAAACCGCAGATGTACTGGCGCACCGCTTCCCGCCCCGGCCGGACCACCCCGGGGTCAGACACAAACAACAGGGCTCTCCAGGGATAGAACTGAGCTCCCCATTCACTTCATCTGTTGCTGAGCCTAAGCCCACCAAAACTATGCCCTCACCCCCCCCGCCCAAACCTTCCCAACACACACCCGCCCACATATACAGTGGAACGTCCCTGCTCATCCTTCTGAGAAGGGAGGAAGTGGTACGGTCCGTCAGAGGGGTCAGATTGTGGGGAGACGAGCAGGCCCTGGCTTGTCCGCAGAGCAGCAGTCAGCTGTGGAGTTTCTTCTGGATGGCCTGGATCAACTCTCCTCCAGGGAACAGCATCTATTTGTGGCTCGCTGATTGGTCGGTTGGTTTGCTTTTTCAGTGCATTCACATTCCATAGAGCTTAACTGCAGAGTCATCAGAATATCGGCCACTCCAGTGCGCTCTCAATCTCTCTAATGTAAATATGTGATTAACCAATGTTAAGTTCTTTTTAAACGCATCCTTCAATCTACTTTCACTTTTACGGTGACACAGCTCGTTTCAATGTGTGAGACGTTCATCGTCGATGTAATATTTTTAAGTCGATGCTGTGATGCATCTGGGGTGCAAAAAAAGATTTTGGAACCTGAAAGGAAGGCCGGCGGGTTTAGTCAGCACGCTATTCACAGAAGCAAGCTGTTGTGGAAGTGAATCACCTTGATTGTTGGGAAAATGCTGATCTCCCAGTTGCTCATCAGCAAATCAAAGCATGAGATTCCGGATTGAATTTGTTCTGACAGCTTAGCATCTTCATGATAAAGGTGAGGGCATTGCTCTGAAAACAGACACCAGCACAACACCATGTTCAGAGCCCTTTGCTGGAGAACAAACCTAATGACTGCCACCTGACAGTAGTCTGTTACTTTTCCTTTAAAGGGCATGTCAATGCAGATCCTGAGAAAGGGAGAAATCTCAGAGGTTTGTTACTCCGAGGCTGAGCTCGAATCACGTGACATCATGTGACTTGCCCGACCCCAACAACATCTCTGAGTTTGAAAGGAGCCTTCATCGCCAAAAACTTGATGCATGAAGCCCAACTTTGTATCACAGTGTGTGAAACCATTATAAAGCTGAAATATTAGCAGCCATCGGTGAAGTACTGATATGGGCAGAATTGGTGGTTCCAAAGCTCCATCTTACAAGGGGGCTTCAGATGACACGAGTCAGTGTCATCCAGTGAGTAAAGATGACCGTGCATTCGTCTTGTTTCCCGCTGAAAGGTCCATAGGCAAAAAGTGGATCTTGGTGCTTGTCTGTCTGACACAGAGCATTTGGCACGTCTCATCTACAGCAACTGTCAGGAAAGGGGAAAGGTGGAGATACTGCTGCAAAACGAGCCGTTCTCACTCTATAAGGGTGGGGTGGGGGGGGGTGCTGGAGCTTGGAGGCCCGCACACTCCTGCCTGTATGTTAGTGTCAGTGCGGGGGTGGATGCAAGGTTTTCTGGTGGGGAGGGGGGGGGGGGATGCAGGTCGAAGCCTGTCTGGCAGTGGAGACAGAACTGGATTGGGTGACTGGTGTGCTTTCAGACCAGGCTCAGGTTTCCATGACGACTGCTGCCGTAAGGCTCATCCCGAGGTTGGCCCACCTCGACACCCCCCCTCCTGGCAGGACGCTCTTCGCATTCCAGTCCGGGTCAGTGAGGGGATGGAGTTACAGGCCCCATCACTGTGGCAACAGGCAGAGAGGCTCAGCTGCGTGTTTGAACACTGCCTTCCTGGTCTCCATATTTAAAGCTAACAGTATACTGTTCATCCACTGCTACAGTTACGGTTACAGGAAGTAGGCCTCGCCTAGCGATCCTAAAGATTCCTAAGTCGTCTGCAGTTACACTTGCTTATCCATTACAGACAGTGGAGTCACAATAGTCTTGCATCAGCATGGCAGGCTTTAATTTGCAGCATCAATAAGTTAATGGGTGCAAATATATACAGTTTTACCTTCACTAAGCGTAGCCCTCGCATGCCCCCCCTCCATCACCCCCATCCCCCCCAATAAAAGGCCCACCTCCTTCTTTTTTTGTTTCCTGTGAATATTTCTGTTTTTTTTAGCATCTTTGAAATGTCAAAGCCCGTAGAAATCATTTCAGTTAATGGAAAGCACCCCCCTCCAAGACTCACTACCTAAACCCCACCCGTACCCCCACTGCACACCACAGAGGGGGGGGGGGGGGGTGTGACCAGCCACCGGTCCCTGTCACAGTGGATTACAGGAGCGTTTGTTCACCATGCTGATGTGTGTCAGGGGCCCCGCAGAGGGCCGGACAGGCACAGCGGGGGGCCCCTGGACACAGCAAACCCCCGCCAGTCCAGCACGATCTGGCCCTAATGGGATGAGAGACCCACAGTCGCCAGCAGAGACAGGGTCAAGCTGAGGTGCTGCCAACTCCGGTTAAGCACTAGTGCAGTTCCCCTATGGGACAGGTGCACTGTCACACCAATGCCCCCTGTCCTGTCCAGCCATCACCCCCCCCCCTTTCCTAAATACAAACCCCCTCCATTGAGCACCTCACTGCCTTGGTGCCTGAGACAAGGCCTGTCTGTCACCTCTTCTCCTTCGGCAGGAGAGGAGTGCATTCTGGGAGCTTGTCAAGTTGCCTATCAGCTGGTTATCAGTTCCGCTCATTTTCACACTGAAATGACCCAGTTTAGCGTGGTTGCAGCACACCTGCTTCGCTTCAAGATGAAGAAAAGAAGAACAGATTGACGCTTGCCTTCTTTAGCCTTTGAAAGAGAAGCCTCGTCACATTCTAATTCTAATCATGCTCTAAACGGTGAAAAATGAAAGAGAGCTTTGGATACTGATTTACATTCTGCTTTAATTGTTAGCCTTTGCTATGGTCTAAATTTTCTTGGTAAATTGGGAAGAGTTTCTGCATTCAGAAGTGTGTGTGTGTGTGTGTGTGCGTGTGTGTGTGCGTGTACGCAAGTGCGTTCCTGTGGGCTTGCCAGCGTGTGTGCCTGTCGCATGAGGGAACACGTGTATTTGTGTGTTGAGAGGCATGAACAGGCTCGGCTGGCAGGGAAGAGGTTAAGAGCAATGCTGGCCTTGCAGCTCCTGGCTGCAGCTCTGACAGCGATGCTGCGTTCAGGAGAGGAAACCGCGGTGGCGAGATTAACCAGGGCCTTATCTCCCCCCCCCCATCCGTAAACATCGCTCAGAAACCGCAACCTACGTAAACAGGAGCAGGTAGAGTCTGACTCTGCTGATGCGTGGGAGATGAAAGCACAGATTATCGTACCAGTTGGGACCGAGCGGTACCGTCCTGTACCAAAGGCCTCGTTGGCTACGCGCTCGATCGCTCTCATTAACCACCCTCCGCTCTCCCCATGCAGAAGAGTACATGTGCGGTTTTTCAGTTTCCCCTGTGTCAGAACATACAAGGTTGTGCTCTTGCATGTATTTATATAAATACATTTCTTCTTGACATTTTTTATGGACGATCACAGCTTAGGCCAGCTGTAAGAACTTTTCTTCTGTATTAAGAAGAATGGTTCCTCTTCAGCGTCCTCCATCTTTCCTGTAGAGTTTCTCTCCAGTCCACGTAATGAGATGTTACAGGTTTCAGAGTTCCTGGTGGTTTACGTATTAGCACTGTCATATGGTGTTGTTTTGTCTACCTCACAGTGCCAGGTTTGTATCATTTGTTTATCTAATTATCTTGCTGTATGTGCTCTGTGATTTTTGCTTTGTTTTTCTCCATTTACCTCAATGGGATGGATCCGCGGAGCAGCTTGCCCAACCCCCGATGTCCCCGTTCTTCAAATCCTGAATTAAGGATTAAGAATAATTAGTAATAATACAGCACGATCAATCCTCTTTCCTCTGGGAATGGCATCACAGTGGGTCTCTGTCTGGGGGCTGGCTCTGGTGTTTGCTCCACAGGTTCTACTGCCCTTGTCCTGGGTGGGTCAGATGTTTGTCATTCCTTTAGGCTCTGTATTTACGAAGCAGATGTCCACACACACACACACTGACATGGTAACCTATTATCTGTTTAATGCAGCTGAACGCCTCTTAATGCAATTCAGGGGGCAGGGCTAAGCATTTGCACCCAGGATTTGAACCGGCAGCCTTCAGACAGTGAGTCTAGTTTGCTTTCCGGCTCCAGCGCACTGTGGTCAGGGCACAAGCCTCCCAACCTGCGGGCTGTGGGTTTGTGTCCCAGCAGGGCCACAGCTACTGTGCTGGTGAGGAAGGCACTTGCTGTTAAATGCTCCAGTGAATGTCCAGCTGGGGAAATATACAGCAGGATGTGTGAAGTGCAAATCTGTCAGCGTCGTAACGCTCCTTGTAATAAAAAAGGCACCGTGGGTGGCAGCTGAGGGAACTGGACACGTAACCAGAAGGATGCAGGTTTAAGGCCTTAGTTGGGGCACTGTTCAGGCATCCTTGAGCAAGTTGTTTAACCTAACCTGCTTCGATAAATATCAGTCAGTATGAATGTCTGTTGGACACAAAAACATCGGGAGTCATACAAATAGGAACATCTGCAAATAATCATGTAAAAGAATGAATGTTTCTATGAGGGAGAAAAGCACACAGACAGTGTTTGGTTGGCCAAAACAAGTATTTCTAGATCAGCCTGGTGAGGTTGATGTGCCCTGTCTTCATTAAGGATGTTCACTTTACCAGGCTTATATCCAAACAAACAGCTTTTTTCCAGGAAAAAAATAACAAGTTTAAAGGCTTCTGTTAGATGTAGATGGTAAATGATAATGGCCACGATTTATTCAGAGAAATGGACCAGGTGTCCTTGTCGTGGGCTGACTCAGTTTCGGTATGAGTGTCTGTATGTGCTCAAATGGTTAAATCAGCGATCGCTGCTGAATTGAGAAATGTTCCGTTTCGCGGAAAAAACGTGCCCACTGCAGTCTTTCATTTAGCCTCAGACTGTCTCTTTTTTTCATGAGGGCCCAGTTTTATCAGACAGCGCCTCTTGTCATCAGTGTGTGAAGAGTGCTGCTCAGGGCTCTCAGGGGAAGGCCTCAGAGCACATGTTTGATGTGGTTCACGGTGGAAAGACACCAGACCAATTGTCACGGCTCAAGGCACAGCCACACTCTGGCTATCAGTCTCATCTGTCCAAAGATGCTCCGAATTCCCCAGGAGCGAGAATCAGGGTGGATGCTGCCTCCGAGAAACAGCGGTTCGTATCATGTGGAAATTAACAAGAGTTCGTCCGCACGGCAAGCTTCACTGTTTGTTTAGAACCACCACATTGGGTTATGGCTCCAGTCTGTCTCAAGGGGAGTTTGCTTTACTGTTAGAGGTGGTTCTATAATTGAGAAAAAGGGTCTGTAGATCATGACACTATCCAGTGTTGTTAACAGCGCTGGCGCATTGGTGTTCACACTGGGTGTTGGTCTTGTGGTCCACCATCATTGTGCAGAGCGCTTGTTCAGAGATCCACGTGCGCTGTGTCCTCCCACCCACCCCTGGGCTGGAGGATCACCCAGCTCCTCCACACTGGGGTTGCACCATCGACTGAGGTCGCCCACCTCCTGTGAGACAGCCGGCAGCCACTCCCGCCCCGTTTCCAGTAAGCGCGTCTTCACTTTCAGATCAGCTGTGTTTACCGGAAGGAGCGCTCGCTCTCACAGCGGGGGACTCGATGTTCCGATGGGTATCAGGACGCGATCTCTCGCGACCTCTGCACGAGGTCGGTCGCCCGGCTGCGCAGGACTTCTGGGGGCCGAGCGCAGTCCCTCTGCCGAAAGCCGCCGCGCTGACAACAGTCTGAGCCTTTGAAGAGGTTTGCAGCAGCAGTGATCGCATCAACCTCACCCCTCGCTAACCCAGCCCGTGGCGACAGGGACACGCCATCCTGGCTGAGTCATGACGTCACCCCAGCGCTACAGAGCGGTGGTGAAAACGCTGTTGCAAGCCTCACGAAACCCTGGAACACCTAGATCACTGTTTGCATTTCGCTTTGTGGTTTTGATGTTCAGAACAACATTTGGCAGACACTACACACTGGAAATGTTATTTCCACAAAAACAATGGTCTGCGTGTTGATGTAACTCTAAGCAGTTTTTTTCCTCTAATTTTAGAAATTTTCCAATAAGTGACAACAAGCAGTTTGCTTTATCATTATTATTAAACATATACATTAAAGGTAATCAAGTTTTTTTCTGAAAAAAAGTCTATTTAAAAAGACACCCCTGAGAAAGAGTTGCCAAGCACACACCAAATGACGTGGTCTTTATCAGACCTGTTTACAAAGGCTTGGTACATTCACCCAAGCACTTTCCCTGGGTTGTATGTTTTCTTATAGAACCATCTTCAGTTCCTCTCTATCACATGAGCAGGTAAACTCTAGCGGATAATACTCCTTGTTCTTCTCAGTGACATGATCTTCTGTAACGTGGATGAGAAACTTAAATCTTTCCCCTGCATGCGGTGACCTGAGCCTGTCTCTGTGCTCCACTTGGCAGCGACCGCACTCTCTCACACCCTCAGCCGCCACCCCGGAAAAGCCGCATTGTTCTGTTTTTACACAGATATTGATTTTTTACAGCCCGCTCATAACGGGCAGACAAAGGCTGGCCGGCGCGGTGCTTTATACCGTCGGCAATCTTCTTTTACAAGCTCTGAGTGAAAGGGATAGGTGGGCACCGTGAGGGGGGAAAGAGAAGAACAGGGGAGAAAAAAGGAACAGCCTTTTCTGTTAAGCCCCGTGTCCCAGCAGCAGAATGGGACCCGGGCTATTCACCTCCCTGTCCCCGAATCCGCGTGCCTTTGATGTGCCAGTGGGCTGAATTTGAGAGCTCCCAATTTCGCTGTCAGGTGCAAGGGGGGGGGGGGGGCGTTTTTTTTTGGGGGATGGGGGGTTGGCGCAGGGGTGAAGGCCGTAGCGCTGACATTTTCGGAAGTGCTGATGAAGAGCCACACAACAGAACAGATGGGGACGATGGGCCCCCGTTCAGGCCCGGCCCTGGCCCTTCTAACGGCAGCAGCGGAACGCTAATGTTTCCCTCTGCCAACAGGGATGCAGATACTGAAACCATGTTCCTGTGTAGGCTCTGACCTCACTGCTAGTTATCAATCACGTACCCCTGTCAAGTCAGTTGACATCAGCAGCGCACACTGTTGTTAGTCATCAAATGGTTAAATTTATCAGTGGAGTTTATGAGCACATGCGTGGGATGTTTGTGTGTTCCTCGTATATTACTTGATCATTTATATATATGGCACCATATTCTGTAATAACGAAACAGAGGATCACACATGACACATGAATATGTCACTTGTGAGTGAGAGAAAGAAAGAATGAAATTTTAATTTAAATAAAAACAGTGAATGAAAAATGAATAGGCATAATATAGCTTTACTTTTATGGTAGTGTTTCATTGTTCCTTTGCATCTGGAAAGCCTTAGCTCTTTTATTAATTTTTAATCTAGCTAGAAAGCAAACATTTACAATAGGCAGTTCAGCCATGTAACAGTGTCAGCCAGCTAAATAAAAAGTGTGTTTGATTTTAATTTAATAATTTTAATATAATTTAATTTGGCTCTAGGACCCTGATGTGACCATAACTGTAATACAAGTAGTGTTAGCTATACTTTTTCAGTGAACTAGCAACTTGGGCTGGTTGATAGAGTCAGCTAATTAATCACACTGGATAAAATATTGCTTGTGAGCTACCAGGTCAATGCTGATGACCTTAACTAACTTATAACATCCCTCCATGCCCACAGTCTGTGTTACTAAACTCTGGAAATAAAATTATCAAGACCATCTGGCAAGTAATATTCTGAGTAAGTTCGGAATATTGAGAATATGAGTTGGTTACAATGTGGTTCGTTTAGAATGGACCACAAAAGATAAAGTCACCTGAAAGTCTCAGGTTATTCTAAATATATCTTTTGCTGTTTGCTTTAAAGGTAAAAATTTTTATATTGTTTCAAGGAAATGACAGGAAGTGTAGGTGCTTAATTCAAAAATAATTCTGCGTATCTTCAGATCACTGCAAATAAGTCACGCAAGATCTTTTCTTCACATGAAATACCCTTTAAACATACCACATAAGCTACGTATTACAATGTTAATGTGTATGCATGCAAAATAAATATTCATGCATAATATGTATATATATTTGTCTATTCATCTGAAATGTGCCGTCATATTATACAATGCATAATTACTTTTATGAGCCGCTGTGTGAGGGCCAGCTTGACCAGGCTACACCCACAGTGGCCTGGTTGCAATGTCCCTGGTGCCTCAGTGGGCAGCAGGCCTGGGCAGACAGGGCCCATAATAAAAAAAAAAAACACAACAACTCAAACCGCCCCACCACCATAAACCACAGCATGAGAATCACGACACAGACAGCCTCAACAAGAGCACAGAGGGAGAAGAAGCAAGGCAAACAAAAAACACAAAAACGTTGCCCCCCCCATCCCCGCTCCCTCCGCCACGGACTCTGCATTTACATTAGAAGAGGAAGGGGACAGTTGGGGGGTGGTGGGGGGAGGGGGGGTATAGAGAAAGGCAGCCGGACTGTCAGGCTGTAAACACTGTAATGCTATCACCATGGTAGCCGGTGCGGTATTCCAAGGCATCTGCCCCCCGCTCCAAAGCCAAGTTCCCCCTGCCCCAGCGCCGGCCCCTCGGCTGGCCCGACCTGCCCACTGCAGCAGATGTGAAGACAAGAGCCTCCGTCCCTGCATGAGCGATCGCCCAGATTCAGGGAGAGAGGCTGGATTTGGGGGGGCGGTGGGGGGTGCTTAGTGCCCTTGAAATAACTATGGGCAGGGTGTGTGGGGTATGTGTGTGGGGTATACAGGGCACTACTTATCCTGTGTGATTCAAACAGCTTTAGGAATACAAGAGAGACAAGGACTTTACGGGACAAACTAATATGGGAACTTTTGGCTAAAGACTAAGCATAAGAACTGTTGACAGTTCACTACTGACTACATGTAGGACCCATTAACTATTGACCACTAGTTATATGTAGTAACTATTGACCATTGGATTAGGACTAGGTGTAGGAACTATTGATTATTAACTACTTATTGGGAATAGGAACCATTTACTAGTAGGAGCTACCATCTGGTTCTGTTTTGGCTGACTCTGACTGTCATGGAAAGCTTAGCTCAGAACATACAGATCTCTCCTTTCTTTAACCTTGATACATATCTTTCTTTCATATCCTTTAACTTCCCAAAAGAAAAAGACCAGATTTAGATAATGATAAGCCCATGAAACTAATGATGTGTCTGACCTCCACACGATACCCCGTTTTTGGGGTTGAGTTGGGGCGTGATGTTGAGTAGAAGGAAGGTGCTGGTTTAGAGTGCCCTCTGACCATGAGCTTGGAGAACGCTGGTCTACAAATCACCTCACACAGTCACAAAGGTGGAGAGCTACTGATTGGCTACCAGGAGTTCACTTTAGGCCAGGGTCCAGTGGTGGAATGTAAAGGAGACTCAACAATAAAGGGAGGCATTCTCTCGCCAAGCTGGTCTGTCCTCGCAGTTTCTACATTAGTCAACTGTCTGTGTTAACATCTTACGGTATGTTGCTGCCTCAATATGTACTGATGTTCTGAGGGCGTTTATACAGAGCAGTGAGTCACCCATCTCCTCTGTGCTAAAACGGTATCAATAGCCCCTACACCCCTCTCCCCTGCTCCACCGCTTTCCCCCTCCCGCCACTCTGCCCCTTTCACTCACACGTCCCAAACCTGGCCTGACCACAGAGCTATAGAAATGAAGAATACCCCCACCACCAGCAAATCTCACCCAGTTCTGTACAATATGAGGGCTTCAGCAGGGGAGGGGGGGATTAAGAATAATTTTCATTTGTGGCAGGCAGGAAAACAGAATCCCATTCACTGGAAATGTAAATGGGCTCTTTGGAATGCAGTTCGTTACCGCTCCGGCATTTTTCTCCACTTGCGGGAAGAGAGCGGGGAAGTGAAAGGCAGAAAGGACAGAAGGAGGGAGAGAGAGAGAGGCTTTAGGGGCAAAAAAAAGGGAAGAAAAAAAACTCTTCAGGGCTCCGCACAAAAGACAAAGAGGAAAGCTGAGCGAGCTCTGCGGCTGCCAAGGCTTGAAGAATTCGGGGTCAATTTGTCCTCGTTTGTGGCGGGTTCGCCATGAAGGGATGAAGGGTGGCTGCTGGAAGGGACAGATTGCAGATGTCTCTATTACCAGCCTGTGAATGCGATTCCCTTCAGCCCACAGTTGCGAGTGACCCAAAGAAGGGGCCCTACCAGTGAAAGGCCGCTCCTCGCATTGTCCATTCTTCCCGGTCTGCTGGGAGGTGCAACACCGTTCAGCGTATTGCTGTGAGTGTACCTCCAGCACAGTCGTCCTCGAAGGCTGCCCAGGTGTGCTTTGATTCTTCATGACATGGCCAAAAGCAGTTGAACGGCTATAGCAGACAACAGGGAACTTCAGTTCCCACTTTGATCATATTTGAGTCTAAAATACAATGTCCCCACTGCCAGCAACAACCAACAGTAACAATAACAGGAGGTGGGCCAGTTCATTTGTTCACTAACCATCTTCTGGTAGATTGCTGGCATGTGTGTGTGTGTGTGTGTGTGTGTGTGCCGTTACGCAGACAGGAACTGAAAAGGAAAACCAAAACCATCATCTCAGGGCTCAAAACAGCTACCCTTCCTGTGTGTGTGTGTGTGTGTGTGTGTGTGTGGGCGGGGGGGGGTTGTGGGTGTGTGAATATTTGTTTACTGTAGAAAACAAATCTCACTTGAGAAACCAACAAAGTCTCCCACAGAGTGAATACTGAAGTCTAAACCTGTTATTCAGCGCACAGTTAATCTAAGGAGTTTCCGGTCCATGGACAGCTCTGGAGAGTGTCCAGTGTCTCCATTACAGGCCATCAGGCAGCACTTTGGGTACGGAGCACCTGCAGACTTTAGACTTTAAACTTGTGATCTTCAGCCTAGGAAAGCAGAGCGTCAGCGCCGAGCAGCAAGGCCTGTTCCCTGGGCAAAGTCTCTCCAGTGACCTCCTGTTCCCCATTAGCGCTAATCTGGGACGACTCCACGTTGTGTCAGGTAAGGTGGTCCAGAGATTAGCGTTAATCGGGGCCTGTAAAACCATCCGTCAGTCATTGACGATTCAGACTCGCCTGAAAGAGTACAGCTCTGGCTCCAACCATTCCAAAGCCAGGATGGGGTTGCCCTCCTCAAGTGTGCCTTGTTAAGACGCTGAAGTATTAGGTTTTTCTTGTCAAAATCTTATCTTATCCTTTATGCCTACTGGCCTCAATCGGTGCCATGTTAATAAGACTCCTGCACACCAACCACAACCAACAAAACTCACGGTCGATGCTTGGGGAAGTTCATTTACATTGACTTAAAGATTCTCTCTCTGATCTGATGAACAATATGTATCTGATTGTACATTTCTGAACCTTCTGTCCACCTACTGAGTTCAGCATTTATAACTGACCGTGTGTTCATTATTTCTTACTTCTTACTCTTTCTTATTCCTACACTCCACTCAGCAGGCCTTTCCTTGACAGAAACTTTGCTCAGACTGCCAGGCCACCACACCCAGTTCTACTTACTCAAGACTCTGTGATATGGTCCACACTTGTGTATGTGTGCTTCTGGTAATCAGCTGAGATTGGGGGAGTATGGGGGAGGCCAGAGTAGTGTGCTTCCTCTGCCTGTCTTTTCCAGCTCAAAGCTCTGCATCTGAAAACTCCTCTGGCTCAAGGCTACTCTTGACCTTTGACCTCTCTGCCAGTGCCAACCCCCCCAACCCCCCCCAAATCCCCCCTGCCTGACATCCTGGCCTATTACCCATCATTACCTGCACTACTCAATGGCTCAGCAGACTTTTCCAACCATCACCATGACCACTGCACAACTCCAGGGAGAGAATTTTCAGGAGGAACGAGCAGCCAGTCAATCACAAATCTCTGCATTGCTCCTGGGATCACCCCTGGAAGAAGGCCGCAGGGTCCAAACAGGAAGTGACATTTCCTGCTGCCCGTCAGCCTTTGGCTTTCATTTCCCTCCAGCTGTGAGGAGCAGGAGTGGAGTGAAGAGGGGGACCTTTGTTTGGGTCACTTCTGACTGCCAGTTCCTCTTATTGTTGTTAAGTTTACTCAACAGGATATTTTAAAAAAAGAAAAGCAGAAGAAAAAATAGTAGGTAGGTAGGAAAACACTTGCTTCAGTTTTCCAACACACTGGACCAACTTTGAAACCACAGTTTGCTCACATATTAACCACCAATGCTGAGATGATGAAATAAAAGCCGTAAAACAAAAACGAACCACAATAACAGACCCATGAATCACATACATGATGAGATGTCTTTCAAAAGCTGGCTCTGTGTCTGCTTTCCATGGGACAGAGGGGAGACTAAGGAATGAGTCAGGGTCGGTGACGCATGGCTTTACAAAAGAAGCATATGCTGCACCTGAAAGACAGGCTAGTGATGAGTAATTCCAGGGATAGACTGCAAACTCATACTGGCCACACTGCAACAGTTCAGACAGTCTATTGTCTTGTACGTTTTGTTCTTGAATGAGTAAACATTGCCCTCAACTGTGCTCTCAGGCCTAGGGAGCAGGGCTGGGGATGTAGCTTCAGGAAGTCTGGGCCGCTCCACTTACACAGCTATGCCCAGACATTTGGGGGCAACATTCTCTCCAGCTGGACCAGATAACATCTTCTGGGCTGAAGAGGTATTCTGTGATCAGGTAGGTCGCGAATGCATGCTCATGGGGGAATGCATCGCTCCTGCACGCTTGCATCTCAATCCAGGTCAGGTCGTGCAGGCATCCAGCTAATCAGCGGTGAGGTGTGAATGCAATTGATGTCACTGCGGGCACAGCTCATGCACCGCACCATCTCTGCGGTTTCGCCGTGGGCGGGAGGCGCAGGTTCTGTGAGACGTGGCATGTGATAACGGTGTTAAGCTACCCTCAGGGTTGGTCCAACCTGACTCCCCAAGAGGTGAGGTGAATACCTGCTGGTTGATGGGTTTATATACTATTTCACTCTAGATTGTCCAGTTTGCCATCTTTTATCAGCATTTGATGGTTTGTGGATAGAAGGGCTGTTGTTTGTGACAGGAGGGTAAGGCTTTGTGAAAACCATAATGTGTGAAGCATCCATGGCAATCACTGGCTGAATTGAACCAAAAGACTTGCTCCCCATAGCAAAATACTGGTAGAATCAGAACAGTGAGTCATTGATAGGGTATGATATTTCCTCTCATTCAGGAGGTTATGAAGCTTCTCTCAACCATCTGGTGAGATTGTCCATTTGTCCAAAAGCACATCTCAGAACTGGTGCAATCAAATTTCTACAGTAGAGAGTTGTGACTTTTGTGGCAAACGAGACAAAGCCATGGTGGATATTCCCTATGAAAATGTCACTTTTCTGGAGTATATTTATTGCAATCCAGTAATGAATACACCGTACACACAAAGATTATAATCTGGCCAATTATTTCTTTTGTTTTAACTCTACAGCAAACCGTCGTCAACATTCTCAGTCTCAGCGATTAGATCTGATGAGACATTTGCATTGTCGAATACTGAGAAGGTTGACAGTCTGGGTGTAACAATAAGATCTCTGTGAGTTGAGGGTGTCTTGTGTTTGATCTGTTGGTTTCCTGTTCCACCCGCTGTCACCAAAGGCAGGAAAGGTGACTGACTCTACTGAGCCTTCTTCAGTGAGAAATGAGAAGGCTTCATCAAGGAGGCTCTGTACGCCAATGCTTTCTACCAAGACTTGCGGCTGAACCAGGATGAGAATGGCCAAAAACTACAAGGAATGTCTACAGCAGCATTTCCCAAACCTCTCCTGGAGGGCCACTTGTCCTGCATGTTTTAGATCTCTCCCTGCTCCAACACAGCTGATTTAAATGATCAATTTGTTTTTAAGCAGCTTCAGGAGCTCATACCTAGTTGATCATTTGAATCAGCTGTGTTGGAGCAGGGAGAGATCTAAAACATGCAGGACAAGGGGTCCTCCAGGAGAGGTTTGAGAAACGCTGGTTTACAGTACCCCCTCCCCCCACCCCTGGGACTGCTGGGATTCCTGTTTGAAGGGCATCCTGATCTCCGCCACCCAGAACTAACATGAGCCTGGCCAGTCATAAGGGGCTCTCTTTGCTATCAATATGATTTTTTGTAGACATTGTACCACAAACAGAAGATCTCTCTGACACAGGAGCCATACTCAGCTCCCTTTCACCTAATCACCAACACGGTAATGTCACCTCCTACGGGTGTATCACATAAGCATCGGATTATTACTGGAATTCATCATGAGAAATATGCCTGATCACGATCAAAGTAAAAAATACTGCTCATTCTTTGCTATAAGGAAGGTGTTTTGATGAACAACTAATAAGACAAGTCACTATGCCATTCAGAGCACATTTTCAAGGTAACCTTACCAAATATCTAATATGTAATATATCTCTCCTTATTTTGCAGTTTGGATAGCAAGTAGGAAATAGTGGAGTGGAGATATCTCTTTTTCCTTCCTCTGTTTTTGACACTCTGATGCCAGCTTTCCAACTGATATCCCTCCCTCTCTATTGTACAAACTATGAATGGGCACTCGATTCATAACTCTATACAACAAGTCTGTTTTCATTTTTGGCTTCCAAGACTTGATATGACCCTTCAAAAAGCATGTACATGGAGCAGTCCTCAAACATTAAGACTAGCACTCTGCTGGAAAGGACATGCATTCAAATTCCAGAGAATACAACCCAAACCTCAGCATTCAAAGCTTAGCATTTAAACAGTACATTATATCCACATCTCAGTTAAGCATTTGAAGTCTGTATGTATGCTTTTAAGTGGTTTAAAGAATGAGTAACGACAAATCAATTACGAGTGTAATTTGCTGAAATCCACAGATAGATGTGGTGTTGCATTATGGGCTTTGTATGAGGGCTTTGTATGATGATTGGCCTGAATTAGATTACACACTATCAAAGGATGTCAAATTACCATATATTCTGAAGGTTATTAATATAACAGAAGGGCTTTTCAACATGGACACCTACTCTAATAAGGTTAATGAACAAGGTATTAAATGTAAAATATATAGAGAGGTTACGCTCAAATAACTTTTATGGAGCTTGTTAGATGTAAAGAAATGTGCCCTTTCTGAGAGGATGATTATTGTCACAGTTTTGATGTGATTACAGCCTTGTGGTTGTAACATTGTAAGACTGTATTATGTAAAGTGGATTATCATAACAGTATTGATCAGCCCTTTTTCCAGAATGCTTGCTGCGGTCTACAAAACTGAAAGGTGACAGATCAAAAAAGGAAAAAAGTTTAGCCATAAATAAATATGAAAATGGAAAAATGAATCAAAATAGGGAAACTGGCGCCTCACACAAAAAGTTAAAATGGTTTCTTTTTGCTCACGTGACTTCCACTGGTTTCGAAAAACACCCATTGATATCAGAGGGAGTTGATTGCGAGTTTCCATTATCTGCTTTTTACACCCACTGCTGCTTGCAAAGCATGCAATCATCACTTAAAGTAGACCTTTTTAAAGTGAACGAGTGTGAGATCATTTCATTTAATCAGTTGCATGATAGTACATGTCTCTCTTGTCTTTCAGTGTAATCAGTACGAGCTGTTTTTAGTGTGTCCCTCAATTCCCCCTTAGATAATGGCATTATTCCTGTTACTAAGCTATTGAATCTACAGTTCTATTATGAAACATGAAAGAGAACAGAGGAAAAACTCAAAAGCTGATCAATTTATCTGCAGCCGGTCATTTTTGCTGCAAGGTTGTACTGTTTGCTTTGGTGTTGTATCTCGCGGTGAAGTGCTTGATAGCTAAACCTCTTTCGACACCTCTCCTTTCGCCCTCCCCTTAGCAATAAACACAACATGATTGTTTAAAACAAACTCTTGCAACGAATATGGATAACCGAAAAAGGCTGGGCAGTATGGGAGGGCGCTGAGTGTAGCATGGACCCAGACAGATTCTGGGCTGAGGCTGTCACTCTTTAATCTAGATGATGCATGTCTGTTTGCTTAATGATCAACAACTCGGGATTCCTGTTGCGTAACTTTTGAACAGGTGCCAGCCAAAAGTCAAATAATAAAAATAAAGAAAGCAATGTACACTTACCAAGAACGCGTTGTTTTATTTAATTAAAGGAGAGTTTCTTGGCAGGTCATGACTCAGTCCCACGGTACCAATTTTTAAATATTTTAAAACATTTCCTGCTATTAAGAAACACATTTTCAATATTTAGCTGTGAATTTGTTTTCATTAAATCCTAATAGTTTTTATTAATTACATTCCTAGAAGATGAATATAAGAGGACCTACATGCTCATGCCTACTGTTCACAGACTGCTGTAAGAAGCCTGTTTTCAGGCCCACCCTCCTCCTGGAAATATGTGCAAACACAGTAACAGCTATTCATTGTCTGAAAGTCCTGTGCTGTCTTTAATGTCATGTTGATGGCAGAACGTCAGTTCTTACATCTTACCACTAGGCTACACTACCTCTTTTACTTTCTCAGTTTTCTACTCTCAAGGGGTCTTCCCTGTCCCTCTCTCTCTCTCTCTCTCTCTCTCTCTCTCCAGCAGTTCCAAATCCTGATAATCACACCTCCGCCTCAGAGCTCAGAGAATCACAGAGGAGCCGCACATTAGAACTGTAGTCTCTTAGCAGCAATTGGTTAATGATTACATGAGTAATCTGATACCCTACTATTGCGCCTGGTTATGTCATACACAGCAGACGTGCTCACAAGTTCCCAGAATTCTCTATTGTTTCTCCTCTCATGGAACATTGAACATGAATAATGTGCAGGGTGTGTGTGTGTGTGTGTGTGTGTGTGTGTGTGTGTGTGTGTGTGTGTGTGTGTGTGTGTGTGTTATGTTCACTCCTCTCCATATATGAGAAACATGACACTCGAAATATGGGGCTGTCCCACATTGTCACAGTGTTCTGGAAACCCTCACGGGACATTTGTCATATGTCGGAACGCTTGTTAATCCTGTAACTAGCAGGTTTGGTGCGGAATTCTGTACAGTTGCGCAGTCGCTCTGCTCTGTCACACAAAAACAACCGGGCTCTTTATCTGCCACAAGAACAAACAAACCTTCAATCAACAGTGACACGTGGAAACTGCCCCTGTTTCATCCCTGGTTAGTTCTGCTGGGGGAACTGGGGGAGATGAGATGAGCACTTCTATAGATGGTGTGTTCCTGTCTTCAGGAGTTTGATTTTTCTCAGGAGATAAACCAAAAGTTTGGTTTTTTATATACGTGTTCCTGCTCTTGACTTCAGTGACGATAGTCATATGTGTGTAGCCAGTATGTATAAGTACGGTGTTGTGTAGATATATTGATATTTCTCCTTATATACACCTGTCTTTTATTTTTTTAATATACAGGTCATCATGTTCTTGCTCAGTTTTAAACCTCGGGAATGTCAACCAGAAGTGTCCTGCCTGTGGGAATCAGGTCACGGCTCAGACTCCCTATCAGCGGTATTGTGACCTCGACCACACTATGCGAGGCTCTTTGCCGCTGTCCAATCACCACGCTCCTGGGCTATCTGCCACACCCAATCTTTGGTGCCACACAGCTCCGGCACACCCAACCCCTGCGAGCATGGGAGTGAGAGCTCAGGTGACACCTTCCGGGCAGCCTGTCGGCAAGTCGCTCTTGAGCGCGCCTCTGGAGAAACTGGTAACGCTAGTCTGTGCTCTCTGGCAGCCCTTTGCTGTTTGCAAAAGACAGTGTCAGACTCTCCCTGGGCAGTCAGGTGGTGGAGCAGAACATCCCCGAGATCGAGCCACAGGTTGAGAGGGGTGCGGATTAGCTGAAAGGCTTCACAGGAGTTAGAGTTTTACCAGCCGACAGAGCAAAAGGTCTTCTTTATGACCGGCTACAGGCTGTTGTTTGTATCTGACTCAATGTTTTGTGATAGTATTGTTCTCTAGGGGTGTGGTCTCTCCCTGAAAGGAACACTGTCATTGTAACTGCACCACAGAGCTTGATTGGAGTGTGGTCATGCTATGAGAACTCTGTAATCCCTTTAGCTCAATAGATATGAATATGGATATTGAAAGACCTTAGGGCTGAGGCGTCTCTTGTAACGTAGGCTTCTGCTCAGAACAAAGGATGAAAATCAAGCTTCGATGCACTCCTCCCAGCCCTCCCAATGTACTCTCAGGGATTAAAAAAATACCATTTTTGGCAGCGTGTTTGTTTGAAGTGAATGGCCTTTGCACCAGAGACCACTACTTGTGGCCCATGGCTCATAATGCGGTTTTACTGTACAAAGAAACTGAGGGGCGGAGGGGAGGAGCCGCAGTCATTGCTGTTGCCGTCGCCCGGGGAAACGGGGGAACAGTCACTCGGTGACCGACACGCTGTCATTTCTCTCATTCTTCCCATGTTTCAAGGCCTGCACGCTGGGCCGTGCGTTTCCTCAGCTGAGAAGGTTCCGGAATGTTATTGAGTGCATGTGATGGAATCCACCGAGAGCACGGTGCTTATTAATAATCAGATGCTGGCATGTGATCGGCACCACATCAGCCCGGGGTTACACGGCGCAAATATTTTCCGAAAAAAACATCCGGTAGCACCAAACCTGTGGTTTACACC
This sequence comes from Megalops cyprinoides, assembly GCF_013368585.1. NCBI lineage: Eukaryota > Metazoa > Chordata > Actinopteri > Elopiformes > Megalopidae > Megalops > Megalops cyprinoides. The sequence goes on along the minus strand of NC_050597.1, from coordinate 23,327,708 downwards.
TTTCTTATTTGTTCCTCACCAAAGTGCAAAGTGAGGTGGCAAATCAAGAGTCCCGACTCAGATCTTGAGCGCAGATGCAAACAAACATTGATCTTTTCCCACTGTCATTTTCTGTGCTTCAATGACATCAATGTCATGTCAAGCTTTGAAGGGCAAGCTTTTGCAGGGCGGCTGGCGAGAGCATTGCATAACTTTCACATTGTTGACAGCTGACTGTAACGAGGAGAGCTTTTTGAAATGCAGATGAGGTCACGTTTGTTTCTCCCTCGCATCCTCGTGTTCCACCGAAGCTGAAGAAATGTGCCTCTCAAAGAATGAAGGTGGAATTTTCCTTCGGTGGAATCTTCTCTGGTGATTCATCCATTGTGACAGAGAAGTTGTACTTATGGAGGCAAACCTTGGCCGGGAGGAGGAAGAGCAGGCTGGGACAGCAGAGAAAAAGCTCCCCAAAAAACAAAACAAAAAAAAAAACCCTCTAGCGTTGATAAAAAGAGGCTACACTTTGGGCTGTCCTTAAAGCTGAAACATGATCACATACCAAAAAAAAATGCCTTTAAAAAAAGATAGGCCACAGAAATGACAACGTTGGGAGGATTATTTTCCATGCGAACACCATTGTAGAAAAGTGATGGTTGGGATGCCAGCGTGTATGCAGAAATGACAAGCGAGCTGTAAACCGCAGCCTGCCCCCACTCTCAGCCTCTCCATCATGTTCCCCTCCGGGGACCGCGTACTCCTCGCTCAGAATCCTCAGAGGCCCCACTGCTGCCCGTCCCTCCTTACCCACAATGCACCAGTCCCGCCGACCTACCTTGCGTTGTTGTTTCTCATCTGATTGTGGCTTAGCCAGCTGTTTACTGTCGCGGGACCGCAGGGTGACCTGGTTGTAAGAGTTCTACGGGTTCACCGTGGCCTGAAGTCACTCACTTTTACCGTCACTGTAGGTGCTACTGTGGCATCTCCTGTGAGTCATATCCTTTTCCACCTCTAAAAGAGCTTTCTGAAATATCAGATCAAATGAAAGTGATAAATGAAATCAGATGTGTGGATCTCAGCATGGGCAGATGGAATTTTGTGTGCATGCAGGGACTCATCAGCTGTCCATCCCACCCCCTTGAGATGGGGTGTGTGCATGCAAGTGTGTGTGGGATGTTTGTATGAATGCATGTACGTACATATGTGACTGTGTGTGGAGCAGTGTGTGTGTGTGTGTGTGTGTGTGTGACTGTGTGTTGAGCGGTGTGTGTGTGTGTGTATGTGTGACTGTGTGTTGAGTGGTGTGTGTGTGTGTGTGTGACTGTGTGTTGAGCGGTGTGTGTGTGTGTGTGTGTGTGTGTGTGACTGTGTGTGGAGCAGTGTGTGTGTGTGTGTGTGTGTGTGACTGTGTGTTGAGCGGTGTGTTTGTGTGTGTGACTGTGTGTTGAGCGGTGTGTGTGTGTGTGTGTCAGAGTGTGCGTGTGGGGGTGTGTGAGCTAAGGCAGACAGTGCACTGATCAATTCCATATGGACCCCATCACCGAAGTCTTGTTCCCCCATCCATCTCCCCTCTCCTGACAAGCTGGGGGTCTTTGAACCAGGCCGGCGTCCTCCGTGGGGACCGGACCCTACAGCTAGGCCGTAAACACAGCTGTTCCCTCAGCTCACTCGGCGTGACCGCTCTATCTCCAGAGGAACATGGATCTCCGCAGAACCATCCCTTCTGAAGGGGCTGACCCGACCGTGTCACTGGCGCTGAGACCCAAAGCACCCCACCTTGCTGGACACATGGTGACAACATGGGGAACAGAGCTGCTAGCTCTACAGAGCAAACAGTCACCAGTTTCCCCCACAAAAAGATACTTTTGCCGAAAGAGGTGAGGCAAGAGGTTACCCAGAGGGTTAGTCTTCACCATATTTACTTCACGTCTGGTATGAGACGCATGAAACATATACAATGCATGTTCTTCTTTTTGTTTTTTCCATTTTTTCAAATGGATAAAATTTGACAACATGGCTGTGAAAATCACTCTGCAGCTCCAAAAGTCCCCAGATCTGCTGACGAAATCATGAAATGAAAACAGTGACAGTACCGAGAAGAATGGGCTGGAGCAGTCTGCTCCACCGTTCCGTGTGTGGGCCCAACATGTGGCCGGTTTCTATTTTCGAGGACGATCCGACGCGCCTCAAGGTTCAAAACAAGCTGTACCACCATCTCTAAACATCCACAGCCCACTACAACCGACACGCAGCCGCTCCTCCCCTCACCGTTTTGCTGCGCGCAGATGAGTTTATGCTCTCCTCCAGGCCTCCATGCCACTCCCCTGTCCCCTGGGCACCTCTGCTGCAGCCCTGCCCTCGGAGTTCCTCCACGGCACGCACCGACGAGGTCATTACTCTTGCCCTGTCCCCCGTGCTATTCTGACCCCTGACCTGCTGTTGACACGGTCTGCCCTCTCAATGCTGAGCCTGCTGAGCAGTGCAAAGTTATGGCGCGTGTTTGCATTCCCAGAATTTCTGCCCCACGGTCTCGCTGTCTCTGCGGGAATCGGTGCGCCTTCCCTCCACTTCTCTCCGTCTCTCTCTCTCTCTCTCTCCCTCTCCCTCTCTCTCTCCTTTATCTCTTTCTTTCTCCCCTCTACAATGTATCTTCTGCACTCAACATCCTTGCATTCTCTCTCCCCACCTCTGCCCAGTGTGTTCCGTAGACACAGCTGAAAATTAGCTCTCTGGGGCAGTGAGATACCCATGACAAGTGTTTCTGTTGGCTCCATGTGCTCATTTTGGGATCCAAAAATGAACAGCAACTGCCCTGAGTGGGCGCATTGCGCCAGCGTAGCCACTTATCAAAAGTTACAAGGGGGAAGGTAAACAAACACAGAGACCCACAGACACACACACACGCGCACACACACACCTGATCGAAACATCAGCAGTGTACAGTACGTGATGTTTTGCAAACAGTCAACTAGACTGGTTTTAATCATTGAGTAACTATTTGCTCTATCCTTGAAGTAGCTGGCAATCATTGCCTCACTCCTCCTAATAAAACTACAAGGTGTTTAAAATCAGCTAACCGCCCCGGTGAAGGTTGCCGGGGTCGACCTTTATCACCAGGGCTGTCTGCGAGAATGCAGGCAGCTCGGCCATCCTCTGCCTGTCGGGACAGTGCTGCCGACCCACAGGCGTTTTTTTTTTTTTTACAATACCTCAGGTAAATCATTCACAGGGATGGGTGAGCTCAGCAAAGGGGTCGGTCAATCTTTAAACCGTTTCCTTCTCCCACTTGGGGTGGCACAATTAAATCCAGGAGCAATCAGCCCCCTGCAATGTTCCTATCAAGGAATAAACATGACGTGAGTTTACAGCAGAGGAGCCTTGAGACTTCTCTCCTCCTCCATGCAGGGGCGCTCTGAATCAGGCTCTTTTTTTGGACCTTATCTCGATTCCCTTTGTCAGCACTGAGAGTGATGAGACCGATGGGTATCTTGAGCGCTTTAAACGAACTGCTGAGAGTCTTTGATAGGACGTCCTCAGAGCCATGCTGGGTCCCTACGTGCGTTCAGAAAGAAAAAAAAAACTTGTCCTCGGTCACCTACTACTAAAATTAGTCTCTGCCTCTTATCGTGAGAGCCAAGATGCAGAAGGCCAGGGGAGATAGTGGATCGGACTCACGACCTTCTCCACTTGAAACAGGCCCCCGAGAGTACTGAAAGCTGACTGAGGCATTAAGGGAACCTGCTGGCTTTCAGGCACATTTGGGGTTTCAGGTGTCTGTAGTTCAAGTTCTGTACATTTGTGCAGACCACAACTGCTTGATGACATAATGGGGGAAGTGCACCCTCTCTGCGTCCTTGCTCAGTTGCTTTCAGGGCTCTCTGTGAATGCAACTAAGGCTTTACTGGAGTGAAGAGCCCCGTAGTCTGTCACCATATCATTCCTTTTTCTCTCCTTCTCTGTCAGTCTCTGCTTCTCTCTTCTGCCTTGCTAGCTTCCCTCTCTTTTATCCTCTCTCTGTCCTCCTTTTTCATTCTCTCTCCCTGCTTTCCTTCTTTCTCAGTCCTGATTGCAGCAAAATGAGGTCATTGACTCATACCCCCACCCCCCGCACTATCTCTCTCTCTCTCTCAGATCTGATTGTAGAAAGCTGTGGTATCGACTTCAGCCCCCCCCCCCAGAGGTTTGTGGGTAATGTACAGTACAATCAGAAGATGTGAACGCAGAGGTTACTCCGGCCCCCCTCCGCTTCCTCACCCTCAGTCTATGCATATGAGTTTGGAAACACTGAGAGGTCTCTGAACCATTGTGTCGCTCCACCAGGTCTGAAAAACAGGAAATGGCAGACAATGGAAATGTCCCAGAGAGCGGGTCATCAGCCTCTGCAGACAGCTCTTCTGCGGTCGTGGCATACAGAGAGCTGTCGGGCCCGTATAAGCCCACTGAAGTCATTTTCAAAGGGTTTCCTTTGACACAAACATGCTGATATTTTCCATGTGCACGTTCTCAGTTTCAGTTTTCAGCACATCGGTGAGGGTGCTGGTCGCTCTTTCGAGGAGGCTTGTTTGCTCTGATTTTGTAATCTTCAATATTTTACAGAAACGGGAACGGCTGTCATTTCCCAGAATTCCATGGGCCCGAAGGAGCACAACAGTAACAGCAAACTGCTGCCACTTCTCTCGAAGTAAAATGAATCAGAGAGTCTCCAATTTGTAATCTGTGATTTTTTTTTTTACCCGTTCATGCCTGTAAGTCTGAATCAAACTTGTTCCAACAGAACATGACTGACAGTAATAAGTCATGAATCTGTCATGCCATGCCGCGCAGGAACCAGCTGGGGAAATGCTCTCCTGTGACATCATTTCCTCTACTCGCTCACTCCCACCCAGCCCCCAGCCACTTCCTGCGCTGTCTTCCTAGTGTTTTTTTTCTGACCTTCATTATTTCCTCTACTGTACCTCATGCCAATTCCCATAAATACTGTTCTGTCATGTGGTCAACTTCACATCGAGAATTGCTCACTTAAACCTTTTTAATCTACAGCCCCACCGTTCGCATGAAAAGGCCAAAGCATCACACCAAACCAAGTTTTGAGTCAAAGTGTCTATCTGAACATAAACCAAGGTACACAGAGTACATGCTGAAATACTTGTTAATGTATAGCGCTTATGTTTCCGTGAATGCCTAACAGAGGTACAGCTAAGGCAGCTCTGACACAACCTAGCAGGAATGACACCACGCTAACATCTCACTTTGAGCACAAATTTTTTTTTTTGGTTCCCTCCAAAGTAAATCTCTCTGTGATGTCTATAGGGTGAGAGCTCACATAGCACTGCCAGGACTTACACTGTAGTCAGACAGGTCTCAACAGCCTTTCCCATTTCACTGAACACACAAGTAGGCTCGACATAACACCACTGACAGAGCTGGCAGGATCACATTCAAGTTGGGCTTCCAAGAACGAGCAATTTGCTGGACTGCCTGTCCGTCGTCTGGTACATGAACTTATGAGGTTCGACCACGTCTCTTTTGCCAAAGCCTGTTTCTTTTTAAGTTGTGTGGATAACCAAACCTTACTTTAAACTGTTTAATCTCTACCAGCTCACAATTCAGAAGTTGGTGGTAGTTGTTTTTTTTGAGTACAAAACCAAAATTGGTCTTTCTTCTTCAAATATGCCATAACAGCCCTTTGAGGGGACAAAACGTGGAGCGGCTATGGTTCGCATTGATGTCTGTTAGAATTCTCTAAATTGTTCCAAATGAGAACCTTTCGTGTTTCCTTTTTTTCTTTCCTTCTCGCTGTCTCTTCGCTCAGGGTTCTCACACAACGTGTGCCAGACATGCTTATCAGCTGTCCTGGAAACTTGAAGTCAGCTGAGCCGTTGGGTGTGGCTGGAGAGAGCGCGGCCCTGTTATCAGCGCAGCGTGGGCCATGGAGATAGGGGACTGCATAAGGAAGTAAGGCAGTGGGACAGCACAGTAAACACGCTGATACAAGCGTCTGGGGTGTGTGTTTTTGTCTGTGTTTGCACGCTTGTGTGCTTCTGCGCAAGTGCGAAGCCAACCGGATTGTGTCTGTTCTGCTGTGTGTGTGTATGTATTGATTGCTTGTGTGTGGATGTGCATGTGTGCGTGTGTGTGTGTGTGTGTGTGTGTGTCGGTCATTCTATCTGTCAGTATGTCTGTCTGCTTGTGTGGCTTGCTGGCTGACTGACTGGTCAGCTTAAGAGTGTGAAGATGCTTGAGAGTGAAGATGTCATCCACTTTTCCTTTTCCCAGCATGCACTGCTTTCAGGTCTCCCTGAGCTGTGGGTTCCTCATCTGCTCCCACCAGGGCCGTCTTCATGCGTTCCTTCACAGATATTCCTTTCTGCTTTCTACTGCCACTCATCTTTCCTTTTCTGTGTGACCACATGAACAAGCCTCTCTCTCCAGTCCTCCAGGGATGCTGTGTTCCTCCCACACTCAACACCGGCTCCCCAAAGTACACAACTCCTCTCCCACTACCCCCCCCTGACCCCTTCATCCTCTCTGTTTTTGATGATCTGCAGGCCTTTTCCATTTTTATCCGCTCCAGCTGCTCTCCCAGCTTCATCTTTTTAGTCTGTTTTGACCCTAGCCTTCTGTCTTCTGTAACTCAGCTACTCCCTGTCTTTCAGAGCATTCCAGCCCTTTGTTCTGGCTACATCTTTCTTCAGCTACTCATGTGAGTGTTTCCTTCATTTTCTCCCATGCGCCACCCACCCCTGCATTACCCACTCCTCTTAAACAGCTCCAGTGGGTTCATCTTTGGCTTCCTTCATTCCTCCTCTTTTCCCCACTTTAGTTTGTAGGGCCAGCCACCCCACAATTCTGCCAGTAACGTGGATTACTTGGGCACCTTACACGGTGAAAAAGCATATACCATGTTATCCAGAGCTCCTTATTCTGTAACCCATTTTACATTCTACCCATTTATACAGCTGGATATTTCCTGAGGAAAAAGACTTTGCCCAAGGATACAACATCAGTAACCCACCTGGGTATCAAAATGGTAGCCTTTGGGTTACAAGCCCTGCTCCTTCCCACTACACCACACTGCTTCATCTCTTGTTTGTTGCTAGGAAAAAAATGGTTTAAAAAAAAAAAAAGCAGATGAAGTTCATATGAAACCAATGGCTCACCCAACTTTTGGTGGTACAGTAACTACACAGCTGACGTCATGAAGGATATCCGATAACTATAAAAATAGAACACCCACAGTGCTGAGAAAAAAAAAAACAAACGATCGATGAACAAACTTTATGATTTTTTAAAAAAATTTGGGGGAAACCACGATGAGGCATGTTTACAGCGTGCATGGTGTTTCACAACATGTCTCACAAGGCATGAGTCAGACCAGAATGTCAAATCACACAATTTTATGACAGGCTCAAAAACGATGGCTCCCAAAAAGAAAGCCTTTGGATGAAAACTGCTGTCGGTACTGTCGACTGTACTGTTGGTGTGTTTTTGGAGGATCGTGTTTTCAGGTGTGTTCCAGTTAATCGTCCATTAAATATCTGCACCTCCTGAAAGATATTGCGCTGAAGAGCTCATAAACCTAACCTCTAAAGCAAAAGATGTTCCTTAGGATTTGTGTTTTTTAGCGTCTCTAATGGATCTGGCCTCTCAGAGTCTCTCAACCAACCAGTACCACATGGTCCACAAGCGCTGATCACACCCCATACAAAGCGCTGGTTTGCTAAGTCAGACACGGAAGCGTTATTAAACAGCTGCTGTTGTAATAACTGAGTCAGGAGAAAATTATGCTAAAGGTCATTCAAAGACATGCACAAATGTACGCTCAGGTGCATGCAGTATGATCCAGTATGTGTCACAGTGGTCTATGAAAAAAAGTATGTGACATGAATGTACATCTTCTTTTCCATTTCTTGAGCACGTATCTGGCTGGGTTTGTTTGAGGACTTTCCAGTATGAGTAGGTATGGGCTGCTCTGAATGTTGAGCCCATGCCTCCGTCTCAGGTCCCACTGAGTGCGCCAGCTAACCGCTATCTGCTGCTCTGTTTAGTCATCGCGGCCTGAATACACGTATCTGTCAGGGTGCGCTGCCGCGGAACTGTCCTGGTACAGCTCAGCGTTTAAAATCCTGGCCGAGGGACACAGAGGACAGTGCGGCGAGGTTGTGAGGATGGGTCTGGTTCTGAAAGTCGGACTTTGTGAGGATTCCGGACTGGACTCCGGCCCGCCGGGCAGGACACTGGTCTCACTGGACGAGAGAGGCCTTCAGCTGCGGCCCAATTCTCTTGCTCGTTTGCTCGCCCCGCGGCTTCAGCGAACGCGCCGCAGACTCCCAGCGTCAGCTCTCTGACCGGCCGATGTTCCTCTCCATCTCGTTTTCAAAGACAGTGATCCATGACCCCACCTCAGTTCCCACCCTTATACCCACCCCCCACAAGGGTGCTTTGATGAATTAAGCCGAGATTCCTCTACTCCCTGTAGCAGGTGTCCAGCTGTCCCATCCGCCTCTCCCCCGCCTGGAACATACCTCCTGACAGACAGTTCAAATATTGACCCAGTGTTAAACATCTATCCGCGTCTGTCCACGGCCTCACACACAGCGCGGCTCTGCACACACCCTGTGAACACAAGGAATCTGGACTCACTCTGGGGGCGCGCGTCCAGACACAGCTACGAATGTGGTAACACTCTGTTTCTCTAAGTCATTTCCAACAACCGAACCAAAATAACTCACGGAAATTCTTGCGGGTACAAAAACAAAAAAAAAAAAAAAAAAAAGAAGAAGAAGAAATGCATATACATTTTCTTTTTCATTCACGGCTGTTGTTCCACAGCGTGAATATGTCGGGAAAATGGATTTTGCACTGAACTGCAGAATAATAAGTTTGATCATTTTCTGCCTCAATCATAAGCGCAGAAACCCTGTTCTGAGGGGAAAACAGGTCCTGTTGTGGAAAGAGGATCTGTAGGGTTTTTTTTCCCTCTGCTGGAGGTAGCTGTTTCCATGGGCCGTGTTTGAGGAGGTGCGTGCTCTGTGGGGTTTGGCTGAAAAAAAAAAAGCAGGGCCTTTCGAGCGTGCCGTTTCGATAGCGCACAAAACAGCACTTCTGGGAAGCAGCGCGACAAAACGCCGTGTTTGTCTGCGGCCGTGCGAGGGGTTTCTGTGAGGCGCTCACGAGGCCGTCTTTTTTTTCCCCCGGCGGAGTCAGAGATGAGTCAGCACTGAGAGGGTTAAAAGCACCCCCAGTTTCACTGCTCGTCATCGCGCAGCACACCTCCCGAGTACACTCACATGCGCACGCTCACACACACACACACACACACACACACACACACACACACACACACACACAAACACACACACACACACACACATACACATGCACGCTCAGCCCTCGCTCTGACGTCAGCCGCCTCCAATGGGCAAACAACTGCGAGGCATCCTCAGCCACGTCTCTGAAATTGTGCTGTTTAATGCTTTTGGTTTTGTGGGCCTTTTTTGTTTTGAATGAGGCGTAAACAGGATGCAAGGACTGCATATTCATGTTTTGGGCGCGCCCTGTCAAATCAGAACACTGTTTGCAAAGGCGAGGATGCCAGAAGCAATATTTTTAAACAACTATACATCAAACTATGCGGAGCTAAAAATGCAAAATGTTGTTAAAAGACTGTACCAGCCTTTGATTTTTTTAGAATTTCATTATTCATTACTTCTCTAGTCATGTGATTTTGTCCCTTCTTCTGCCCACGCTCTGTCAGTCTGACTCAGCAAGTCCACTCGGGTGTGGGGGGGGTGGGGTGAGGGACGGGGGGTTAGGTTGGAAATGATACAGGGTTAGCACTGAGATTTGAATTCAGCTATTTGAGAAGAGGACTTTTTTCCCTTTGAAGTAACGAGGCCCTGCAGCCTGAGTCTTTAACGGCTAATTTCCTGTAGTGAGATCCTGTGGGTGTCCTGCAGTGAGGTCCTGCCGGGTTTTGTAGGTCACGATGCTGGAGTTAGAACAATTAAAGGCTGTCTTGGGCAAGGGGCTCGTCTCCAACCAAGCCAAGGCTCCTAGGAGCTACACAAGAGGGGAAGAGTAAGGTATTTCTTACACAGACACGCACACACACACACACACGCGCACACACATGCACACACATACACAAACCTCCTTGGACGGACCCCCCAGGGTCAGCATCAGCGACATTCAAGCGGATTCCCTTGGCCCTTTCCTCTGGAAAAGCCGCGGACACCTGGCACGGCACACCACTGCAGTGTTTGCAGCGGCTGACACCCAAAGTGACCTGAGATCAGCTGATTCACCTCTTCCCCTCCTCTTACGGAATGAGGGAACCCTTTCATCAATTAAATAGGGATTTGAAGAAATGTGGCCAGCCATTTTTGCACTGGTGAAAGGGACCACGCTGGTGGGACAGAGAGAGGTTTGAGCAGGGCGGTCAATGACAGCTCTGTGCCTTTGTGCCCAACCCGCATCTTACTGTAAACCAATTATAGATATGAAAAGAGTGGCCAGCTGATGTCACACTGGCCTGGAAAGTGTACAGTACAGCCCTTTTTTCCTCATAGATAGAACTTCCTGCCAGGTCACATGCTTCCTCATGCAATTAGGCAATTTGTCTACCCAAGACCCCCACCCCCCCCACCCCACCGCTATGTGGCTAACCCCATCCCCCCACCACACGCCAGCCCATGGCACGGGGTCAGAGGTCAGGGCATGCTTTGCGAGATCAAGCCCCAGGTATTTCAAGCCCTGGTGAAGCTTCCCTGAGGTGGTGATGCTCTTTTCAGCGCTTTGGCAGTGATTTATGGGTGATTTACAGGTGTTGAGGCAGGGGAGGCAGGTGAGAGCAGTGAACGCGAGGCATGGCATACACCTGCCCTCCGTCGCTGAGCTGTAGCGGCACGTCGGGCTGGTAGCCAGCGGGTACGGGACGTGGAGGTAGAGCGAGCTGAGGGAGCCCAGGGGCCGGGAGGTACATGCCTCGCTGGCATCTAATGTAAGTGCTGAGGGTAATGTACATGCTCGCACTAGCGGTAGCACTAGCACTAGCTCTAGCACTGTCATTACCGCACACACTGCTGTGAGAAATACATAGGCTTCCATCTTGGTCCTGTGAGTAGCATGATGCTTTTTTGTGAGTACTGGGAGTAGCATGCTTTTGTGTGAGTGCTGGTGGTACCATAGCATCGTGAGTAATATGCTACTGTTTGAGTGTTGTGAGTAATGTGCTTCTGTGTGAGTATTGTCAGTAATGTGCGTCTGAGTGTTGTGAGAAGTGTGCTTCTGTCTGAATGCTGGGAGAGCTGTGCTCACATCAGGGCTCCAGAGTGTGTGGCCAGTAGAGCAGTGTGGTGCTGTGTAAGTACCTCCACTCCAGGGCCCTCCTGAAACCTCTCAGCTGACCCACGTGGAACAAATGGGTTCGATTTCCCGGTTCCAAGAAATGCCCCAGACCGAAGTTTGTGGAAATGTCAAGGTCAGTGCATTTTATGCTGAGTTAAATTTTCCTGATTAAACCAGAACAACAACAACAACAACAACAAAAGTCAGACGGACTCACAGAGGTCTTTGATACTTATATGTACGTGTTTATGTGTGGGTCCCACAGCCATATTGAGGTTAGATCGGGCTGGTGCAGGGAGGTCTGGGCAGCCTTCAGCATGGGCGGCACTTGCGTACATTGTCCTATTTATCATCCTCCGCAATGTCCCTCCCAGGATACCTCTGGGGGAGACTGTGTACGTGACAGCAGGGAGGTTGAGAGAGACGCCTGGGACATTACAGGGAGCATAAGCTGGTTTGTATCCATACCTCCAGCCTGAAGCTAGTCTCCTCCCTTCAGAACATACAGCTCAATAAACTTGACGTGAGTCATGGTATGATGTATGAGAGAATCTTTTTGGTGCTCTTCAATGCTGCTCTCCAGCCTTGACGGGTCCGATTCTTGCTTTCCCACAGTGAGGGGCCGTAGCTGAGGTGACGCAAAAAAGGGATGAAACGAGAGACGAGGAGAAAGAGAACACCGACCGACAAGCGCCGCGAAACCAGACAAACCTTCGCTACGCGGTCTCTGGTTTCCACGGCGACGGAAGGGCGCGGCCGGCCGGGATCACGGGGTCCAGACGCGGAGCGGCACGGGTCACCGCCGCGTGCCTGCTGAGTCAGTGCCGGCCCAGGAGAGACGAGAGCACTTCAGACGCGGCTGTGCAAATGTTAACTCAGCGGCGTGGCGGGTCATATGCTCCTGTTTATGGAGGAACAGGCCGGTCATATGACTCACAACCTCTCCATCAAACCTTACAGGAGGCACTACCTCTGATTGCGCAAGGCTCCCCTGTCTCTCTCTCTCTCTCTCTTTCTCTCTCTCCCTCTCTCTCTCTCTCTCTCTCTCTCTCTCTCTCTTTCGCTCACTCTCTGTCTCTGTCTCTGTCTCTCTGTTTCTGTCTTATTCAATCTCTCTTGGCCGTCTGCTCCATGCACTCAACCGCACTGGTAGATTTCTATCTTTTTTTCCCTCCACAGCTCTGTTTTGCTCCTTGTTGTTTGCTTTCTCTGAGGTCCGCGCTGTTTTCACAAGCTGTTCCCAGATGCCTGTCCACATTTCCTACATGACGAGGGAAGAAGAAGAAAAAAAGAGAAAAAAAAACCATGTCTCGATGTGAAAATTACTGCATTCAGACATCAGCTGCTGCCACTGGGGCTCGGAGGAATTCCTCCGCAGCTCTGCTAGGTTGTCCTCTCCGCCATGAACCCGCTCACCTCGTCTGCACGGCCCCGTTTCGGCAGACAGCCGAGGCACGCCGTCCAGGTGTGGCCAGGAAGCCCGGGAGAAAGATGGAGGACACACAGGGTCAAAGTTCAAAGCGTGCTCCTCTTGCTGTAAGGCATTCAGAAGCGGAAACAGCTCCTTTATGCAGAAGTGTGGGTTGGTGTCACTTTATTTCTCTGTGGATGCTGTCCACAAGGCCCTTGATATCCTCTGTTCGGGTGACTCGAGCATTTTCACAGAGTTTCCTCAAGAACATGGTCCGACAGGCACTGGGTACTGGCCACAGCAGGCACAAATGTATAGCTCTGTGTCCTAAAGCTCAGAAAGCTCTATGGTGTAATGTAAACAGATTACACCCATTTGGAAGAACTCTTTTGTATTATCCTGTGTGCCTGAGGTGACAGGTTTTAGGGCTTCAGAAGGGGTAAGATGACAAACAGGCCCTATTATAACCATCAAGGCCACTGTGGCATAAAGAAGGGCCGTTGGTGCAGCACTGCGGCAGGGTGGTTTGTGAGCCAGAACCAGAAGCTCAATGGTTTGAATCTTAGGTATGGCACTGTTGTTGCACCCTTGAGTAAAGTATGCTTAATCTAAATTGCTTCAGTAATGATTCAGCTGTATAGCAATGTACAATGTACACTACAGTATCACAGCTGTCCTGGATAAGGACGCTTGCTATGCAAATAAATAAGGTTGTAAACATATGACATGACTCAAATTGCAGGGCAGACGCTCTCAACCACAAGGCCAGTGAAACTGGTGACATAAAACGCCAAGCCATAAAGTCTCTACCTCGATATTTCTCAATTGATCAATCGCTCTGATTTTTGGCTGTGAACAGTGGCTCTGTTGTGAAGGCTGGGGGTGGTGTACAGTAGAGCTATGTGCATAAAACGGCGTGCGGGGAGTTTATCGCAGTTCACAGACAGCCCTATCAGTCTCCAGCGCTGGCTAATGATTCACTCTGATAAGCCTTTGCGGCCCGACAAGCAAGAGGAAACTCTTGAGGCAGGCCCCTGCTCGAATCCAGTGACTTCACAGCGAGATCTGGCGAAAACAGCGTTCCGCCATTTTGGGCGGACATCCTCCTGTTTGTGGTCCCTACGTGAACGAGTCTGCAGACTGGTTTTAACTGAAAGCCAGGTGTTTTTTTTAACTGAAATGTGCACAAAGGTAGCATTGTCGTATGGGATAAAATCCAGTATAAAGGAATTTTCTGAAAGTGGGTGAGCTTTTTTTTTAAACTGAAACTGGTGTTAATCATCAAAAACAGGCTCAGGGTAATTGTATCCTTAAAGAGCAAATAAAAGTCAAGTTCTCAGCCTGCCCCATTTGTAGCCAATCGCTCACAGCTAATCACTTTTATTGCTATTGGATACTCATTATGATCTGAAACAATGTGTCATTAGCTTCCTGCTCTTATTAGCCATTGTTATAACATAATATGTATGGTAATCAAGCGTGTCGTTTTGTCCATGCCAGTCTGAGGGTGCAAAATAGTTGATGTGTTGCAAGCAGACCTTAGAGGGGAGTGGGTCCTGTGAGTCTAGTAAGCCTAGTAAGGACTCTTTCTGTGCAGTTTAGTGTGCCCCTTTTTCAGGTGCTCATGGGATATGAGGGAACTCCTGCCCTGTCCAGGATGACAAGGGGGAGCTGGTGTTTACACCTGATGTTTATAGGTTGCCCCAAAAACCTGGGTTCCCCCTCCTTTTCTGAAATCTGCTTTCTTAAAGCTGAGACAGGGCCATAACAAATCCAGCTCTTCCCAGTGCCTGATCTAAAAAAAAAGACAATCAAGGAAAATGCAAAACCTAAACAGAAGAAAATCTGAAATAACAGTTGAACTGATTGGATTTAAAAAGAGCCCATGCGCTTCTGCGGTTCTAAGCAAAACAAAGGAGGGCTGAGACACAAACGGATGGGACCGGTCGAGGACGCGGCTTCGGATGGGGTTTTGTCAGATCCCGGCTCTGTTTCCAATAAACAAGGCCCGAGGCGCAGCGGGGACGCGTGTGTCTCCTGCGCTCGGCCGTGTTTATTTTAACGGAGAGGAGAACAATCGATGCGCCCCTCGGACAGTCACCTCAGAGCCGCGGAACCAGAGCGCCGGGGTTTGGCCCCGAGGATCCTGCACCTCGCTGTGAGTAAACAGGATAGGTCGCCCTGGCAGGGGCCGAGCTCTCCGAGCGCAAACAAAAGGCCTATCTCTCTTGGCTTTCTACTGCAAACTTCCTCTCCTCAAGCCACAGCAACCAAAATAAAATTCAGAACAATCGCTGGCTCCGGGACGCAGAGCGCTGTAGGAAATGTTTCATTCGGCTCAAGCAGCGCGACAGCCAGTCGCTACATGCAAGGACAGGCACAGATCTAGATTGTTAAAAAAATGGGCTCTTCTTGTGCTGTCTGTGCAGAGGACTACCATTTGTCATGATTAAGAAAACTGTTTGGAAGTGTGTGTGTGTGTGTGTGTGGGGGGGGGGGGGTTGTCAGAATGAGAGGACAGGCAAGGAGACAGGGGATAGGGGGGGGCGTGACGGCAGAGGGCGCGTCCAACTGCAGTTTCAGATGTTCCCGTGGAGACCCAGCTGTTTTTACCTTGCCTGCAGGTAAGCCAAGGCTGAGGGGTAATAATCTGGAGACAGTTCAGACTGTAATTTATCTCTGACGCTGCGTGCACGTCGCGCAGAAGTCTACCCCCCCCCCCCCCCCCCAACCTCCACCCCCGCAGAACCTTAACGTACACACACATGCACACACTGGCGTCCCAGTTCCCCCGCTGGACGGGAGTCAAACTGAAGGGGGCGGGGGTGTCGGGTTAATGGAGGTGAGAGTCCTGGGTACGAGATCATGTGACAGACAGGGGGGAAACCATGATGAATTATGAAGATTCGTTCAGATTAAGTGCGGTTTTCGAGCGAAGCCGATCCCGTACTTTCGACGGGCCGCGCTCAAACGCCTCCATTGTACCTGCTTATTTGGTAAAATGACACGGAGCATTTACAGCCGTTCGGGGGCTGTGTGTTTTGCATGTGGAGCTGGCGTGTACAGTATCGGGGGGAATGTAAAAGCAGGCTTAGTGGTTTGGAAGGACTCACAAACACATTCTGATTTATGAGCTGGTGGGGATGTTTAAATGTATACACTGAAAAAAGGGAGGCAGTCTCTCTGAGGAAGATGGAGGGAACTCAAATAAAATACAATTCGCTCACATGTCTCCCATTTCTGGGGTGAAGAGGGACTGTGTCTGGGAGCTCCGCAGATGTGGAGGAGCTGTTTGTTTGTTGGTGCTCGGGGCTACATTGGTGCTGTGTTTGTTAATACTGAGGGCACAGTGGTACCCTGTTTGGCACTTCTGGGGTTTTAGTGGAATGGTGTTTGTCCGTACTGGGGGCAGTGCGGTTCTGTGTTTGTTAGAGTTTGAGGCATAGCGGTTCAATGCTTGTCTGCATGGGGGGAGGGTGCAGTAGGGCTGTGTTTGTCTGTGCTGGGGGTACAATCATACAGTTACTTTGGCTTTTTGTCATTATTAGGGTGTGGCCATATCATATTTATCAATACTTGGCAACAGTGAGGGCACATGCCAAATTCAGCTGGCTCATAGGATCAGACTTTATCCAAGTCTCTGTGGTGTGAAGCAGCTGATGTACAAGTATATCCTGTGGACAGAGTGCACCGATCTATTGTAGGGCCGGTATCACAAATCCATCTCTCTTCCATGCAGCGGGGCCGTTCTTAAATGGCTTTAGTGTGAATGAGGACCAAGTCAGGGCAGACTCTCTAATCACAAGGCCATTTATTTGAAGTTGTGGTTTAACGTTGGTACTGTTTGTCTGTACTGGGGATAGGGTGGTAGTCTATGTAAGTACTGTGAATAGAATGGTAATGTGTGTCTGTGCCGGGAATAGGGTTGTAGTCTATGTAAGTACTGTGGATAGGGCAGGACTGTGTGTCTGTGTTGGGGGTAGGATGGTAGTTTATTACAGTACTGTGGATAGGGCAGGACTGTGTGTCTGTGCTGGGGGTAGGATGGTAGTATACGACAGTACTGTGGATAGGGCAGTATTGTGTGTCTGTGCTGGGGGTAGGATGGTAGTCTACGACAGTACTGTGGATAGGGCAGTACTGTGTGTCTGTGCTGGGGGTAGGATGGTAGTCTACGACAGTACTGTGGATAGGGCAGTACTGTGTGTCTGTGCTGGGGGTAGGATGGTAGTCTACGACAGTACTGTGGATAGGGCAGGACTGTGTGTATGTGCTGGGGGTAGGATGGTAGTATACGACAGTACTGTGAATAGGGCAGGACTGTGTGTCTGTGCTGGGGGTAGGATGGTAGTCTACGACAGTACTGTGGATAGGGCAGTACTGTGTGTATGTGCTGGGGGTAGGATGGTAGTCTACGACAGTACTGTGGATAGGGCAGTACTGTGTTTGTCAGCGGGGCCCTGCGTTGCAGTGCTGGTGTAACAGTGAGCAGCCTGTGGGAGCGATGGCTGTGTGATGTATGTCCTCGCTCTCCACTGGCTCTGCCAACGTGAGCCGAAGTCACACAGCCGCACCTGCCCCCCATCTCACCTATCTGAAGGGGGGAAAGTAGGTCAGTGTCACAGCACTCCAGCTTTCCCTCCAGGGAAAATCTCAGGCCCTGGACCAGTGCCGCTGACATTTGGAACATTCGCTGAACATATCCAACCAGGTAATCAGGTAACCTTTATTATCTGGCCACTAGAGCAGCCATGGAACCTACTCTAGTGCATAAAGGGAGATGGCCCTTTTAAAATGGCAAAGAGATGGAGAGTTGACACACACCTCCATAACAGTGAGATGAACAAACACTTCCAGACACCCCCTGTCTACCAATCAGAGACTGAATCCTTAATGTGTCAAGGACAAGGCTCAACATTTTTCTGTGCCTTTAAATAAATGTATTCCAATCCTATGTTAAATAATGAGGAGTTGCACTGTTGCAAGATTATATGTTGAAGTCACTGTGCAGTTGAAATGCTGGTAAAAAGTTACCACAGTTTGAGATTGGAAAAGGGGAAGGCTAAAGCTTTACGGGGAGTGAGATGGAACTGGCAGAGAACCCAAGATGCATCATGCTCATAAGGCATGCTCACAGTGCTCAAAACACTGAGATTCTCACAGTCTCTGCAGAGCCCTCTGCCTTTTCCAAAGGAGCCAGTTTATTTTTCCCTCTTCCAGAAGAAAAAAAAATACCGTAAACTTAATGCGATGGAAGCCACTCCATGAATATGACTCTATATCTGAAATATTTGACAAGAATTGATGTTGACCTAAACCAGCCAAACACTCAGACGGTAATGAATTAGTTCATATATTTTTCCAGGAGTAAAACTTTGAGCAGTTTATAAACAGTTTATCCAGCGCTCCGCTCATAAACGTTAAAAAACTGCTAGAGAGGCTTAAAATGGAAGCGGTTCGGACACATTGCTTAAGCTGGGCGGCCATGTAATGTACAGTTATGAAAACATTTACTCAAAGGCTGACCATGGAGCTATCGGGAGAAGAAATCTCCCTGTTTCATTTCCGCCCGAGCTCTGGGGCTTTCTGAGGGCTGGATCAGTGGGAGAATGTTCCGGGGGGGGGGGGGGGGGGGGGGGGGGGGGGGGAGCAGTGTCGAAGGTTTCAGCTTATCTCTGATACCCCCAGAGAGCCACTGCGGCCTGGACTGAGTGCGTTAGCATTGGGTTGCTCCAGGCCCTTTTTGTTTTGGAGACATCTGCAGCGCCGGTCTCCCTTCATTACTCCCGTGCACGGCCGTTTATTGTTCCTGGCGGCCCTGAGCAGAAACCGAGCCGCAATAACAGCGAACTTTCAGCCCGTCTCAAGGGCCAAAGTAGGCACAGCAGAGGGCAACAGTCCCCGCCCCTCACAACATTCCCCTACCCTCTCAGCAAAACTGAATTGTGTTCCCATCACGCACTCAAAGCGTGCGTGTACAGAGGAGGGTTAGAGCACAGAGATCAGCCTGTCTGCCAGGCCTGTACCGGCGCTGTCTCGGCTACCCGACTATTTCAGAGTTAGACCGGTTGAACAACTGCGACAGAAGAGCCAGAGGAAGTGTTTATTCAGTCGGGCGCAGTAGTGTGATTGGGCCCTTCCACATTAAAGCAAACACTTCCTTATTTATGGAAAGGAAACTGCTGAGGAAGCAGCGGGAAGGGAAACCGGACTCTGGACTTGAGGGCTGTGGGTTCGAATTCTGAGCGAACGACTGCTTTGGTGCTCTCTAGCAAGGCCCTCAGCCCTCGTAACCCCCATGAACAGAAAGCTAGTTGTGTGGGTGTGTTACAGACTTTGTGACGTGCAAATTAGCCATGGTTGGAAGTGTCCCTGGACGTGGGCTTCCAGTATGTAAATGAGCAACAGTCACCCATTCGTTCACTCCCACTGTGGTCCTGTGACTAGAGTAGTTAGCATTGCTGATTGTTCTGCCTTATTTCCTGAGGTAAATGCTGTTTTCTCTTTTCCACTCCAATAAGAAGTTAATCATTGAAAGCAGAACAACACCTAATATTCAGCCCGCTTTAGCAATTAAACTGTACTGCTGTTCTTCCGCACGGCTGGGGTGAGGTCAGGTGCTCGCATGTATTACATGCGGACATCATCTGCATGACTCATTGGGCTTTTGTGTGGGTTTTGACCCATTTAGCAAGCTGGGTTTGCCTCATGGAGATGTTGGTGGTACTTAGAGCCCAGATGGAAAAAGTGCAGCTTTCTCTGGTCTTTTTCTGTTCCTTAAAATGAATACATACCATACCTTGTCTGCTCAGCGTAAGTATGGATGCATGATCATCAATTGTAAAGTAAAAATACTGATGACTTAACACAAAATGGTCTATGGTACTCTGTCAAGTTCACTGTTCACAAGTAAAATCCATCATTATAGCCTTGGCCAGAGTCACAGGTAAGGGTTTACAAAAAAAATTAAAGTTAATGACACGTACGTAGGTGTTCACAGGAACATTTATAGATATGGATGCTTAAGCAGAACTTCACAGGTATTGCAATGGGTAAAGACTCTCCTTTAAGGTCATCAGTCAACCCAAAAGTCATACCCCTGAGAACAAGACGAAAACAAGCACTTGTGAAACTTCTGTGGTGTCATTTCCCAAAATGAACAAGGGTGGCCTTCGGGGAAAGATTTCTGAAAGAGAAAAACTGGATTCCTTGTGAACTGCAGAATTTTAGTCCGTGACTTCCTGTACACTTGTGGTCAGCAAGTGTGAGAGCGTACGTAGATGCCAGTGTCCCAGCCAAGTGGTTTTTCCTGCGTTTTAGGTGTACAGTTCCTCATACAGTCAGCGGCAATTAGAAGCCACTAATGACAGGCCGAGAACGTGCCTGTGTACCTGTCTGTGTGTTGTGTGTGTGTGAGTGTGTGTGTGTGTGTGTGTGTGTGTGTGTGTGTGTGTGTGTGTGTGTGTGTGTGTGTGTGTGTGTGTGTCTGTCTGTCAGAGTGTGCATGTGGGAGTGTGTGTTTGTATGTGTACATTTTTGCATATGTGCTGCATAGGGGTGCATTTGCACAATTGTGTTTATGTTTGTGTGTGTGTGTGTGTGTGTGTGTGTGCGCATGTGTGCCTCTGTGTGTGTGCGTGTGTGTATGTGTCTGAAGGTGGGCCACTGGGCAGCACTGAGGACTACAGAATGGGTCTTATTTGCGCTTCCCAGAGACGCGGCGGGACACAGAGGCCGCTCAGAGTCGGAGAGCGCAGCTCTCTGTGCAGACGGCTCAGGGGGAGCTGCAGGCCCGTCCCATGAATAAGCCGCCTCAGCGCGGGGATAAAGGGCGTCTGTGAGCCCCGCTCCTGCTCCCTGGCCGGCCGGCGAGGTCATCCCCGTGGTCATGTGACGGGATTAAAGGGGCTCATTGATGGCTGTGTGGCAGGATCGAGCCCCGCTCCGGCCAGCGGCGGAGAGGGAAAACCTGCCGGCTTGCGGAGAGGCAGAGCTGACCACAAGCCCTGGACCTGCCTCTGCCCCTGCCCCCAAGCCTATGGTTGCCGTGTCTCTTCAGTCCTGCGGGCTATGACACAGGCTCCGTGACACCCCTCAGCGACTCGGTGGCCGCTCAGGCCTCTCCGCAGATCAGAGTCAGAGGAGGAAGCTGAAAAAAGGAAACCCGACGGGGTCAGGAGGGAGTCAGGGGAATTTCAGATCAGAGTCCACAGAGAAACAAAACTCCTCAGCCGTCTCCCTCTACCATTTTTGGACACCGGTGTTTATGAAAGGGTGGCGTTACCACTGAATACAAGGAAATGGAGGCCAAAAACTACAGGCCTGACCACAGAGGCCATGAGCGTCAAGAACAAGGGGTGCATATGTGGGGTATAACCACACACAAGCACTAAGAGACCTCACTGGGAAAACCTCAAGATCCATTGTTTTGAGTGGATACGTGTGTGTGTGTGTGTGTGTGTGTGTGTGTGCATAAATGCAACAGGCTGCACCTAAATGAAGTCAGCCCTGCAGCATACACAGGCACACACACGCACACACACGCACACACAGACACACACAAGCACATACACACGCACTCTCAAGAGTGGGGCCGGCACAGGTCTGAGATAGCAGTTTATTTAAAGGAACCTCTTCTGTTGGCCCCCTTGTGTTTAGCGAAACACTTCTGGAGGGGAAAGCATCAGAGCGAGCAGCACATTTCAAGGGCGGCCACCCCTCTGCAGGGCACCTGACTGCTCCTGTCTGCGGTCTCCTTTTGCAGTTTCAGCAGGGAGAGCTCGTGTAGCGCTCGAGTCTAACCTCACTCAATAATATCCTGTCCTCACCGCTAAACATGACTACGGCGTGAGAGCGAGAGAGAGAGAGAGAGAGAGAGAGAGAGAGAGAGAGGCATTAAGGTGCACAAACACTCATTTCCTCTCCGCCCCAGGAGATTGTATCAACATTCGCCTTTGTTTGAAAACTAGAAATATGAAATACTGACGTGGGTAAGCACACCACCATTACCATCCTCCCCCCTAGCCTTCCCCCGCCCCATTCCTGGCATATCGGTCAAGAGTTCACCTTTGACCCCCCCCCCCCCCCCCCCCCCCCATCTTTCTCCCAGGTGCACACAGTATTTATATTTCACTCTCCATTGATCTGTGTTGCTGAATAATATTTCAACATGTAACCACCGCAGTAATTATCATACTGGTGCAAGCTGTCAGGATGCTCTATGTACCATGACAATGTTTGTTCAGAGTAAACATTCGGATGATAGCATGTAATTGCTCACAAGCACATATACATACACTATACTTAGTGTTTCACTTTCAAAGCAACAGCGTTTGCTCAATAATGGCGTGAGCAGGGGGTAACAAACTTTATTATTTCCAAGAAATCCTCAACAAAATATTTTCTAATAAGTCTCCCATAGCCACAGGCTAGTCCCTGATTTTAGAACAATAAACACATGTATGTCTGTGCTTGTGTATGTGTGTTTGCGTGTGTGAGTGTGTGTGTTTGTTTCTCAGCTTCAAGAACCAAATTCCTAGAGGTTAACAGCCACGCCACCACATGAAAACACTCAAGAGCCAATGTCACACGTCACAGTTTCGAAGCCCTCAGGGAAGAGGACGAACTGGTCCTTCCGCTCTGCCATGACACTGCTGCAATACGGTGGTGTCGATTTGGAATCGCAAAAATGTCCCAGGACGGGTGGGAGAGAGACAACCGTCGTGAACCTCTTGAGTGTCCTGGACACCGCACGAATGTGAATAAAGGCCATGCGTCCCGTATCAGGAACATGAGGGCAGTTGGGAGCTCCATTTGATTTAGCCGTCACGGTCCTATTCTATTCCCACATGGACGGCACTGTGTGGTCACTGCGAGGGTGCACTGTAGTCAGGTTTTAAAGTGCAGGCTTTACTATAAGATCAGAGTCCTTCTGCCATCTCTCTGTCAGCATATTTGTGGTTATATTATTACCTCTTTGTAAGAAGAGAAAATACCATATACACACAGTGTATGCGTGTGTGTGTGCACCCGTGTGTTTGTGCCTGCTTGCATGCATGCATGTTCACACGTATCATTGGGCTTTTCCTGTCTAACCGTGAACAAGTTTAATTCAAGGTGAAAAGGCTTCACCATCAGGCCACATCCATCTGTGTTGACTAAAGAGGTGTTTATCATTACGCCTGGAGATCACAGTTGCAACAGCACACATCAATAATCTCCCACAGCGTTAATAGACAGCTTTGATCCACTCCTCCTCGACACAATAAAGAGCAGCTTCTTATCGCCGCGCCATCAGCTGACAAACAACCAGGGCCCACTCGACGGGGCCACTCCCGGCTGAATCAAAGCAGCGCTGGGTGGGATTTTTACTGTGCGTCAGCATGCGGCTTTACAGCTCCCGCTCGACAAATGGAGGCGGCGGACTTCGACCCCAGCTCAACCTGTGAGCTCTGGCGAGCTTGCATCACACCAGCTCACCGGGTCACGGTCACGTCTCCGAGCGCCGTGCCGGGTCCTGAGACTGAGTGACAGGGCCTGTCACTGCTCTACACCCCGTCCCCCGTCACCACGGCAGCTTCCTCTCCAGCAGAAAGGGCGTGAATGCACCAGCGGCGCACGCAGACACAATGCTTTGACAATGGGATAGGCCGCTCACAGGTTTTTTTTCATAATGTGGAAGTCATGTTTGCAAGAAGAAAAAATGCAAGAATGTTGTCTGTTTGGTGGCCTGACCTCTCTAGCTTTTGACTTCCCGGCAGAAACGTCCCTTGTATGGTGTCATCTGTACTCTAATGCAGCGTTTCTCAAACCTCTCCTGGAGTACCGCTCGTCCTGCATGTTTTAGATCTCTCCCTGCTCCAACACAGCTGATTCAAATGATCAACTCGTTATGAACTCCTGGAGCTGCTTAATAACAAACTGATCATTTGAATCAGCTGTGTTGGAGCAGGGAGAGATCTAAAACATGCAGGACAAGGGGTCCTCCAGGAGAGGTTTGGGAAACAATGCATTAATGGAACTCTGGCTGGTCTTATGTCACTGGGCCTACCATGACTGTGACACCAACCTCCATATGTGCCACTGACAGAGACATCATCAGCACTGGAGCAGAGAGAGACTTGCAGGCACCAAGCATCAGACTTCTTCACTTGGCACTGCAATAGAAGCAGTGGTTGATGAGAAATGGGAAGTAGAGGTTAGAGGGGCCTTTTCTGTGGTATGACTCCTGAATCATACGCTCAGAGAGTGTGGGCTAGCAGCACGCACACAAACTGGGACAGCCAACAGACACTTGAAGAAATTACTACGCTATGAGAAAAGAAAAAATGCCATGACATATAAAACTGCAGCATGGATTTCAGGCTCTAGTTTTCAGCAGGACTCAAAGCCAGGCCCTCCACGGCGTCACTTGATCAGCAAAGGGCCCGGCCCTGTTGGCGAGGACACGCCCAGCTGACAGACACGGAACGAAGCGCACGTCCATTCCGGCTCAGAGCAAGGCCATTGGTATTTCCATCTGCAGCAGGGACTGTCGTGCAACCAAATCCGTGTGTGAGGTTTTGCTGTTGTTTACCATGAGGCTATCAAAAGAGAAGGACGTTGTTTATCAGAGGAACACATCTCCTGAAGCTCATTTCAGAGAGAGCAGAGGCATGCTCTTGACTGTATTTATGCTAATGGGTCACGTAGAAAAAAAAAAAAAAAAACATTTTACAAATATGTCTTTCCGGCAGCACAGTGACAGCGGGAAGAGGACTGAGGCTGTAAACACAGTGGAGGAGAGGTAAACAAGCACACAAATCACGGCGTTTGACGGGGTTTGTTTCTGTGGGCCCGACAGGCCTCAGAAACGGCGCAGTAACCGAAGTGAAAAGCCACCTGAGGAACCAAAACCTGGCACCTAGCCTCCTCTTACACAGTCCCTCTCTGGTTTGTTTACTTCAATTTTATTTTAGTTCATGGAGTGTGAAGCCATTGGTGAAGTCACAAACTAGCGAAGCGGAAAGCGGGAGCAGGAACTAGATCTCCTGGCAGTTTCAGCCCAGAAGGTGACTTATTAACTCTGAGCTTGGCTTCATCCACATTCTGAATGACCGTCAGCCGTGTGAGTAAACACTGACCTCATGCATGCAGTATAAATATTTATGACAGGGCAGACGGCGAGGCGAACGACCCAGAGCGCTAGTCACAGCTGCAGATGTCCCTGGAGCCCAGGCCCCCCAGTCCAATACACACCCTAAGGACTGGGGGGTTACCTAGGCCGCACGGTGAGGGTTGGGGACAGAACAGTCCTTCCACAGGAACAAACCAATCACAACAGAGAGATAGGAGCTTTGTGACGTATCACAGGTTGAAAATGGAAAACAACGCTCTGCCAAGTGTGATTAGCTTCAAGAAGTTTGACCACCCTCACTACCACTCAAGAGATCCTTCTAGAAGCTCCAAACCAGTAAAAAAAAAAAAAAAAAAAAAGAAAAACAGAACAGCAGCAAGAGAGAAGAGGTGGAAATGGGTGGTGGTGGGGAACCTTGCTTTTCCTGCCAGTCCGTAATCAGAGCTTAGAGTATTTCCTGTCATTGTAAGAGCCCAGACCCATTAACCAATAGGCACCTCATGCGCGCATACGCGCACCCACGCACGCACACACCCACATGCACAGGTACACAAGTCCTACTTTCAGCAGGGGAACACTCTCAGAGGCCAACAGGTCTCCCTGATAAATGCTTCATTTTGAAATCCTGAAGAAATTGTCAATATTTGCAGAATGTTATCACCTGTCTTATCTTGATGTGAACTGGCCATGCTAAATTACCTTTTGAGCTTTATTTTCTTAATGACTTTACTGGCTCTGATAACCTAATAGAATAGACCATTGAAAGAAGGGATTGTTTCTGAAAGGCACTTGAAAAACAAACTGCCATGCGATATATTTGATATCTACAGCGCTGGCCTGTTCCTATATCCTCTGTACTAAATTTTCGGAAGTCAGGTTCTTTATATGTAGTCAAGTCAAGTGATATAGTCATCATTGATTCATTTGGCATGAGAGGTTACAGGCAATTACAAGGGCCTTCAAGAAGAATGGCAGGTGAATTTGTGCTACAGCCAAAAGTGCTTCTAGGTACAGCGTTGAGAAATGTGGCAAACATGAGATGAATGAAAAAAATGACAGGAATGATTTAGCAGTGGTCACACAGTGGTCAGCCGTGAAATCAACAGATTCTTAGGCAATCCCTGGTAGGTGCACCAAATCAGAGGAGTGAGTGAAGGCTGTGAGAAGTTGAGCAGGTGTGTGAAATATACATTTGGCAGCCATTCCAGGTAGAGGTACGGAGCCAGAGCATTGAAAAGAGAGACCTGCTTTATACTCATCCACTCACATCTATGAGCAATTGGTGCTCTGAATCACACCAGGAAATCCCATGCATAATTGCATTTAATAATTCTTTTTGACGTTACTGTCCAAGGCTGGGTGTGACAACGGACCTAATACCATCACTAGCAGTTTGCGCATGTACATGCCTAATGAATGTACCGAATATGAGATGGGCATGCAAATGCATTTGGCTGCCATATTAGCAGCGGCCTTGGATTTGGGGCAAGTTTTTTTATACATGTCTGCAGACTGACCAATTGGTTTGTGAAACGAGCAAAATCAGGCAGTGCTATCAAGGGCTATGCAGGAACAACAAACAGGGTGAAATTAAAAGCAATAAATGAATATGAATAAAACGAGGCAGAGAAAATAGGCTTTCTGCCATTCTAACCTGAAAGCCGTAACGCTCCACGCCCTCTCCGCGTGAAGATTGATTCCGCGTTAAGGTGCCAACGCCGGCGGCGGCACTGTTCTCTGTGAGCGGCAGGACCTGGGAACGCCTCCTCGCTGCCCAAGGCCTCTGGCCAAATCAATCTTGCACAGAGAATCAATGGCGCCTCATTCTGTGCCGTCCACAGAGAAATCAGACCCGTTCGTTTGACAAGAGCGGAGTGAATGAAAACGAAGGGTTCCTAACCTGAAGGAGTGACGCAGACCAGGCAAAAGTAATCGATTAGCAGTGTGAGGAAAGACACACTCACACGCCACAGCAACAATAACATGCAACGTTTTAAGCGCTAAAATGGTTATAGCGGGTGCCAGAGTGGCTTTTTCAGGGTTGGACATATGCTGGTCAGTTTGATGAATGTGGTGACAACCTCTTCCCTAATCTGGGTCTCTCTGACTCTCGCTGGACCTGAATCCTTTTTATCTGCACCACTCAATCAACTTAGAATGTTCAATGAGCTGTACACTACTGTTTGGTACATTCACTGCTCCCATCTGCTGTTCTTGCACGTAGTCGCATATGGCTAACTAAATTTTGTACTTTGCCCCGTGGTCTCCGCTCTATCTACAAACACCATGGATATAGCCTGGAAAAAAAAAAGGTATCGCCGCACAGGACTACGCTGCCTCCTTCCCCCCGGCTGTGGGACACTACTCGCTCTCATTATTTAAATCAGGTACTCCCATGCCTCAGGAATGCCATGCTGGAAAGGCAAAGAGGCAGGAACAGCAGCCATTCATCCTGTGAAGTGGCCCATTTTGCACCTAAAAAGAGGGGCCCAGATGCATGACAAAGCCCACAGGAAGTTTTAAATTCCTTGCATCCTGAGGCAAAACCTTCTGAAAAGCATGCGATTGTGGAATATTTTTTTTTGTGCATGTGGTCATCAAGAGGTTGTATTTGTGTGTGTGTGTCTGGCGTGGGTGGGGGCACTGTTTAAGTGAAGGAGCCAGGTGAGGTAAAATAGGTTGCGCGTACTGCCTAACTGACAGTTCTAAAGGTGTGCACTCTGAGCAGGATGAGAAGATCAGTCAAATCTGTTGTGCGACAGGTCTGGTAAACCTTCGACTGCCTCACTCAAAACATGAGCCAAGTACCTCGTTTCGAAGAACTACAACCATAAAGCAGGCCCTCCCGCCCAGCCTGTGGAGAAAACACTCTGAATTTATGCCATCACTTCCCACCACTCTCACCAGAGAAAGCACCTAGAGAACATTAGAGTCAATCATTCACAGCCCGTTTTAATCCCCACAGGAATTAAGACAACCTAACACCCCCCCCCCCCCCCCCCAAAAAAAAAAACCACACCTCACTTTTTTTTTTTTCAAAAATGATTTTATTGGGAGAACTACAAAAATGTACAGTACAAAGTTAACAGTCTCACACTCAATTTGTAGTGATCTGACTCCCCAAAAATATTTATATTACAACTCCTGTTGTCTTTTGTCCGTTTTTAGTTACATTCAAAAAGCTTTACTTCTGATAAAGTAGTCAAAAAGTACATAGTGCGCAGCCCGTGTACTTGCTATGTACAAACAAAACTTGTTCAACCACTCCCCCGTCCAGCAAGTTTGGAAGATTCAGACCATTTTAATCTCAAAGATAATGAAAACTTGAAAAAAAAACATCTAGGAATGGGGAATAACAAGAATGCACAGCTACGAGAGAGCTGCTGCTCCAGGTTAAGTCAAAAGTGGTAACAACCTGGTTGAAAAAAAGATAATTCAAAGCCAACACTACATTCAATTCAACTGGTGTAAAAATATACATTTAGGAAAATACTTTATTTGGATAAATCTTAAGGCATGTAAGATTGTGGACCCCCATAGGCACTAAAGACAATAACACTGGGGCACAAGGGATTGCTACATTCTCTAGCACGTGGCTGGAATCACAGTGTGACCGCGTGCAAAATACTTTTTTGGTTAATTTATTTACGTGGGGTTCTTTGTCACTGAAGTCTGATCTTAAAAAAAAAAAAAAAAAAAGCTTAAGGCTAGTAATGTTTGGACGGCCTGTACACCACGTCAGTAATACATTCTACAGAAATACCTACAGAGGGATTCTCAAAAACGCCTTCCACAGCATTGACACGCGACCTCCAAACAGCAATCACGCAAAAACCTTTTTTTAATAAACGTAAACAAGGAAACAAAATTAATGAAATAAATATCACATACAATCTCTTAAATTAAGATTTTTTTTACTCATTTACAATAAAATAACCAAGTGAAGTTACAAAAAAACAAAAACAAAATATATATTACTGTGAAAAGAACATACACTCCACTTTATGCAGATTAATAATGGCGATCATAATTTAAACATAATAAAAGAATATAGATCTATTGCTTCATCATACTCGATAAATACAGTATGGACACAAAAAAATTACCAATGTAGCCTATACTTTTCACAAGATAATAAATAAGTTAAATAGTTCATAGCAAGTAACGCACCGCTATGTAATCACTCAAACAGCTAAAAAAATATATTCAACCATCAGCAGTGATTTCCCAAACAAACCGAACTCCGAGTGCTTTTAACGAAGCATCAAACTACACTAACCAAACAAACCACTGTGTGGCGCTGTGAAACAGATTAGTTTTGGAATGGAAGTTTTTAAGCTTTCAGAAACGCACACAAACTTTGAAACTGAACTTATGTCAAGGCATATTCTTGGCAGGATGGAGGAATTTTAAAACCGCGTACAGTCTCTTCGTTCAAAAAAAGTTGTCCACAATCTCTCCTGAAGGTGTAGATTGCCGTTAATCGCAGCTCAAAAGTTAAGTCACCGATGGAATGCCTTTTGGTGATGTCTACTTTATATAGCTAAGGTTACGTAAAGAAAAAAAAAAAACTAATGCCGTGTCAAGAATGGGATCTGTCTCTCAGCAGTTTCTTAAAGCAGATCTTGTTGCTTTAGCTGTTGCTCGTTAAATACGTCGTCAGTGAGAAATGATAGCGTTTGACTATTGGAATCTCAAGTCCTTCCCAACCTCTATTGCGAATAAAGTAATTATATAACGTAGCATAATTAGTCATCTGAAATCGACAGCCTGCTGAAAATTGGCAAACGTCTTCCAGCATCCAAACTCGGCGATTCAGAGCCGCTGAGACTTCCGGAAGAGCTTAGGGACCCGCTCACATAGCTCTCCCGGTCTGAGAGGGAGTCGGGCGGACTCGGGGGAGAGTCGAACACCGGCGACTCAGACAAGCGACGCAGGGACTGCAAGTGGCTCATGTTGTACGGGGGGGAAGGGGGGCAGACGTTGGTCTGAAGGTTTCCATAGTAGGCACCATTCGACTGACCGACATAACCATTCTGGGTATGGATGGCCAGAGGAGTGAGGAGGCTTTTCAGGTCCTGCCCGGGGAAAGAGAAGGCGCTGTTCACACATGACATCGAGTTGGGTGACAGGACGTCATCGTAGAAGTTGGATGAGCAGGAGTTGGAGGAAGGGGGTGGAGGGGTGCGCGATGTGGGGCTTTCGAGCAGGGGCGATTCAAGCCCGTGATGACTGGAGAAGCCAGAGAAACTGAGGCTGTGATGCAGCTTTGGTCTGTCCCTTTGATTATATGCGGCGTGCTGCTGCGCTGTCTCCCTTTGACTAAAGCCGCACAGCTCCCTGGCTGATTTCGGTTCCCCCTGCATGTTGGCGTTGCTGGGCGCTGGTCTGCGTTCGTCGGCGTTGTGGATAAAATGGCAACGGGGACCGTATGGGCAGAAACCAATGGTGTGGAAGGTGCGGCAGGGCTCGGTTTTGTACTTGGGGTGGCGTGACAAACTCCTCAATTCGTGGTACCCATGGGCGAACTGGCACTTCTCTCCGTATTTACACGATCCGTTTTCCTCGAAAGGCCTGCACAGCTCGGTTTTGTAGCGGGTCGAGTTGATCTGAGAGCCCGGCTTCTGCTGCAGAACCTGCAGCTGCTGGCTGCGCTCTCCGTTCTCGCTGTACGCGCGGTCACGGAACTTGTTTTCCTTGTTCATGATGGCAGTGCTGGAGCTGCTGCTCGCGTTCTCCTTAAGGTTGCTGTACGAACTTACTGGGTACTTGTTGCTGTTGGTCAGAGAGTCTGCATTGCTCGTCGAGTTCCTTCGGAAAAAGCTCTGCGTGTAAGAGCAGTTATTGGAGGTGCTCGAAGTAGTTACTGGAGCCCCGACCGCTTTCTTGTCCAGCATACTGTTAAGGTGGATTGCATTTATGTTAAGGCTTTTCTCTTGCTGTTGAGAGATAAAAACAGAACAGTTGGAAGTTAGTACGGCAGGCAACCCAACAAGAACACATTTCAAACGAGTGCAACTTTAATATCTAATTAAGATCTACGCTTTTCAGACAAATCTGTGTACAGACAGCGTGGCAATTTAGCAGCCGAGCTAACCAGCACAGATAAGTACAAGTAGCTGACTTACAAGTTAAGACGTAGCTGCATAAACAACTGCACGTTCATTTTAAAGACCAAAAGCAAAATTACCTTGTACAGCATTTCGATGTCGTAAAAAGCGGACAAAATTGTTGCAGACATTTCTTTTTCTGAGGATTTCTGCCGCAGTTGCTCTCTCATGGAGGACCAACCAGGATCCTTGAATGCACGGCTCAACTTTTTATTTAGCCACGACTGGTGATGTGAAAAGCGCAATCGAGAGGAGAGAAGCGTGCAATTCCAGAATCGGTCCAATGCTACCTATAAAAGCGGAAAGTTTCTTGTTTTGTTTTTGTGGTGGGGTTTCTTCTCGAGAACCGCCGCGCCAGAGTGCTGCAATTGTGAGTCTCGACTGCACATGTATATAAATGCTTCGCAGCTGCGCAGGAGGGAGGAGCTTCTCAAGTTCTTGCGGAGTTGATCTGGCGACGCCCCCCATTTCGAACGTCGCCGGCTCGCTGGTTGGCCACCCCCCTCTAAATTACCCTAAGTCTTTCACCGTCACTTGGTCGGCGTTTGGATTTGTACTAAATCACAGAACTGCGGAGAGGACGGGACAGTGAACTAAAATGTCACGGACAAGTTCCTTATCCCAGTATGGTTTGGTTCAAAAAAGGTTACGATTGTGCCTAAAAGCTGGCTTTTCTTTGATTATCCGGTATACCGTGAAGTTTTAGGAGATTATGTTCGCATCAAGAAGGTGGTTCACACTTCCATTAACTTGACGATTTTAATTTAACTTACCCAGTTAGCTAGCTACCTGTTTTGCTGTGCCTTTTATGGGATGTTTATTGGAAACTACCGAGCTGAAGCATTGTTTACTGGGGTCACTTGATTAACTAATTCATGACGCCAGTTTACTGAAAATCGTTATAGTTAACCACTGTATTTTCTGAACTAACAAACGTTTTTGAAGTCCACTTTTCTATATTACTTTGTATATTCAGGGATTTCACCTTGGCAAACAGAACCGCTGCTGTGTTGTAAGTCTTGTCGCTAGATATGTGAAAGCGAGCATAAGCTGGCAGTATAAAACCGCAAAGAGTTTCGATATTACTAAATCTTAAAACTAATTCATAAAACAACATTGCACACATACATGCTAATTTCCCCCAAACTAAACCAATCTTTAAGAGTTTTTATTGTCCACTCCTATGAAACCCCACGAATATGTGGACTCATGGCTAGCCTTCAAATTAACTTTTCAAACTTCTGGAATCATATAAACGAAACATGAAATAGTTCATGGAAGTTGAGTCACCGCCTTCGGGATGAAGACCATATCCGTTCTTTGGGAGCGAGAGGCACAGAGATAATTATATATTTTAAAAAATCTGTGCTGTTTTGAGAGGCTTATGACATGTAAGAGCTATATGTTATAGCGATTTTTGTTGACGTTAGCCATCTCAAGTCACATTTTATTCATTAAACAATTCTATAAATGTGTTGAGAAGTGTCTGCAATTACTTTAACTATGAACTGGTTTCCTTGAAAAGTTTCGGGTTACAACAGTGTCAGTTCTTTTATTTATTAAAAACCTAAAAGCTAATAATCACTTGCGTTTCGGTGCCGAGCTCGGGGTTTTGATGTGGTTCCTAAACTGTTAATAGTCTGCGACTGCCAAATAGGAGATTGAAGGCTCCACCTCTGCTCGCCCACTGACACAATCGCTCAGGCTGTGTACGTGAGCGCGCACCGGGGGTAAGAATGGAGGGAACAGGAGCGTGCAGTTCTCGAACCACCAGTGCGTGGAGACAAGTTCCACAGGTTGCTGTACTTGCATAACAGTCATATTCCTCGAACAATTCACCCTAAGGTATATCTGTAAAGAGCGAAACACGTAGCCTTACGGTCGTGGTCTGCGATGTGCACCAGTAACCCACAGTCAGGATTGTTATGCAAGTTAAAACGCGCCGAATTATGCACGTACATAGCTAGCTGCCACTATCGTGTAATAGACAAGATATTTAGTTTTCTTCAGCGTATACCTAGTTCAGCAGACAGAATTACAACGCCATTCTGAATTTGAAGTAAATATGTGCAGTCGCCACTTAAAATGCAGGAAAACAATGATATATTCTCCTTTTTTCCCTCAAGAAATACAGAACCCCAAACAGCAGGACGTTTGCTGAAACAACACCTTCTCATTTATTCGAGAAACTTTTATCAAACGCACTGCACGGATTGCTTTTAAATTTCTGGAGGTAAATCTGCACTCCGGAAAGAGGAAAAACTACTCAGCCAGGCAGCAGACACGCTCCACTCGAGGGAACTTCAGGAATGCGTTACATCTTTCCATTCAAGTGATCCAACACTGCCCCCTCGTGTTTGAAGGTTCTCACTAATACAAAAAACTATTTGTTGAGTAAAAAATACAGAAAAGTATTTGCCTTCGCGTTGCGTTTTGAACACACAACTCATTACGTTAATAATGACCTTCATACTCACAGTTAAAACCGTTATATAGTTGCATATATACATATATATAGATATTTTTCCCACGTGACCGAGTGAATGCCGAATTCATTCATGCCAAGAAAAGGTGTAAAAGTAATGTGAATATCAAATGGCAACAGGCAAGGCGTACAACCTTGCACATATTCGCAACGTTGAGCTGTACGGCAAGGAAAATATATGCATTTAATGTATGTAGTCTACATTTATTAAAAGGTAATCAAGCAGGTAAATGGTGTCAAATGCTTTGCATGTGTACCTGTCAAGAGTGCGCTCTCGACAGTGCCAGCGGATAAGATGCAGAGAGGGTGGAAGTTGGAAACTGTTGACGGTGTTGAAACCTACATAAAATATTGCCATTTATAATAAGCACCGGCTGCATCATCTTTTTGCACTTCCTCGTGTTTTTTTTTAACAGCAACAGAGATCGGAATGCATTTTTATCCAGAAAAGACAGGATATCGTTTTTTTCTTTTTATTTTTAATCTAAACAAATTTTCCCTGTTATGATTGAATGTGACACGCACAACGAAGACCTGTCACACTTGATGCAATAAGGTAAAAGAGAACAACTACTGATGGGTGATGCTTGTCAATCGTGCAAAACGATGAAAAGTAATGATCAAATAAGAGTACGTTCTCAGCTTTCCCTATCTGTAATTCAACGGCCATCACTGGGTCAGGGCATGGCCTTCCACTCCCTAGCCGCTCTGAGCCGGCCTGTGTCAGTCAGGGAGTGTTGCAGATTCGCAACAGGGCAATGCTATTTGTGGAAGCCACAATGTGCCTATTTCTGTTAGTTGCATGTAACAATTTTGTGAAATTTCTATCACCATAAATTGCCAGTTTCTGTTACTCCAGTCACCACAAAGGCATCTTTTTTTTGGGACCATTAGGGCTGTGACAATACAAAAAAAATCTCATATATGCATTACTTAAGATATTTGGTAAGTCTTTCAATGGAAGATTAGCTGTTCAGGGAGGGGGAAACAAACAAACAGGAAAAAAAGCGGCAACCACTGCAAAAAAAAAAAAAAAAAAAACCAATGACATAACACGCTGGAATTTACTACAAACCCTCAATTTAGAGCTTCGACTACACTGTGAAAGCGTTTACAGAATGTCTTAATGTTGAGAGCAGGCTTGATCCAGAGATTGCAACATCCACAGAACTCCTAAAACCCTTGAACAAACCTCCATCCACAAAAACCACTCGCCCATTACACTGGCTGTGTTTTTACTGAGGACATTCGAGCGCTCCAAAACATTACATCACTTTACAGTAAAGGAACATTGCTACTAGAACTCTGGAGGCTGTCCAGCTGTCTGCTCAGGGTAGCACGCATTGGACACTGGGCCTTTGTAATGTCTAATTTGTGTAACCAAGGTGACTACAGGGAGCGTATGGCCCATGAAGGAGGAAACTTGTCCCCCCCCCCAATCCTCCTTTTCTGTACGCCATATAAAATGTTAACTCGAATATCTCCTCCCCTTTAAGCAGGGAGATTAAAACCACATTTGTTTCTGAGGCAAGGATTTCACATCCGTAAATTCTGGACGAATCTGGTGGTGCTGTGTGGGGTCGGTTTGAAACGCACGCTGTGGACGGTCTGAACCCGGTTCGTCCTGCATGAGCATTTGGTAAGAACGGGAGTCCCCTCGGGTCGGAGCTCACAAAGACATAACGTGTTCTCATCTCTCAGGCGAGTGTGGAGTCTGGCAGCTGTTTTATGTACGTACACAAAAGCCCTCACTGT
The DNA here is from genome assembly GCF_013368585.1 of Megalops cyprinoides. NCBI lineage: Eukaryota > Metazoa > Chordata > Actinopteri > Elopiformes > Megalopidae > Megalops > Megalops cyprinoides. The sequence continues at coordinate 23,292,507 of NC_050597.1, read as the reverse complement.
ATTAGGAGTATAGTGACAAAGAGAGTGGGCCGGTTGACCTTGCGACGAATATTAACCACACTTTGTGTAAGGCCTTATCTTTAATAGGCTGATGTGAGGCTTCACTTCCCCTCTCCAGAGCGTCAGACAACCTCAAAACCATGGCTTCCACCCGTGCTTAAAAAAATTGACACAACTCCTCATGCTAAAGACTGCAAGACGATTTTTCTTTTGCATTGGGTAGTGTGTTTTAGTTTTCTGTGGAATTTCACAGTCAGGAAAGTTGAACATGCATAATATTTCATTACTGGCTGATATGACAGAAAAATTACAATTGTCTCCCAAATGTCAAATGTCTCCCAATACAGTCCCGTCTTTTCAATCTTGTGGTTACCTTCACTCGGTGAGAATCACGTAGTGTGAACCCCATCAAAGGGTCCACAAAAACAAGGTCATATAAAGGTACTAGCAGACAAACCTCCAGTAGTCCTGTCATTGCAGTTGGGAGTTTTGATGCAAATCAAGGAGTACACACTCCATTAATTACATGCTGTTTACTGGTTGGCTGCTGGGTAACAAGGAATCTGTGTATCAAAGTTCACTGATCTGAGCATTACTTCACTCCAGTCGGGGCTGTGGAAGTTATGACTTTTTTTTAGGGTTGACGGTACACCATAGTGGTAAGCTCATAACCTAAAGGTTTCTGGTTCGATTCCCCACTGGGTCACTGCTGTTATACCCTTGGGCCAGGTACATAATTCAGAATTGGGTCAGTGAATATCCAGCTGCATAAATGCATAAAACTATCCTATGTAAGTTGCTCTGGATTAGGGGAATTGTTAAATGACAATAATGTATAATTAAATGTGTGTGGACCGATAATGGCCAGAGCTCAGTTTAGGTTCCTAAAGTGTGCAAGGGAAAATACATGCAGAGCATCAAAAGAACCCTGCCGCTTACATAGTTTTATTCCGAAAACATACCATGCACGAATAAAGTCATATGTTTCTGTTAATGCTCAGTGTGGGCATGGCACGGGACACATCCCTGCTGGCTGAGGGAGGCTGCAGGAAGACCATGAACCAGATTCCTGAGGACACTCAACACAGACCAACTCCCGCCGGCCGAGCCTCCAAACACACAAACAGTGAGATTCCACTCTGAACCTCCCTCCCTCGCTCTCTATATTCAAGAGAGCCTACAGTCAAGTGAAATATTGATACAATCGTCTTATTTTTATTTTGTGAATAACAAAAAAATCACTGTGGCTGGTTTAAAACTTGTATGCGTATGTATTTTTAACACAATGCTCCATTCTGAGCCCCTCAGACTCGATGTGATTTTAAAATGACTACAATTCAGTGTAGATCGTATGAAATAAGAACACTTTTAAAATTCATGCTGTACAGAACTACAAGACTTACAATCTTCCCCCAAACAGGGAATGAAAGATAAAAAAGCCATGTTTGTTGGTTAAAATGCATGACAGGCACTGAAATATTCCTTCCAATCTAACCTGAGGTTTAAAAAATGCAAATGTACAAACTCCGAGTAGCTTCCAGCCCTCACTGCCACCAACTCTGACAGCACAAAGATCCACAAGCTTAAATTACTAGAGTACAATCAATTACAAAAACAACAGAATGACTTTACAACTTCCTGCAAGGGGTTGTTTCACAGTGGTAATCACTGTGTTCATACAACCCATTTGTTCCCCAACTAGGCTTCCCCTGCACACCAAATCACTGTCGTCCCATTTGTATTCACTCGCTCTCACTCTCACTCTTTCAGTCTTCAAGAAGCTCGAGCTATGATGATGCTCGAGTGAGAAGCGGGTCCGGTTCTTCAGCAGGACGGAGACGTCAGCCGCGGAGAGCCCAGCACCTCTAGGGCGAGCGTTGCCCTCTCTCTCAGCACCGCCAGGCGGGCGTGGTCGGCGGTGCAGGAGAACTGGGGCAGGGGCGGCAGGGCGCTGAGCATGTGCTGGGAGGCGCGCTCGCGACCCTCCGCCAGCGCCCTCAGTCTGTCCAGCTCCGCCCGGCCCACCCCGGCCACGCCCGGCGCACGCAGGAGGATGGACAGGTGCCGGTGCAGCAGCCGCACCCAGCGCAGAGGCTCCGCCCACAGGTTCAGCTGCCCCTTCTCAAACAGGAACTCCTCTTCATCCTGGACGCAAGGGACAGAACAAGGGGTGGGGTTACCGTGGGCGCCTCCTGGACTCTGGAGCACTGATATGATACTGTTCTTCTCACACACGTCACAGACCTGGCTTTGACACCAATGGTGTCTGTATTAAGCACATATATACCACCGTGCATTAAGCATGCGTATTAAGCAAATATACACTACATGTATTAAGCGTCCATATTCAGCACATACACAGCACACATCATTGCTACTATGAACACGGCTCTTGGTCCCTCCAGCTGGTCACCACCTCCACCCCCCATCCCACGCAGACTGTGTAGCGCATTACCAGGCTGGGTGTCTCCTCGGAGCCCGTCTCCGGTTCGGCCTCACCCAACAGCCACTCCGTCAGAATCAGGACGCCCGCGGGCACCTGCCCCCACACCTGGAGCAGCCGGCACAGAAGCCCCACCCCCAGCTCCAGGGCCACCGGGGGGCACACGGCGGCGGGGGCCGCGTCTGGAGGGAAAAACGGACAGGGCGGAAGCGTCAGGAGAGGGCGAGGTGGCATAAACAGTGCTGAAGGAAGAGTGGAGCAGTTCAGCGGGGGCAGGGGAACGGTCTCACCAGGCACAAACAGAGAAAAATCTGCTCGCAATCTGCGGCCTCTGAAACAGGATAAACGTACAGAACCAGCGCAAGATTGATGCATCTCACTTGCTCTCCCCCCCCCCTTTTTTTTTTATATATTCCAGACTTAGTGTGTGTTCCCTTTATGATGGGTCTGGAACTCATTCGAGGGAAACAAAACTATAACTCACATAACCGCACGCACACAAACACACACACACACACACACACATATATGCACTCACAAACACACATTTCACAATGCCTTCCATTAGATGAGGAGAGTTTGGGAAATGCCACCACAGTCCCGTGCTGAGGGAGAGGTGACGAGAGCACGCAGGCAACGGGGGAAGTGAGGCGGGAGGCACAGGAAGTGGCACGGCGAAAGGCGACGCCGTTCCCGTGCGGACACCCGTCTCCCGCCAACAGGGGGGGGGGGGGGGGGGGGTTTATGGCTCCAGTTGTTCGTACTTCAAAGTGTCCCTGTGTGTGCGTGACATCATGTCCTAGCCATTCCTCACTAATCTGATACCAGCACAAAGGCTTGAGTTACAACAACACCACCGAAAACCCAGCCAATCGGGAGCGCTCTTCTAAAACAACACCTGCCGGTCAAAACATCGCCTGTGGGGTGCGGGCGAGTAAATAAACACCTTTGCCACCCCCCACCTCCCCCCCGCCAATTCCACCACCCTCCCCCCAGCCAACGCCACCTCCACAGAACAGCGCTGTGAACGCACAGGAGCGAAAGGCCTAGCGCGGGAGGATTGTCTTACACCCGCAAGAAGCGCACAACCATGGCCGAGACTCAGGAAACCACACACACAGTAAGACCTGTTGATTGCACTGCATTAGCGGAGATTTATAGCCGCAAACCAAATTACGTGTCCTTTCTCTGCCGGCGCAGCCGCGACGCCCCCGGAGCGAAGCTCCGATGTCAGTCCGGCCATTCACCGCACGAGGGAAAAACCGGAGCGGCTCTCGGGCTGGCCCTGCTCCAAGGGGTCTGAAACACAACAAACCCAAACATTAAAAAACATAATAAGAAACTCAAGCTGCTTTCAATTCCAGAAAGTTCTGAGGTTTCTCACTTTGGTAACGCGATTTCCCCAGCTCTCCTCAGCTTACACGCTGACGTTAAGCGCTTTTAAAAATCCCAGTGTGTTTGATGTGTGTGTGTGTGCGCGTTTTGTGTGTTGCTTTGACTAATCCATTGCTTTTATTCCAGGGATGATGAGACACCCCTTTCCCGCCAGTGAATGAGTTTACGGGAAGCGGTGGTTTAATTGGGGGCGCAGAGTGGGACTTGTCGGCGGCTGAAGCATGGGACGGGATGGGGAAAGGGTGAGGCCTTGCACTCCCCCAGGTCTGCACGCAGCACTTCCACACACACACGCGCACAAACACACACAAACACACACACACACACACACACACACACACACACACACACACACACACACACACACACACACTCAGAAAACACCATGCTTGAAAAAATGCCAGCAGCTGGGATAATGTTGTTGAAGATCCCCTCTTTGGCTATACTCATAGTTCAGCCTATGTGTTTTTGTACGTCGCCGAGCGCACAGCTCTTACACAGTCAGCAAACTCTGGCATGTGGGGATATTTGCTTGTATCACGGAGCTGAATTCCGCGGGAGGAGGACAGTTAATTCTCGTAATCGATCTGTGGGAGCCCTTGGTCTGGAACTAATTAAAAACTATTAAATAACGAAAAGGAGCTTTGGTGTTCAACAAATCCGGGATTTCAGCCCTGCAGCTGGGAGGTGTCGGGTGTCCGGAGCGCCGAGCGGGTTTCGGAGACGGCCGGGCCCGTGAAATCGGAGAGATCTGCACTTGCCCCCTCCCCCTCTCCCCCCCACCTTCCCCTTTCCCTGTACAGAAGGCCCTTTCCATTCTTATCGAGCCACTCTGCAAGGTGTAATTTCTGCACCGGGCGCTGATGTGCGCTTGGGGGGCCCCTGCATTAACACTGCGGTAAGTGACCCCGGTTACACCCCCCCACTCCTCCATTCAGGAACCCACATCAGAGGGAAAGGGGTCCCTCTCTCTCACGCTCACCTGGACAGAATACTGCCACACCTCGCCCGTCTTCCTCTGTCACCTGCCACCACGGGCCACCACCCGGCAACGGCATCTCTAATAACCCCTGTGTCCTTCAAGGCGGAGGGGCGGAGGGGGACGGGGGTCTGTGAACTCGGCAAACTGCGAAAGGTTGCGCAATCGACACAGCTGCCGCAGATCTTGACATCCTGCTCAGCTGCACGCCACCCCCCCCCCCCCCCCCCCAATCAAATCTATCGCGCTGCGGTCTCCACCTCGCCCCGGTGCGAGATGTGCGTGCCGCGTGTGGCGAGATGCCGTCTGATAGGACGAGAGATACACGGAGAAGCACTGACAGAGTGCTCCTTCAGCTGTAGGCCTTTCTTACACACGGCCAGCCTGGTGCTGCTATGCAGTAAAGCTCATTTTTAGGGCAGCTGACCTGCAGCTCCGGGGCCTCTTGTGGCCCCAGAGTGTCACGTGGCCCCTGAAGTGAATGTGACTGCAAGCATGGCCGTTATAAGCTACATTACTATATAGTTCATAACAACATTCAAATTTAGCAAATTAAAAATGTTACTGCTGGGCCCTGTGAAATACGTAACAAGCCATTACAGCATAGGCAAATATGAGGTTTCTCATATCTGAAGACAAATCTCTTCCGTGCTCCCCTGAACACCTGAGGCACTACTGCGTAAAGCACTTTCTTATGTCTTACTCTTTGTCTTCTTTTTAAAAAAAATCTGAAATTTATGGTTTCATACAACTTGTATCTCTTCTAGCTAGCTTGTACCTTGTCTGGCCAACTATTGAAACTTGGTCATGCAGCGCTTGAAAAACGTCTGCCAAATGAATAAATGTAAATGTAAATGTAAATGTAGTGCCATGAGGTTTCTCGTTAACTGGTGCCATTTGGAACAACCCATTACGCAGGGTGGGGAGCATGGCAGACAGGCTGCCGGTAAAAACAAGACCGCCGTATAGTGTTTTTTGGAAAAATACCTGCTCTTAGGTTGACTACAGAGCCATGTATTTAATCTCTGACTTGTGTGGTTAGACCACTCGAATGTGTCATAAGGTGCTAGAATTGTAAAACAGCCTTTCGCTTGAGAGTTTTGCAATGTAATGCTAGACATTCTGGGAAAAGGCTGCTCAGCGTCTGGGGCCCCCGCCGCCGCTGTGACTCCGCGTTTTCAGCGTGGAAGAGCCCGGCGTGGCAGAGCGAGCGGCTCTCTGTCACCCGCACGCGAGCAGGAGGAAGCACGGCGGGGGAGAGGGAGAGAGAGAGGCGTCGGGGTGAGAAGGAGACGGGGTTTACGACCTCCTGTTTCCTCCCTCCTCAGCCCCACGTGAACCGGGCCGCCGCTGCAGCCTGAAGACTCCAGCGGTCTCCGCACCCTCACCCCGCTGTCCTACATCAGAGCCCCCCCCCCCCCCCCCCCCCTCCTCTGCTCACACCCTGAAACTGAAACCGTCCCGGATGACGTCATGGGCCTGTCACATATCTCTGATCTGAGCGGAGGTGTGAGTCATCGTGGCGGGGGGGGGGGAGGGGGGGGGGCACCACGCAGACGGGTTAGGGCCTCGGGTCAGGCTGTTACTGGAGTCCTTGTCCCTTTCATGGCTGCACCATTGATGTGAAAAGCGGGCTTGAACTGGAAACCTGCAGCCTCTATTCATCTCAGGACAATGCCCCAGAGGCTCGGAGTGCTAGCACCTTTTACATGACTTCATTTAGCAGACCTTCACAATGGACTTGCAGGATACCTCAACCGAGGCGAAGCGAGCAACAGCATGCCAGCGTGATGTAATTCTCCAACAGTTACAAAAAAAAAAAAAAAAAACACCCCGTTCTATTTTGGGTGCTCATGAGAAAACCATATTGTCTAATAAGACACTTGTGTCCCGTTTACGGAACGGGTCGTGCTCTGTCCGCCCGATTAGACTTTCCTCCGATTGCGGTAATCATTGCTTTAGGGTTGAATTAGGACAGTGCTGGTGTAATGAATGAGCCCTCCCCTGCTAAATCAGGACGCCCTGGTTTAATGAGTGAGTGTTCCCTTGCTAAATCAGGACCCCCCCCTCCCTTTCTCTCCCCTCTGTGCAATGAATGAATGGACCGCAAGAATGGTTTACATGTTAATGCGGTGACTCATGAAGAAATTGGCTGACACAGATGTTTGACAGAGCACATCAATATCCATTAGGGAGCGTATGATTCCACCGCGGTTGTGCTGGGACGCCCTGGAAAACAAGGCCATTCGCAAAACCAAAAACAGCATCATTACAACAGAGCGAGGGGAACCAGGACAAATGCGGTAAGAGAGAGGAGTTACTCGCTCTACTAAATCGTGAAAACGCACCAAATCGCCAGCGAGAGTGTGATCATTTACACACTTTTTCCCCTCTACGGTTGGAAGCCGGCTGGCCCGCTCAGCTCCAGCTCTGGGTGGTTTTCCATGATCTTCTTCTGTTGCTGCTGACCCCTGTCAGCTCAGCCTTCAAGAGTTACTGGCGCTGGCCTACCGACAGGAGAGCTGTGGGTTGAACGGGGTAAGCAGTGTAACTGTGTTGCTTCCAATGACGCCAGTCCTCAGCACCGAGGAGACATCTTGGAAGGGAGAGAGAAGGGCCTTGTCACTGCTGATCACGGCAAGAGGTAGAGGGGAGGACCGGGGAGGCCAGTTTTCTCCTCGAGCCGCAGGGGTCCCGAGTCGGTCCAAGCGAACTGGACACAGATCAGCACTCGGGGCAGCATCACGTGTCCCACCTCTCGTTATGAGCAAGGCGAAGGAAAAGCATGTGTGCTGTGCTGGGTCCAGCTGATGCTAGCCTTGCCCCACTTCCGTAATGGAAAAGAAATAGAGGAGTTTATTCTTCCAGTGTTCAGTCGCCCAATGACACTTAACACAGTGTTAATTTGTAAAGAGAGCTCAGTTTACAATAGCTAAGAGGAGCGACGTGTACACACGAAGACTGGTAGGGACTCCGTGTTAGGCCGACCAATGACAACTACAACAGAGCCACGGCAACTTTGTGAACTCCGACAGAACTGGGAAGACACGGACAGCAGGCGACAAGCTTCCCGCGGACGAATTTGTATCGGAACCCACCCACGAGCCTCCGCGCTGGTGTCGCACCACATCCTTTTAAACCTGTGCCCCCGAACAAACGGCGATGTCCAGGAACGGGACGCGCGCCCCAGAGAGGGGAAACCCAGCACCGCGTCGCGAGCTCCGCACGTGCGGCGCTGCAGCATCTCCGCCATCTCCCCTCACGACCGCACCGCGTAAAAGTGATGCATCGCAGGAAGGGAGGCTTGGCACCGCGTCAGTCAGGCCCTGACACAAGCTTCGCCACGCTCGCTGCGGGCTGGAGGGGGGGGGAAGCTCAGCCGGGCAGCCTCACACACACAGGGCCACAGTTTTCCAGCAAGAGCTGTAACTGCGTTCTGATGACATGCGGTGTAATTTATAGACTACACATGTGTAATTGGATGAATGTGTTGCTGATGTTTTCTGATAAACTTGCTGTGCTGCTCTGCTCATTCACTCTCTCTCTCGCTCTCTCCTTTTGTCTCCAGTTCTCTCTCTCTCTCTCGCTCTCTCTCTCTCTTTCCATTAAGTCCACTCAATGGAATTTGGGGAAATCAGAAAGTGAGACGCGAACCTCGGTGGAGGAATAAAGAGAGCGAAAAAATTCCCAGAGCGTTCGTAATTGCGTTAGTAACGGCGGCCCATTACCCTCGGAATGGGCCATTTCGAAATTGCATTACAGGAATCGCTCTCGTACCGGAGTGGTCGACCGGTTCAGATTTCAAACATGGTTTGCATCGCATTATTCCTGAGACGTGTTAAATCTGATTATTCCCTCCCCTTCCCTGACAATGCCTCTAGTGTGAGCCAAGCCGAGCGGAGGCAGAGAGGAAAGCTCTTAATTTGATCTAACAGAAAACAGGCGATGGAAAACTCCTCCCCCCTCCGCTCTCGCTGATAAACCTGGGGGCTCTGGCCCCGGCGCTGCCTGACCGCAACCCTTCAGCCAGTCCAGCGAAGGGTTTGGCGAGGCAAGGAGGGGGGACTTGCGCCAGGCCTTCAACAATACCGCATACCTGCTCCAGTCCCTCTGGTTGCCTACATTTTTACTGGTCCAGGTAAATAAAACGAAACGGGAGATAATCACCCATGACTTTCTGGCGATCATTAGGGGAAAGAGACGGGGAGAGCCAGCCAGCCGTTTTGTGTGCGGAATTCGCTTTGCGGGCGTTCGTGACGAACATGGGCTAGCTTCGCTCTCATAACCGATTTGCTGGGGTGAGCCCACCAACAGCTATACACACGCACATGCACACACACACACACACACACACAGAGGCTTTGATGGTGGGAGGTGGGATCACACAGTCCACTGACAGCCATTATTGCTGAACTGGGTCGTTTGCACTTTTACCGGCTACACCTCGCGGACTCACTCCGCATTTCAAAGGAATGACTTTTTACGCCAGTTGAAATCGACACCTCCCCCCCTTCCCCGGTCTGCTGCGCAAGGCAGCCCACCCCCACAGCCGCCCCCCTCCCGTTCACCCCCCCCCCCCCGCGCAGACGCAGTGGCTGGAGGGCCTTTTTCACAGGGTCACTCCTGACGGTGGTCATTACCAGGGTCTGTCTCTGTGAAGACAAACGGCCTTGTTTGCCTGTCGCTCAGTTACTCTAAAAATATCCCCCAGGCCCTGCAGTTCTTGAGCACTGTCATTTAACCCCCCCCCACCCTCCGCCCCTCCCCCCCACTGTCTTTGATGTGACCCCTCTTGGGGTCTACAGTGTGAAGTTCAGAGGCTGACTGAGGCAGAAAACACCTGGAGCAAAGAGGAAGGAGTCTCCGTACCTGGCACTGATGCTAATGAGGGCAGAAGGGTGAGTGGAGGGGTACAGCTAGAGGCAGGGGGGGTCAGCACTTAGGGTGGAAAGAATAGGGGTATATGGCAGTGGGCAGACACCAGGGTAACTGGCTAAGGGATGGGACAGGACAGGGGGTATGTGGTTATCGGATGGGACGGGACAGGGACTAACCATGGACTGGATCTATTTCCATTCAAAAAAGCAGCTCATTTCCTGTTGAGGACTGCACTCTCTCGGAGACTCGGGGAAAAGTGCGGGCGCTGCACTGTGACACCTCCCGGCGCGGGAAACACAGGAGGTGTGGAGTTCAGAGGAAGGGCTGATGCTCTACCTCTAACCGGCACGCGGGTGACAGGCAGCTCTACGGAGGACGCCCAGAGGCAGGAACCGCTGCGAGGCACTGCTGCGCGTCCGCCCGCGAACGGCTCTCCGTTACCGTGACCCCTCGCCCCGGCCCTCTGCTTGTTTGTGTCCGTTCGTGCGCTCTTCCCCCGGTGCATCTTCTCGTGCGCCTCTCCGCATGCTTCTGTTCACTGTGGTCTCCCTCTGGAGTGCGTTATTGTTTGTGTGCGTTTCTGCTTGTCAATGTCTCCATCTGCGCGCCGCTGGCAGCGGCGGGGACTCCTTAGCCGAGCATGAAAGTCTGCCCACCGCGGAGCGACTCAGAAGCCCCTGAATACACAACATCGCCCTGCAAGGAATTAAGAGAGCCCGATTCCCGTAACTGGGCCCGGTGTTCCTGGGAGCGGGCGCCAGTGACGTCCTTCCCCTCCCCCGTACCACATCAGTGACACCCAGCATGGCTGTGCGACACCAAACATCAGAGAGCTTCCCGTTATATGCTGACAGCTGCTCCCTCTGCTCGGTGAGATCACCCCAGCGCAGGGTGTGCACTGAGTGATGGTGTGTGGCTGTGTGTTTGTGTTTTGTGTGTGCGTGTGTGTGTGTGTGTGTGTGTGTGTGAGAATGTGTGTACACGTCTGTGCACATGTGGGTGTGTGTATGTGAATGTGCGTATAGGTATGTGTATACGACCGTTTGTGCATGTGTGTAGGTATGTGCATGCACGTGTGTGTGTGTGTGTGTGTGTGTGTGTGTGTGTGTGTGTGGGTATGTGCACGTGTGTGTGTGTGTGTGCGAGTGTCTGCTTGCCCGCGTGAGGGACACAGAGAGTGCCCTCTACATGTGGCGGTGTGAGGCGATGTACCTGTGCATTCAGACGGGAGCAGGTGTCCCGGGACGGCGGTGCTGAAGTCGGACGCCCTGTCCCTCACGTCTCCGTCCTCATCCTGCAGGAGCGTGAAGAGGCTCCGCCACAGCGCCACCGTGTCGCTCACACCTGGGGGGGGACGTGAGATCACGCTCACTTCACGCACGGGCGCACACGTGCGACGCACACGCCGATGGAGGACAGGGGCGACTCACCCAGCGGCAGGGCGGGGCTGGCCAGCAGGCTGGGCGTGGCCTTCACCAGCACCTCCGCGGCAGCCAGCTTCACCTCCCCCGGCTGCTCCTCGCCGCAGCACCGGCTCACCAGCGCCCCCCAGCGACTCAACATCGACACTGCAGCCACGCCCATGCCCTTTAACAGAGGCACAGCACACTGAGTCAAACACACTGACACGCAACACAGTTACACAACACTGGCTCAAAAGCCCTGTCAGTGGCATGCATTCCTGATTGACTGGGGCCACCTCTATCAGGCGTACATGACTGAACGGCTTCAGCGAGCTCACAAAACTCACGCACACATCTGTGAGCTTGCAGGATGCTGAGGGCCACATGAAAACAGCCTCACAGCGAGGAAGAGCGAGCACATCTGCTTAACTCATCTCCGAACGGGCTGCGTGCTGGGGACAACGGAAATATTTATCTTCTTTTATTAAGTGTGTGCATGTGAGTGTGTGTGTGTGTCGGCTGTCTTCTCAAACACTCCTGTCTGCTACCAAACCCATTCAAACTCTGTCAACACATCTTGTTTATGCTCCTCCTGAAATATCACTCTTGACATCTTCCCTGTCTGCCTGTGTTCCTTAGCCTTGAGGAAAAACAAAACTACGCCCAATTGATTGAAAAGGAGTTTTGCACTGTAACGATCTATGCTGGTATGTGTATGTATCTTTGCATAAAAATTACCATGGCTTACGCAGTCCACGGAGAAAGACTCAAATGCACAGTGCATACTAGATGATGGCTTGTGGATGGAAATAAGATGAACAGAAAGATAATTGTTATAAAAAAAGATGCGCTTTGTCTTTAAGAGGAGGCCTGAAAGCGGGTTTATATTGGTCAGATACGTGCTGCGTTTTCTCCACCCCGCGGGCCCAGTGCGGAGAGAAGGAGTCTCTCTCCAACATCCTCTGACTCACGCGCACCCCCGTCCCGTTGGCTCCCGCACAATGCTGGCTCCCGCTCAGTGCGGGGCTCGGCTCTGCGGATCCGCTCGCCTCGAAATAAACAGATAAATTTCCCCCTATCCGAGAGCGGCCTTAACGGTAAGCGAATACTCCATTTGTCTTCCTGCTCGGCGCTGGGGGATGCAGTAAAAAAAGCCCGGAGGAGGAGGAGGAGGAGCCGGGGAGGGCTTTAGCCGGCGGGGTCAAACGCTGGCCACGGAGTGGGGGGTGGGGGGGTGGAGCGGCCTTACCTGGGGGGCGGCCTCCGCCAGGTGCACCATCAGTCGGGAGACCAGCGTCAGCGCAGCGCAGTGGAGCTCAACACTGTCGCACAAACACACATCGCAAAAAAAAAGAAAGGAAAAAGAACAGCGTTACGCAACGTCAATGGCGGCCCTGCGCATAATGTAACCATCAGTGCACATCGGAGCCTCTCCACACTGTAACACAACCTATGCAGAGCCCTCCGCCCCGCCACAGAGGGCAAGTTAAAGGCAGTAAATCACCATCCCATCTTCCGCTCCCCGCACCGAGTGTCTGAGTCATCTATTCTCCTGCCATTTCCCTTACAGGGTGTGGTAGGGTGGGGGGCAGGGAGAGAGAGGGGGGGGTGCGATTTCAAAGTCAGGGACGGTCGTTATTAATTTCAGGATTTCCAGTCAGCAGTTAGGGGCCCCTGCTTCAAAACCCTCCTTGAGCGAACGTCTTCAAACCTCACCGTTGCCCGGGAGGGGTCAAATAGAGGGAACCCAACACCCTAAAAACTACAGGCTGGGAGACTCACAGCCTGAGGCAAAAAAAGAGAGAGAGAAGGATAGAGAGAGAGAGTGCAAGAGGGAAAGGGGGGGGGGAGAGAGAGAGAGCCTTGTCTTCAGGAAGGGGTGTGGGTACTTTGTTATTCAATCCAAGAGCTTCTTTTCATTCCATACAGAAACAGAGAGTCGTCTTTAATAGAAAAACAGGGGCCCCCGCAGTGATCCCTGGAAAATACAGGCCACACACTTGCCAACAGGTGCACGTGCAGGTATCATTACCGCGCATGAGTGCATGATTACAATGCATTGTCAGTCTCGGCTGCATACGTGATAAGACTCAAAGACTCGTTTGAGCCATTGTCACGTAAAATCCTTCAACTGCTCATTCCACGTTTGTGACGGCTCGAGTCGTGTTCATGTGGAGCTGAGAGGGGAACTTTTGGCTCAAAGGCAGTCTGAATGACGCCTCTGGTAGCGGCTCATACCTACTGCTGAACTTCCACAGCTAAGCCAGACCAGGCATGGCAATTCTTCACTGCCTCAATTTCGCCCTTCCGCCATGCTAACTTTAAAATTTATTCTTTAAAGTCATCTACATCTACATTACTCATCTGGAAGGGAGGGCTACCATTCTACCTTTCTACAATAATCCCTCTGTACCAGCAGCAGTAGCATTTTTAAAGTTAGCTAGCTGCAACTCCATGCTTGGAGTTTCCCCAGTGAGCTTCCATCCAAACGTGCATTCCTCTTGGGCAGGATAATAGACCTGGGTGTGACTGAGGGCTAAAGAGCTTTCGCTGCAGATTGACAGTAGGAGCCCAAGGCAACTTTTGACCCCAGTGCTGTGCATAGGACTGTTGGCGGGCAGCGTGGGGTAGTTTTAGGGAACATAGCTAGAACTGCTGTTCTACCCCTGGGCAAGGTACCTAACCCGGTATTACCTCAGTAAATATCCAGCTATATAAATGCATAACATGCAACAACATGTATAAAATTGTAACCTCTGTAAGTCGCTCCAGGTAACTAAATGTAAATGTAATTCTGGCCCTGGCATAAACATTCCTTGGTGTGATGTAGTCTAGCCCAGCAGTGGAAACACAGCTGGAGGAGGCCTAGGCAAGGAGGACAGCTCGCTGTGGACTGAGGGGGTTGCAGTGCAGTGCAGATACAGTCTTATCAGGGCTGGAAACAGGGCTCACCTGTGGGCGGAGTCCTCCGCCAAGGTCAGGACCCAGTTCAGCGCCTCCTCATTGGTCAGTGTCTTTTCCCCATCCCTCCAGGGCAGGACAGAGGTCAAGGGGAGGCCGGACAGCACCTGCAGCACCTGGTGAAGAGAGACACACCTGTGTTGCAGGCAATGAGAGAAAAAGATGAAAACCCCCCCAAACCCTGATCTACATAAGAGGGTGCGCCACCAGCAACCATGGGTCCATTTTGAGTCCTCTGGGCTTTGCCCCGTGGTTATTTCCTTTAATCTTTAAAGGGAAGAAGATCCTCCCTGCTGGCCACAGCCACAGCTGTTTGCAAAGCAAATCTTTGAGAGCCACAAGCCAAAACCAGCGTGCCCACGACTAGCCCGGCTTCAGAACTACAGTGTCCCTCAGAAAAATCAGCAAGTCCCTTTACCAATGCTGTCCAAAAATAACACTGTCCCTTTCCCAGTGTCGTCCAAAACAGCTCCGTCCCCCATCCGCAACTACTCTGCCCTTTTCTCAACGCTGCCCAAAAATAAGCTGCCTGACCCTTTCCGAGCGGGGGGTGAAAAATGCCGAAAGAGGGGCAGCCCCACAAGGCCCGGAAAGGATCGGTTCACCTAGTTACAGTCCCACAGCGCGAAGGTGGCGTCTACCGGCAGAGGCTGTCACACCTTTAACGAGGATCCAAAGACGGAGCCTGCAAATGAAAGGGCTGTTTTTTTCCCCCCAAAAACACCCCAGGCTTTTTAACACACAGTAAAGACAGCTCAAATAGGTGTTTACATTCTTGCTGCATATTTCAATGATTATTATTATTTTTCCAAAAAAAAAGAGAAAAACGCGTGAACCTGTTATTAAAGCTTTAAATAAGCCCCTTTATGTGGAGCGGAGAGGGCCAGAGCAGGTTTAATAGCTTCTGTGGCCCCTTGCATGTGATTATGTTTCAAACAGATATTAAAGCCGTACCCCACAGCTGGCCCTGCTGCAGCTCCCACTCTCTCCCTGCAAAAGCCGGGCCTACTTTTACGGGCCTTTTAATGAGCTCCTGACTCAAAGCGCGGTGACTCACACACACACACACACATACACACAGTGCACCGACTGCGACGTCTCACGACTACAAAAACACACCAGCTCACACAGAAAGCATCCCATTCACCACATCTGAGGCGCTCCAGAACTCCGGGGCATTCCAGAACATTCCGCAATCGGGGTCTCTTGCTGGGTCCGGCGTTGGTAACAGAGATATTCCGGGGTGAGGGACTCTGCAATGCTCTGTATGTTCTACGCATTCTGACGCACAAGCAACGCTGGGGATATTTGACAACAGTATACAGCTTGGCTGGATATTTCCCAAAATGCTTTGCTAAGGCAAACAGCCTACCATGGTGACGGGGCCTACTCACTCCCCCATGCTCATAAAGAAAGGAGCACAACAAGCTGCTGTGTAAATATCAGCTGCTGTGTCATAATCCTGTTTTCAGTAAATACAAATAAAAAAAAGAGTTCCAGCTATCCAGCGTTCTGTTAGCTTATTACAATGCAAAGCAGTTAAAACCCATAAACAGTCTGCCATATGTTTGTGAGGAAATTAAATATTAGGGTAAACCGGAATAGGCTGCCATCTGACTCAAGTGGCTGATGCTTCTTTGGGATAAACATCGCACGGGGATTCTTGCCTTTGTCAGACACTGGGGGTGTGTCTCGTGCAGAGCCATGCTGGTCAGAGGGTAGCAGGCGGCGTCGAGGTAGCTGGACAGGCAGGCCCCCTTCTCGAGTCCCCTTAGAACCGCCTCCAGAGCCAGCTGCCTCACTTCGTACTGCGGGCACCGCAGCAGATGCCCCAGGATGAGGGGTCCTCGCGGCCCCGTTCCCCACAGCCCCGGGTCATCCACGCTGGCGCTCGCCGCCACCCGGGCCAGGCTCAGGAAGTACTGCGTGGCCCCGGGGCCGGCGGCGGCGCAGGGGCCGTCGGGGGACAGGAGTTCCGAATCCATCGCGATCCGCAGCGTTTCCCGCCGGAGGCTCGTCAGCGCCGGGTCTGGGGAGGACAGAGACGAAAAACAGGCCGCTTTGCACATCGCCCAGAAACGCGGCGGTGCTCACGCACAAAACATCCCCTCTCCCACGCGCCCGCGCAAACACCCAACGACACCCATCCAGAACACATCAAGCTTTCATCTGAGTCTTTTACAAGGAGTCTGCGGGAGCCAAACTCAACCTAAATGGGCCAAGAATTCGGAGAACACAAACATACTCTGCAAAGCACAGACACAATGTCTGCAAGGTTTGCTGCCTCCGCCAAGAGTGAGAAGCCTTATCTGTGGCTGACAGATGATGTAGAGCTTCTGGGCTGAGCTGAGTAGCTCTCGCACAGATAGCCAGGCCCTTTTCCTACTCCGTGGGTGAGAGCTCAGTCTCCCCACCTCTGGTGCCCAAAAAGGTCGACTTCACGATGGTCACACTCTGACTCTGACCCTCTGTCTGGTTCCTGTACTAATACCACACCCAGGCACACAACTGGTATTCCACACTGCCCCCTTCCTTCAAACAGCGCTTCACACAGAGCACCACCCCCCCAATCCCCGTCCCAGAAACCTCTACCCTTCAACCTCGCCTCAAACTCTTGGCCTCTTCCCCACCCCGAAATTCGCTGACGGTCGTCTTTCCCACTCGCGCTCGCCTCAGTGGCCGCTGGGATTAAGTCTCCGAAACGCTCACCCCCGGCCGCCGGGCCAGTTATCGGTAACAGGACACCCGCCCTTCACTTTCTCACAGGGCCCTCTTTCACGGCCAACTCAATTAGTTTAACACGCACCTCCGAAACCTCGCAATCCAATCTCGCCCCGAGCGCCACTCAACAAAAAAGCCCAACAAAGGAGGGGGGAGAGACGGGCGCATTCCTCCAGAGAGAAGGGCCAGGTTACACAGGAACCCGATCCTCAAAGCCGGAGCCTCGTCCCGGTCCCCCGTCCCCTCGCCTTCATGTTAGGCCAATAATGACGGTAATGACGATAATGGCGGTAATGACCGTGATGGGGTGATTACGGCTGAATAACAGCAGAGCTCTTCTCCAGGACGCTATCAGAGGGAGGGCGGGGCCTCGAGGGTGTGGTGAGGGGGGGGGGGGGGTGACACCGCGCCCATTGGGTGGGGTTGTCGGCATCCAAAACCTGCCCTACGATGTTGCACATGCTTCCTGACACACCCACTGCGTGTGTACTGAGATGTACATGCATACGCACTCGCACTCACTCTCACACACACACACACACACACACACACACACACACACACAGACACACACACACACACACACATTCATACTCACATTCACACTCACACCATAGTCCACCAAGAACAGCCGAACAAATTCAACCAAAGACTGCTGGGAGCCGAATCAAGTCAAACAGCTAGAAACCCCAAACACTCTCTCCCTTTCAACTCCATCCAAGCTTTCATTACTGCAGTTCTCAGAGAGAGAAAAACATAATTAGGAGAGCGTTATGCTGTTTTCATAATGGTCTTTATTAAAATAGCTGAGCCTCCAGAAAGACCAGAGGCCACAGCAATGATTCATTTAGGAAATGAAAGCCGTTCCTCTGAAGGGCTGGCTGTGCCAGGGGGTGGGGTTGGGTGGGGGTAGGCAGCCGCTCTGGGAACGAGCGTCGGTGTCTTTAATAAGTGGAGCCTGACCCAGAGGAGAGCGCGGTTGCTTCGGCTCGGCTAACGCCCCTCCTCACTCCCGAGCTCTGTCCTTGGGGTCCTGCTCTCGTTCGGACAACCGGACAGCTGTATGAATCAATTTGTCCGGCCCTGCTGATCGTGTCTCTGTGCGTGTCCGCTCGGGATACCCATAATTCCCTGCGCCTCACGCCCACACGTAACCCTCTGCCTCCAAAATGCAGCGCACACAGATTTTTCATTTCACAGTTCTGATTCAAATAAATGCTTGGAAAGTCAGCATGGACATGCTTATGACTGTGTGTGTGTGTGTGTGTGTGTGTTTATGTGTGTGTTTCTGTGTAGAGGGGAGTGCAATGCCTAACATTCACACACAGCTTGGCGGGGGGGGCAGGAGGCCAAATCCGTGTCATGGTAACTCGCCAGACACGTCCCTGTACCTGAGGCCAAAACAACTCATAAAGGAAAACATAATAACTAAAATTCATACAGCTTCCATATAAAACCTCACCAAACTGCTGCAGCCGGTACCAAGTGAGCCCATAAACCCGAAAATACTGGAACTGAAAGGGAAAGTTGGAATTGTTTGTGCGACAATTAAAATGCCCAAAAATGAAACGTGTCATTCATTAATAGTTCATTAAAATTCGCACCCAGTTTCCTTCTCTCGGCCTTGAATAGGCAGTTTTTTCGAATGTGTCTTTAGAGAGAAATCGCAGCTGTTCGCTGGGCGTCGTTCGCATATCCAGCCCGCTGTAATTAATGGACACGCTGGCCTTGTTCTGAATTTCTTTTTTCTTCTTTTATAAACAGAAAGGGGCTATTTAAATAAAGCATAATAGATTAAGTGTCTTGCTGGCGCAGGATCGGGGTTGAGGAAGCCGTGTGGGGGCCGCGTGTGTGAGGATGCCTAACATGTATGAGGAAATGAAGACGCGTGCAGGGACCCCTCCGCACCGTCCCAGACGGACCGCGCGTGTGACGACCGGCGCTTTCTGAGACACCCTGATACGTGCCATCACCGTCAGAGCTGCCTGTGTTAGCGCAATAAAGCGGGCATCCCCCTATTCGTGCGCAGTGGAGCAGTCCGCTCTGTGGCCCGGTCGGTTGTGGTGATGGGAGTTTTGGGAGTACAGGCAAAGTGGGTTGATTTGTGGCATCTCGGCAGGATCCTGCCGCGTTATTTCATACGGCCGTGGTGGAGGACGTACAGGCAGACCCAGAGAGGGACCGTGGCTCTTTCCCCCGCCTGATTCAAAGCAGCGCTACAGCAGCACCGCCGCTTCCTGCAGTAGGGGAATGGAAAAGCGCTACAGGGCTGGAGCTGTAAAATGGCACAGGACCCAGCCACTGCAACTGCGCACGTACTAACAAAACACACATGGACACGCACAAAACACACACACACGCTGAGACAGACACACAATCACGCGTGCTAACTCACTCACACACACACTCAAAACAAAAATACACAATCACATGCAGGCACACACACGCGCACACACACACACGTGCTAACTTGCTCACACACACTCAAAACAAAAATACACAATTACATGCAGGCGCACACACACACACACACACACACGTGCTCAAAACAAAAATACACAATCACATACAGGCACACACACACACAAACAAACGTGTGCTAACACGCTCACACACGCTCACACACACACACACACACACACACACACACACACACACACACACACACACACATGCTAAGTCACTCACACACACACACACATGTGTGCTAACTCACTCACACACACACACACACACACACACACACACACACACACACGTGCTGACTCACTCACACACACACACACACACACACACACACACACACTCAAAACAAAAATACACAATCACATGCAGGTAAACACACACATACACAGAAAGACAATTACTGGTGCACACTCACTCAAGACAGAAACACACGATCACATGCGGGCACACAAACACATACACACAAACAAAACGAAACACAGAAACACACAGATTCTTGCTAACGACAGACACAGACACACACACACACACACACGCAGCTGAGGCCGAGAGTGCTGGATTTTAAATCACGCTCCACCATCATTACCGAGACTGTGAAAAACAAAACCCAGACAGCAGTGGAGTGTGTGTTCCAGATGAGCTCTGCTTCTCCGCTGCCGAAATACTGAAATAAAACTCCCCCGCCCCCCCCCCCCCCCCCAACACCTCCCAGGCACTTTCTCTCTCTCACTGTGCTAATATGTGGCCATGCATGAGCCGGGGAGCGTGTGTGTTTCTGCAAAGATCCGGCAGTTTAACGCATCTCTTCCCAGAAACAAAGATTTCTCTAAACCTGGGATTCACGGCCAGGAATACCACCCAGATCCGCGGGCGCTAGCTACTTTTACAAGACACATAGTCTCCGGCAGAATCCTGCAAGCCGTGTGTGTGTGTGTGTGTGTGTGTTTACATACAGGGGGTCGCATGAGTACATTTTCGAAACCTTTAAGACTTGTCAATCAGCAACCATAAAATACATTTCGAGCAAGTCAGACGTTCACGGTCATGATGTCGCGTTCCAGATGCTTCTTCCAAGAACAGCAGCCCATGGCCTTTCAGGACGCACCAGCACACTTCAGAGTAACACTGCGCCCACTTTAAGAGCGCGACCGACGCACGCATAACGCCTTTGAAAGCCAGAGCCGGCACTCGCACGGGTTCCGCATGTGGAGAGCGGGTCTGGGGACAGCCGACACTGAATCCAGGAGGGGTTCAAGCCGGGCTGCTGTTTTTACTGGCCCGGGCTGGAGCGGTGCAGGGAAGGGGGGGGAGGATTTACGAGCACGGACGGATCAAACGGCACAGCGCGGAGAGATGTATCTGGAGCACGCCCCCCCCCCCCCCCCCCCCACCACACACCCCCCCCTCTCTCCCTCAGAGACCGGCACACAGAGATGGGAATGTCTGCAGGAACTGCCCAGTAAAACCCAAGCTCCTACTTAATGGATCGCGCCAGTTAAAGTGAAAAAGATGATTGTTTCGCTGGCTCGGGAACCCGCCCCTCTCCATTTCGCATCTTTACGGCCTTTTTTTCTAAATTTTTTTTTTTTTTTTACGATTTCGGCCTTTTCTGGCGGAGCCAGTCGTCCGAGTCCGCCGCAAACCCGCTCGCCCCGCCTCCGCTCTCCTCCTCAGCCCGCTCGAACGGGGGAGGAAAAAAAAAAATGAAAAAAGGAGGGGGGGGGTTAAAAAAAAAGAGACCGGACTGTAGTAGGGGGAAATTTAACGGGGCCGCTGTGTTTGTTATGTAAGCCGGAGCGGGAGCCGTGAATGCAGGCCTGTTTCGAAACGTTTCCATCGCTTTCACATGTGTCCGGCACATGGGCCCGCGCCACGCCCCACCCCGTCTCTAAACTGGGTCAGAGGCGGAATCATACGGGCCGTCGGACACTTGGCTTCAGTTACGCATTCTTCCATTATCGAGGTCATTATCAGTGTTTCAATGTTTTTTTTTTTTCCAAGACAAGGAAAAAGCTAACATTTCTGCGAACAATGTTTGACCGAGATTTCTTGAGTTGTTTCCGAGAGGAGAATGTCGAAGAACAGCACTGCGGACTCTCTCGCACCGAACTTACCGACAACGCACATCTGTACACAGGAAACAGATGTTAATAATAAAACACGGTCTTTAAGTTTATGAATTCATCATATTTTTTTAAAGTAATGCTTTTAATTCAAAACCCCACCGTGTCCGTGACTTGCACTATGCACTGAAGCACTGGATCCAGGTAATGAGGTGCAAGGTATGTGGAAACCCCCACCCCACCCTTATACACCAGAAGCACCTACCTTCTGCTGGGCCCAAGGACGAGCCACACAGGTCCCCGAGGAGGTCCCAAAAGGCAGCTCGGGTCACCGGGCACGGGTTCTGTCTGAAAAATACAGAGATGTACAGAAAGTGAGTGAGTGACAAAAACAGATGCCTCAGATTATTATACTGTTAGACTGTTATTGTTGAGGGGCTACAGAAAGCTAGCGTGGACATAGCCATTTCAGCCCTCAGACTCCTGGTCCCTCTGCAGGTTGCAAAAGAGGACCAAGGGAAAGTATGCGTGTAGCAGACGCTAGGGAACGACAAATCAAAGAGGTGTAAAACCCAAAGCAGCCTTAATAAAACAGCTCAGTCAAGCCTGAGTCATTACGAGCTCGCCTGGAGTAGCCGATACAGGAGGTCAACCAGGAGCAAGGCAGAGGAGCGCTGTTATGTGGGCCTGATTAATGGTGGCTGTGTGGTATGTTCTATTTTCTGCCTGTGAAAAGGCGTGACACACACGTAAGAGACAGCTTCAAAACAACTGCCTCGCGGAGTAGAAAGGAGGGCTGTGTAAACGGACGGAGAGGGCTGATCACAGGGCGACCGCCCGCCGGCTGCGGGGACCCGCATTCGCAGAATCCCTCAGCGTGGCAGCGTTGACGGAGAGCTATTCTAGGACGGGGGGGGGGGGGGGGGGGGGGGGGGGGGGGGGTCAGGGTCAGGGTCACCGGCGGAGCTATAATCGTCCGACGCTCAGAGGAGGACGGATCTTGTGTCTCTCTCTCTCTCGCGGAGTGCCCGCCACGGTGCTTCGGGTGTCCGGGAGGCGCGCGAGAACAAGGGGCCGCAGTGTGTGGCCCAACGTCACGCCTCGTCGCCACGGCGATATTAATAAACGCGCGGCGAGCCCTGCTGACACCGTCGGGGCCTTAATTAAAGCGGGCCACGCTCGTTCCCCCCCACTACAACCCCCTCCCAGCAGCGGCCCTCTGGGACATGACAGGCAGCACGCCAACCACACCCTGCTCACGCTCCCGCCAACTCCGCCCTGCTCCTCCCCCCCCCCCCCCCGGCCCAGTTCCCGGAGTTTACGCAATGACTCTCTGCCTCTCACACCAGCATTCTCGCCTCGGCTTGGAACCCAAAACCCTTCCGCCCAGTAACCCAACTCCCCGTAAATCTCCACGCTTAGGCCTGACACCCAGCCTAAGCCCCAGGACCAACACGCAGGCCGGGCCCAAACACCTGGACCCAGTGGCCCGAGCGTGCCCAGGCCCCGCCTCCCCGGCCCATGCCCCGCCTCCAGCCCACACCCCGCCCCCGCTCGGCCGGCTCCGGCCCTGCAGCCCGGGCCTCGGGGCCTCCTCTCTCACAGAGCGCTCTTTGAGGTTTGTTGGGCCTGTTTACACACGGCTGCGCCCGCTGCTCTATTTAAACAGCCACTTCCTGCTCTGAAGTGCAGGGTGTGACACTCCGGTCCCTGGAGAGGTGGGGTTTGGGTCGGTTTCTGGCCGGGTTCTGGAATAGAACGAGGGGCGGTCAGAGAGGGCCGCGCTGAGGCCGAGGCGTGGTGAGAACCGAGCCTGAGGCGTCGTGACGAGGCGATGAAGAGGAGTCGGGGATGAAGGGGCCTGTGTCTCTCTCTCCCTCTCTCTCCTCTTACACATGGTATTGAGACACGCCTGTGCACAAAAGAAGAATGCCTTCTTGCACTTACACGCAGCAATATTTATGCACACACTCTTTCCATACGCTACCACACATGCACACGAACACAGACACAGACACAGACACACACACATACACTCAAGCTCTGCAATTGTACACACAGATGCTCACAAACACTTAAAGACCTGCATTTTTAGCTCAACTCCATAAAAACGTAAAGAAAAAAATTAAGGACCTGAAGAGAAAGAGGAAACACTGAAATCTTCTGGTTAGCCATAACAGGCCATTTCAGGGCCTAATGCAAACCTTTCAAAGAAGAATTCCGCAACCAATACTTCCTCCATCTACCACTAACCTGGAGACAATGATTAGGCACTGACCTGGGTGTGAACCACAATGCACATACACAGGGAGCTTAGCTTCTGTAAGCTAAATTAAGCTACTGAAACGAATGAGCCACCATCAAAATAGGCAACAGTTGGATATTCCGAGGAGTCGCACATATCAAGAGGAGCTCTCTCTGCTATGGTCGTCGCTGGGGTCATCGTTTTCATTCCAATATCCTGCGCACATTGTGCCTTTGAAAGTCATCTCTAGGGCAGTAGTTGTGGAGAGGCGGGGCTTGCTCACATTCACAGAGTCTCACAGTTTCAGGCCCGGCCCGACGCAGGAGCGATCAAACGACAGATACGGCGTGCACCGCTGAGCAGGAATCCACCCGGCCGTCCCAACAAAGGGGCCGTCAGTGCGCCCCGCTCGGCCTTCTACCTGCAGCTCAACCCACCCACCGTGAGGGCCGCCGCGACTCCCCCCCGGCGTCTGACACGGCCTCTGTTTAATTACAGCGGCCCAGTTAAACATGCGAGAGTCGCCGCTCCAGATCTGTGCTGCCGAGGGTCACCCAGCAGAAGCGCCTTTGAAATGGAGATCCCCACCAGGGGTCGGAGGTCACGCAGCCGCTCTGAGGGGGGGAAAAAGGAGCCTTTCTTCTCAGGAGGGAGCGGGATAGGGGGCGGGTGGAAGTTTGAGGCCGGGAGCTGCCCGCCAGACAGACCTCCTAGGAGTGCGTTCTCTATCACAAACATACGCAAACACAGTTATGGAGGGACCTGACAAACACACAAACTATATATGCACACAAATACATGTACAAACAAGCAAACACACAACAACATGCTCACTCTCACTCTGAAAGGCCCTCTCCAACGCACGCCTACCTGGTCGCCAGCCACATTCGAGGCTGGAGGGCGTTGATGATGTCACAGTCCTGCTCGATTCCCTTTGAGAGAGGCCTTTGAGTGTCCGTCTGGTAGGACCTCATCAAGTGCAGGACCTGGACAGGAGCAGACAGACAGACAGACATACAGACTGTCAGCTGACAGAAGTCAGCAACCCGCTCTCCCAGCACCCCTTACTCATCACTGTCCCACTTCCTGTGGGCAGACAAAAGCTTGTACTATATGGAGCGCACACACGCAAAGTCACAGACACAGGAAAAAAATAAACCACACACACGTCTCTGCAGTGCACATCACATCCACGTGTCACTGTCTGAGCGACCGCGGGAGGCGCTGCACGAATGAATGAATGAACAAACCGGTGGATGAATGAACAAGCGCAGGACTCCGCAGCGACCGCAAGTGGCAGGGCTGGCCTCCCCGGGTCCTCCCCTGGCACAGCCGGCCGCACCGGCAGGCTGGAGAGGAGGCCGCGTATTCAGAGCTTAAATATACTCTTTACTGGCCACAGCCGTGCAGAGGAAGCCTCTCATTAGGCAACGCAGGGGAGGCACCGGGGAAAACCAGGCCTGGCCGCGGTGCGCCAACGCTGGCCCGCCGCTCCGCACAGGCCCCCCAACCCCCCCCCCCCCCCCCAACCCTCCACCAGTCCCCCCCTGGCCGCACACGGTCCCTGAGAGCTCACCGCCGATGCCCGCCGGTGTGGCTGCGACCACCACGCTGTCGTCACGCAACACCGTCGCAAGCCCCGTGCCCCTCCACCCTACACCCACCGCTGGCCCCACCCCACACTGCCTCCAGCCACCTTTGCACACTTCCTCTGCAGCGGGAACGCTAACCTCCCGGCCTCCATGCGAGGGCCGCGTCCCCCCCCCCACCCCCCCTCCCCGTGCCCAGCACCGGGCCATCCGAACAGAGAGCGCCGTTATCCCGGCCTCCGCGGGAGGGAGGAACGGGAATATTTATAGCGGCCTGAATCACTTGCACAAATACAGCGCGAGAGGGGATGAATCACAGGCTGCGAGGCCAGAGAGAGTCATGAAAGAGAAATGAGAGGCCTGGGAAGAAGGAAAAAAAAGAGAGAGAGAGAGAGAGAAATCAGACAGGGGTCAGAGCAGGGACTGTGCCCTGACCAGGGTAATTACTGCCATTGTGCCGGCAAGAGGCTGCAGTCAGGGCACAACGTCCCACAGCTGCAGGCGGGTAACTCTTTTCAGGAATTTTTAGCCTCTTAAGAAATATCAATCTGTTGAAATGTACTCCTGTGCCTGATTTACAGACATGTCAGAGTGCTCTGTGTGCTTGTGCACAGCGGGCTCCTCTCTTGGCAAGTTTCAGGGTCATGCTAGATCTCTGCGCGCCGTACAGAGAAGGCCAGAGCTGGAACGGGCTTCTGCGCGGATTCGAGGGTGAAAACGCCGAGCGAAAAGCACTTCCTACGAAACCCCACGGCGCATTTTTTTTTTTTAGCGACCGGGCCGCGCAAACCGTGTCACCTCACACTTGCGGCCGGAGGGCAATTAAAAGCGTAAAAATAGCGCGCGGTGCTAAGGCCCCGCAGAGCCTGCTAACTCCCTGTTATCACGCCACGGTCACTCCCACATCCACTCCCTAACAGACAGACCGCGGAGCGCGGTCGCCGTCGGACAGCGCTATTCGTGGAAGTCGTCATTTCTGACTGCGCCACGGTATCTAGGATTTCCCCTTCGGAGCGCGGCCCCACAGATGCGGAGGGTGGCAAACGGCTGTGGAAATCCGGCAGTGGACAGATTAAAAGAGGGACCGCGCAGCGGTCAGCGCTGGGAGGACGAGCTGCAAGGATGTGTTCTCATGGCACTGCTCACACAAGGCTCCCGAACTAAAGCCTGTCTGCAATACAGCGTTTGCAATATCTGCCATTTGCATACATTCCATGCCAGGCTCACTTCAAGGAAGCGGTTCTCAGGGCAGGCCCGTGGGGTTGGTCTGTGAGGATGCTGATAATTTTGGAGTTTTGGAGGGAAGAAATTGCCAACCCATGCAACAGAATTCAAAACAACACTCAGCTAATGTGTAGCAAGGAGAGGGTGGCAAGGTGAGAGCAGGGGTGGTATGGACTATAATGACAGTGACAATCATACGCAATACTGACTGTAATGAGGAGACTTTATTGTGTGAAACACACCTTTTCTAAAATTGCTCACACACTCACACTGTCTCACACTCTCTCTCTCTCTCACACACACACACACACACACACACACACACACACACACAGGTGTAAAGGGAAAGAGCAGAGGAGATGAAAGGAAAAGCCGTTTCCCCTATAGCGGGGGTAATAACATCGCTAACAGCCTCTACCTGTCAGGTGGGTGACTTTCACCAGCCCCGTGCCGCTTCGGACACCTCCGCTCTGGGGGAGCCTCTTTGAAGTCCAGCCCTCTGGACTGACCAAATTACCCACATGCCTGCATCTGCTCATCCTAACAGCTGAATAGGTGAGATTAAACCCTATGCTATGGCATAGAGGCTATGGCTGAGGCCAGTGTGCCCGCCCCTCCCCCAAAACCCACATACTGACCTCCACTCACTGTCCTTTTTCCACTACCTGACAACCAATTCATCTTTGGTACTAAGAACGGCTGCCATTTTCAGCACTGAAAAGGAACAAGCAGCTGAAACCAGTCAGGAGGCAGCTGGTCATGTTCTCTAAATGCACTTTTCTTGGTTCAAGAGGAAGGAAAAAACCCAGGAAATGTGTTTGGTTGGACTCACCAACTAGTTCAAATCCCGCTCGAGCCTCTGACATAGTACACTCTCTGAGCGTCCAAACAGACTGTTTCCTAAGGTTGTGGTTGCGAATACTTGCTTTTTCCAAAAAACGCTGTTAAAAAAAATCGTTTCAGGAAACCTGGTTTAAGGAAAACTGCATTTTTCAGAGAACATCCCAAGGTGACCTTTAAAGGGTGAGGACAGAGAGGGACCCGCTGCAGCTGGGTGGGTTTTGTGAATGGGCCACATTAAGAGCCCTGAGCGAGAAGCCCAACATTCTCTCCCGGCCGCACGGCACCCTGCGGCTTTTTCGGCGACTTCTGACTCGGAACGTTTGGTTCGTGCCCAAGTCAACCGTCAGCGGCGGGCAGGGGGTAACGTGGGCGACGGGAAGTCGTTACCTAAATCACCGGTCACGTACACGCGCGTGAAAACATTTTTATTTAAATAAATGCGCAGACTCTTGCGGAGAGCAGAGATCTGGTGCGCCGCTGTTTGCTCTGGCCTAGTCAGTGTCTCATTGGAGTATTTTCCACCTGTGTCAGGCTTTAGCCCACGGCCAATCAAAACTCGACCGATTTTCTCTGCTACTAATTAAAACGTATAATGAGCATTTTCAGCAACAGCGAGGTCTCTAATAACACCAAAAACCATGAAGCGGAGAGGCAACACCAATAATGACACAGCAAACACGCACACAACCATGCTCTGTCACACACACACACACACGCGCACGCGCATGCGCACACATACACAGACAGAGACAGAGAAAAGCACACAGTTTAGGCCAAACTCCCTCAGACGGAGAACTGAATACATTACTCTGTCTATAAAATAATGGTATGGGACGACCCACACACACACACACCGTTGCTTTGAGAAGTCTTTCACAATTACAGAAAGGCCTGAAGCCTCCCTATAGCGTGAAAGGTGCCATAACTATTTCTACTGCCGGTGATTGTTGCTAAAATAAACAACGCATTAATTACACATGACCGCAGGAGGACCAAGGGGTGTGTTAAGTCACCGAGCCCTCCTAGCGAGCTTGTTGCGTAGAGCGCTCAGCAGAGTTTAATTTAATATAAGCCTTATGTAATGTGCGGCTCAGAGGGGGCAGTGCACTGAGTGGTTTGCCCAGTTTCGCCGTTTGGGTGAAACTGTTCGTCGACATCCTGAAAATATAAGTAATCTCAACCCCGATTCTTGATCACTACTAGCTAAATAGCTAAATATGTGTGCGTGCAAAATATGCACATACTAACACAGCCTGAAGTCTTTCAGGCTTACTAACTTCCTGGTTGCCTCCTGCTTTCTCTGATCACCCGATTATTAAAAATTCAAACCATTCAGCAGCGCTCAGAGTGGCTCGAGGTGAGATCAACTGTGCAAACCTGTAAGTGAGCTGCCATCTCACGATATGAACTTAATCTTCATGGATCGTGCCAGTACAAGTTGCTCAAAGCAGCAAATTATATAACGCTCAGGGCTCTTGGTGATATCTTCTCACAGTGAGCGCTGAGCTAAGGCCGTGCGAGCCCAGATGCATTGTGGGAGTCTGGCAGCACCGGCGCGTGTCTGGAATGGGGGACGGGCACGTCGGTTTCTGTTAGTAATACCCGACCTGGCCCGCTCGTTAACCAGAATCAAACGAAGCCAGGAGAAGTTTACTAAACACGGCTCCCACTCCTCGGGCTCCCACAAGCACGCTCCAGGTAACTGGGGGGGTGTTTAGCGTCTCCTAACGAGGGGTTTATCTTTAATCTCACTGCGGCCACTGCCTTGTCCGCCCCTCTCCGTCTCCTTATGTAACGCACGTCGTCGGATTGCTCTGCTCTTTCGCAGAACACAAACCAGATCTGGTTAAATGGTTTTCTGATCAGCAGCTTTGCATGTGAGAGCTGAGAGCGATTTTTTTTTCTCCGTTAAATTTGTTTTTTCGGTGTCAGACGGCCACCGCTGACAATCACACAATTGATGTCTGACGGGGCTGGCAGGGCCGAGACCGTCACGAGTTTGCTTGACGTCACCATGGCAACGGGGGCCTGGGCCGCTGGGAGCAGACGCAGGCACACACTCGCCCCAGTGTGTCCGTATCTCTAATATCATCTGTAAACAGGAGGCTTCTGAATGCAGGGCAGGAACACACATGCACACACACACACACACACACACACACACACACACACACACACACACACATCTGCTATCTGTTACCCGAGCACTCCCGTGCTCACGAGGAGAGCACACTGACATAAGCATGAGGACAGAGCGCATTACCATACTGTCCCACTGGAACTAAAACACACTGTCCTAATTGTATCTGCACACAGAGCATCTCTGCGCTTCTCTCACACTCTCACACACACACACACACACTCTCACACACACACACACACACACACACACACACACACACACATATACACACACAGTCCTTGCATACAGACACAGTGTCTCCCCCACCCCAGAGGCCATGGGGGCACCCCCCCCACCCCCTCTTTGTGCTCACATCTGACCCACTGCTGTAGCCCCTGCTCCGCCATTTGTGTACAATCTCTCTATTCAATCTACCAACATGCTCCTCATTTCCATACGCATGTATCTGCATAGAGAGCGTGAGGGCCAGGCATGGAGATATCCTGACCGCGGTTATCCGCCGCTGATCTACAAACAGACTGCAGGATGACAAGCAAACCCTGCACAACAATCTCGCACAAACATCCCGTGCTCTCCCTCCCTCATACACTCACAAACTCTCTCTCTCTCTCTCTCTCTCTCTCACACGTTTACTCACAGGCACACTTTCTCTCTATCTCTGCGCTAATGTCAGCGAGGAGAAACTGAAACGACAACGTGACGCTAGTGTGAAACGCAGACGGCCCTAACTAAGCGAAACGGCCGTGCTGATCACTCGCAACGGAGTCACTCGAGATCCTGTAACGCGATCGGGAGCCCTATAGGACGGACGCGCTCTGCCCATAATGCACATCTGTTTCCAGTCCGGGGCGCGGAGTCTCTGAGCTCAGCCTGAGGGAGTGCTGCGCGCAAAGGCCCGGGCCTGCCTGGCGCAGATGCGGAAATGAAGAGAGTTAAGGCAGACGGTAGGTCTCAGCTAAATGTATACAGCGCAACCCCCCCCCCCCCCCCCCCTTCTGTTCCTCTTTCCATCCTCTCCTCCCTCCCTCTCTGTTTTCTCTGCCCCAGCTGCAGCTGGGAGTTTTATCCTCTCTTCTCTCGGCTTCCCTCCTTCCTCCTAACCGCAGAGCAGAACTGCTTTCTCATGAGCTCCCGACGAAAAAAAAAAAAGGAAAAAAAAAAGAAGGCAGAAAACAAAACACAGGACAGCCATGACAGGAAAGAAAACAAATCCTAGCCCTCTATGCGTCTGAGAAAGCTCCGAGAAACCTTAACCCCTGCAGCATGACACTCTACCCCCCATACAGTGAAGTACATCTCCCACCTGCAGCACTGTAAATCTCCCCACCGCAGTACAGTACATATCCTCACTGTAGTGTAATAAATCTCCTTATTGCAGTACAGCAAATCTCCCCACTGCAGCGCACTAAATCTTTCCATTTATAAATGTAGTGCAGTAAATATCTTCATTGCAGTGGAGTAAATCTCACAATGTAGCGCCCCATTGTCCCCATTGCAAGGCAGTAAACCTCACTGCATTATTGGCATTTAGCAGATGCTCTTATCCAGAGCGACTTACACAGGCTACAACTTTTACATGTTATCCATTTGCAAGGCTGGGTATTTTACTGAGGCAATTCTAGTTTAAGTACGTTGCGCAAGGGTACAGCAACAGTGACCAAGCGGGGAATCGAACCTGCAACCTTTCGGTTACGAGCCCTGCTCCTTACCACTATGCCACGCAGCTGCCCTCCCCTTGCTACACAGTGCATTTCCCACCTGAAATACCGTACACCTCCTCATGCAATTCCTCTTCTCATCCTTGCCCCTAAGCTATCCCACTGACATCCACTCCACCACCAAGGTACCCCAGTTTCACAGTGAAAATAGTTCTATGTGACCACATGGACACCTAGCAGTGGTATTGGGTTTGTAAGGCCATGTTAGATGTGATGGGCAGCATGCAGTGAGAAAGACAGGCGTTGGGCTTGTCAGCAGTGAGACAGTGAGTGTGAGCAGAGGCACACCTGCAACAAGGTGCCATGGATGTGGTTCTGCTGGGTTCCGGGTCCGGGTCCGAGGGGCAGGCTCTCCAGCAGAGCCCGGACGGTGGCGGGCACCTGCGTCACCAGAACGAAGGGCACCAGCGCTCGGGCCGCCATCTCCCGGGTCCGATAGACCGCAGAGCGACCGCACCTGCAACACACAGCACAGGTTAGGTAAGCGCAGGACAGCACACTGGATCTGCACGGGCGGGACTTGGTCAGAAGCCAGAGAGAGATAGAGCAGACACGGAGAGATAGAGCAGGGGGAATAGAGTCTCAGTGCCTGTGCTGAAGTCAGAGGCGGGCTGTAGCAGGTGCTTGACATGCGGAGCATTCTTAGAGAGCTCAGAAAACAAAACGGGTTAAACTTTTCTCGACTGCGGGTCAAAATATTAGGACTCTGCGAGTGATTACAGGAGGCTTTGGAGAAGATTTCAGACCCCAATATCACATTACAATAATATCCACTTGCTCAAGCGTTAATCCACCTGTCACTTGGCCGTTTACCGCCAAGGCCGAAGTCACAGAGCCACCAAAGAGGACGGCTGGGGGCGGGTCACCGCAGAGTGCATACAAGGTAACATTCCCACGAGCCCCTTCTCATGTGTCATCATGCTCTGTCACGAGATAGAGCCGCCCCCGCCACATGCCGTGGTGACCGCGCCAACCGGGACATGCCCACAGGGGCTGCCGTGCGAGGGCCGCTGATAATCCGGCCCCGGGGGGATGCCAAGGCACGCCGGTTCCGTGCCAACCTGACATGCCGTGGCCATTGTCACCCACCCTTCATACACCCTTTGGCATGCCACATCCATCATCCGACCTTTCTGCACACCTCTGGTGGAGCTGCACCACTTGTGATAGCGACCCCTCCCCCTGACCACAACACACCAACAACAACACCCCTTCCAAAATCCAACCAGTGTACGTTGGGCCCCCTCCATCCCACCAGCCCCCAAGTATATTCCACACAGGTTGAGTACCCAGAATGCCATTCCCACCCCCAACAATCAGACATATTCAGCAGCCACATTGGGAGCCACTGTGAAGGCCGCTCTGACTGAAGCCAGGGCCCAGTCTTCGCCGGGTGCTCGGAGCAGTCACCCAACGGTAAGTAACGACCAGAAAGTTCCAGCTGCCATTACATGCAGTTGTTTGGCTGCGTCCCCAAGCACGCTACCACCACCCCCCATGCCGCCGAACTCCAAAATACACTTCCCAAAATACAACCCAATACACTTCCCAAAATACAACCCATTTAAAAAGCGCGACTCTCGCAGCCTGTACCTCAGCCAAAACCACCCCAATGTCAAATCACCTTCGCGAAAGTAATGCCTGCCGGTCCTGGCCTCTCTGGTATTGCGGGCCACTAGGCCAATATTGGAGTCAATGCCATGCCCCGTTAATGGAGACAAAACAGCAGGCTGACAGAATACAAGGCCCGTCTCTAGTGGTACACTGCAGTGTTCTCACTGTAACCACCTCCAATCTGAATGAACCCCTTCCCCGGGGAATGAGTATAGCAGGGAGAAACAGGAGCAAGAGTCATCAAGGTAGGGCGAGAGAGCAGAAAAGTGAGGCCTTGTGCATGTCGAGCACCTGAGGGCCACCGACCGGCGCAGTTCAGTAATTGTGGGGATTTTTATTTACAGCTTTTCCTATTGCGAAGCCCTCAAGGATTGTCCCAGGACACTGGTGATTAAGGACGGAGGGGGGGGACTGCTGTGAGCAGGGCTCGTAGACGCTCCCGGAATTGGGGGGGAGGGAGCCTGAGCTCCCTGGTGATATCCCCCCCCATCTTCTCTCGTCTGGTTGGCCTGATTACACAGGGCCCTCCAGCGGCATGCACCACATGGAACTGTTTACAACCAGATGATACCGTCAAAATGAGGCACAGATAAAATCTTTCATTTCTTTTACACAAGCCAGTCGGAGGGGAGCGGAGGAACTTGGGGAAAGGGGGGAGGGGGGGATGGGGCGTTTGGCGTTGGCGTTTGGGCATCCTCCCAACAGCGCGTGACGATCCGAGGGCTGAGTGGTTTACGACTGCTAAACCAAAACACGAGGCCTGGTCCTGGAAACTCGGCGGAGGTTCCAGAACGCAACGGAACGGCATCCATCAAACCCCCGACACGAGCGGCCCAGATGAAGACGCAAAGCCTGTCTCTCGGCGTGCGGGCGGACGTGTTTATAAGCAAGCCCCGGGCGCATGCTTCTCCAGATGTCCACTGGCCTGCGACAGTGAAGGGGGGGGGGGGGGGGGGGGGGGGGGGGGGGGGGGGCGATTTGGGTTTCAAGGTTTCGGTGACACAGTATCCCCCTAAAGAGGCCTGAGTGTTGACATTGGCATGATGGAGAGCATGAACGGGACCCGCATTCTCACATGATCTGCACCGAGCGAAATCCTTCATCTCCCTGCACACAGGCACCCAGATAATGACTTTTAAAGAAATCGGTTTTAACAAAACTGAAAAACAATAATGCTACCAAAACCAAAAACAAGCAATGACATGAACAAGTCAGTACTCAGTTACCATCATGCAAGGCATAAAATGGCCAAGACGTAAAAAAAGAAAAAAAAAAACCATACAAACATGGTATTGGACAAAACGGTTAATCAGATTACCTACAAAACGCAGAAACTACAGATAATAAATACCTACATGAATGCCTTATCCACACTTCATATGTTTCTACTGTTGCGTTTTAAAAGGTGAAATGCCACTGAGCAATCTGATGCACCAGTAGGGTCTGAATGACTCAGAGCTTTCCCACCATACCTCAGGCCCCTGTGAAGGGCACAGTGTGGTGGGGCGAAGCTGACACATTTCAGAACAGAAGACGACACATCGACGTCTTAGTGCCAGACCAAGGGAAGAGCGCAGCCCCACTTACAGACAACATCTCCTGTTTCACCATGGCTGCAGACAGTACATGATACACTAAAGACTATCCCCCCCCCAGCTCTGGCCCATATGTTAACTATCAGTGCTAATTTGTCCCATTAAAACTCTTTGGAGAGGAAATGACAGTTTGGAGGGGTGTAATTTTAGAAGCGGAGCTGTCCGACACTCAAGGGGGTTTGGACCAAATCTTGGGACCGTGGATGGGGGGTGGGGGGTGTTGATGGGAGGTGTGGCTCCCTCTGCTATTAGGCTCTTTTCCTCTGTGACAAAGATGGGGGGGGGGGGGGTGCAGCTGATTCTGACATGAACGTGCCAGTCAACTTTCTGTTTAAAAGATGAAATACACACACACACACACGCTCCTGAGAGACCTCTCTGCATACTGCCAAACAGCAAGTAACAGGCCCCTGAAAACACCTCACAACAAAGCCTTCCGTTACAAGTTCAGACAGCTTTTGATGTGTGACAAGGGTATTTTATCTGCCGTGCCGGTGATGGACAACCTGTTCTCCCACAGGTCCTCTCTCTCTCTGCCTAGATCTTGCTCTGCCAACGACTGCCAAGTTAACCCTGCTGAATCCCGTACGCACAAGTTGGAGCAAACAGCCATTTGATATACTGTATAAGTTTGCTTTTGTTCAATAGCAGTGCTATACTATGTCTGGCAGCATGCCAGCGTCACATGCTGACCCAAGCAGAACATCAGGGATTAGAATGTATGGTATATAGCTGCATGGCTCTTACACAGACACGCACTCCTGTTGGATATCGGATTCTGAATAAGGCCTGGGGGTGTGCACCAGCACCAGCTCCTACCCACAATGCCCCCTGTCACTGACACTCTGGAGACGGAGCGTACTGGAGACAGGTAACCGAAGAGGGGCTCTCTGAAATTGAAAGCACGGTGAAGGAACGGGGGGAGGAAGAAAAACGGTGGGAGAAACAGGGAGAGAGGAGAGGAGAGGAGACACAGGCCGCAGTCAAAGTCTCTCTAATTAAACTCGGGCGTTATCGCTAATCCGGCCGAGCGTGACCCCCGGGCTCAGACATCAGAGGGGCCTACGCATATCTGCCCGAGCTCCGTTTCTCCTTCCCCCCGCTCCCAATAAAGACAGTCAAGGTCCGGGTGAGCGCGGGGCGGATACCGGATACACTGGATGGGCTTTAAAGAGAGCCGGTCTCGTCTCCGCTGGAGCTGTTTTTCACGACAGGGGCCCCGGCCCGGAACGAGAGGGGAGGTGCGCGACGGCGGGGTAGGACCCGATCCGGGGCGCGCTGTTACTGATACCGAAAACGCAGAGGAACAGCCTGTTCATGTCAGACTCAGGAAAAGGCGGGGGGGGGGGTTTAACAGAGAGCAGCTCTACTGATTAGAGCACATAACATCATGGTCATTTTCTTCATCATTACACTTAACCGAGCGAACGCTCCAGAACTGTTACCGTCCAGCTGTCCTTAGAGGGAGGAGAAAAGGCAGCTCAATGCTGAGGAAAGAGGCTAACAAGAATCTTAAACACCCTCACAAAACTAGGAAAATAATGGGCTTGAGAAGGTGGCTCAGGGTGCTTGTTTGTTAAATGGTTAAATGGGATTAGTATACGGTTTCAGGATGAAGGGGGTGATGGTACCAAGTGGGGGGGACAGCAGGTAGAATGTGTAAGAGTGGAAAGAACATACAGAAAGTGGTGAATTCTAAGAACTGAAGAGGAGAGAGAGAGAGGGAGAGAGAGAGAGCAGGGAGGTGGGTGATTAATCTCAGAGCGGCTCCGCGCCAGGTTTAAAATAACATCTGAAGGCCCGGGCTCCGGAGATTGATACACATCAGACTCTCTGACACGTACGCGAGCCGGGGGGGGGGGGGTTTGGGGGGTGGGAGGGGAACTGGGAGAGAGGGGAAAGAGGGAAGGGAAAGAGGAGCCAGCGCAGCCCGGCCGGGCTATATTTAACATCTCCAGCATGTGGGCTTCATTTGAGTGGATGTGCGCGCATACCTCCGCAGACACGAACCAGCCAACCAGCACGTTCCCCCACAGCGGTTAACCCTGACTGCACGGGACCACCATCTCCTCTCCCTGTCTGTCTGTCTGCACACTCACCTGTCTGGTGGACTGTGTGACCAGCCGTCTATCCATCCACCTTTCCTTTCCCGAGTGTCTACATTCATCTCTCCACCTCTCTGTCTGTCTTTGTTACCGTTTCCGTTTATAAAAGTATTTATCTGTCAGCTTGTCCAGACACTGCCTTTCTATCTGTTCACTATCATCAAAACAACCCTATCTGTCTATGCACCTCTCTGTCTGCTTGTCAGTCTTTGATATCAGTCCATCCATCTATTCCAAAATCCCACAGTCTCTTCATTTATCAACCTATTTGTCTGCCAAACCATCCAGCCAAAGCAAACCACAGATAACCAGGTGTGGTGTAGGCTATGCTAGAACACTCCATTTTGGAGCACTGAACTCCAGTGACCAAGTGAGCCTGTCCAGGAAGTGCAGTGGGTGTCGCAGTTCCCTCGAGTGGACTTCCTATTCAAACACTGACATGTCACTTTGACACAGGCGAGCAGATGGGGGGGGGGGGCGGTTAGGTCATCTGACCAACTACAGCAGAAGTATACTGTATGCAGCTGAATACAGTAAGAACCGAGTCAGCCTGGGTATCTGCTGCATACTGTACAGTGAGGACACTTTGATTAGCCAGGGCTCCAGTGTGGCTGGAGCTTTGTGTGGGCGTGATGACAGCCCTCTTGGGAGTGCGGAGTGTGGGGTGACTGACAGGTGCATGGTGTGTTGTTGAGCTAAATGGCCCCTCTAGGAGTGCTCGCTCTCTCTCCCGACGCCCGCTTGCTCGCCCTCTCAGGGTGCTCCATGAATAATAGCTCCACTCTGACCCTTGTTATCTGTGAAGTCCCGCTGCATTCCTGACACAAGGCCGTGGTTCGAACATCTCCCTGCCTCCTTCCCTCCGTCCCAGGCACAAAGCGGGGCGGGCGGCACCTGACACACCCGAAAGGCCTTCAATCCCCACCACCCCCCCCCCCCCCCCCCCCATTAACCACCATCCCAGCTCAGATAAGACCAGAGGCATCTGACTGCAAATACTGAAACACATAATCAGCCACCTTGGGCCCTCCCCGAGGGATCAAACTGCAAAAGTTCCAGCTAAGAGCAAAGGGAGGTACAGCTATGTGGACCGCGATGAGGGTGGAAAGCCAAGCTGCGAAATCCGCACTTCAAAAGCTAACGATAAGGCCAGGCATCGGGGAGTTGCAGGCTCAATCGGACACAACCACATACACACGCACGTACACGCACACACAGGCACACACACTCAGCCGTAGGTAGACAGCAGGCAGCGATCTGGGCAGGGTGCTTGCGGTGCCAAGTCTCAGTTATGCAAAGCACTTGGCGGGGGGGGAAAGGGGGGAGCAGGGGCAGAGGCTGCAGGCTCATGCCATGTGGAAAATTCCAGGTCAACTCTGTGGAGGCAGTGCTCCACTCTACCAGCTTCCAAATAAAGAAAGGAGAAAACAGAAGAACATACAACCTTTCACGCTATTGTTACGGCCCCATCCAGTGCCCAATCCTACAGCTGCATACCTGTACACCCCCCTCCCCATACACACCCCCATTCACCTTATAACTCCCCCGAAACACACACAACCCCTGCCCTCTCCAGCCACATTCCCCTCACACGCCTTCTCATTACCCACAATACACCACAGCTTCAACCCAGTCTCCACACTCTACCTACACGGTGCAGGGGGTTCTTGAAAGCCGCCACATAGGGCCACAGAACCCACAATCCCTCTCTTCATGCCCATATACTGCTCTATAAGTGGCCTGCATTACTGTTCAAGCACCTCAACGAAAAAAACCTTCACATATCCAATCAGCAGCCAGACCCAAATGCCACTCTTAACTAACATTAGCCTTTCAAACAACTGAACCCGCAGCAGACCGCCCGACACACAAAGACACATTTCATCTGCTTGTTACTGCTTTTTGAGAAGTGTGGTGTGACCTCACCTGGATTACCTTCCTCCATCCTATGCCAAGAGATGGAATTTGCTGAAACCATGCTGCACCGCATGCAAAACGCTAAATGCAAAAGATGCGGGGACAGATGAAATGAGAGCTGGCAGGCCGAGTCGATGTTTACTTGTTAAAAACTGTAATGTGAGCTTGGTCACAGGTAGCTTAACGTTAAAATCGGCAGAGGCTATGTGACTTGGAATCTTGTTTCCTACATCAGCACAGTGTGAGGATTTTGAGGGATTATGTAGTTTCTGAGAAAGAAAAAAAGAAGGAAGAAAGAGATCAAAGAAGATCCAAGACAGAAGAGGATCGTAATGTTTTTCCATAAGAAAATTAGAGGATGGCAGTCAGAGTGCACTGAATTTCCACCATAATCCCCAAAGCTGGAACCCCATCTCCACTGATCCCAGCTCCCACAGAGAACAGTCACCTCCATACTCCAATTATTTCGAAGAGCCCTTGTATGTGCGCCCCCCTCCCACAACCGCATACCCTGCAAAGCCCGCCTAAACACACCTTGGCCTGTAGCCAACCGCCACTTCCTCACTTACCGTAAAATACACAAACCTCTCTCCTTGTGTGCGAGGCATTCGCCCTAAAACAAACGGAGGCATTGAGCAGGATGCTACTTAGCACAGCCACGCGGATCTAAAAACAAACGCCGGCCTACTCAAACGAGATGACCTGAAGCGGAGCGGATAAGTCAGTCCTCAGCCTGTCACTGCTAGCACCACAGAAAGGAGAGGGACAGACTGTGACGGAGACCTGCTCTGTGGTCAGGCTCGAGCTCTTACAGGGGACAGGGGTCAGCGTCTGTCCCTTTGTCTGTGGCATGGAGGGACTAGGTTCACAATACAAGCAGGCCGATGGGAAAACAATGGCTACCGCTGATCAACTGGCCAACACGGGTACCGTGTTTGAAGTTTGCAGTAGGACTTGGTCAGGGCCAAATTACCCAAATGCCAGAGCATGTCTCTCTACACTACCACAGAAATACTACTCTGTACCAGTATCTGAATATTTCACTATACGTATATTCCACTCCTTGCATCAAATGACAGTGAGCTCCATTGTTAAACCTATACAACACACCAGCTTCTACACAATACCTTTGCAATTCTGCCTGGCTTTTTGGATGGCTGTGTTGTTATTACACATGCATGTGCGTGAGATGCACGAATTTCCTTTCCTTAAACGCCGGCTGTGCACTTCTGCCATGAGCTGTGTCTGTGTGGACTCCACCCCACCCAGACCGCATTCACAGATCCTTATTCTGCTCGTAGCCTCTTCAACTCTGTTTTCCATAAACTGCATCACGGGATGTTCCAGCAGAAAGGACAGCACACGTTCTAAAATAATGACAACCGAAATAATGATGCAGAGGATGAATTCCCCGCGTCTGATTGGCTCCCACCCGGCAGCAGGCTTCAGAGAGCTCCAGCTCTCATTGGCCCGGGCCCTGGATTGAGGGGCCTGTTTGCTGGCAGCACCAGATGGTGCAGAGGCCATTCCAATAATATTTTCGGTCTCCTCCGCTGAGAAATGTGAAAAATGTGCAGACGGGAACATCGGCCCTGGGTTCCCATACGTTTGGCCTGGACACGGCGAACCCGGAGGAGTGCAGATAATCCCCAGGATGGGATTACTAAACCGAGGGAGACACAGCGGGACGTGATGTGCTGCCTCCTCCCCCGATTTAACCCCCTTTCCCAGAAACCCAGAGGGCTTCACCCCTGCGGCCCTCGCTCCTGTGCGCTCGTGTTCGCACCTGTGCAAGGCCGGGACAACGTATCAAATCACTGACAGCCCTCCATAACCTTTTGCGACTGATAACAAACATGTGCTTATCGATATTCTCCGTCTCTACGCTTGCGATAGCACACCCACGTTCCTTTTCGGCCATCACTGTCCATTCAGCTGAATTGCAGCTTTCATTGATCCATGATTCCACAACCTTGACTTGCTTGCAGACCAGGACAGAGCAAGTGTAGCTTTACCAGTACTGGAGACTGCATGTGAGAATCCTATGAATGGAGCTTTTGCTTATTGGGACACTGGGGCTACATTGGGGAGAACGGAACAAGAGGGATTTCAAATGACTGTGCTGTTGGTGAAACCCCATGCACTGGAATCATCTGTCGGCTTCAATACCCACGACGTTTGAACTGGAACCGTCGTTTTACTGCGCACAGCTACTCTGAGGCACGCGAGAGAACCTGCCTAAATTACAGTCAAAATATAGACTTTTTTTTGGGATAACATTAGATGATATGTGGACGACACAAAAGGACTTAGGTCTGGGACAGTGACCCTGCTATCCTGGGATCTGTCAGTCAGCTCCAGGGAAGGCGGGTTCATCTGGCCCTCGCCCCATTGATATTAAGAGTGAAACAGTGACAGGGACGAACAGAGCTCTTCGGCTCCTGTCCAAAGCTCCAACACTGCGGCTCTGAGGGCTCTGAGCGGGGTTAGGGAACCATCGCTAGGCCCCCAAGGGCAAGAGCTGGGACATTAGGACTGTAATTGGGGTGGGGGCAGGGAAGGATGGAGGAAGGGGGTCTCACCTGATTATGAGAGGCATGAAGGGGGCCAGACCCAGCGGAGAGGAGGACCCGTCCATGGGCGAGGGGTACAGACGTCCCAAAACTAGCAGCAGCAGGAAGAGGCTGGGGTGCAGCTTCACCTTGCCTGAGTCACTGCAAGGGGACGGGACAGGGGGGCAGCCAGTTAGGAACAATCACAAATTATAACACATCCAGAGTGAGCACCTGAGACCAGGGAGTGTTTAGCATGACAGGGCACTTCTGAGCATGTCTGGCCCATATCCCACCACACACAAGAACAACCAGAACTGACAGCGCTGGCACCGCCAGTCTTGAACAACGAGACTAGCTGTGACAGCACATAAAGAAAAAAGTTATACTCACAGTAACCAGGTGCAAACAATATAATTAGAATATTCCTGGAGTGAACCAAGGAAAAATGCAACAAAACATAACAGTAACCCACACTCAGAAAAAAGAGTCAAAGTGAAACTATTCGTTGAAAAAAGGGAGACTGGAAGAAACGAGAAAGAGAGTGAGAGATGAGGAGAGACAAGGGTGACTCAGGTGAAGAAAGAGAGGGGAAAGAGAAGAGAGGGAAGGAGGTAAGTGGAGCAGGAGAAGGAGATGACTCTGATTCCCGGGTATGAGAAGCTTCGCAGCGGTGGAAAGACTCCAGTTTATAGACGGTTAAGGCCGTGCTGCTTCTCATAGCTGCAGACTGGAAAGAGCGGTTTCCTGCCAGCAGCCATTTTACAGCTCAGGGCAAGAACCAGACTGGCAATACCGATCCGAAACAATCACATCACTCATACACCAGAAGAGCCCCAAAACGAGGTAGGAAAACAGAGCATTCCTCGAGCCGAGAGCTGGCTATTCTCAAAGCTGTGACTTTTTGATACCCGCGGCGCCGGTGCTCGGCCAAACGTCAATCAATACCTCCACGGGCGCACTTTTCATTCCGCAATTATTAAATTAAACAATACCAATGTCCAATCTCGAGGGTCCCCGGGGGTGGCCACACGACCCCAGAAAGGGGAAATGTAATAGCCAGCTAATTATGGCCTGTGTAATGCGTTTAGCGTCTGATTTCGCTGTTGTTTCGGCAGGGTGCAACACTGGCCAGGGCGCGGGCGTGATGTCATCGGAGCGCTGGAAAGCACTGGAAAGCACTGGAATTGCTAACATATGATCAAGGTCCGCACTGCCTTTCAGCCTCAGCTTTGGGGGGGGGGGGGGGGGGGGGGGGGGGGGGGGTGAGGAGAGAGGAGAGAGGAGAGAGAGAAATGCACAGAGTAACTTTGGAGTAAGTCCCTACTCAGCAGTGAGCAGTGAGCTCAGGGTAGCAGGGTCTCTGACTCACCGGTCAGCTGATGACCAGGCCTAAACTCCCCAGGGGGCCTCTGAGTATCTCAGAACCACACTGGGAAAATATTCCATACACCATTCATGAACAAACCCTTGACTAGCACACAAACCCTAGACCGACTAACTAATTCTGACCATAACATGACTCCCGATTGATCTGCAGCCATTTCCACAGTTACGGCAACTATTTTCAACCAGGGGTGCCCTGATGTTTAATGGTCATAAAATGTCTCATCAAAGACGGGTATCACCTCTGGTGTGCTGGTCATATTCCATTCCCTGGATTTTCCAACCTGGTCATGTAATCGGGCCCTGCTGTCCATGCACTATACAATTCCCAGAACCCCTCTGTCTCTACTGTTCTTTTCCAATCTGTCACTGTATGGTGAAAATTGCTTCTCATTCACCCCCCTGGTTACATGACGTTTTGCGGGCAACTAGGGATGATCTATGAAAATATTACCAGTGCTGGCTCTTTCCATAACAGATCATAATTTTTAAGTGGAGCTAGAAAATGAACTGAAAAACATTCACAAAATAAACCAGTACAATGTTTGGCTGGACCCATGACACAAATAAGAGGG
This sequence comes from Megalops cyprinoides, assembly GCF_013368585.1. Lineage (NCBI taxonomy): Eukaryota > Metazoa > Chordata > Actinopteri > Elopiformes > Megalopidae > Megalops > Megalops cyprinoides. Next base: position 23,249,692 of record NC_050597.1, on the reverse strand, counting down.
CTCCTACAGGACTCTGCTTTTCGTTTTTATCCTGAGAGAAACCCTGGCTGACCTTGAGAAGTCAAATTAAACAGCAAGTGAGGTTGAGGAGTCCACCACATAGTTCCCACACCACAGACAGCTCCCCCCGCACCATCCACCCCCCGCTGGTTGCTGATAACGCCAGCGAGGGGGGGGGGGGGGGGGCGTTAACGAGGCAGAGATACAAGTACGCGGATCCTCTCCCCAGTCGGGAGTCAACACCAGGCCTGCCCTCTCCGCCTTTCGGGAGAGGCCCGCTTGTTTTCCGCCCTAAGTGGAAACGCTCAAACCCTAATGTCTTTTTAAGCCCCATCCAGCTCTGCTATTTTCCATCCTTCGTTTAATGACATGATTTATGCGGGGACATTAAATACGAATATGACTTTATGCTCTCCCTGTGAGGCGCTTGGCAGAGCCGCGGCGGAGGATCAGTCATGGGAAACGGGCGACTCGGGGAGGCGCGCGGGGGGAGAGCCCATGAGCCAGATTGGAAATCCATCAAAATAATTCGGCGCGTTTTCAGATTGGGCCGACGCAGTCCCGCTGACGGGGCCCGGTTTTTTCAGTGAAAAGGTCGGGAAACGATGAGACACGCAAAATCAGACGGGGGGGAGGGAGCGGACAGCCAGAAGGACGCTCCCCGTGATTCGGGAGCGCGCCGGCCGGCCGTGCCGAGGACCTCCAGACCCTCTCCCCGGGGGGAGCCGGTCCTGCGGCCCGCACCGCCTTATCGAGTGCGATCGCCTCCAGGAAACTGTCAATCAAGCCCACTCAAGCTTGCCTGGCCAAGTGTAATGAAGCTGGTTTAATGAGTTTAATTAAGGACCCGAGAGAAAGCAGGCAGGGGAAAAACAGGAAGGCCGGGGTCTGCTGCCGGGAGGTCCCTCCTGTGGATATCCCTGACGTGTCACCAACACAGAGAAAAAACTCACTGAGTATAATAAATAACCCCCTCCCCTATCTCCCCACTTCCCCTTACCTGTCCACAGACTCCACAGCCTCCTCCAGATGTCCCAGAAGGAAAGGATAGAGGGCAGGGAAGCGAGTGAAGAACTCCCGGCCAGTCATCCTGGGGGGATGGAGAGAACAGTAAACCTGTTAGTATTCCAACACCGCCGACACTTCACTGGAATGCATGAAGTATATTTACATCAAGGGCCACACACCACAGCTACACAATTACTGTTTTACTGACAAATACCCCAGAGTATATTTCAGAGCTGAGTATTCCTGACTGTGAGCTGAGTATTTCTGGAGGCGAACTAAAGGCAAACTGATTATTTCTGAAAGTGAACTGAATATGGGGCTGCAGTGTGGTTTACTGATAAGGAGCAGGCCCCATAACCCAAAGGCTGGCAGTACAGTCTTCAGGTAGGGCACCTCTTTTCTGGCAGGGTTTTCACCCAAAATGCCTCAGTAATTGTACAGCTGTATAAACGGATAACATGTAAAGATCATAACCAGTGTAACTGGCTCTGGATGAGAGTCTTTGCTAATCAAAGTGTAATCTAAGGTAAAAATGGAAGTCAGCCCAAGAGTGCAGGCTATGGAATTCAGGATGGTACTGAACATTCCTGACAGTAAAGTAAAAACAGTGTGCATGTCATATAACAGAAACAGTTCAGAATTTCACTAATGACCTGTTCAGTCCTCCTAAGCCCAAGTTTTGACCCCCGATATGCTGGGTCTGCGACACCAATCACAAGGGCACGGCACAACTGGCCCTTGTAAGACTGCGAGGGTGCTTGTTTTTGGGTGCGGTTTATCTGCGAATGCAGGCTTCTTGCAATAAGATCCCTGTAAATCTCTGCATCTGATGAAGGGTGGGGGGTGCAGGGGGGAGCGTGGGGTGTCTGGGTTGGGTTAGGGTCTCTTTAAGAGCTCGGCTTCGGTCTCCCTCTCGCTCTGGTGAAGGGGGGGGGGGGGCAGCGCAGCTGTAATTTCCCCCCGGCCGACGCGAGCTCCAGGAGGGATCACCTCTGACTGAAACCCCACACTGTCCCGAGCCCGTACCCGGCCCTGCTGTTACATAAGCACCCCGGCCCAGCTCTGCTGACTGTTAGCTAATTACATGTGAAAGGCTGTCTGTGAGGAAACGCTGCTGCTGTCATCTGGACGCGGGGCTCCACTCTCGGCTTGCGGGAACGCTCGGCGGTTAACCCGTTCAGGAGAGGCCGTGCCTGCTGTTGTGGGGGACCGCGCACCCACATGTGCAAATTTACCCTTTACACTAGGGTGTGCACATGCATGTGATCGCACGTCTAGCCGTGCTCTGGGATCGATCCAAGGGAATAAATCCACTTGTGCTTTTTCTGATCCAGGCCCCCTGGGGGTTTGTTTAGTGTTCCACCTGGCTCACAGGTTGGGCTGCACGAAACTACCTGGCAGTCAAGCCGGTGAATCACAAAGTGGCACACTGCGGTTGGCCTGCTCCCCACGAAACGGCCTAACCTTAACATACTGCGAAAAAATAAGAAACAGCCAGAGAATGGGCTGGGGAAAAAAAAAAAACAACGGGGGAGTGTGTACTCTGTACCGAAAAAGACAGAAAAAGGGAGAGAACGAGAGAGAGGGAGGAGGGGTGAGAGAGAGGGAGAGAGACAGAAAAAAGCCTAACCTCCAAGGTCTGGCTTCCCAACCACTTCCTTAAATATCAAAGCTTTACAGCCCTATAAAGGCCTCATTAGGAGAAGGGCTGCTTTTTTTATAAGTTTGATGTTAACCAGGAGAGAAACAAAGTTCACGTTTTTATGTTTGTTTATTCCTTAGAAAGCAGCGCATCTGGAAGCGAGCGCCGAGCGCGCGGCGTGGCGTCTGACTTGCCGGGCCCGGTCGCTCCCCGCGGCCCCGGGCGCTCCGCTGCTGCCGTCGTCCGCGGACCAACTGTCCAGCAACCGGTGGAGTGGTGCTCTGCAGCACCTGCTTGAAGCTGGCCCCTCTGTCTCTGCTCAAAATGCTGGCACTGTGGGCGTTGGGGCTGGAAGGGGAGTGCCGCCCAAATCACTCGGAGATGCTAACCGTCTGAATCACCTCTGAATCAGCAACGTGGCGCTGTCCTCCACAGCGGAAACTAAGCCGGGGAGAGCGCTGCCGGGCCAGGACGCGGACAACCGAGTCTTGATCCATACCAACTCCATGGCGACGCCTCCACACTGCCAACAACTGACTGATGAATGACAGCTCTGACTAAAAATGTTAATTTTTTGTCAGTTAAAAGTCACAGTTGTCTTTTTTCATATTCATTTCAGTTACCCCTGCGTACATAATCTATAGAGGTTAGCACTCTAACAAACTGAATTTCACTTTTAAAAGTAAGGGACAGATAATCAGTCAATCAACTTTTCACAATCACGATAAGGTTTTTCACTATCATAAAGTTAATCGTAGCACTTCAGTATGTTTAGAGAAGGAAGCTGACCACAAGTCAGTGGAAACTGGATGCGGGCTGGTTTAGAGTGAGGTATAATTAGGCGTACCGTATCATGAGGAGCGCACTGAAAAACAGCCCCACTCAATCAGTTCTAATCACCCCTGCCTGACTCCATTCAACAGGCAGGCTGCCGCCGAAACAGAACGCAGCTCCCCCGACACTAACTGTGAGCTGACGGATGGGCTCTCTGAGGGAAAACGGGGATCGTTTTAAAACGCTTTCTGCTGAACGCGCACCAAAATGTGTACCTGAGGGTCCATTGGCCAGACGTTTCCTGCCCCAAATCGTCTCCCTTTGAGGACACCGCTGCCACCGCCAAGCACAGTGTTGAGTCTGGATTTTACATTGACGCTGCGCTATCTGGCAGATGAGAGTTTGATTTGGCCTTCCATGGCTGCAAGAAATTTCAAGATGGGGCGGGGAGATGTTGGGGCATTGCAGACACCCCTCACAACCCCCCCCCCACCCCCCCCACACACAGGCCTGGCACTGGTGTGGGCATCCCGCTTAAAGCCCGGTGTAGGCCGGGGTGCAAGTGCAGTAAACTGACGCCAGGAAAGCACCAGGCTGCACAAGATTAGGACTGACACGGCCAAATGTGGTAGCACTTACCGAGGACAAAGGCCCATATTCTTTCACTTGGGATTAGAACCGTATTTAGGGCAAAACTGCTTTAATTTGCCTGACCACTCCCTGTCGTGGCTGCCCCTGCCCCCTAACCGCGTCCATCAGTAGTTACTGACAGGGACCCCCCCCTACACCCCACCTCAGGACAACCCCCCAACCCCCCCGCCCCCGCTGCCCCACCGCAGCCTTGTCATGGACGCCACATCAGGACTGCATTTGGGAGCTGGGGGCCTGTCACTCTCACGCCGTTATTGGAAACACACGGCGTGGCTGCACTGGTCTCTGTGTGTCCAAAGCTGCCTCCGCTCAACTGATCTCAACGAGCCCAGAACCAGCACTGCTGACCTGAACAAGTCCAGACCCACACAGGTGAGCTTAGCTGCATCAGTCCAGAACCAGCCCAACCAAACCAGGGCTGGCTCTACTTCCCTGACTCAGGTGGAGGCAGCTTGCACACTGACAGGGCCACTAAAAAGCAGAGTTAGTCAGGAATTGTAGCCATGGGTTGAAACGCGAGGTGGGCCAGGGAAAACAACACTCCCCTATGGGACTGGACCTTGACTGATCTGAGCTCTGTCAGTCTGGACTGGTGATGCTGGCTCTGTACTGTCACTGGCACCACAGTTCTGTCTATCAACGGCTGTCCAAAGAGCGGGGGCAGTGGACACTTGTCACTGCATATTCTCCATATCAGGCCTAGAAATGGCCCCCGCTGTCTCCACCATTCGCCTGTGTAACATTCAAACGGACCCCTCATCTCAGAGGAAGTGTTCAGCCGAGGGCACACAATCGCAGATGTTTCTGAGTTTAATTTAACCTAGGGGGAGGAAGCTGGAATTCGCCTCCAGCTGTGCGAGCGAGATGAATTTGCTTCTGCGTTTGCTAATTGAACGGTCCAGGCTGAAGCCACACAGATTGGGCCCTGGGTGGAAACCACCCAATCTGCTGTTCTCCGCCGACGGTCCAGACATACAGCTGGGGTGTGCTCTCGACCACAACGTGACCACAACAGGACAAGGCGGTCACGAGCCAAAGCCGGGAAAAGCACAGCCCGGGCTCCTTGCACGGTCCCCCATGTAAAAAAAAAAAAAACATCCAAAAAACCCCCGCAGCAACGGGAGAAGAGCGAATTACACAGAACGCGAACAAGGGGGGATGTGAAGACTTTGCGCAATCCGACGTTGTGCAATTTCGCGTATCGTATTTAGTGCAATATGATAATCTCCGGACTCTGTTTATCGCTGTGTGCGTGTGTGTTTACGTCCCCCGGTCGGTACGCCGTGACCCCCCAGCGGGCCGGCGTATACTGTGGGGCCGTTGTACCGGGACGGGTAAACACGCCGGCCCTCTCGGCCCCGCGCCGAGCCCCCGCGCCGGGGTCCAGCGAGCCGCACAGACGGCGTCTGAGCCGCGCCTGTTTACCCCCTTCGCCGAGTAAACACACTCCGGGGAGGCTGCCCAGGAGGCCGGGCGGCTCAAGCGCGCAGGCAGCACCAATCGCACACAGAGCGGGTGAGAGGGTGGGTTTGTGCCCATGCTATACGCGGCGAGGGGGGAGAAACAGCCTGCACAGCTTCAGCAGAAAACCACAATGAAACTGATCCAACTCCACCATTTTAACCCCAGCACAAACATACATGTACAAGAACACACTGTCCTCTCTGCCAGTGCCTCCAGGTGCAGGCCTGAGGCAAAATCAGCACTGACATTGAACCTCAAAATATTTTTAAATTTGAAAACTAAAAACAGACAGTAACGGTACGTACCAGCCTCAATTGCTCAACATAAGCCTTCATCAACAGACTGTCATACAGTGTCCTATGACATGATCCAGCCAAATACGGCTTTACTAATACGTACCGAATGAGAATGTCATGGTAATGTCACCTATGACAGACACAGCTAGTACAGTATACCGTATACCATAGTACACCTAATGTCTGCTTATAAAGATGGTGTAAGTGTTCATTGATATTTAGGTGTGTCTTACGTTCTTGTATCAAAACAAGGACTTTGAGTTCAATTCCACATGAAAGTCTAGTAGGACTAGCGGCAAAAAGTGCCATTTACCATAATACAGGGTAAGGTCAAAGGTCAAAGGTCATTCCTCTACAGATTTCAAGGGTTAGACAAGCGGGCCCCCGTGCTCAACCATCCCCCTTTCTGCGTGCCGGCAGCTTGTGAGCAGTGGAACCAGGCGAGGTTAAGCCGAAAACATAAAACAAACCTTTCTTCTTTAAGCTGTAGCCATTCTATCAAGGCTTGTTTGAAGTTACATGCACAGTTTAAGATCCAGAATAGACAAAACAGTTAAAGGAAAACTGTCTAAATATCCGTTTTTATTTAATTAACGGCAGGGGCTCCATTTCCCATGATATTTGAGTCGTTTTTTTCTACTGAAGGCCATGAGCATGAAACGAATAAACAGCTTAAAGCATATACAATGCCTGTTTCATGTTCTGCAAAGACAGCAAGCACCTCCACCCCCCCACCCCCCAACTCCCAAACCGCCTCCCCCCTACCCCCCCCGGTTCTTGCCCATTGCCAAACACACCCACAGACACACAGATACACACCCCAGACCCCCTCAGACTGTTTACAGACCTGTCTCTGATGTTGAAGGGCGTCATCTGTCTGGGGCGTGACGCCCCCCGAGCTCGGCGGCCCAAACGGGGTCCCGCGCACCTCGCCGCTCAGCAAGAGCCACCGGATCAGCGGCGGGGCGCAGCATGAGGCCGCGGCCCTGACCAAATACGGCACGGCACGGGCCAGACATCGAAGCGGACAGCCTGTCAGAACAAATTTACTGCGCCCCAAGCGCAGAATCAAATCACCGCAGTAATAATATATGCCAGACTGAAAAAATGCTGCGCTGAAGGAGAGGGAAAGGGGAAAAAAACAGCAAGCTTGACCGGTTTCAGCTGGAAAAACCCGGGATGCTTCACAGAGGATCCGGAACGTATGCTAAACAAGCAAATAAAAATAAAAGAAAACAGATTCCCGCGTTGGAAAAATAGGCCCGAGACCCTCGGCTTGCCAGTTAAAATCAAACTCTTCTGTTGTCCAAAAACACAGAGCATCCTGCATTAACCATTAAAAGCACCGTCGGCACGCATCTGAGGTCAGGATTCCGAATGTATTAATTATTTGCTCAATAAACACCCCGGACTACTTGCCATTTCAAACCGAGACATTCTGTAACCAATTTCCGCAGCTGGATGTCTTTTTACTGGGGCAAATGAGGTAAAGTACCCAGCTCAAGGGTGCACAGCCGTGCCCCACCTGGGGCTCGAACCTCAGACATCAGCGTGGTGCTCTGAGCTCTACACCACCTGCTGCCTACTGCTGCCATGTTGGGGAGCTTTAAACCCACTGAAATTAATGTAAAAATGTAATGCACTCAGTATAGCAAGACACTCACACACAAACAATGTGCCACACCACTCAAGCTGTCTACACAACACCTTGCTCCAACAACTCTGCCTATACACAAATATGCAGGCACACAGACATGTGCACGCGCGCACACACACACACACACAGTTTGCTCCTCCAACCACTCGCTTGTACACAATCATAGTGTAGGTATATTGTAAAGACAGGCCCATGTTCCACACTTCATCCATCCTCCCAACCTCCTCCTCCTTTCATCACTACCACACCCTAATACACTTTCACAGCCCTCCACCACTCCATATCTAATCATCTGGACCAATCCCAGCATGCTCTGGGGCACACACAGATCACCCTCGGCTCCGGGAGCTCACATAGTGCAGAGGGGAGAGACATCGCTGCCCCCGGAGAGAGCTGCGCCCAAGCAGTGCTGTCATCAACCTGCCGAGTCGTAAACACCCCCGCCGAGGGTCAAAGGCCGGGGCCGAGGGGGCGCCCCGCCGCCCTCCGTGTGTAAGCTGCGATAACGCGAGACGCTCTGGAAAGTTCCGCTCAACAGCTGATGGAAAGAGGGGGTTCAGGAGCGACCACGTGTCCCATCTCCAGCCGGCACCCTCGTCCCGTCTGAAACCCAACCCCGAGGTCACCAAAAGTGCAGCTCTCCACCGCCGCCGCCACCCCGGACAGGCTATTTAGGGACGGCAGAGCGCCACTCCGCGCCAGGTCACACTATGCCGAGCCGGGCCGAGCCGGGCCGAGCCGCTCCAGGTTTGCTAACTCTGCAGACTGACCTCCTGCGCCGGGAACGCATTTGCATTTCTCACAGACCGCCGAGGGAGCTCAGGAGTAAACACAGCTGCCGAACGCTAACGTACACATTACGGCCATTGATGCGACCGGCGAGGCTGGCACCGCTTAGCGGCTGCGCGCGCACCCGTGAGGGCGGCTGAACAAGGTGGACCTGACATATGGCAAAACAAACCTCACCAGAGCCGCTGTGAGAACAAGGGAGAGAGAGAGAAAGAGGCAGCTAGGGACTGGGGAGAAAACTTCACAGATGTGGATCAACTGGATGGAGGGGGCCGAGAAGAAAAAAAAAAAAAAAAAGAGTGTTTGCCAATCTTGTAAAAAGGCAGCGTTCTTTAAATAAACAACATTTAAAGTTGGAAACTGTATGTATCATTTACATCTGCTGTAAATAAACGGAGGAACTGTGATTGATTACTCTGACGAGGCCTGGGCGCTGCGCCAGGGGGCCGCACCGGTGGTGGGACTACACTGCCCCCTGGTGGCCGAGGTTCACTAATGCCAGAGCCAGAGCAGGGCTCGCTCTCCAGCCAGTCACTTTTTGAAGTATGCATACAGTTCAACTAATGGATTGCGCAGCCATAATCACAGATCCCAAACCACTGTCGCACAGTGTTCCATATAAACGTGCTAAGGGGAAAATTCTTTGGAATCACAATGGAGAGTAAAGTTGGGGAAGATTTTTTTTGACACAAATGTAACCCCCAGCAGTTGGGAGGTCATGGGTGAGCCTGGGAGAAGGAAAAGGACAAGTCTGGTGGCTGGGGAACGGGGGGGGAGTTACCAACCGGTTCTTCTTGGAATGCTCGTCTTTTCCCTTCTTTACTCCAAAGATCCTGGTAATCAGTGTGCTGAAGAGGAGGGTGGAGGAATTGCGCACCTGAGAGAAAGTGAGAGAAAGTGTGAGAGAGAGAGAGCGAGAAAGAGAGAGAGAGCGAGCGAAAGGGAAAGGGAAAGGGAAAGAGAAAGAGAAAGAGAAAGAGAGCAAGACAGAAAGAGAGAGAGAAAAGTCAGACAGAACCACTTACGCCTCTATCCATACCATGGCTATACTCCAGTATTCACAGCACAGCTGGACACAGCTGGACTCTAGCAGGGGCAGGCCGCAGTGGGGCGGTTTGACCTCTGAATCAGCATTTCCACATTCCCGCACCTCAGCTGAGGTATCCTTCCACACCTCTCTACAGGTCCTACTGGGGTGCTTTCAGCCCTTTTCAGTACCGTTTCCTGTTTCAGTACCAGCCCAAAACACCGGGCACATTGCTATTTATTTACCTTCTCCTTCAGGAATCTTGGATGTGTTCATTGTGTACCACCTCTTGTAATCCATCTCTAATGGCAGTTTTGGCAAAGGTTAATTTTTTTTTCTCCCGCCAACCCCCCTCCCCCAACAATCCCTTGCAGCGCCTGTGCAGATGTTTGGAAACGGAGAGATCTCGGTTCCGATAAAGAAAAGCCTCCTGCTCGATCGCCCCCCGCCCCCCGCCGCTCTGGGCTGAAACCTGACCCAGTTGGCCCAATCGAAGGCCCCGTTCCTGGTCCAATCGGGTCTCGGCGCAGGACAGCACACTGAAACCGTGTGACCGAATCGGCACCGAGCGCTCTGTAACGGTTGAACACACAGCTGTTGCGTTTCACAGGGCGATACCGAATCACCCTGACGAAGGCTTTTGCCAAAACACGACGGCGTTTACACCGACGAGGGGTTTTGACCTCCAGAAGGCCGAGCGTCGCTCAGCTTAGTGTTAAGATGCAGGTTTTGTTTGCTGCTCCTGGGCCTAAGTGAGAGGGGCGAGGCAGCACCAGAATCATAATCCAGCCGTTCGTTTGACACCAGCCCACAGTGAAACCGTCTTAGGGCTGCTAGGGAGCGCTTCTCCATCAAAGCAGACAGGAAGTCCTGTTGGGAAGCGCCTTTCTCTCTCAGTATACACTTCCTGTCTGGCCTAACTGTACTACTGTGTGCACTATCCCAGCAGCCAGTCCACATTCCCAATCACATGCTTTCATCTGGTACTCATGCACACTCACTTACGTGAAAAGACTAACAAGAGGGACACTGTGAGGGCACCATGGTAGCTGATGCTACTTGTCCACTGAGAAAGAAAGGAAATGGCTAATGGCCAACACATTTAGCAATTAGCCAAACAGCATTTTGGCTAATGGCTAACACTGCTAATGCAATGTTTTCAAGGATACGTGCTTTGAAGCTGTGGTCATATGCACCGCACATTCTTTGGACGGCGAGTTTTACCGATTTGCTAAATTTAACTCATGCACCGCACAGCTGGATATCCAATGGAGCAGTTCAGGTTAAGTCAGGTACAGTATGTCTTTTCGCACGGTTAACAATAGCCTTGCCCTTACTTCGACGTTTCACTGCTTGCTCAACAAATTGTTCAAATTCTAACCCAGCTGTAACCATTAATGCTCACTGTAAGTGGCTGTGACTTCACGCTCGACCTGGCGGCGGACGCATGGATGACCCCCCGGGGGGATCTTAAAAAATAATCTTTTGCAGAATATTACAAGCTCACGAGGCGTGCTGCGGGATTTAAGGGCGTCACATTCCGCTGCAAGAGGGACTTACTGAACAGCCGGAGCTACACTGCAGCGGCGTCCCGACCTGGATTTGAACCAGCATCCCTCTCATGCTGGGTCCGGTTCCCTAAGCGCAATCTAACGCACGCGGCCGCAGTCTCAGGCTGCTGCTGACAGCGTGATGGTGGTGGGGGAAGAGCTGGAGGGAACGGGGGCACCAGGCACCAGGGGCTGGTATGCGCCCGCCGGTTTGGCTCACGGCGCGGGCGGCGCGCCCCTATTGGGTAACGGATCACAGTGTCCCGGGGCAGGCTGCCAGGGCCGTAGTGTTTTCGTGTGAACAGGCGCCCGTGTGTCCCTCGGCACGTACGACACCCTTAGCATGTAACCCCCCATCCTCATATTCCTTACCCCCAGTACAAGCCACGAAACACCCCCCCACCCCGCCCTATCGCCACAGACAGGCAGCAGAAAGCCAAGTGGCACGGTTGGACCCGCGCCCCCACCCCAGGTTCAGGGACAGCTGAGCCATCAGGACGGAGGGCCTGTTCTCCCAGTCTCAACGCCTCCGACTCCACCTTAAGCTCCATCAGCGGTCAGGCTGCAAGGACATTACTGTTTACCTGAACAGTGTACGTGTGGAGCGAAGAGAGAGTGACAGAGGCGGAGGCAATGGGAGGGAGAGGGGCTGCAGGAGACATTCACATTTCCATTTTGTTTGGTGCCTCCATTATTTTGTCTACCCCCTGTGCATTAAATTACATTGCGTTACATTCGTTTACCAGACACCCTTACCCACAATGACTACAAGCACTAGAAAACATACGTGTATCCATTCAAGTTGAATGAGAAAAGGTGTCAGACCAGGCTAACAACACCCCCAAAGCAGTGAGTGTGAGCATAACACCATTCAAGCCCTACCATAAGTTAAGTTGTGTAATCTGGCTAGACAGGGGAAGCTAAGAACCCTGCCATACATCAATACACTACATATACTGCGATGTGCTTTGGACAGACTGCATGTGGACCTGTCAAAGAGAGCATGAACGAGGGGATAAAATGTGAAAAAGAAAACACATCGTGTTTGAGCGGGATGTGTGTGTTTACAGTACACGGGTGACGGCTCCGTGCTCCCGAGTGTGAGGGAGGAAGAGGAGGGGGGGGCGAAGAGGGGGAGGACTCACAGCCCAGACTGGGGAGGTGAACCCCAGAACGGCCGCCTGCATGCCGTCCGCCACGAACGGGACGATGTTCTCCCCCAGCCGAGTGTCCCGATACAGAGCCCGGAGGATGTTGAGAGCGTGGACCTGCAGCACATAGAGAGGTAGAAACAGAAACCACGAGTCAGACACACAGGGAGCCACAGTCAGACACACGAGTCAGACAGAAAGTCAGAGATAAAGGGAGAGAGAGACAAACACCAAAAAGAGGGAGAGAGAGTGAAAGAGAAAGTTTCTCAGCGCGATGCCTCTTTACTTTCTCTTTACTGTCGCGTCTGTGGCTCTGGGTGAGGGGAGAGTGATTCAGCTGCTTTCTGACTTTATGTGAGAAAGCTTTCTCACCGGAGTTTCTACACGCAAACACATGCACCCACACAGGATCGCCCATGAGTACAGTACACAAGCACACGTGCCCCAGACGGGGGTGTTGCCACTAACCGGGTGGGGGGGGGGGGTCTCATCATCCGAGAGACTGAGGAAGGCTCCAAGCGTAGGCGGACAGGGTTGGGGGGGGTTATAAGAGGGGGCGTTGAAGCCCGCGATTCCACGGGTCCCACAGTTTGGGCAGGTGCCTGGCTCTTACGTAACTTGTTAATGGGAAACATCAGGTGGCGGTGAGTTTAATGTTTAATTTTAGCCCTGCGTCCTGGCATTTTGGCGCGGCTGCGCAGCTGGAGCGGAGGGCGGTCTGGCGAAGGGGCGACGACACCCCCCCCACCCCCCTAGGCACTGTACATGCAGGGGGCCCCTCTTTTCCGATCGCCTCAGGCTTATGAGCTTCACACAAGCAGCTTCTCTCGGCTTCACCATTAGCCTCACTCCTGGTCACCCTAACTGCAGCCAGCTCATGGCTGGGCTGTGGGGCTGCCTTCACGTTCGCACTGGGATGGGCGGTCCAGCCTGGGGCAGGGGGCTGGACCGAGGCTGGCCGGTGGGCACAGTCACGCTGGGACTTTGGGCCACCTGGAGGGACAGCCCTGACCCAGAGGGAGCGTGCCTGTACCTGGGGGACGGTGCTGCGGTCGGTGGGACCCTTGAGGGGAGGCATGGCCAGCGCGGTCAGCTCCTTCATGGTCATCTTCAGGAGGCTGCAGCTGGAGGACTTCGGCTCAGAAGACAACAGGGCCTGGAAATGGAGACAGAGGGGGGAGGAGAGACCGTGAGAGACACAGGGACACAGTGAATACAGCATCACAAAGATCACAACCACTTTAGCCACTACAGCAGCTCCTAATCCATTCATTAATGTTCAAAAAAAGTTTGTTGACCGCATTCAACTCCTGCCTATGTTTGGTACTAACTTTGGTAGGAGTATTAAGTTCTGTGCTTATTAAAAGATGTCAGCAGGTGTATGTTCAGATACAACATCACCATTTTATCAGCCCTCTGTGATAGTATTAACAGAATCAATGTGATACAGGGTCCTTCTGTGACAATAGCACTGTCAGACAAGGGTCCTTCTGTGACAGAATCAATGTGACACAGGGTCCTTCTGTGACAAAAGCACTGTCAGACGAGGTCCTTCTGTGACAGAATCAGTGCGAGGGAAGACCTGTCTGTGAAGGAATCAGTGTAAGACCTATCTCAAGTGCCTCAAGTGCCACACAAGCAGGCTGCATACTAAGGTGCTACATAGTACATATTCCCTAAATCTCTCAGTACAGTATGTGTCATCATTGTTCATGAACTTCTGTGTTAATGGTCCTAATTTAGCGACCTTTGACTCTAATCACATTAGCTAGACAAGCCAGAAAGCTGTAAAATATTGGTATTTAGGTATTTTGTTCTCATAAATACTGCAGTTGCCACAGTAACTTGCATGACAGTGCGTTGGCTTAATACCTACAAACCATGGAAAAACAAACATGACATTCATAAATAATGGTGGTTTGCAATTTCTCTGTGTACATTTGAATAGACTCTTAAATTTTCCATCATTTTTCCCATTGTGATCTCAGCCAAAAAGCTCCTCCCTTTCATTTCTCAATGAATTCTTGGACAGCGTGTAGTCGACCAATCTTTATTTTTTTCCAGCAGACGTGCCATGATATCCAGGTACACTGAAGCATATTACACCACCCCCTACCACCATATGTAAACGCACTTGACAGTCACGCCCACTTGCTAAGCGCATGGCGCAGTGCGCTAAGTGTGTGACTTGGGACGGGGCCAGCGTGAGACAGGAACTCTGTGACAGATTCGGTCTGTGACTCGGCCCCTCGTCGGGCCTCCCTGATCCGAGACAGCTGGGTGATGAGTCTGAAGCCGCCGGCCCCGGGGCTCCTGTGATCTTCTTCCCAGCTGAACCAGGGCCAACAGGAAGCGTTCTGCCACGCCAGTGACTTCACCGCGCTGTCCGGCCTTTCCGGATTTCTCCGGAGGAATGCGAGCCCGTGCCAAGGTGCCGGGGCCTTTACCGGCCCAGCTCCGACTCAGAGAGCCGGGACGCTCTCTTTCTCTCTCTCTCTCTCTCTCACACCGTTGCGCAACGACAGGGTGTCCTGCCATCGTTCCCTTCGTTTCCATGGCGACGGGGGTGGGGAGGACGGAGCCTGTGATTTGGTTTAATTCGTGATTGCAGGGCCAGGGGTGTGGTGCATTGTGGGAGCGTGCGCACGGGGGCTGGCAAGCGCGAGCGGGAAGGTCACGGCGAGGGACAGGGTGTTCTTGCAGCGTCAGTGCTTCTGAGAGATCCAGCGGCTGGCTGTCTCACTGCGCCTCAGAGATCAGACAGTAAAAGTGGGGCAGAGGGCGGGGGGGGGGGGTTATGGAGGAGAGATCCCTGTAGATTGATGGGAGGAAGTGGTGGGGAGGGGGGGAGGTACCGTACCTGTATGTAGAAGGGGATGCCCGCGCTGCGGCGGGTGGCGCACAGTTTGGACGAGGGGTCACTGGACTTGACCTCCTCCAGGACCTCCTTCAGCCAGCGGGCCGGCAGCTGCTGCAGGGGGAGGCTCCCGCTCCTGTTCCAGCGAGGGAGGGGGGTCAGGGGAGACACAGCGTCACATTTAAACATATACACCGCTGCTGTGTCTCTGAACAACGCCTGTACACCTGTCCTAATATAAAACCAACACACTCACACCTGCAACATCACCAGTGCCTAAGAGCAAAGAGGAAGAACACACACACACACACACACACACACACAGACATATAAACACACACACACACACACACTTACACATACACATACATACACGCACAGAAACTTCAGAGGTTAATCTGGGAACACTGAGCTCATTGTTGCTGTGATTTCCCCGAAGGTTTAATCCTTTCCAGTGAGAATAAAATCCACTCTTCAGACACAACAGAGAGTATTTAACAGAGACTGAGTGCCCTCCACGGAGCTGTGGAGGGGGCAAAGGGCAAGTCGAGGGGGCTGTGTGGAGGGACTGCTCTCAAACCAGCAGGGCACCTGCACAGAATTCACTAACTCTAAGACATGTGGTACTAAACACACACGCCCACATATATGCACTGCACACCTACACATTTCTCACGCACACACACACTCATATACGCTGCCTTTCTCTCACTGACACACAGGAGAACTTTTCACGCATTATGTCAGCGTATTTTTGCATGAACAGGACACAGGAAAAAGTCACATACAGGCAATCTGGCAAAGAAATAGCCTCTTGTGCACAGTCATTCTCTCTCATGCTCACACACTGTATTTTTCCCGGGTATACTCACGCACTCGTGGGTCAAAGACTGAGAGGAATGTTATGAAAAGAGGTTTTGTTTTTCACGGTGTGGCGGACCGTGGTAAAGGAGGCTCGACCAAACAGTGCTCCCATGTGGAGAGGGGAGGGGCTAATCCCTCTAATACACCTCCTCCACCCACCGCACACCCACTTCCACGCTGCCCGCCCCAGAGAACTCTGGGACACATGACCTCATAGTGGTAAGGAGCAGGACTTGTAACCGAAAGGTTGCTAGTTTGCTTCCCCACTGGTTCACTGCTGTTATACTCAGGCAGGGTGCTTAACCCAGAACTGCCTCAGTAAATATCTAACCGTATAAATGGGTAACATGCAAAAAAACTGTAACCTATGTAAGTTGCCAAGTCGGTCCTGATAAGAGCGTCTGCTAAATGCCAATAATGTAACGTAATGTACAAAATATCAAACGCTGACCAATTAAAGAGTACTGACACTGTTGCCCCTGAATTTTGTTCTTGTGTGGAGCAGGTGTAAGAGCTGGCAAGTATGTTTCCTGGCTGCCACATTTGACTCTCTTCAGCTTTTCACACCGTGGACTTCAGACGGCAATTCGGATGATCTCCGCTGACCTGTGACTAACAGACTAACTGGCAGCCGGCAGCGCCAGCGGGCCGTATCCCTGAGGCGGAAGGTACAGAAACGCTGTGGGGAACACACGGGCCCTCCCTGAGCGCGAGGGGTCCGATGGACAACGCCAGGGCGGGGGCGTCACTGCCGCGGTCGAACACCGCTGCTTACTCCCAGAAAAGGGCATCGGCCCCGGCCCCCGCCGCCGCCGCCGTCGGAGGTGACCGCTTCCTTCCACTCTCCAGACGTGGCGCGCAGCTCGGGAGAATATTCCGTGCCGTCAACTTTTAACGCGGCGCAGTTTTCAGCCGCTGACGTCAACTGTTCCTAACGGCGCTCCTATCGTTATAAATCTGGAATCCGCTCCTGAAGGATCATGCTCATTCCTTCCCTGTGCGCTCGGAACTGTTTTTAGGAGGGGGGGGGGGTGGAGAGAGGCGGTACCTCCTCTCGCTCAGGTATGAAGCCGCGTTGCCAAGGACAACACTGCAGCCCGCAGCGGTGCATTCCTGTGGCCCCGGGGCTCGGCGAGTCCAGCAGCCCGGCTCTGAGAGCGGCAGCGCGCTCTGCACCGGCTCAGCGAGAGCAGGCCTTAATAAGGGATCTGTACATATCTGCACAGCCGGGGCTCCGGTCGCCTCCCCCTAGCGCACGTCTGAGAACCTGGCTGGCACACAGCGAATGCGGCGTGACCACAGTGATTTATGCACACGCCTGCACACACACACGCACGCACGCACGCACGCACGCACACACACACACACACACACACACACACACACACACATACACGCACGCACACACGTACACACGCACACACGTACACACATACACACATACACACATACACACATACACACGCACACACATACACACGCACACACGCACACACGCACACACGCACACACACGCACACACGCACACACACAGACACACAGACACACACACAGACACACACACATACACACACACATACACACAGACACACAGACAGACACACACGCACAGTCTATGTCAGTGGGCCAAGAGGAAAGTCATTTTAAAATTTTTATTAAGATCGTACCTGTTAGCTTGGGTCTCGCATCATCAACTCACATAATCAACAGACAAAGTATATATATACATGTTACACTCAATACACTTCCTACTTTTTTTTAACCCTTTCTCATATCCCCACTCACAGGGTCACAAACCCTGCCCCATATAACTTAAATGGTAGCAAACCCCCCTCTCTCTCAGCTCACCTCTCTACCTCTCAGTGTCCCTCTTGGTCCTATGCCCTGAGCGTGTTTCTGACCCCTTCCTTCCCACCACGGCTCACCTGCACAGCATGTCCGTGAGCCGCACGAAGCCCACGTAGGCCAGCTCGAACGCGCCCCTGTGGCGAGACTGCAGGAGCTGCTGCCGAAAGTACTGCCCCACCCCTTCCACCTGGAGGCAGCAGAGAGGGAGAGGGAGGGAGGGGATGGAAGGGGAAGAAAGAGAGGAAGGCCTCAGATGAGCCAATGAGATGGAAAATACATGCGGTCACAGAGACGTCTCATACCCAAACGGTCACAGCCTGTGACAGCCCAGCCCAGGGGAGACATGGCAGGTAAAAGACTTAATACAGGTGACATCATTTTACATCATGTTGAATATTTTGAACATCGGGCCATGGGCTGGACCCAGCTGGGCTCATATCGAGATCTACAAGGCCACCAGTAACCCCCCCCCCCTTTTCTCTGAAAGCACATGACCATCCAGGCGGTGACCGTTCTGACCCAAAGTGCGCCAGCTGAGGCTGTGTGATGTGTCCCCACGCCTCCGCACTCAAAGCCACCGAAGCCACCGCGGCTGGGGGTCCTCGAAAGAGCCCGCCGGGGGGGGGGGGGGGGGGGGGGGGGGGGTACCGCCCGGGGGGGCAGCGGAAACCCACAGAGCAGAGATTATCACAGCAACGTGCACAGACCTCCCTCCTTTCCCAGCAAGCCCCGCAGCGCGGAACCAATCGTCTCTCGAACAAAGAAAAAACGGCACGCACCCCCGGCGCCGGGCTCCGGGGGGCAGCGATAAGCCCGCTCGCTCGCACGGCGGGCCGGCGGACCTCTGGCTGCATCCATTTGCTGTGCAATCTGCGTAATTACGAGAGCCTCGGATTCCAGCGGCCTTTATTTAGCCTCGCGCTTCCTGTTTGCAGCAGCCCGTTTCCCAGAACCTCCACGCGCCGAGAAGTTCCCGAGCCCGCAGCCGGATAATTACACGCTGCGCGCTGGCGACGCAAATAGCAGCTCTCCCCTCCGCCTTCCGCCGAGGGACTCGGGAGTTAAAACCTCTCCCCGCCCCGCCTCGTTGTTGTTGTTGTCGCTGCTGCTGTTGTCGTTTTGATTTCAGCGAGCGGGGGGACCTCGACGGAGGGCGGGGGAATTACGCAACGCGTGGCCGGCGGCAGACCTGGGGCCGGCGTGGCCGAAGAGCGGCAAGCAAGCAGCCAGCGAAGCCTGCGGTGGGAGAAACACCGGCGCTCTGCTGCAAGAGCAGGGCCGATTTTCAGGAGGTGGTAGTGGGGGGGGGGGGGGGGGGGGGGGGGGGGGGTGTGGGGGGGGTACGATTAGAGTTGCAGGGGTTAATGCGCAACTCAAATACGCCATGATCCCGCCGTTCCTGGGGTTCAAGGGTTTCCAGGAAACAGAGATCCCTCTGTGACCCCCCCCACCCTCCCTCTCCTCTGTGTATTTGCAGTAAAAACGAAGCTAAGCCCTTAGAATAACACAGGAGGCCTAATCAGGCTGCGCAGCCTGGGCATGACCCTCTACCCCCCATCGCACACACAGCCTTTCAGGCCCCCCGAGCAAGAGCAGCATGCCCCCCCCCCCCAAGCTTAAAGTAAGCCCAAGACAAGCAATTAATCAGTACGTGCAACCAGATCCCCGCAGCCCTGCATTAAAGCTTTCCATACTAAACAAACACCGGAGAGTGTGGTGCCGGGGGGGTGCTGAACTCTCAGAACAGCTATGGATTCCAGACCCGGTGACATCATAATCTGCAACGTCAGCCGAAGATGGAGAACTCGTCCAACACCTGGCCTCTGTTATTTTAATTACGCGGCCGACCCGTTTCACGCTACAGGTCCTCGGAGCGGAGGGTCGTGTTACTGGGGCCCTGAACAAAGCACACGCACACTGCGAAGCTCGCTTCCTGAGAGGGGTGAGAATGAGGCAATCCAAACCTGGGGTACGAGCGTCTAAAAAAGGCCGCCGAGTACGCTTTTAAAGTCGCTGGAACGTTACCTCAGGAAACGGGGCGCACGGGCTGGAAAGCTAGTCGGAACACTTTGGAAGAGTGGGCAGGGAGCATGAATGAAGACAGATGACAGAAGTGATGAATGACATCACAAAGGCCCCTAATGGCCAAGTAATCCTCGTAGCACAAAGACGTTTTTCTCTTGACGGTCTCAGTACCCCCGAGACCTCCCAGCATCCTCTCTGTTCTCCGAGTTCACCTGACACCTCATGACATCACGACCGCTTTCAGGGGGCCTGTTTACACTCCCTGCTCAGTCCCGCTATCCATCTCCTGCGAGAAAAGGAGCGATGAAAATGAAGAATTAAAAACAATCGCCCGAGTGACTAACTGTTTCGGTTGCCATGGCGCCCCGGAGAGCGTAAACATCGGCCAGGTTGCCGGGGCGACGCGGCAGCAAACAGGCGCGGGCTAAGACCCGGGCGGTTGACGCCACGCGTTTGGAAGATGTCCGCTCTGTCATAAACACGCACGCAACATTCCCCAAATATAGCATCATGGAGGGAGAGCGAGCCTCGGCCGCCCCGGCCGTGCCAGCTCCCGAGCTGGATAGAGACGCCCTCGCGCGGTTCCAGGCCGAGACCAGTCCAACTCTGCCGTCTTTTAAACTATCGGCAACAAGGAGGGATTGAGATATGGTAGGCCGAAGGGAGAGAGAAGAGGAGAGGAGAAGAGAGGAGAGGAACCAAGGACAGAGTTCCCAGACTTTCTCCAATCCATCATCCACTTAGCGAAGAGTCTTTCTTTCAGAGTCTGACTGTAAGTTTATCTTCTCCCTTCCTCCTCATTCTCCCCGAGCATGTCCCGCCAAGCAAATTCACAGTCACAGAAAAGGCAGGATGAAAAAATTTAAAAAAACACACTCCAACGGCTTTTTAATATACTTTACGATCAGGACCAGGCTCTGCTATTGCACCATAAACGTCTTCGCTATCCTCAAGCGGTTAGGCTAATGTTCATGCGCATTCTTAAACTCCAAAACCCCTTCCACACTTTTTTTTGAGCACTATCAAGCTTCTCTGACTTCTCTGATGTGACTACGCCGGATTAAACATCGGTTTTCCTCGTTTGTGTAGGCCTGTGTTTGGAACTCAAAACAAACACGCGAAGCGTACTGTCGGCGCAATGTCTGGGCGCGCGTATCCCCGCGCGGGGACGACACCAGGCCCCGGGGGCACCGCTGGAGAGGCCGAACTCGCATGTCGTGGGAAGGTTGCAGCCCTGGCGCGGTGCTTCGCCTCTCGCAGCCGCCAGCGTCGAGAATGCGGATTCACACAAAAATGTTGCGGAGAGAGAAAGGGGGGGAACGAGAATTTTTAACTTGCGGCAGGAGCTGGATGTTCCAAAAGGGCTCGCGCCCAGAATCTACCCGGAGCCCTTCGTGTGTTGTTGGGAGCTCCAGCTGGAGAGCTCTGCCAGCAGACAGCTCCGTCGGAAAGACCGCACCAGCCCTGATAACAGCTGCTCCATGGATGGGGGAACCCAAACCTGCCCCGCATAGTTGACCTCGGCAGGGAACCTCTCTCTTGAAATGTGGAGAGAGAGGAGGATGAATCCAGTCTGTGTCCTTATACCCACAGCATCGCCCAAGCTGCCCAACATCGGAAACGACTCACTGCCAGCTCTTCTGAAAGAGCAACACTTGTCTTTTGGAATGCGAGGTTCTAGGCAAAGACTGCAAGCATTCTTTTGTTAAGACTGTTCAGACAGCTCAACATGTCACCTCAAATGGCTGCCTTAGCACACCACGTTCTGCTGAAGAGATGTTCCATTTGGGAGATCCATTCTTTGCCAAAATTCTTTCATTTCCTGAAACTCAAAACATTAAAAAAAACATTAAAAATCCTTCCCTTGTGAAAGCCGTCCAACCTCATGTAACAAACACACGGTTTGTGGTTCATACATGAGGCTGCATCACATGTAAACAGTAAAACAGGTACTGATGTCCTGTGCCCACTTCCTTCTTGAGTGGAGCGAAAAAGAGATAAGCCATCACATCAGAGCATCAGCCCCACCGGCATCTGTCATCTCCGTGACATCACTCAGTACTTCATTCAGCTCCGGACGCTCCCCTTTGCTTGCCAGGAGTTGACGAAAATATCGTACACGGCACCACTCGCACTGCCAGATGTCTCCTCTTCCTGGTCACAGAAGCAGCTCCATTGGTGCATTGCGGAACCCTCTGCTGTGAGGCACTGCAGTCCTCAAGGAGCTCAATAGCATTGACGCTCTTCGAGTTCTCCGCTGAATAAAAACTCCCTGGGAATGTCAGCCATCCTAATGCATTGCACAAACACGGGCAACTGAGCGCTTTTAGCAACACAAGCGCTTATATCCAGCTGTGCAAAGCAAACATTTCAGTTTTAGGGAACTGCTCTCGCAGCCACGCAAGCACGCCAGTTGATATATCTTCAATTGGCCGGTTCTCTGTGTTGCCTGGCAATGGTATCATGGCAATTTTCTGTGCAGTTTCCCTGCCCGGCATTGCCCCTCCGTCATGTCCATGTAGGCAGGCGGCAGCAGCTCCTTGCATCTGAGGCTTTCAGGACCCCCCTCCCCCCAACCTATGTCCTCCTCATTAGGGTCATCTGGTGTCAATTCTAATTCTAATTCCTCACTTCAGGGTGTTCAGTTGCGAGAAGCAATGCACACCAGCTCCCAGCCCATTACTGTGCGTGTTTAGGTGACAACCAATGCATCCAAAAGTCTGACCCACCTGGAACCCTTTGAAACCCACACTTTAGGAACCTAAGGACGAGGAGCTGAGCTACAGCAGGCAAGAAGGAGAGAAGAACTGTGAGGGGAGGAGGGAGGCCAAGAGGGGCCTGGGGACCTGTAATGACGCAAGATGGAAGGAGAGAGGATGTCATTTGAATGGATACACTTCTGTTCTTTTGTGCTGGAAGCTGCTCTGGATAAGAGCGTCTGCTAAACGAAGGCAATGTAATGTAAAATGTAACGGTGAAAGGGGGTTCTGGGGGGAGGAGGGGGGAGAGGGAGAGGAGGGCTGGGAGTCGGTTGGAATCCTGAGTGATGGGGGCAGAGGAGGGGGCCTGGATGGGGTCAGCCACAGGTTTGGGGCCTGAGACCAGGCAGGCACGAAGCAGAGAGAGGAAGGTGCGAGACAGAGAGGAAGGACAGCAGGAGAAATCGCGCGTGTCGCACTATTAGGCCGACGTTCCCAAATCTTGAATTCCCATCAGCGGGTCGCCGGTTACGCAACGCCCTGGAGCGAGGCGACGACCGCAGGTGTGACATCACCTTCCGCCCCTGGCCGGTGGCGTCACCTGCTCGGCCGGGGCGGCCCGTCGCGAGGAGGCGGCCAGCGGCATTTCGCTGCGTCCTCTGTCCTCCATCCGCCGGGGGGCCGGGCCGAGCCGAGCCGGCGAAGACGGCCAAGCCTTTGCAACGCCATCTCAGACCGAGTGGCAGAGCTTCCCCCCCCACCCCCCTGTTCCGCTCATGTAATATGACTTTTCAGTTTCGAATGGAAACTACGGCTCAAGCGTGTTCACCCCTTCCGCCCCCTTCCTCTAATCAAGTGACAGGGGTGTGGGCCAGCAGCAGAAACACGGCTCCCAGCTGGAGGCCCGCATATGGAGGCCAGCAGGACGGGGGGAGTGTGTGTGTGTGTGTGTCTGTGTGTCTGTGTGCGTGTGTGCGTGTGTGCGTGTGCGTAAGAGACGGCTGCTCTCTGTCAAAATCACTTCCACTCTGATCTGCTCCGCGCTCAAGAAAAACAAGAAGAATTTAATCCCCTGTGGTACGACTTCAGACTCGGCGGAGCTCCGGCCAAGTCCCAATCAGCCCAAACCTGTTCCTGTGCTGCGGGGAAAAGAGGGCCAAGCGCACAAACACACCGCCTACTCCTCGCTGATGCACGGACAGAGGGGGAGAGGGAGAGGAGGAGGAGAGAGATGGGAATGGAGAGATTAGGAAAACGAAGTGTGGAGGGGAGCGGCGGGGAGAGAGAGAGGAGACAAAATGAAAGATGGAGAAAAGGGGGGAATATGGTGAGATATGGTGAGAGGAAAAGGAAGAGGGAGAAAAGATGGAGAGAGCACAGAAAGTAGAAAAAGTTTGAGGGAGCGGGAAAAAGAGAGGTAGAGAGAGGGAGAAGAGGGAGGAGGAGAGAAAGAGGCAGAAAGATGGAGAAAGCACTCTTCACAAAGGGGAAGGAGAGACCTGCTCTCTCTATGCCCACTCCAGATGAGGCTGAGACCGTCCTGTACCCATCCTGCACCCGTTGACCTCCCGCCTGCTGTAGCACAGAGGGAGGGCGAGCGGGGTATCAGACGGGCATCAACCGTGGCAAAGCAGCTCAGCTCCTCGGGCAAGGAGTCTGCGACGCCCCCAACCCCCCCCTTCCCCCCTTCCCCCCTTCCCCTGAGACTTCAGCCCCCGAGTCAGCAGCTTCTCAGCATGAGAGAGGGAGACAGACGGCGTGACTGGGACGAGCGCCCTGTCCGACCAGGAGGAACTTCCTGCTTCCCATCCAAGTCGTCTTCCCTCTCTGCGGGCTGCGTTCCCCGCGCGCTCGGAGGCGCACAGAGACATCATTATCTTCTCTTTTTACGGGGGTGTGGGAGGAGGGAGGCCGGCCAGGTAGCGGGGCTGGCTCTGCGTTTATGGGGAGGGTGGGGGAGGAGGGGTAGGCATGGGGGTTCTGTCTTTACCAGGGGTGTGTGTGTGTGTGTGTGTGTATATGTCGTTGGGGGGGGGGGGGGGGGGGGGAGTTGTGGCATGACGAGCTCGCTGTTTACAGGGACGTTGGAAACAATTTGGAAAGAATGTGTGTGAATGGGAGCAGTCAGGACAGTTAAACACCAGGCCTGCCCGAAATGAAAGCGTTCCGCTAACCAGGGGCGGATGTGAATTGGAGACGTCCGCAGTATGGGGTAGGGGAGAGGCTTCTGTGCGTGCGTTCTCACAGGACGACCCCCCCCCCCAACCCCCCCGGCCTCCGTGCCCCCCACACACACACGCGTACGCACATTCACACGAGTCCCCTCCGTCGCGCACAAACACATTGCGTCTAAACTGAAACACACTTTGCCAGCATTCCGACAGTCTGGCTGCTCGTCAGACATTGACGAGGTGACGTGTGATGTTTACAACATGTTTACTGTGTGTGTGTCGGTCTGTGAGTGTGAGTGCGTTTAGGTTTCTCTTTGTGAGAGTATGTGCTTGTTAGTCTCTCATTCTCCTTCTCTATGAGTGTGTCTCTCTGATGTTTTCTGCGGGTTTGTGCGTGAGCATATGGATACATGTGGCTAGTGAGCACCATCTCTCAACTGTTCCTCTACGATGTAGAACAATCCCATCTCCCTCTGTTGTATCTATATCAGCATCTCTCTCTATTCCTGTGTGTGTGTGTGTGTGTGTGTGTGTGTCTGTCTGTCTCTTTCTCTTCCTCTGGGAGTGTATGTGTGCGAGTGCAACTGTGGGGGGAGGTGTCTGTGTGTGTGTTTGGGTGTTGTGTCTCTCTCTTCCTCCATGAGCTTGTGTGTGTCTGTGTCTGTGTGTGTGTGTGTTTGGGTGATGTGTCTCTTCCTCCATGAGCTTGTGTGTGTCTGTGTCTGTGTGTGTGTGTGTTTGGGTGATGTGTCTCTTCCTCTATGAGCTTGTGTGTGTCTGTGTCAGTGTATGTGTGTGTGTTTGGGTGATGTGTCTCTCTCTTCCTGCATGAGCGCGCATGTGTCTGTGTGTGTGTTTGGGTAATGTCTCTCTCTTCCTGTATGAGCACGTGTGTGTGTGTGTGTGTGTGTGTGTGTGTGTGTGTGTGTGTGTGCGCGCGCGCGCGTCTGTGTCTGTGTGTGTGTTTGGGTGATGTGTCTCTCTCCTCCTGCATGAGCGCGCGCGTGTGCGTGTGTGTGTTTGGGTGATGTCTCTCTCTCCTCCTGCATGAGCGCGCCTGTGTGTGTGTGTGCGTGTGTGAGCGTGTGTGAGAGTGTGTGTGTGTGTGTGGGTGTGTGAGAGTGTGTGTCTGTGTGTGTGTGTGTGTGTGTCTGTGTGTGTGTGTCTGTGTGCGTGTGTGTGTGTTTGGGTGATGTCTCTCTCTCCTCCTGCATGAGCGCGCCTGTGTGTGTGTGTGTGTGTGTGTGTGCGTGTGTGAGCGTGTGTGAGAGTGTGTGTGTGTGTGTGGGTGTGTGAGAGTGTGTGTCTGTGTGTGTGTGTGTGTGTGTCTGTGTGTGTGTGTGTGTGTGTGTGTGTGTGTGTGTGTGTGTGTGTGTGTGTGTGTGCGCACCTGTGCGCGAGCGCACACTGCCTCACCTGTTCCTCCGTGATGATGCCATCTGCGTGCGGCTCTCTGATCCGCAGAGGCAGGGCCTGACACACCTGTCCCAGCAGCATGGACACTTCCTTCATGCTCCGCCAGCAGCACACCAGCACCATCTG
Source organism: Megalops cyprinoides (assembly GCF_013368585.1). Lineage (NCBI taxonomy): Eukaryota > Metazoa > Chordata > Actinopteri > Elopiformes > Megalopidae > Megalops > Megalops cyprinoides. The sequence goes on along the minus strand of NC_050597.1, from coordinate 23,223,677 downwards.
AGCCGTGACGCGGTACCCCTCCCCGCTGCCACCTAGGGGCCAAAGGCACACATGACATGGCTAGGACATAAGTGATCCACCAGCCATTTCTCTGAACTCCATGGTTGTCTGTTTTGTAGAGATATATTATGATGTAAAACAGCACCACAAAAGCCTGGCTTACTACTGATGCCATAGCACGCACTGTGTCCAGTCACACATATAGAGAAACAACAACAGAAGCTTTAGCATCTCTTGGCTCTATACTGTGCCAACTTGCTCATAGTCCCCTGTTCAGTTGTACTGAGATGCAGAGAGAAGTTATGCCTCTGCAGGGAGGTAGAGGGCGCAAGAGATCCTGCACAGCAAGGCTTTTTAAAACTGCTCAATCTGAAACCACCCACTACATCCACAATCGAGCACTGCATACTCAGACTGAATGACTCAGGTGGTAAATGTAAGGGAACACTGCCCCCTGGTGGTCATAATGTGTACAATAAAGATGAGATGAGGATTTTCAGACAGGAACATCACTTGCTGTGTGTGTTTGTGTCTGAGAGTGTCTGCTAACCTGTGCTCTCAGACCGAGGTGTGTGTGTGGGAGCTCCCTTTCCGGGCTCACCCCCGCCCTGTGTTTCGAGCTCTCGGGCATCGGAGAAGAAGTCATTAGTGTCACGAGGCTGGATCTCCATTAGTATTCGCTGCAGCCCAGCTGATGTCTCTGAACAGAACAGAACCCCAAAAAACAGACACATTTACACCAGAACATAGAGGGCATTCAAAGAAAACCAGATCCCCACCCAACCCACTTTTTTTGGAGAGCCAGCCAGAAGCACTCACCAGAGTCTGTGTCCATAGGTATGAGACCTTCGGGGGAGGAGCTTTGGACAACAGGTGACACAACATCAGACATCCTATAGGATGTGGCGATGAGCTCTGTAACCAACGATCTCCATTGCTCTGTCAAAGCCAGGGACCTACACACAACCACACGCACACACACAGACACACAGTCACACAAAGGAAGACATGCAAATGTAAAATTAAATTTAAAAAATTTATTTTAAAGGAAGATATTTTGCTCAAGTCTGTGTCCACGGGTGTACATGCATGTTGGTGTGCAAGTGTTTGTGTGTCTGTGAGCGTGATCGTGAAAGTGCGTGCACACGTGTGCATTAGAGCATGTGTGAATGTGAAAGTGAGCATACGTGTATGTGTGCGTGTGTGTAAAAGCATATTAGACTGTGTGTACGTGTGTGTGTGTGTGTGTGTGTGTGTGTTAAAGGAAGCATGAGCTTTAGACTGTGTTTGTGAGTGTGTAAAAGCATGTTAGACTGTGTGTATGTCTGTGTATATCTGTGTGTGTGTGTGTGTGTCTGTGTGTGTGTGTCTGTGTGTGTATGTCTGTGTGTGTGTGTGTGTGTGTGTGTGTGTGTGTGTGTGTTAGAGGAAGCATGAGCTTTAGACTGTGTTTGTGAGTGTGTAAAAGCATGTTAGACTGTGTGTATGTCTGTGTGTGTCTGTGTGTGAGTGTGTGTGTGCGCGTGTGTGCGCGTGTGTGTGTGTGTGTTCGAGCGGTCTCACCCCGTGTGGAGCTGCTGCAGGGCCGCAGTGATGCAGTGGGCTCGGCCGTACAGCGGGTGCGAGGCCGCGGCCTGCAGGAGGGAGCACTCTGCCCGGACCACCTCAGCCTTCAGACACAGCAGCAGGAACCGCACCACTGATACACAAACGCACAATCAACACACATCACACACACACCGCAACTCACACACAGAACCCACACAAACAGCACTCAGTATTACTACAGATGGGAGATCGTAGCATCACGAACCCCCAGGTGGGTGGAGCTACCAAATGTCATCAGGCACACGCCAATCTGAAGGTTCTGCTCCAGAGAGCCCGATTGGTCCATCTGACTGGCTAGCTGCCGGCACACTGTTACCCCACACCTTCAAAGACTCATGAAGCCTCATTCATCGCCGTACAACACCATGAATGACCAGATACGGCAAAGCCACACAACACAGACAGTGATACAGCATTACAAAGACACTTTATTCTTTGAAGTCTTCGTAATTTCCCTCTGAATGGGCATAATTGGGTGAAGCAAACTCAAACTGTTAGTTGCCACTGTGGTTTTGAAATAGGTTCTTTTCCCACTGATGCGTCGCTGTGCAGAAAGAGACCTCAGAATCAACAGGAACAGCACCAGCTGTTCGTCTCTTTCAAGGCACCAAAAATCACCCTTAAAAACCCTTAACAACCATCGAAAGGTTAAGCATGCACTCCTCATGTCATAAATATCTGCTGCAGCTTGTAAATAAGAATCCAAGTGTTTCCAAGCTGGTTACGCTGCGTGTAAACACGGAACCCTATTAGGCTCACAAATGGGGGCTTGTCGCTCCCCCCCCCCCACGCTGCAGAGCTGTAAACGGCGTAGAGTGCCCATCTCACGAGGAGATGAGATCATGTACGCATTAACGGCATCCTACACAAACCATAAACATCCCGGCTCGGCTCCTCTGGAACAATGGGCCTGTGACATCATGCGCATATGGTTTCCTTATTACTCTGCATATCCAAGCGTTCTGGATCGCTCCCCAGGCCCAACATCTGAACCATATAAAGCCGAGGGGTCACAGAAATGGGGAGGGGGGGGGTGACCCTTACGGGGCCTCAGAGTGCTTTCGGGGGTCCTGTGCCGACATGCAAAATTATTTTTCGCGGACAAGCTACTTATGATTAATGACGTCCACCAAATAAACAGTGCTTACTTTTTCCAGACCGGAGCTCTGGTGTGCACGCATGGATTCAGTGACCTCAACATGTATATGATTTGCACAATTACAATGAGATGCAATTAAGAATGTATGTAATGCAACACACAGCTCCATACCTCTGGGTCTTGTCATTTTGGACAAGTATAGGGTAATTTTTGTGCTGTTTTTTGATACACTACTGAGGGGTCCTCATATACACTGAAAGTTGTCAATAAGTTAGCACTGAATTGAAAAAGTCTCTTAAAGAATCACATTTATATACACATCGGAGATTTATAGTACCTTCAGCACAGAATTTGACATAAATAATTTCACAGCAAGAAATTTACGGATGCAAAGAGGCAGCACCATACCTGCAAGAGTGTTCCTCTCCAGGGTGAAGGCCTCAGAAGCCTGGGGCTCTCCTGGCGGCAGTGGCTGGAAGGAGACGCCCTGATCCAGGGCACAGTGTTCCAGGGCCTCCAGCAAGCCCTCCTGGTGGGCGAGCAGGCAGAGGAGATGGGCGGCGGTGACGCTGTCGAAGGGCTTGGTGCTGGTGCTGAGGTCAAGAGCGACCCGGAGCAGCGACCTCATCCTCTCCGGTTCCTGCAGACCCAAAGGTAAATAGTAAGAATGAACTGAAGAACACAAACTAACTACGGCTCAATTCAAACTCTGATCCCTCAATCTTACATCAAGGGGCCTAACATTCTCTTACCCTAAACTGCGTGACCCTTTTAATGCTAGAACAGGAGCCCTCAGGACAAACCTTCAGTTATCAGCTGAATGGAGCCTGGGCTCCTATGTATGGACTTCTACATAAGCCCAAACTGTCTGCACTCCAAATACACTGCCGTACAGTTGCACTGCAATGCTATATGATCAGCTGCATTAAGACTGTCTGCATTGGTTTGTGTGTGTGTGTGTGTGTGTGTTAGTGTGTGCGCGCACGTGCACACGTGAGGATGAGAGAGAGCGCGACTGACCTGCAGCCCCACAGCCAAAGGCGGAAGCTTCCTTAGTAAAGCAGAGGCCAGCTGCTTGACCTCCAGGAAATTACTGGCGAGACAGTGCATGACAGCCTGAGCGTGCATCTGCCTGACACAGTCCCCCAGAGCAAAACCACCAGGCCCTGAGAAGAGGGGGATAGGGAGGGGAAGAGAGGGAAAGAGCAAGATGAAATGAGGGAACGATCAGCAGACCTGCACCACATGTAGCAACTAAAATCGTGAGGGAAACTACTGGTCTTCTCTAATTGGCTGCTCACTGATCCCAGGTGACCAATGGGAGGGCAGTCCTGGTAAACAATCCCTCAGAATGCATCTTGGCCTCTGGAACTAATGTATTATCTATGAGTGGCCATGTGGACTGCATCCCCATGGAAACCCATACCTGTGGAGAAGGTGAAGAGCTCGGCCACCAGCCCCAGCAGGTGGAGGGCAGTCAGGCAGGTGGAGAAGGAGGCGCCTGGGAGAAGCGCCTGGAAGAGGGTCTCACAGAACCAGCGCAAGAAGTCCTTCCACACAAACACGCACATATAGCAGTTATTAGAACATAATCCTCACCCAAAACCAACCTGGCCTCACTCCTCCCCCCCATAGCCATCCCACTCTCACCCCAGCTTCATCCACTCATATGCATGGGTTTCCATAAATCATTTTCTTCCTCCTCCTGAATCTGCTGTCCCCGTTTGCTCCCCCCCCCCAAACCCTCTCCCCCAGGGGTGACATTATACCTGATAGGCCTCCAGGGTGCTGCGGTCCCCTTCCTTCTCTCCTTTCTCCTCAGCTCTATCCTGCCCCAGTCGCTTCTGTAGGAGCTGTGTGCTATCTTTCACCCGGCACAGGAGCTGCAGACACAGACAGTAGCGGGGACCAACCAGAGAAATGTCTATCATTATCCAATCAGAAGAGTTCTACTGTGATGTTATCCAATCAGAGGACCACTACTGCATTGACTGAATAGTTCAAAATGGAATACTGAACATTGAACAATCACTTTTATGACTGAATAACGAGATATGTTCCCCAAGCCATTTCCACCTTCAGCACGTTGCTCATGTTCTCCAGCAGGGGGCGCTGAGTGTCACTGACCTTCTTAAGCAGGCTGACAGTCTGCTGCCTGACCCCAGGAGACTGGCTGTTCAGGCTGCAGGGCAGGAAGTGACGGATCAGATCCATTTCCTCTGCGGAGAGAGTCTCTGTGGTGCGGTGACTCTCACACACCAGCCCCAGAGCGTCCATGCGCACCTGACACACACACACACACACACACACACACACACACACACACACACACACACACACTTGTCAAGGCCATGTACTAAGCATATATTGAGCAGAAGAGTTCCACTGCAGTACAGAGGCACTGCTGCCTCCCAGGCGACAGTCTGCATAGACCATACAATTGCCTCACGTGCGTGAACGCCTCTCACCTGGTCGTGTTTGTGCACCAGTGCCTGTTGGAGCAGAGAGAGGGGCACCAGCCCTCCCCAGAGCCCCTCCTCTCTGGGGCACACCACCCCATGGGCCCGCGCGGCCCGCAAACACGTCATCAGGGCCCCCAGTGCGCCCCTACTGCCGTGGGAACCTGAGACCGCATACACACGATATGAGCAACGCGGCAACTGAAGGACAACAGAGCCAAAATGGACGCCACAGCGGCAGTGCCGCCAACACAGAGCCCAGCCTAACACAGGAAACTGAAAACTGGCCGGTAAAAATCTGCTCAGCTAGGCAGTTGGTGAGAGGTACATGTGCTGGCTTTAAGTTTTATTATGAAAGCTTAGACAGCACACATAATATTTGCACACAGGGAGTACAATCTTTGAAAACTAACTGCCTTGTAATCTTGCACATGTAGTTGTACTTTTGAGTGATTACATGCTACTTACACGCTCCCTAAGTTCCACACAACCTTTTCTATAATAAATGTCTTCTGTAAATTTAAGGTAGCTCTCCCTTCGTATTTTTGATACTTTATAATTTTAGGAACTAGGTATTTCACAATTTTCCAACATCTTAAAATGTTACACATTAAGCAAGTCTGTCAACATTCCACAGACTAACACTACACAAGAAATGTCAACAGTAGTTTACAAGCGTACCATAAACAGTGTTTTTCATGCAAGCAGAAAACAAATGTGTATAAATACAGTACAAACAGTTGTGTGGACATACATTTTAAACAGTGGTCTGTAGACATGCTAAAAATAGAGGAGTGCAGACATACTGGAAACAGCTCGCATCAAATGTTGGTTGAGGACAGCCCATTATGGAAGATTTTCCAGTTGATAAATGAATTAAATGTCAGAATGAGCTGAAGCCCAGAACCACCAACCGTAACTGAAAGTGACGCTCTACACAAACGCTTGTGTGTCAGTTTACCTGAGGTGCGAAGTGGGGTGCTCTGCAGGGCCTGTACCATGTGACCCACACTGGACGGGCAGCAGCGCAGCAGCTTGGGTAGGAAGTAGTCCAGGATGTAGGTGGTCTGGTCCAGCCGCGCCTGGCAAAGTACCTCCAGCAAGGGCGTGACCCAGGTGCGGTGCCATTGGTCCATCCAGCCCGTTCCCGCCCCTGGCCCCTCCCCCTCCCGCTCGCTCAGCTGGGCCTTGTGGCTGACGAACAGCCTCTCCAGTAGGTCGCCGGCGTAAGGGGCCAGGGTCTGGTCGCCCATGAGGGCGAGCAGGCGGGCGGGCAGCCGGGCGTCCAGGGCGAGCAGGCGGTCGGCCCCCAGGTGCTCCACCAGGCAGGCGAGCGAGCCGTACTTCCCGCGGGAGTGCCACTCGAGCGCCAGCACTGCGCGCGTCAGCTCCGCCACGAAGGGGTCGGAGGCCGCGTCGGGCGCGCCCGCGCACGCCTGATGCAGCCGCAGCAGGTTCCGGAAGAGGGCGCGGGTCTGGTGGCGCACGCCGTCCAGGGGGTGCTCCCAGTGGGCGTGGACGTGCTCCAGCAGGCGGGCCGGGAGCTTGGCCCCGCCCAGCAGGGCCTCGCACAGGCGGGGGGAGCGGTACTCCCCCTGCAGGCTGTCCAGGGCAGCACTGCTCCACAGTGCCAACACGCGAGCCACCACCATCGCCGTGCTGGACTCCTTCACACTGCGGCCATGCACATATAAACACACACACACGCGCACACACACACACACCAAAACGTATGTATCAGCAAGCAGCAAGCCCTTTAAATGTAAAGTTTCTGCAAAGGGAATTTCTATTCCATTCTCTGCATTATGAAGCAGTAAGTATTTGTGATTGCTGGTTATGTTTATGAGTAAAGCATTTAATTTATTTGTGCTAGATTCAAACTACAAGGGGCATCATGCAGTGTGTAGTCAGTATGGAAGGTGTTGTACAGTTTGTCAGTGTTATGGGTGTCCGGCATTATGTAGTCAGTCTGAGAGGTGTTGGTAAGTGTGTAATAAGTGTGCTGTTTACTGACCTGGAGTCCAGGGAGAGCAATGTTGTGGGAATCAGCAGCAGTAGCCTCTCCCCCTCCAGCCCCAGTGACCCTCCTCGCCAGTTGAGCATGGCCAGGGCACCGTGACACAGGAAGAGAGAGACAGCTGATGGCCGGGTCTTACAGTACAGCCCTGCACACCTCTCCTTCAACCACTGGGGGGCAGTATCGACTCCCTCCTCTGAGCCGAGCAAGAGACCTGCAACCTACCAGTGAAAGTACACATGAACACAGACAATCCCTACCTTTACTCACCAAACTGTTTCTCTAATTAAATACAGAGACTAACACACCCAGGAAACATAACAGTAAAAAACAGTAAAAAAAAAAAAAAAAGTTTTTAAAGTTTCAAGAGACGAGTGCGGCAAGATACTCCCACTGAGAGGGTCAGTCCCTCCGTAATAAAAGCCCAGGACAGACAGCACTGGTCACTCACCACTTCAGCCACCCTGTCCGCATCTCCCAGCATGCTTCGGGTCAGAAGGACCACCGCCATTCCTGCTGTGCTTTGGACCGTCTGCACAAATTCCTCTGTAAAAGATAGTGAAAGAACGGAAACAAAGTTATATTGGAAAAGCACCTGAATCAACTGCCAAAATGCCAAAACTCGTTAGCCTCTGAATGGTACAAGTTTGGCTAAGGACTCTCACGGACACTACAGACTGAGGGGAAAGGGTGAGCTCGACCAGGTGTGTGCTTTACCGTCTGTGAGGATGCGAGTGTAGCAGTCGAGGAGTGCGGTCAGCGTGTCCTGCAGGGGGCAGTGTGACTCCTCTACCAGCAGGGTGGTGCTGATGAGCTCCTGAGACCTCTGCACCACCAGCATGGAGGTTTTGACCGCAGCCAGGCAGGACTGCATGACCTGGGCCTGGGCTACGTGACGGCCAGCCAGACCGCTGCGGGAACACATGGGTCAGCACCGGTTACATATGCAGGATACTAAAACAGGCTGCGATGCACACACGGCCCCCGCACAGGTCAATTTAACAGACATGCTTATAATGTTCCAGCCCCAACAGATGCAACTGCGCTTGACCATGTCACAGTTTCACGTGACTGTAAAGCACATAACACTGTGACGAACTGTGGCCTGAAATTGCTTCCAATCCTACAAGAAAAAGCCTTACTGTTCTTTATTTTACCTGTTTTGTTGGAGGTATTCACACAAAGCTTTCCAGAGAAACCGAAGCACTGGAGACGAGACAGAGACAAATCAGATCAATGCCCGAATCCATTTCGGCAGGACATTTAACTACAGTTTCAAGTTGGAAACCAGATTTCTAGGAGCGATATCTAAGGTTAAAGACTGGAGGCTTCGGTGATTAAACCCTTCTTTTCTGTAAATTATGGTTCAAAGTTATTGATAGAATAAAAACTTGATTAACACATCCTTCAACAAAAGCTTTGCACCTCCAATGCTGGAAAACAAATGCTAGGCACAGGCAACTTGATGGTACCTGTGTAGCAGATAACCCACAGCCCCCTAAAGCAGGATATCAAACAGGACACTCACCTTCTGTCAGTATACTGTGTACACACATCTCACCTACAGAGAAGAGACCAAGAGATCATTTAGTGCTGCACGCAAACTAGTATATAACATCAGCAGTTATCAGCAAAACTCAGAAATATACATGATTGCACAGTTTTACCCATTGGGGTTTCTGACCAAGTGAAGATGATTAAGTCTGCCACTAGAGGGCATCATAACCCTGAAAGACATGCAGTAAGCCTTTCTAATCCAGCTGTTTTTACATATGAAACAAAGACGTAAAGGGCTGCAGAGGTGGTGCAGAGGTTGGGTCATTAAGAGATTCTGCGTACAGGTTCAGGGACAGGGAGGTGACTAAGTGTGATATGTATGTGTCACAATGATAAGGAGGAGGGCCCCCGCAGATGCAGCACCATACCCAAGGGGAAGCCATCCAAGCAGGAGGCGACGGTGTCCGTGAGGTGAGGGTAACGGTCCACATCCAGGGTGGAAAGACAGCCTGACAGGCGTGCTGAAAGACAGCCAACAGTCTGTCCCCGCAGCCAGTCTGGTACTGAGCTCAGTGCACTGCATGAGACAAAGAAAGAGAGAGTTATTACATTACAATCTGGTTGTAAGAATGATTGCTTTGGCAATATTGTAATCATTGAAACAGTTGTGGCAATAAAGCGTCTGAACTTCAGAGAGACTGAGCGGTGGAGTACTGCAGGAAAAGGAGAGCAAGGGAGATCAGAGAGAGGCCCGGTTCTAAAGAGGCGGTCCGCGTGAGCTGGACCCACCTAAACTTTCTCCTGGCTCAACAAAGCACTTCAACCTATGGGAACAATATCTGAATACCTTGGCATTTCACCTCTCCCAATCAGCCAGCTGCTCTCCATGACGGCAAGCTTGAGCTAGCCCTGAGGAAGAGAGCTAGAGTGCATTCTAAGTGCTGGAGGAGAGATACGGCTAGCGGAAGAGCACTTTGCCCACCTGCTACTGGAGACAAAGTGTGCGAGAGAGAGAGAGAGAGAGAGAGAGAGAGAGAGAGAGAGAGAGAGAGAGAGAGCACGAGAGAGCAGAGAAGCATTATGCCCACCTGCCAATGGCTCTCTGTAGAGGGTTTTTGGCCTGCAGGGAGGTGTACATGACTGCCAGGGTGTCAAGGCAAGAGAGGAGCAGATTGTCTGGGAGGGACGTCTCCTCCCTGAGCTCCTCAAACAGCGCCCCCACCTGAAGAGGGGTACAGCAACAGTCACTGAACAGCCAAACCACACATCAACACAAAGTACAGCCACACCAAACACTGCAAAATGTAATTATACCACAGAATACTCAACACCTGACTGCTATTGTCTCTGACTCATCATAAGCTAATTACTGCACGCAACAAAAGGTGACCATTCAGGCTTAGACCAATTGTCTCACTCCCAGAGCTGATAAATTCATAGACAGACCAGGGAAACAAGGTCAAGCTGGTGAGCACAGCGAGAAAAAACATCTCTGAGTCCTCTCACCTTTGCACTACACATATAAGTGGAACTCTTGAACAGATCCACTAAGCCAGTTTAACCTCTCCTGCTTCCTCTAACCCCTTCTTGTCTGTTGTGGGGAGAGAGCACAGTGCCCTGGGTTGAGAAGTTAGCGAAGAGACTTCTACCTTCTTGACCTTCTGGATCTGCTGGACTGGGTCAGTCAGACGGAGACAGTCTAGTAGGTTCTTGGCTAGCAGCTGGGACCAATCGTCTCCGTCCTCGGAGAGAGAGGCTGAGACAGGGTGAAATACACTCAGTTAATCACTCTGCAGAACTGCAACGGGCAAATACAGATAGAGAGATACTGACAATTGAGTGGGGGCACACTGCAAGACCATGAATAAGAACTTCCTCACGGGACCCTCGAATGGGGTATCGTGTTTGCATCACGCACAGTCATGTAGACTGAACGGGGCTCGCGGTCCCAGTGCGTCAGAGAGGGCCGTCTTAACGTACACATCAGCTTCTCCAGCGTCGCGGTGTCCAGAGCAACAGCCTCTGCTTTCGCCGCTTTCTTCTTCACCACCATGGCTCCAACTAAGTAACAACAGCTGGCAGAAGGAAAACAGCGGTCACAATGCTGCCTATTTCTCTGCAGCCGTCAGAGCTTTTAATGAATGACTCACGTTTAGAAAACATGACTGTTTCGAAGTAGGTCCTGATGGCTACAGGCGACCTTTCGAGTGTTTGTGCGATAAAGCCACCCAAGTTCACGTCGCAACCAATATGAGTAAGGGATGACTACACATATATGCAACAACTAAATATGACCAGTTTTCCTGTCCGGTTGGGGGTCGTGGGATGCGAGTGGGCAAGGTTAAGAATGACAGCAGGATGAAAAAGTTAGAAAAATCAGCCGGCTACAGATGTTCAAACACTTAAGACCACCCTTTACTCTTAGCGCTGTTCTGCATCATCAGCGCCTAATTTAGCATAGGCGTACGGCATGTGCTTTAACGTCAACCACGAAAACACTTATAATGCATGAATATTCTCACAAAATAAATTGTTGGTTACCAGCTAGCTGGCTAGCTAGACAAACTTGCTGCCATCGTAAAACATGTAGATGGACCTGCTAACTAGCCGTCTAGCTAGCGAGATAAATAATACTGCTTGTATGAAGAGGGAAAGCATGTGCACACTCACCACAATTACTAATTTGGCAATATAACTTCAATTATGTAGCAGACAGTCTGAGACACAGAACCGTATAAAACTGCCCCAAGCCGACAACATTCAATCTCGCCTCTTTCTCTTTTCCTCTACATAGCGACACGTGTAGCACGTCAATTCCGGGGACCATATACGCCCTCCTTCAGAAGACAACGATTGGACAATTAAAATCTGCGCAACTTCGCCTTTCATTTTATACGTCTAAAGGAGTGTCGGTCAAATTGCGTATTTTCCTTCCAAAATTTACATGATGCCGCCCTACTATTGTGTGATAGGACAAGATGTTGAGTCGAAACGCCCCTGGTTACCCGCCCATTTCCAAAGTGGGGCATACTGCTGAAATAAGAAACTTTGGGAAAAGTGAGGAATTCCTCGATTTTATTCCACAGAATCCACAATGAGGTTAATAGGATGGGAATAACGAAGCAACATGGAAGAAATCATTGAAATGGAATAGGATCCGATTTAATTTAAGTCTTTTCTCTGCCATTCGCCGGGTAAGAATTGTATTTACGTTACATCTATTTGGTACAATCCTTTCAGTTCTACATTTTATTAGAATGAGAGGGATACACTTTTTCCACTTAAATTGCGTTGTACACTGTTTCTCGACCAAAATGAGACTTGTCAACGTGATACAAAAACTGTTGACTAATCCGTTTAAAAAGTGGCGGAATAGCTAAATGTCTAGAAACTTTTTAAATGACGATTTAGTTGTTCATGAGGGGCGAGGAGAGTGTAAAACACGAATAGTTTTGGTAATAGGGTTTCAGTCTTTGATCATCGTATATTTCAAGCAAAAATGGAATCTTGCAGTCAGATTAAAATGTATAAACGGTTGTTTCAATAATATTCTAATAAGGGGAGTTATCCTTGTTTGCAGAATTAACTGGCGAAGTAATTTATTTTATTATAGTGCTACCATTTTCTTTGACGCTGATCTCTGTTTATGGTGACACGAACGTAGGTTATTACCAAGTACACTCTGTGAAACAGATGTTAAATGAACTGTTATTAAATAGTGCAACCTAACCTCTACAAATTGATTGTTACAGTTACTTTCATAACTCTTTCAGTTGTAGTGACATTTGCTTGCTTGGTCAAATATGACCTCCGTTCTTCATTTTAGTCCGTCGGTTATTTAAATAAGAATTGTGTGATTCATTTTCCCTTCGCCGGATTCAAAAAGTGATGTGTGGGAGAGGGTCTAATGGAAAGTTGGGTTTCTGACGTGATGAGGCCTCAAAATTCCTGCTACGAAAGGAAATAAGGAGGTCAGGCCAAGTGGATGAACATACGCCGTCCTGATGAAAGGCTTCTGTAACCGAGTATGATATGTTGAGTAATGGCCTGGCTCTTGGAGTTACACCAATGGCAACTTGCTGGCAACATCTGCTCGATTGGAACGGCTTGGACTGATAACACTACTCAGTACTGAGAAGACCATATATTTAGAAACGGATGAAATCATGTCGTATGCTGCCATAATTCTCTCAAAATTGGGGAGGATGCTATCCTAAGTACGGTGTGAAGACAACTCCTCAGTTTAAATGAGTGGTTTTTATAATGCCGTAAACGTGTGTGTTTGTGTGTATACTATATGTACACACATACACACATACCTGTGCACACGTACATACATACATACATACATACATGAATATATACATATGCTCATACACAAAAAATACACAGTTACAATGCATTGCTGTGAGACAGTTCACCATCCTCCCCATCCTTGTGTTCAGCTCTGAGGTTCTGGTTATACTCACAGGAAACAGTAGAGAGATAGAGATAAAGAGGCAGCCCTCGTCTCTCCCTCCCTGGGGCCGAGTGTCGGCCTGCCCTTTGATGTCCGCCCCGGCGCATCACCTTCCCCAGACTGTGGAATGAGCGAGTGACAGACCGGAGGGAGGGAGAGGAGGATGGGACGGAGGGCATGTGAGTGGAGAGGTTTTTTGGAGAAGAGGGTCAGCTCTTGGGGATTTTAGGAGATGAGGTAAGGCAGAAAACAGGAAGTGTGCCATGCGTCACCAAGGTCAGAGGCAGCCCTCGCGGTGTGCCACAGAACTGTATGAGACCGTGTGTGTCTGGTGTGGGCCTAGCACAGGCCCCTTAACCCAACCTGCACTCAGGTGTCTGTTTGCCTGATTTGCAATCATACAAAATAATAAGAACAATCATTTTATAGAGTGCAGACTAAAGGGCTCATTTTAAAGTGCCTCACAAGATAAACACAAGAAAAAGCAAGCCCTCTGATTATTTTTGCCTTCTTAGTTAGTGTTCTCTAGTTAAAGGGGTTTAGCTAGCTTTGTCATATTTGTTATTTCAAAACTAAACACTGAATATATAACTCTTCCACCGATTTGGTCATTAATTATGAGCCTATGAAAGTAATTGACTGGGATCATTTTTCTAAAAACAATTTTTTTTTCAGTATTACAAAAGTAATGTACTGCAGTCCATGAAATACACAGAGCAGAACTACCATCATGTCAGTAGCAATGTCTTAAAAGATTGTCTGTACATTTAAATGAGCCGTATTAGCTAATGTATCTGTCTGAGCAATGCAGACCCGGGTTCCCTTGCCAGTGCAAAAGGGGGCTAAGTTTTTTAAAGGTGAGCTGACTGACTGGGGACCAGTGGAAGTCACCCATGCAAGAGATGGAATTACAGCTTTTTTCAGGGGTTTTGATAGATGACAAATGACGCAGTCACCTCAGCACAGTTTTTGTGAGTGAAGGGGTTGGGTCAGGGGTGTTTTTGGGATCCTTTAGGGATTTTGGGGGTGAGGATAGGGCAGCAGTGTGGTATAACAGTGAGTCACAGGGTCCATAACTGGTTTGAATCCCAGATGGGCCGCTGCTGTTGTACCTTTGGGCAAGGCACTTAACCCCAATTGCCTCAGTAAATGTCCAGCTGTATAAATGGACAACTAGTAAAAATGTAGGCTGTGTAACTCACTCTGGATAAGGGCGTCTGCTTAGCAAAAGTAATGTCATAAAGGACATTTTAATACTGATTCTCATGATGATAAGAAAAGTTACTTTGGGTTTTAGGATCACACAAAGAACTGCTGTGTCCCGGGGTCTTTCCTGTTCTCTTTTTGGATCAAATTTATTTTACTGCTTTTCAACCAAACAAGCAAAAGTGTCACTGTATATTCTAGCTTACACAAAGGGTGTAGCTCTCAAAACAAGCTGATTCACAGCGTATATAAAAATGCAAATTGCACTGTGGAATGTTAAGTGGCATAACGTTCTACTACATTCACATTCACACGCATACACACACACACACACACACACACACACGCACACACTCAACCCATATAAACCTTAACCTTTACCATACCTTGTCTTCTCCTTGTACTAGTGTAATCTTCAAGTATACCTTGAATACATTTTTATCTTTTACTTATGTTACAAAACCTACTGTACCATATCTGCTCAGCTATGGTGTGTGCAACTTACAATACCATACAATACCATGCTGAACAGCACACTTGCAAATACGATTACAGCATGTGCTGAAGTGCTTTCATTTCCAGAATCTTTAACATTCCATTGGTTTTTTATTGTCATCCTCATCACATCAGTCCAACTCTGTCTTCAACAGCTTTCACTGACAATGGCAGTTATGTAGATTTAACTACTATTTGCTTAGACGTAGACTTACTAAGATAAGTGGATTTACTTACTTAGTTACTTTCTTACTAAGAAATCCTTGTTTACACACACCAACACTCGTAAAAAGCAGCCTTTGGAAAATATTTCATTACGCTCAACACATGTTTGTGTTCTCTTTGTATAGAGGCCAAGGCTTTAATGAGAGGTTTTTACAATAAAAGATTTTCCCTCTCCACTTTCTCTCCCTTGTGCTCTTTTTCTCTGTCTCTCACTTTTATCCTTTGTTGATTTGTATTGACTGACATTGTACCTGGGAAGTCTTACGGAAAATTGGTGATGGGCTTCAACAGCATGTTTTTTTTTCCCATGATTCTTGCTTTGTCCCCACCCCCACCCACCCTGGCGTAGATCTGAGGAGACAGTGAAGAAAGAGTCTGTGTTTCTCCTCCTCCATCTCTGCCCCAGGGGGTGGGGCCTCCTGTCTTCCCCTCGTACTGAAACTGAAAACACACTGAGAATGTAAAACTGTCAGACGGACTGTCCTACCGGAGAATCTCTCACTGCTTCAAAGCTGACAGCTTCTGCCCCCCTTTGGCATGTTTTGCAGGCATTACCCCCCACCCCCATCCTAGTACACCATGCCCTCTCATGCCCTTTTGAGAGGGATTGCGCAGCCTGGGGACACACCATTCTTTCAGGCAAACTGTTCCGAAGAGCGCCACCTGGTGTGCGGTGACTGTAATGACAAGACAATGTTGTGTCAGGGCTACAGTACAGCATGGAATCTTCACACTGTGTTTCCCGCTGTCTTCCTCTGTCTAAAGGGGGCAGGTAGGGGGCAATGGCGGAAGGGGAGGACTGCGTTGGACAGGCGGACTGGAAGGAGAGGTGCATTTCCTTGGAGACCCAGCTCCTCAAGTTCCGGGTTCAGGCCAGTAAAATCCGGGAGCTGCTGGCTGAGAAGGTAAACCCCCTCCCGCACTAACACACACACCTGACGCTGAATAAAATCCATTAGTTCATACAGATTTTAGGCCACAAGTGTCATTTAATCACATGGCCCATGAGCGATCTGTCCACGACATCTGAAAAGCTTGGTTTAATTCCTCTCATTATCAAATCAAGGACATGGTTTACAGGAGTACCTCACCTCAACCTCTCTTTGACATCTTCATTCTTTCCCCTGCAGGGAATTCAGGCTTAACCTGAATTAACTGGCATCTGCATTAATGTCAGTCAAACGGCCTTTGAAGTGTCTATTAAAGACAGAGCAGGGTTAATGAGAATTTGCTCGATTTCCCTCGCACTGGCTTACATCGGATGGAGCTAATTCGCTGACGACAGTCCATCTATGGCCTCGTGTCCTGTGCAGCTGGGGGTGTAATGCTATATCGTGACGTGCCGTTACAAGAATGAGGAAGAGCTGGTGGGAGTCCAGGCTATATGCGAACACAGGACTTCAGACTCACTCTCCAGGGCTGGGAACTGATTTAGGGAAGGAGAGATCTGGAGAGGGAGAATGGAACCCGAATGATGTGTTGTCGAAGAGCGACAACACAAGAAGGTAGAGAGGGTGGTGCGTGACGGTGTTTCAGTGGCAGACCGGGAGAAAGAAAGAGGGAATGATAGAAAGAGAGAGGTGGAGGGAGGGCGGTCAGAGAGGCGGGGAGGGGAGACACGGGCACTGAGGAGAAGGAGCCTCTTGTGAGATGGCCCCACCCCCCCCACCCGGCGCACGCCGCCTGCTCTCTCCCGGGTCAATGACCCCTGTCTCAGTTGCCTTCTTTCAGCGTAGCACAGTAACCCTGTGGCCAGAGGTCAGGAGGGCAGAGGTCAGGGATTTCTGGCAGTCTCCCCAGGTGGCTGCGACTTCATTAGCGCCTATCAGTTCCGAACACTCCCGCGCGAGGGAATGTTAATCCCCTCAGCCAAAATCCCCTCACTGCAGGACGCCAACCTCCGACCCCTTACGCACGGGACCTCCCACTGATATGAGTTCATCAAACAAATATCCCATCTCACAGGCTTTGTTTTTCTTCCCTAGGTTCGCGAGTACGTCAGCCTTGTTGTTTTAGAAAGCGCAGAAGTGCAGGGGTGCACGTATACTAAAAAAGAAAACAGGGCCTCTGTAAGCCATCCTCCGACTGTTATGGGAGTATTGTATTTTTGTAATATTAAAAGGGAATTACATGTGACTCGGCGGAGAGCGTTCCTGCTTCAGTCTGGACTGTTTTGTCAACAGTGGTCTGTGCCACTGGGTTCGCTCAGAACAGAGTGAGCACTGTGTGTCATGGGTGAGAAGGAAGGCCCTTTTCTTCAGAATGGGTGTAAGTCCAAACACACACTGAGGAGTTCAGAGACAGGGTTGGGAGTGGGTGAAGGGGTCCCTTAGGAACCTTCCCTTAGGAAGTCCACAGTGAACAAGGAGGTACCACCCAAAAAGAAGTCACCAGGAACCAAGTTGAACCTAAATGAGGTAGAAAAATAAAGGAAGAGGGAGATAGAGAGGGAGGAAAGGAAGGTGAAAGGGACGAGGGAGAGAGAGGGAGAAAAGACAGAGAGAGAGGGAGTATGAGAGGAGAAGAAAGGAAAGAGGAGAAAATAACCCCCCACTCCCGTAATCATGGCGCTGCCCAGGGGAGTAAATTCTTGGGCTTGTAAACAGTGAATGCTCCGCGCAGGAAGTGAGCAAGCAGAGGAGCCGCCAGAGAGCGGCCTGCATTTCTCCGCTCTTTCTCCATGTTTGGCAGCGGCGGGAGAAAGTGGGTCAGGATTCTTTTTTCCCTCTCCTTCTCTCTCTCCCTCTCTCCCTGCCTCTCTCTCTCTCTTGCTCTCTCACTCTCTCCTTTTGCTTTTTCTCATAACCAGCACAGGGCAGTAGGATAGGGCATTTGGGGTTGTCTTGTGGCCGGGGTTGGGTTGGGGTGGGGGGGGGGGGGGGGCTGCAATTGCCATGGGACAGTGGACATCTCCAACCCACCCAGACAGCGGGGGCGTGGTCTCTGCCCCAGAGGGAATCACAGTCCCCACAATGCCGTTCTCTACGGCAGTGATACACTCTCGGTACAGATGCATCTATTCAGCCACTCCTTGAAAACAAAGAGTCTTATGTGTGATTTATTTTTACAGCTTGGTACAAGGCTGTTCCATCTTTCCATCTCGCTGAGCTTGGCCCCACTGCCGGCCTGGAGAGCCCAGCGGGAGAGTATTGTGCTGTTAGGATCTGTAACGTGGGTCGCGGGCTTGCTCGCAAAGCTGCCCCGACGGGCAACTTAAAAGTAAACTCACGGGAAGGGCGGGAGGGCTGCGGCCTGTAGGAGGAGCTGTGTGTGTGTGTGTGTGTGTGGGGTTGGGGGGGGGGGGGTGGGGGAGCAGACAGGACACAGTGGCCCTGCTCTCCCCCGCGGCTGTGCGTTCGGAGAGCGCAGCGGCCTCTAAGCGGAGAAATGTGCTCTGACTTAACGTTCCTCCGTTCTTCCTGCCTGGCACTGTCTGATTGGTTCCACATTTCGGCGGGCTGCCGCCGCAGGGCAGGAGAGCGAGGAGGGCAGGGGGAGAGCCAGGCGCTCCCATCTGAGAGGGACGAACGCAAGACGCATCCAAGGCTCTTCATTTCACCTCTGTCGAAAATTCTTTAAAAATTTGACTGGAAGACACAGCAAACCCACACCACGAAAAGCTTTCACATAATAATGTCAACACAAGGATTCTTTCTTCATCGTCACAGATTGCCTCAGCTAATGCCCGCTTATATTTAAGAGATATAGAGAGAGGGATAGACAGACAAGGAGAGAATGAAAGCAAGGGAGGGAGGGGCGGAGGGAGGGCAGGAGCTGGCACATTGCTTATAATTGAAACCAGATATATTGAGGGTTTAATGTACAACCAGCGTTTTCTTCTTTCATTTATGTGTTGCATCTGACCTGCTCCTCGCGCATTTGGGTGATTACTCGGCCCTGTTTTTGAGGAGCTTTTATAGCCCTGGATGACTCACGCCAATAAAGTCAGATTATATTAGAGTATGAAATGATGAGTTTGTTTGAAAATGTGAGGGAGAGAAAATCTCCCACTCTCTCTCTGTGCTTGGTTACACCTGCCCTTCCCCGGCAGATGGGGAGCCTGCGAATTGGAAATTTTGTTATAAAGTCATAGAGTGTGGAGTTTACCTCCCCAGCTTTTGCAGGATACAACTGCATTTTTGTGCCGCTGTGGTTTCACCTGGCTGGTCTCGCTCTGTTATTGTCCAGGAACTGAAGGAAACCGCTGAGAGCCAGCAGAGACCACAGTCTCCCTCACACATAGCATTGCCTTGTCTTAGCATACTGAAAGAAGCACAACAGGACGGTGACATGGAAGGAGTACGTGAGCAGAGCACTCCAGAACACTCTGCAGAGATGCTGATGGGAGGTGTAGTTCAGGTCTATTCTAAAAGAACTCCACAATCAGTGTGTCTGGACTTCACCCCCCATCAGCACCTCTGTGAAGTGTTCTGTGTTCTTCAACATTTTGAGAGAGCACAGTGTCCCTGGAGAAGGTGCTTACAGTTCTTGTATGTGAACTCTTTTTGTTTTCTTTTTTATTGTGATTTTGAGCCTCACAGACTGAGAACCTGTAGCAGTACAATGACACATAATGGTGTCTACAGGTTCTACTGTGAGGATTTAGTTGTGAATTGTGTGAAGGTTTTAAGACAGGCATCAATTGGGAAATGATTTGCATGAGCATAAGAATACCTAGTTGCACACATAACACACACACATTACACTCACTACATTCTTGTCATTTCGCAGACGATCTTATTCAGAGTGACCTACAGTTAGAGTTTTATGCATTTATACTGCTGGATATTTACTGAGGTAATTGTGGGTTAAGTACCTTGCCCAAGGGTACAACAGCAGTGACCCAGCAGGGGACTGAACCAGCAACCTTTCAGTTCCGAGCCCTGCTCCGTACCAGTAAATCTCAGCTCTGTCTCTAAATCTGCAGGGCGCTGACAGCTGTTCGTTTCCAGCTGAGGTGCGGGCTGCAGAGGATCTTGAGACCACATTCTGAACGCTCACAGAATCTCAGGTCAAATGCTCCATCTCACACTGGTCCTCTCAACAAGAGCACCTATCCTGATGTGAATTTGTATCACACGATGTATGATTTTGCATACTGTACTGTGTACTCTGTACTGTGTGCGTGTATAGTTAAGCACAGTGCCTGCTCTGTAGGGCAGTGCCCTGTGTAGTGTGCTGAGCTGTTCTGCTGTGCTGTTCTGTGCTGCGCCCTGCGGTGTGTGTAACTGCAGTGCAGAGAGTGCGGTGTAGGAGACCAGCGTGCCGGACAGCGGGCCGTTCTGTTGCGCCGCGGTCCGTGCTGCGGGAATGCGTGGGGGGGGGGGGGGGGGGGTGGAGGCCGAGCGAGACACGGGAATTGGAAGCTGGGGTGTTTTCGCGAGATGTGGCCGGGCTTTGAAGGGCGCCCAGGCCCCGGTGGCTACAGAGAGGCTTTGTGCGCCGGCCGCGGGGGGGGGGGGGGCGCGGTAGGGCGGGGCAGGAATGCCTGGAATGGAGAGCTGGCTGGAGCCAGGACGAGCCGGGGCTGGGAGAGGCCGCCGGGAGAGGGCTGCGGGAGGGTTGCGGGAGGGTTGGCGGGGGGTGGGATTGGGGGGGGGGGGGGGTTGTGGAGGGCTTGTTTAGAGGTAGGCCAAGACACTGAACGCTCAGACCGTGTTGTTCATGATTACGCTCGCTGCTCACTCCTTCCCTCTGACACAGAGAAACAGGCAGACTCTTTAAAGCTGCAGCGCTCCATCAGACAGCAGAGCTACTGTCCTGGGTGTGAGGGGGGGGTGGTCATTACGGTGAACCAGTGCCCCTGTCTCCCGAAAATGAAATTGTTATCTGAGTCTCTGTTCTACATAAATTACAGTTCACTGTCAGCCGAGAGTGGACCTCTGTGTAAACAGTGCGGTCCTTTCCTTACGCAAGGTTTGAGCTCTTATGTCTGTACGGGGTTACTGTGGTAACAGGAGCAAGAGCATTAAGCCCCACTATGCAGCTGTAGGATGGGCACGCAAACATACTTACACACCCTCATGCACACACACAAACACACACACATGCACTCATGCGCACATGTGTGCACAGATACGAACACACACACATACGCATGCTGATATACATGTATAACTTCAAGCCTAACCTAACCCTAACACACACACAAAACCCGCATCCTCTCCGACTGGAGGCTGTGGCCCTGTCTCTCCTGGAACGCTTGTGTGTAGATGCAGCCAACCAGTCGCGCTCTCTAATTACCACTCTATTCTCTGCCTGTCGCTATATCCGTGCTGCGAAAGTGCCGTGGCTTTTCATTTGCGGAAGCCCTGGTACACTGTGGAATCTCTGCTGACCAGACACAGCTGTGTGTGTGTGTATACACCCTATAGAAAGTTACTTCACCTCAGTGGCTTTGTTTAAAAAAAGAGCAGGCTCTGTTTAACTACTTTACTAGCCTTTCTGCTCTCCGCTAACTTCCAGTCAGTGAGACGTCTTCCCCACTGTAGAGCTGGAACCAGGCTAGCCCACTTAGTTCAGGCTCCGTGGTAGTTTTCCATTAATGTGCTTTATCTTTTTTATCCTGCTGACCAATGTCAGCTCAGCCTGCTAGCATCGCTGGCTGTTGCCAACGTGCAAGAGAGCAGTGGGCGGAGTCGGCAAGCTGCGTCACCTCTGTCAGCGTCGACTCTATGAACTGTGAGGAGATCATCACAGAAGGGAGATCATAGTTAACCACACAGATTGAGCAGGAGTTAGAGGAGTGAGATGGAGTCTCCTTTCACTGGGAAAACGTCAGCATGACCTGTGATAAAGACCAGATCAAAGCAAGGGCCGTAGTCTCAGCCTATCTGTAAATGTAAGCAGTGACGTACTGGCAGCTTGCACGTGTGCTTTTTATGGAAAATTGAGGTTCTCGGTCCAGCTGGCAGGCTGTCGGCCACGGTCAGGGTGGAGGAGGTCTCTCCCTCTATTTATAGCCGGGTTCCTCTCACCAGCGGTGGCAGCCCGTTGAGGCGTCCACGCCCGAGTTCGGCAATCTCCCAGCATGCCTCGCTTCTGCGGGGGCCCTCGGATCCCCGCTCTTCATGCGTGTGTGTGACCGCGCAATCCACAGTTCGAGAGGAGGTCTGAGAGGGGGACTAGCCTGGAGTGTTCTGATGCTGTAATGGTCCTTTGGGACTACTGTAGTAGGCTGGACTAATGTTTTGTTTCCCCGAGTTCAGGCATGCACACACATGCTAGTTAATCACTTCACCCAGCTGCTGTGACACAAACACACAGTCGCATCGGTCAAAGTTAGTCCTCTGTGTCGCGAAGCTCATTGTCATTGGTCGCTGAGACTTTACTCTCAAAGCTTGCGAAAAAGGTGTTTCCCATCAAGCATAGCTCCACTCGTCTGTAGTGTGACCTCACCTGCGTGGGCCGGGGCAGGTTGGGTCAGGTGGGGCCAGTCCTGGCTTCGCTTCTGAAGAGAAGGAAATAGCTGGAGCTGAAGGGAAACACGCTGGAGAGTAATGGAGAGGGGAGTCTGATCCGAAGAAGAGGTCCGGAGCACAACCCAAAGAGTGGAGGAGGGGGGTAATGGAAACAGTCCTAGAGCAGTACTGGAGAAGGGACGAGGGGACACACACACAATTGGTTAAAATAAGAATAGGTGGGCGAAGCAGCGACACATGATTGGTTAACATTAGAATAGGTGGGCAAAGCAGGGACACATGATTGGCTAACAAGGGGCAGATGGACGAGGCGAGGATACACGACTGGCGGTAAGGCTGATGGGGAAAGGCAGAGATGATAGAGGAGGGTCACAGAAGTAGAGCACAGAGGCCCCTGTAGATGGGAGGCTGGAGTGGGAGACCGGAGGAGGTTTTGGTTAGAGTTGAGGATTATGGGGCAGTGGCACTGGGTATCAGGAACGGGTAGCGGAGAAGGCGTTCCCTGTTGACTCCAGCTGTGTCTCTCTTGATCCTGTGGTCCCGAATACGTCTGTTGACAATCGTGTTCCAATCTGAGATAATGTATGCAAAGAGACCAAGCAATGAAAAGCAGCGGGTGTTGTGCCCGCTCAGTCAGCACGCAGCAGCCCTGTCTCATTAAAAAAGGGAGAAGATGACAAGCATTGCTGCTCCCTGCCGTCCATGCATAATTACCTCAGCTAAGCGCCCGGTGGTCACCAGGCGTAATTAAGGTTGGCTGAGGGCGGCAGGAGAGACGACAGATAGGTGATGGGCTGGTTCCTCCTGACTCTGACGTCCCCGCGTGCCCTTTATCAGACGCCCTCCTCCGCCCTGCGCCTTCGCAAGAATGCGCTCCAGCTGTTCCCTATTTGATGTGTTTTTGTAATCATTTTTTACGAGGGTTGCAATCAGATGTGTCAGCTGCTCCGTGGGCGGGATTGAGAGCGAGGTTTTGGCAGTGGCCGGACGCGTGTGGAAGTGAGTAAGGGGGAATTCGGAGCTGTGGGATGATGGGAAGGTGAAGCGCTGGGGTTCGGCGGGGCAGAGGGGACCGAAGGGTGAGGGATGGTGGGGTTTCAGATCCGCGGGATAGAATGAAGAGAGGGGAATTGTGGGTTAAAAGAATCGTGACCTGCCAGGGGGTGGCTGAGTCTCCCATGGTGTGTGTCCCCTCCAGCCTCCTCGACACCGCTCCCCCTGCCTGGCTTAACGCCCCCCTCCGCCGCCCCCCCCCCCTCCCTCCTGCTTCCCTGCGTTCTCCTGGTCTCGGCGCTTCCAAACGCCCCCCCCCCCCCCCCCCCCCCCCCAGACGAGTCAGACGCGTGCGGCTCTGCCACACTTCCTCCTCGCTTCCGCCGCGCTCAGCTGAGGAATTTGCGAGGAATGCGGCTCATAAAGTCCTCTCCTCACACCCACACGGAGAGCTCAGTGTGTGTGAGCGTGCGTGCGCGCCTGTGTGTGTGAGCGTGCGTGCGCGCCTGTGTGTGTGCGCATGCGTGCGCGTGCAAGACAAATTGCAGTGCGAGGAGCAGCGGAATCAGATGCCCAGCGCAGAGACTTGAACCCTGCCCTCCCCGATTAATAAAGCTCTGTGTCCGTGTGGTTTTGCCCGGGCCTGACAGCTCTCCCAGCCCTCTCCCGGTGCACAGAACACACAGCTGCTCGGCCGGGACTGCGGGACAGTGGAAAGCCACTCCGCAGTGTGCTGCTGTCACCGTCTGGGACAGCGATGATCTGCGTTTGGCCGTAGGACAGACAACATCACAGCAACACTCAAAGAAAGCTGTAGGGTTTAGGATGGTAATTAGGGTGTGATACTACATCTTTGCTCTGGCGGATTCAGTGCCTTCTAGTGGACATTTTCAGAAGCGTAGCTCGTGAGGCCATGTTCCGTTGGTGTCTGAATTTGATCATGGTTGACTTGTTTGTGAAAGTATCTGAGTGATCATTCCTTTTATTGTTGCGTTCCTGTTTCTGGACACAGTGATGACGCCTGTGCCTTCGTCATCAGTCCCATCTTCATCTTCCTCATTCTTCTGCAGATGCAGCAGCTGGAGAGACAGGTGCTGGAGGCAGAGCGACGTGCCCAGAAAGCTCACCAGCAGGTATGAGCTGAAGTGTGCATGTGTGTGTGTCCATACAGAGGCCCGATTTGTGTCTGTACAGGTGTTCAGTGTGTGTGTGTATGTGTGCTGGTGCCTAGTTAATGACTATACAGGTGTTCAGTGTGTGTGTGTATGTGTGCTGGTGCCTAGTTAATGACTGTACAGGTGTTCAGTGTGTATGTGTGCTGGTGCCTAGTTAATGACTGTACAGGTGTTCAGTGTGTATGTGTGTTGGTGCCTAGTTAATGACTGTACAGGTGTTCAGTGCGTGTGTGTATGTGTGCTGGTGCCTGGTTAATGACTGTACAGGTGTTCAGTGCGTGTGCATGTGCATGTCTCTCAGGTCCAGGTGATGGAGGAGAAGCTGAAGGCTGCGGACGTGCAGACGAGCGAGTCTGAGACACGCCTCTTCCGCCGCTGTCAGGACCTGCAGACCCTGCTGCAGGAGAAGGACGACATCATCGCTCTGCTGGAGCAGCAGCTGGAGGAGCAGGTAGGGCGGGTAGGCTGCAGTCCCAGCTCTGCCACCAGGGGGCAGCATGGAGCGGCAGACAGAAGTCTCTGCTCCAGGTAGGCTGAAACATAGATCGGACAATAGTTACCAGGCTAACTTGGCTCAGGGACCCACCAGTCATCCATGTTGTCCTCCTAATTAATGTTTCATATTAGAATATGAAAGGATTTTTTGAAGTTGTATGAAATAATATTACCGTAGGCTGTACTATTAATACTTAACAGTACAGCCTACAGTGATATTACCTAGATTATTACCCAGATAATGGAAAAGAAGAACGTGAGAGATGAGGGGGCTTGACAGAGGTGAAGTGGGCATGAGGGAGGTGAGGAATGTTAGAGAGATGAGAGACTGAGATTTGGAGGCGTACGATTAAATTAACTTGTACCTGAGCAAATTGGCTGCCGTGAATCTCATGTCACAGAAGCAGATACGACTTCAGGAGGCCAAGACAGTCGAGGAAAAGGCTGCCAAGATCAAGGAGTGGGTGATGCTGAAGCTTCACGAGGTATAGTCCTGTGTGTGCGTGCCTGCATGTGTGTCTGTGTGTGTGTGTGTGTGTGTGTGTGTGTGTGTGTGTGTGCGTGTGTGTGTGTGTGTGCGTGTGCGTGTGCGTGCGTGTGCGTGTGTGTGCGTGTACGTGCGTGTGTGTGGTGTGCGCGTGTGTGTGCGTGCGCGTGCGTGTGCGTGTGCGTGTGTGTGTGTGTGTGTATGTGTGCGTGTGCGTGTGCGTGTGCGTGTGTGTGTGTGTGTGTGTGTGCGTGTGTGTGTGTATGTGTGTGTGTGTGTGTGTGTGTGTGTATGTGTGTGTGTGTGTGTGTGTGTGTGTGTCATACTCTAACAGCAGTGCGTGTGTGTGTGTGTGTGCGTGTGTGTGTGCGTGTGTGTGTGTGTGTATGTGTGTGTGTGATGTGTGCCATATTCTAACAGCAGTGCGTGTGTCGTGTCCCCAGTTGGAGGTTGAGAACAGCAGCCTGAGGGAGACGAACCAGCAGCAGAGCACTCAGATCCTGGAGCTACAGAAGCAGATGCAGGGTAAGGACATGGCACACACTCCCGCACTGAACACAGCTGCCTCTTACACTGGGACACGGAGAGCAACTTCGCATGACCCGCGCTGTCCAGGAGGTGGCAGGGGAGGGCAGGGGAGGGCTGGCCAATGTAGGGCTGCCGGGTGGAATAACCGGAGCTGCGCTCTGCTGCGGCCTGAGCCCGAAGCCCTGTGGTGCTAACCCGCTCCGCCTGTTCTGGGTCCCAGCGGTGGAGCAGAAACGAGCCGCGGCCGCCCCGCCCAAACCCGGAGAGGCGCAGCGCCTCAGCAGCCTCACGTTCGGCTGCTTCCAGGTCCGCGCCAAGAGCCCCCAGGTTCTGACGGGCCCGGAACCGGCCCGCAGGACCATCACCGGCCAGCAGGACGGCAGACAATCGGCAGAGGGTGCAGGTGAGACGCGGCTATAGGGCCTGCCAGTCATCAGCTCCAGCTCCACCAGCTCCGCTGTTATATTTTATCCCGATACAGGGTATTTATTTTAGCCTGTTACGTTTTTGGTTGTTTTCGGTTGATCTATTGCAGCGTTTCCCAAACCTCTCCTGGAGGACCCCTTGTCCTGCATGTTTTAGATCTCTTCCTGCTACAACACAGCTGATTCAAATGATCAGTTTGTTATTAAGCAGCTCCAGGAGTTCATAACAAGTTGATCATTTGAATCAGCTGTGTTGGAGCAGGGAGAGATCTAAAACATGCAGGACAAGGGGTCCTCCAGGAGAGGTTTGGGAAACGCTGATCTGCTGTATTGTTTAATGTGCATTTAAACAAGGCTCAATAATGCAGACGTAAAACTGCTACTAAAATAACTCAAATTCAGCTACTAAAATCAAGGTCAGTGTATTTTTATTTTGAAAATCTTTTGAATCAGCAGCTCTTAAAAGCTGTATGCAGTGATGAAGCAGTCACCTCACAAGGTATACACTAAGCACACTGGTGTGAATGAGTCAATCTGATAGATCTCTTTCTCTCTGCTCTGTTTTGAAGACAAGAGCACCAAGCAGAACTCAGTATCTCCAGGGGGGAATGACTTGGAAGTTAGGGGTCAGAGGTCAGCACAGCCCAGCCCTGGAGATGGTGGATCAGAGAAGGGGTGCGTTTCGGGGCGTGGGGGCGAGGCGGGCTCCTCAAGACGAGAGCCGCAGAATGACGGGAGCTCGGAGGAGGAGGGCGAGGGCAGGGCCAGGGAGGGGGCGGAGTCGCGCCGCGTGTCGTCGGCCGCGTCAGAGGGGGGCGGCAGCGGGGGGGGACTGCGGTTCAGCCGCGCGGGGAGCGAGACGTACCTCACCGCCTCCGACGACAGCAGCTCGCTCTTCGACGACGACATGCAGCACGCCGACCGGCCCCAGCTCCGCCTCCAGGGCTCTGAGGGGGCGGTCCCGCTGGCGGGAGGGGGGCGGGTCAAGGGCGGGGCCGAGCGCGACAGCTCGTCGGATGAGCTCAACAAGCGCTTCCAGTCCCAGCGGCTCGACTCCTCCTCCTCGTCCAGTGAGGCCACCACCCCTAGCCCCGTCCTTACGCCCACCCTCACCCCCACCCACCCCATGCCCCCGCTGGACTCCGGAGCCCCCGCCCAGCCCTCCGCAGCCAAGCAGCCCCCGCCCAAGCTGCGCACGCCCAACGTCTTCAGCATCAGCGTGGCGCTGGCCAAGAAGCACCTGAGCCAGCCGCCGCTGAGCTCCGAGTCCCCGCACGGCCGCACGCGCAATGCCATCAGCATGCTCCGCCCATTGCGGCCCCAGGAGACTGACCTGGACCAGGACCAGGACATGGAGACGGGCCGGGACCAGGCCTGCGACACGCCTGCCCGTGGGGAGGAGCCGGAGTCGCCCGACTCTCCCGGCAAGGTCCCCGGCAGCAAGCCGCCCACGCCCCCCCTGCACAGGTTCCCATCCTGGGTGAGTGTTGACCACAGCGGGGGGCGGGAGGGCATTAGGGCGTGTAGAGAAAGAAGCAGGGCACAGGGGCTTCATCTGGCACAGGAAACAGCAGCCAGGAAATGAAAAGTGAAAAGTTTGACTGGACCACAAGACTCTCAAATAAATTAAAATATTTCTTCTTCTTTCTTCTTCCTCTTCTTCTTGGTTAAAAAAAAACCTGTGTTTGTATTTAAAAACAGCAGTATTTTTGAGTCAGGCTCAAGGGTGAATGTTGATTGAATTCAGGTTATAGTGTTTTTCTGTATTCTTCAGTATTTGTGCGTGTATGTGTGTGTGTGAGTGAGGGTGGCTGTGAGGATTTGGGCGTATGTGTTGCGTTGATTTGTGTCTAATTTCCCTCCTTCTCTTGGCTGTCGCTGCAGGAGAGCCGGATATATGCGGTTGCGAAGTCTGGCATCAGGCTTTCAGAGACCTCATGCACAGACCTCACCAGCAAAAGTAAGTGCATCTGCTCCCAGCCTCTGGGTATGCCAGGGGGAGCGAGGAGGTAGGGCCAGCTCTGAACCTATGCTTAGGACCCACCCCCCAGTCAGAGACCGTCACTCTGTCCGAGTCTTATCACAGTATTACCACATCCAGTATTCTTTCATAGGTAACCTGTCAATAGAGAGTCCAAAAAATGTGACAACCTGACATACTCATATTTACATGTGGAGGAGCAGTGTGGCATAGTGGTAAAGAGCAGGGCTTATAACCAAAAAGTTGCCGGTTGCTGGTTTGCCCCACTGTGGCACTGCTGTTGTACCCTTGGGGAAGGTGCTTAACCAACAATTGCCTCAGTAATATCCAGCTGTACAGATGGATAAAAATTGTAACCTACTATATGTAAGTCGCTCTGGATAAGAGCATCTTTGATGGCAAGATATTTATTGTTGTTCCCATGAAACAAGAGTATTACAAGAGTATAGCAGTTGCACCCCTCTGGGGAATTAAACCGCCAACCTTCCGATTACAAGCCCTGCTGCTTAACCACCACACTACACTGCCACCCTTTCTTAGATTCTGTATAATGAGAGTGCCAGTTTAAGGCGCCAGTGTGTCGCGGAAGCAAAACCACGGCCAAGTCTATCCCAGCACAGCAGTCCACAGCCAGCCCGGCAGAGCTTTCGCCTCAGTCCCCACGATACCGAGCGCCAGGCAGACAACAAATGAGATACACTGTGGTATTCTGAAAATGGAAGCTAAGCTGATGGGATGCACATTGTTTTATACTGTTTTATATGGGGAACCCCATCGTAATGGCATAAAATGCGCTATGGTATCTCCAATTGGCTGACAGTGTTTTGCTTCCTGTTCCAGACTCCGCCCCCCAGTCCTCATACCCGGCCTCAGCCCTCTACACCTCCCTGATCTACAGGAGTATGACCACTCCCGTCTACACCACGCTGAAGGGGGTACGAGAGATGGTCTGTGTGTGTGAAAGATTGTGTGAGTGATTCGTTGACTGTGTGTCTGTTCCTGGATCAGTGTGTGTGTTTGTGCGTGTGTGTATGATTGACTGACTGTGTGAGTGATTCAGTGACTGTGTGCCTGTTCCTGGATCAGTGTGTGTGTTTGTGCGTGTGTGTATGATTGACTGACTGTGTGAGTGATTCGTTGACTGTGTGTCTGTTCCTGGATCAGTGTGTGTGTTTGTGCGTGTGTGTATGATTGACTGACTGTGTGAGTGATTCAGTGACTGTGTGCCTGTTCCTGGATCAGTGTGTGTGTTTGTGCGTGTGTGTATGATTGACTGACTGTGTGAGTGATTCAGTGACTGTGTGTCTGTTCCTGGATCAGTGTGTGTGTGTTTGTGCGTGTGTGTATGATTGACTGACTGTGTGAGTGATTCAGTGACTGTGTGCCTGTTCCTGGATCAGTGTGTGTGTGTTTGTGCGTGTGTGTATGATTGACTGACTGTGTGAGTGATTCAGTGACTGTGTGTCTGTTCCTGGATCAGTGTGTGTGTTTGTGCGTGTGTGTATGATTGACTGACTGTGTGAGTGATTCAGTGACTGTGTGCCTGTTCCTGGATCAGTGTGTTGTGTTCTCCTGCAGAAAGCCACCCAGCTGAGCAGCAGCCCGTTCTCAGACGAGTCGTCTGGCTCAGAGGAGGAGGAGAGCTCCCTCTGCAGCTCCCGCACCTCCGGCTCTGACTCACGCAAGGGGAGCAGCCCCGGCAGCCCCCGTGCACTCAAGAGAGGTGCACACATACACCCTCACTCCCACACACACACACACACACACACACACATACACCCTCACTCACCCACACACACGCACACACACACACACACACACACACACACATACACCCTCACTCACCCACACACACACACACACACACAGTCACTCACATACATACATGTACACACACACCATCGCTCACATACACACACACCATCACACACACACACACACACACATATACTGTCACTCACATACACACACACACACACACACACTTTCCTTCACATACAAGCACATCATCACAAATACACACACTCACTGTCACATCTGCTGTTTTTGGTTTAACAGACAAACACTTCACTACCACTGTAATTGACTGTGATTCTGTGTATGTCTATATGTATCTTGATGTGCCCCAGCTGTGTCCATGTCATCTATGACTTCTGAGAGTGACTATGCCATCCCCCCTGATGCCTATTCCACTGACAATGAGTGCTCTGAGCCAGAGCAGAAACTGCCCAAGACCTGCTCCTCCACCAGCGACAACGGCAAGAACGTGAGCCCCTCCACCCCACCTACACCCACACACCCTCCACCCCACCACTCCCAGACGCCCACCATCCACTGACACCCACACACCCTCCACCCCACCACTCCCAAACGCCCACCATCCACCTACACCCACACACCCTCAACCCTACCACTCCCAAACGCCCACCATCCACCTACACTCACACACCCTCCACCCTACCACACCCAAACGCCCACCATCCACTGACACCCACACACCCTCCACCCTACCACACCCAAACGCCCACCATCCACTGACACCCACACACCCTCCACCCTACCACACCCAAACATACCCACACCTACTCCTCCACCAGCAACAACGACAGCAACATGAGTTCATCCATTTCGCCCTCACCCACAGAGCCACTTTACCACCCATCACACACACCCCTGCATGCCCATCTCCATGAGAGACACTAAGACTGTGATTCCATCCACTTGACCTAGCCTACACCCACGTCCACCTCCCAAACCAACTCTGCACATAAATCGAAACCCTCACAGGCAGCAAGACCCTAGAATCACCACATATAACACGCACACTCTCACATTCCCTTTCTGAAACATTCTTAAAACTGTATATGACAGCATACCTCACAACAGCATAGTCAGAGGCATCCTGCTCAGATGTACCTCTGAGTAGAGTGAATTCAGTGTGACTGTTCAGTTTAGTGTTCAGCACAGTGGGAAATGTATGTGTCTCAGGAGCCGCTGGAGAAGTCGGGGTACCTGCTGAAGATGGGGGGCAGGGTGAAGACCTGGAAGAGACGCTGGTTCGTCCTCAAGGCAGGGGAGCTGCTGTACTACAAGTCACCGGTCAGTCCTGTAACATCACGTTTCTTGGGTCTGTGTATGCGTGAATCTGTGTATGGCTGTGTGTGTAACCCATGCAAAATGCAAACAGAGATGCAGATGGTAAACTCAGAGACACACACGCACAACCCCTTTCCCTTCCCCAGAGCTGACGTACGTTTACCATTGTTGTTACCATTGTGTACCACTGTTGTCTCTCTCGCTTCAGCTGACAAGTGACCTCTTGGTTTGATTGCTCAGGTCTGCTGAACGCGTTTCTGTGTTAAGGGCCTGCCATGGTGATGTACACTCTCAGTAACTCACTGTGACTTATTGCTTTTATGACTCTTGGCATAACTGCACGAGTGTCGGGTCTCTCAGGAATGTATGAAGGAGGGGAGAGGCCAGGGAGCAGGGCAGCAGGCTGACAGGCCTGACTAATTGAGCAGATGTGGACCATGTACAGGCCTGACTAATAGAGCAGATGTGGACCCTTCCCTGCCCTGAATAACAGAGCAGTTTCGTGCTGGTCTGGGTTTGCATGTGTGTGTGTGTGTGCGTGTTCAGACTGCCGTTCATTGTAATATCTCCTCATTCACATAGACATACACACAGTCATCTCTACCACAGTTAACTTGGATTTACCATGCTCTGCTCAGGGAAATTAGCCATGCTTTTCATCTCCTCTGTAGCCGTGAAATCAGTTTGGCACAGATGAAATTGGGCCAGCTGTGGGCTGACAACGTTTTCATTGTGTCCTGTGGAGAGAAGTGACTTTCTGTGAGCGTGCTTGTTGTAGTAGCTCACGTCTGAGGGACCGGTTGATGGGAGTGACACTGTAATCAGTATTCGCTGTGTGTGGCTGATGAGTTTTTGCACCGTTTCCCTCAGAGTGATGTCATACGAAGACCCCAGGGTCAGATCGAGCTCAGCGCCTCCAGCAGCATCACCCGTGGCGACGGAAAGCAGACACTCCAGGTGTGGCTCTGTGTGTGTGTGTGTGTGTGTGAGTGATGGAGTGTGTGCATGTGTGTGTAACTCCTGTGCTTTCCTCTGCAGCTGGTGACAGAGAAGCGTGTGTACTACCTGACGGCGGACTCCCCCAACCTCCTGGAGGAGTGGATCCGCGTTCTGCAGAACGTCCTCCGGGTCCAGGCGGCCAGCCCGCTCTTCGCTCAGCCCGAGATTCGGCCCTGCATGAAGGGGCTGCTGACCAAGGTTCCGCTCGGTCCGCTCTCCCTGCCTCACTGTCGCTATGCACACCTGCTTATCGGCTACTCTCTGCTGTCATCACGTAGATTCAGGAGATAGAAAACACGGCTGTGACTCAGCTCACACATGGCTCTGACTGTGACTCTCTCCGGTCACACGTGTCTCTGACTGTGACTCTCTCAGTTCACATATAGGCCTGACTGTGAATCTCTCAGGACACACGTGGCTCTGACTGTGACCCTCTCAGGTGACACATAGCTCTAATTCTGAGACACCCTCATAGTGAAAACAGGGCTGTTACTGCTTCTCTGAGGTGAAACATGGTTTTGTCTGATTCTGATATTGAAACAGGGATCTACTCTGACTCTGTGACTCTCAGATGGCACGTGGGTGGGACTCTGAGATTCCCTCATATTGAAACAGTGCTGTTACTACCTCTGTCTGAGGTAAAACATGGCTGTAACTAACTGTGACTCTGTGACTCCTTCAGGTGAAACATGGCTACTCCAAGCGGGTGTGGTGTGCTCTAATTGGAAAAACACTCTACTACTTCCGCAGTCAGGAGGACAAGGTACCTGACCCACCCCCCACCTTGTCAAGTACATTCACACCTGCCTCACTCTTTAACCTCCAGTCTTTTATCATACAGCATACACCACACCATGAGATACACTTCCTGATTTTTGTCATAGGCATTATTTGCATTTATGTGGGCCGTGTGTCTGTCTGTGTCTTCCCAGTTCCCTCTTGGGCAGATCAGGCTGTGGGAAGCACGCGTAGAGGAGGTGGACAGGTCATGTGATTCGGACGAGGACTACGAGTCGAGTGGGCGGAGCCTGCTGTCCACTCACTACACCATCGCGGTCCAGCCCCGCGACCAGGGCCCCACCTACCTGCTTATTGGCTCTCAGCACGAGAAGGTGAGGCCGGGGGGAGGCGGGGACAGAGCGGAAACCAGCGAGGGTAGGAGCGGTCTGGGCTCAGGTGTGCCAAAGCACGTCTGTGTGTCTTCCCTTACCTTTTCTGTCCCATCTCCGGCAGGAGGCGTGGCTTTACCACCTGTCAGTCGCGGCGGGCACCACAGCGGGGCAGGTGGGCACAGAGTTCGAGCAGCTGGTGGGCAAGCTCCTCCACGTGGAGGGAGACCCTGGTGAGTCTCCCAGCCCGGGTGTAAAAGCTGGATCTGAGACACTCTTCCTGGATACAGGGCTATAAAAATCTCTCATATCTCTCCCTCTCTCTCTCAGGGTCCCAGATCTGGAGACACCCCATGCTGTGCTTCAGCAAAGAGGGCCTCTCCTCGCCCCTCACCACCCTGCCCTCCCAGGCCCTGCAGACAGAGGCCATCAAGCTCTTCAAGGTGAAAATACAGGCGGAGTGACACAGACTCACAGACAGGCAGAGTGTCACAATCCAAACCCATTTAGGGAGTGAGGCAAACTCACCCACAGGCAGAAAAACACAAACCCGCAGACAGTAATGCATCTGCCCGACTGTCCCCCTCTCTCTCTCTCTCCCTCTCTCTCTCTCTCTCCCACCCCCCCCTCTCTCTCCCACCCCCCTCTCTCTCTCTCTCCCTCTCTCTCTCTCCCTTCCACTCTCTGTTGTTTTTTTGTTGCTCTCTTTTTAGCTTTGTTTCCTGTTTTAATACATGAATGGAAATGTCTGTTAAGTTGTTTTGTTTTATTGTCTGTATAAAAGGGGTTAAAAGTCAAGTTAAAGGTTCTCTCTTTCTGTCTCTCTCCCTCTCTTTCTCCTCCAGACATGCCAGCTCTTCATCAATGTGGCGAT
The DNA here is from genome assembly GCF_013368585.1 of Megalops cyprinoides. Lineage (NCBI taxonomy): Eukaryota > Metazoa > Chordata > Actinopteri > Elopiformes > Megalopidae > Megalops > Megalops cyprinoides. Next base: position 23,189,029 of record NC_050597.1, on the reverse strand, counting down.
TGATGCTCCGGCGATTGACTACCACGTGTCTCTGGCCCAGAGTGCTTTGCAGGTGTGCCTGACTCACCCGGAGCTACAGAACGAGATCTATTGCCAACTGGTGAAACAGACAAGGAAGAGGCAGCCTCAGGGCCAAGCTGGACCCCTGCAGGTACACCTAGTCACCACAAGGGGCAGTGCGAACATCATGTGGTACTGTGTGTATGTATGCAGTAGCTATGTGTATACAGCACTAGCTGTACATGTGTTTGTATCTGTAGGGCTGGCAGTTCCTAGCCTTGTGTGTGGGACTCTTCCTGCCCCAGCACCCCTTCCTCTGGCTGCTACAGGTACACCTGAAGAAGCATGCAGACTCAAGGTGAGGGTATGCACACACACAATCACACACACACACACAGACATATACACACACACATATACAGACACATACTATGTGTATAAATACTGCATGACAGTGATTGGCCTATCTCGGATAACCCCGCTGTTTCTCTCTCTCAGGACAGAGATCGGGAAGTACGCCATCTACTGCCAGCGTTCAGTAGAGCGCACTCAGCAGAGGGGGGAGCGGCAGGCTCGTCCGTCCCGAATGGAGATCCTCTCCATCCTGCTCCGCAACCCCTACCACCACTCCCTGCCTTTCAGCGTGCCCGTGCACTTCCTCAACAACACCTACCAGGTACCATGCACCCCCAAACACCAGCTGACCCCACACTCCCACACCCCCAAACATCAACCAGCTCTACACAGCCACACACCTAAACATCCCAAAACACCAGCCTGCTCCACACTCCCACTCCCCCAAACACCTCCACACACCATCCGGCTCCACACACCCATTCCCCCCAAACACCAGCCTGCTCCACACACCCACATTGCTAAACATCCTGCAACACCAGCCTGCTCCACACTGCCACCCATGCAGTAATAGAGATGCTTTAGGTGCCATGCCGAGGTGGAGTGACAGGTGTTTTGGGGCACCGCAGGTGGTGGGCTTTGATGCTTCAACCACGGTGGAGGAGTTTCTGGGCCGTCTGAACCAGGACACGGGGATGAGGAAGACGGGCCAGTCAGGGTTCAGTCTCTACACCGATGACCCCTCTGGACGTGACCTGGAGCACAGTCTGCAAGGGAGCATCAAGGTAAGACACACTGACAGACGATACAGAATCTAGGAAACAAAAAACTTTCTGGTGACCTGGCAGGCTCACAAATGCATAGACCTACACACACAGAACTCACAGAAACAGACAGCCCTATGTGGAGTGGCATACTCACTGCCAAATATAGTGAATACGTCCTTATAGACACTGCAGCCTGACTGATACATAAACCCTCCTCCTCTGACTGGAGCACACTTACACACAAACATACACACACACACACACACACTGTTAGATTCCAGACATAAGCATTATTACTTTGACTGAGTTTTCATAGAAAAAGCGCTCTGCTTGACAATGGCTGACAATGTGTGATTGTTTGTTCACATGCCTCAGATCTGTGACATCATCTCAAAATGGGAGCAGGCCTCCAAAGAGCTGCACACGGGCAAGTCCGAGAGCACCAGGACGGTCCGGTTCACCTACAAGAACAGGTAAACTTCAGACTGCTATAAAAACAGGCACCTGTATGCCTTAGACCACTGCTAGAAAAGGGATACTTCTCAGACTTTTCAATAAGAACAGGCAGGGTCAGACAGGACTGTAAGAGCAAGTAAGAGGTTATAAACTGTAAGAACAGGACACATTAAGACTCCATCTTTAGAACCGACAGTATACATGAAAAATGAAAAATGGCCACACCTCAAACAATGCTGTCTTGGTAATGGCACAATTACCTCATGACATTACCCTCTTTTGACCTCTGTCTCCACCTCTTACCTGTTTTGGCTTCTATTCCCACCCCTTTGCTTCTGACTCCACCCTTTCCCTCTCTTGGCTTCTGTCCCCGCCCCTGCACAGGCTGTACTTCTCTCTCCAGGTGAGGGGGGAGACAGAGCGAGAGAGGCTGCTCCTGGCTTACCAGACCAACGAGGGCATCGTTGAGGGACACTTCCCCATCAACAAAGAGCTGGCCCTGGAGATGTGTGCTCTGCTGGCTCAGGTACGAGTGGTTTTGGAGATATTTAGACACATCCTGTTTTCATCTTTCATGTCCTTCCCCAAAATTCTGCACTCTGGACCTCTGGCCTTGTCTTCCAGACTTTTCCAAAAACCAATATCCTTTCACCCCCCCCCCCCCCCCCCCCAGGTAGAATTTGGAGACTTTGAACGCCCATTCTCCACCCCAGCTGGACCGGGGTCGGCTCAGTCCAAGTCTAACCAAACCCTCAAACAGGTTCTGGAGAGGTTCTACCCCAAGCGGTACCGGCAGGGCTGCACTGAGGAGCAGCTCAGGTAAGCCTCATGTGTAAACCATACACATACACCATGCACATACACCAGCCCACACACACACATACTACACACATGCACACTTTTACAGATGCACACACACACACACACACACAAACAAACCAGAACACCTACTGTATTGTACTAATTCAACTGATTTTGCCTTACAAACATGTTGACACTTTTAATTAATGTAACTCATAATCTTCATAGACAGCTCTTTTGGGGCCTGTTTTCACCTTTCACCTTAAATCACTGTGCCTGCTCACCTCCTTCTCCTTATTCACCCCCCTTTGCTGTCCCTGTCACTGTCCCCTCTTCTTCAGGCAGCTACGACAGCGTCTTTCTGCCTGCTGGGGGTCTCTCAGGGGCCGCAGCTCCTCCGACTGCATCCGCATCTACCTGACCGTCGCCCGCAAGTGGCCTTTCTTTGGGGCCAAGCTGTTTGCTGCCAAGGTAGGTCTGTCCTGTCACCGTGGGGGCTCACAGCATCACACACACACAACCATGTCCTTCATGTCTCTGTGGGTTCTTGACATGTCTGTGTTGACCTTGTGTGTGTATACGTGTGTGTGTGTGTGTGTGTGTGTGTGTGTGTGTGTGTGTGTGTGTGTGTGCAGCCGATCACACCCTCTCCGCAGCAGGGCGCCCCCGTGTGGCTGGCGGTCCACGAGAACGGCATCAGCATGCTGGAGTACAACTCAATGGTGAGATTTCTGACTTAACAATACAATATCACCAGGATCGCACCAGACGGAGCCACACCCTGTTAACCTGCTGCTTCCCCATCCAGAGGCTGCTGGTGTCTCACCCGCACAAGAATCTGATGACCTTCGGTGGTTGCCGTGACGACTTCATGCTGGTGGTCGGGCAGAGCATTGGGAGCAGCGCGGCCAAAGACAAGCCCACGGAGAAGCACCTGTTCTCCATGGCCAAGCCCAAGGTGACCATGTTCAAACCGCAGACGCGGGTGCTGGGGTTCAGCTGAAACGGGGGTTATGGGAGGTCACTTCTACAGGCTGTTTTTCTGCACAGATACTGGCTGACCACAGTGTTTGCTGACATCATCTCAAGTCACATACTGAAGATAGCCGTGTGTGCTGTGCGGTTCACTTGCATACTCAAAAAGTGTCCAAACATGCTTGCAATTAGTCCACATACTCCAGGTGTCAGGGATAGTGGTTGTGTACAGAGACATAATATGGATAGTGGATTATTGTTGCATATATATACTCCCTGTATCTTGTGGTGACATTGCACATCATACAGATGATGTGCAATTCACCAATCCAGAAAGTTTAAATCAGGTTTAGCAAAGAGGAGAGTAGTAGTCTGATTGAGAGCTTGATATGACTGAAAGTGATATGTTTAAGAAAAGTGTGTTTTGAGTAGATGTGCATCATATGTATGTGTGTTTTGGCGTGACAGTTTCCGTGTTTCCCGTTAGATTTTGGAGATGACCCTGCTCATTGCCAGCTACATCAACAGCGCCCACCAGCAGAAGGCCGCCGCCCACCACCTCTCTGCGCCCGCCCTCCTGTCAGCTCAGCCAGTCGATCTCAAGAACGCGGAGGCAGAGAGCAAACTGCAGCCCACCTCCAGTAGACCCAGCAAGGCACCAACCCTGCTGTGAGCGCCCTCTACTGGTGGCTGCTCCAACAGCGGCCCCGTTTCCCTCAGTCCGTCCACCGGTCTCCAGAGATAGGAGACAAGAGGGTGTAGCTCTCTCAATCACATGACAGGGCACTGTGGTACAGTCATGTGACAAGGTACTGCCCCTTGTGGTCAGATCATGTGACATTGCACTGAATCATCCTCATGGGTTCAAGCATGTCACAGGGTACAATGCTACTGCATTCGACAGCCCAGAGTATTTTAGAGTAATGTAGTTCTCCTCAACTTCAGTGTACTTAGATCCAGATGCCTTAGGAGGAATATTGGAATGTTGTTTTGACAAAAGTTTGCCGGAGGCCTTCTTGTAACACATGCTTTTGAAACTGATGGAGCGCAAAGGTTGCTAGCCAATTTTTATTTTATTTTATTTTAATATATTTTAATTTTAAATATTGAAAAGAAGGGGAGTGCCAGTGGTATCATGGTAAACAAGCAAGTCAGTACCTGGCAGCATTTGATAGACAGTGACACGAAACATCTCACAGAGAGCATGATGGGAGGTGAAGTCCAAAGCTTGAGATTTTGAAGTACGCTAGATTAGCTCCACCTCTTATCAGCCCACTCTGTGACACATGCTGGGGTTCTTTGCCAGCTGCATGCATCCTCGCAGTGGGAAGGACAGGAGTGACATCTTTTGACCTTTTTATCCATAAGTACTGTTGTTATTCATTGCATGGCCACAGTAATGAGACACTGACTGACATAGTGCGATACACACATCTAAATGCCTGAAGGGAAAAATGTTATACCTGTACTCAGAATAGCTTGAAGGGAAACAACAGACTAAATACACACCTATTACCTGTGCGGAAACAGGAGAAATAATCCAATCAAACTGGAAGCTGTCTCCTTTCACCCTTCCAACTTTATATTTAGCTTCTCACGGGATGAGACTTCCCTTTGAGACTTCCTGCCATCCACGATTTCATCTTTAATACTAAGGTTTTTACTTTTGTGACTTTTACACGGATATATCTCACCGTTTAGACTCACTGCTGTTTGTTTCATATGCTGTGATATTCCTATGAGCCTGCAAATGTGGTCTATAAGTTCTCAAACCCTTGATCATAAATATGACCTTTTGTTATACTGTAGGTTAATGTGCTATAAACCTTGTCCAAGCTTTCTTGCTTTTGTGTTTGGTCAGGATATTTTTAAAACTGTATGAATGCCAGTTCAGAAGATATTTTATTAATATTTTAAAAATTACCTGCTTAAATATTTATTTTGATAAGCCAGAATATATATTTAGAAATTGTCACTCTGATTGTCACAAAGATGCAGTATTTAAATACACAACTTTGATTAAATCAGATGTTTGTTCAAAGATTTTGAATGTAGTCATTTTTGAATTCATTTTGTCTCTGCACAGAATGTTTGTTATTTATTCAAGATGTATAAAAGTGTGTGTGTGTGTGTGCTGTTTTTTGTGTGATCTCATGTGCAACATCAGAGGTACATCTTTTGTGTGCAGTTGATGCATTCAGTAATACACTAACAATATACAACACTCAAGCAGTTGGCTTGTCCTGAACTGACCTGCAGTTGCCATAACAGATATGCCATTCTTGAAATACAGTGACAATTTGAGCAATGATCACTGGCGAAAAAGGATATGACTGGATCAGGCTGCAAAAGCATGGCCATAGTCTGTAACAGCCTTTTGTAGCGAGGTGTCTGAAACACAGCCAGGTGAAAGATGTTGGGTCATGTGACACACGCACACCTTAAGCTGCTTGAAGAAGAGATGCCCTGTAGATGCTCTGATTTAGATATTTAAGCAGTTTCTCTCCTGTTCTTACACATTCCTTTTGAGGCATGCAAAAAACCAGCTTTTTACATAATTGCTGTCAACATTTCTCACATTAAAATCATCTTCACCTGACCTCATCAGCATTGATCACTTTCTTCTGTGACACCCTGATCCAGCACAGCTTGCATGTGACACATCATCCATTTATATAGCTTGATATTTACTGAAAAAAAATTTGGTTGAGCACATGTCTACTATGTGTGTCCTGCCTAAAATGTATTAAGTTTACCATGACCTGTACAGAGAGCATATAAGTCCCCATATCTGCTACAGAAGACCTTTATTAAATATGTATTCTCTGTTACCATGTCCTTTAAAAAAACAATTACTGATATTTAATACTAATAATTCTTAAAAGCAAAGTTGTATTCAACCACAAATCATTTGTCAACGTAATGATTCTGTCCTAACATGCAAATGTCTTGGCATCAGGTAATCAATTAGTTTATTTCAATAATCTCTCTAAAAGCTGAAGTTTAAATCAGATCTTCATTTTAGAAACACATCTGTTTTTGCATTGCTGCTCAAAATAGTCTAAACAATATTTCTTTCAGTGTACTGTATTGACAGCATCCAACCAAATTTTTTTGTAAACCAATAGTTTTTTGGGTTTTTTTTTTATCATAAAGCAGATTTTTTACAAATATTAGATCACGCATGCATTGCTGTGAATGACACAGGCAGCTACAGTATACTAAACTGACTGGACCACCAATACCATGTACCCTTGGTATACATTTGTGTATGCAGTCACACCACCCTGAAACTCTCATCTGCCTCATGACTGAAGCAAAAAGGGGTTGGACTTGGTTAGTACCTGGACAAAAAACCAAGTTACTGCTGGAAGTGGTGTTAGTGGGCCAGTAGGTTCCTTCTGGACCCTACAGGAGACTAACACCCCACTGCAGTTATGTTGGAAACACCATTTTTCAGGTGAGTCCTTAAACCAAGGTCCTGACTCTCTGTAGTTGTTAAAGATCCCATGGTACTTCTTGCAAAGAGCTGGGGGTTCCAGCCGCCCTGACTAAGTTCTCAATCTGGGTCTTTCAACCTGGCCATACAATAATTCCATAATGTAACTGACTAAATAGTTTCCCTCCCTCTCCACCTCAGGTGATTTGTGGTGAGTGTTCCAATGTAAAATGGATGACTGTCCATCACTCCGGTGGGTGCTACAGATTAGTGGCGGTTAAAATTTTTATAATAGTAAAAATAGTAAACATTTACTATTTTAGATAAGTTAGAAGTAGCCCTAATAGCCCTTTGTATTGAATGTACAATAAATGAATAAATACTACTTGAATACTTCATGAATATTTAATAACGTTATGAATCATGTATAATTAAAACTTAGCATTAACTCTAAAATATATCACTGATACTGTAAGAACTGTAGTTTCTGTGATTTTTACATCCACGTTTTGGTTGCAATTTCATACATGTGAAGCTCTCAGACCTCTCGTTTCCCGCAAGAACCTTTAAACATGCAGCCACGGTTTCGTCATCGTTGGGCGACGTTGCCCATCGCAACGCTTATGCGAAGCTGCCACCGTGGTGTTCATCTTGAAGCAACACTAGAGAGGCCTCCGTTAAGAGTGGTTCATATCCCTTCTTGGTGATATTTTGGAAGCAGGAATCAGACACACTGTACAAGTGATGAAAAGAAATGCCAAAAATAAGGTAACAATTTAGCAGTTGGGGGTTAGCTCCTGATAGTTTGTTTTGCGAACTTCCAAACGTTTTATTTGATCGTAAGCAGCTACCTAGTCTAGCTAACTGCCAGGTTCTTGTTTTTACCCTTGACAAAGTTAACATTACTCATTGTTAGCTACCTCTAATTGCGAAGAGTACATTTTAGAGTATTTACGGAGTTAGTTCCTTCAGCAAGATGAGCAAAACATTTATCTTTTGAGATAGGTGGTCAGCTGCAGTAACTTGCTTCTTGCTCGGTAGCATAGCGAGAGTTTAACCATGCTAGTTAGCTGCAAAAAAACGACTTTGGTTGTGTGTTTAAGGAACATTGCCAGGCTAGCTATCTGTTTTGTGTGTTTGCAGTGCAAGAACGACTAGATCGTTGCTTTGTGTAAAATTGTCCGCTTGTTTTAGTGACACACTGTGGGAGCTGGCCGCGTCGGAGGTGCGCCATCGGGAGAATGGGGCTGACGAAGAAGAAGGCGATGCAGCGGGCAATCCTCCGGCAGTTGGCGAAAGAACCGTGTTCTTCGTAGGGAGCAAAGCGGGGGTAAGCGCCCGGATAGCATCATGTCAAGGCAGTCGAATGAGTTAGTGACGTTAGTGATTATTGAGCGATCTTTCATTTACACGGATGAGACTCGTGACCGTGGAATTCGTGGGAGTAGAATTTTGATATAATCAGATAATGTACTCAAAGCCACGGCTTTCCGGTCGCGGAAGGACCAGAAACAACCCTATGCTTTGTTTTGTAATGCTGGAAGCATAACACATTGAACCATTCAAGTATGAATGATAACAAGTTAGCCTGGCATAATATTGACATCGCTATGTGAGAGTTCGGCAGAGAAAAATGAACGAGAACACAAATGGGTACTACATTGCTGTCCTCTGCTGGCTATTTTGACGAACAACTGTTTCTCATGACCTGTTGTAAGAACAGTGTGTTGCATTTACAACGCACCCTGTCGTGGTCATGAAACTAAACATTTGTGTTTGTGTTTATTTTCTCAGGGGAAGACGACGATTTTGCTCAGATGTCTAGACAGGTGAGTGTAAAAACGTGCAACAACGGTAATAAACCTTAAAATGTATCACAGAATAAAAGGGCAGATTAATGAACTACTGGTGTGTTTTTTTTTTTGTTTTTTTTTTGGTAGGGATGAACCACCTAAACCAACTCTAGCACTAGAGTACACGTTTGGAAGAAGAGCACGTGGACACAACACGGTAAGAAAGCTCTGTCCCCGATGCAATCATGTGTATTTGTATTGCTGTTATTGGGGTGGTGTAGTTGAAGTGAACGGAGAAGTTCACCTGGTGGCACTTTGATGTCTCCTGTCTCCGCAGCCCAAAGACATTGCGCACTTTTGGGAGTTAGGAGGCGGGACGTCCCTGTCCGATCTCATTCAGATTCCCATCACCCCGCTGAATGTGAGGTCAGTGTGACCTGTGCTCCTCTGTAACAGCAGTCCACAATTACCTTGTTTGTTGTTCTTTTGCCTATCTAATTGCCTTATCCCTGGTTACACCGACAGCAAATGTACGTTTCAAAATGCTGAGCTGCACACTTGTTTTGGAGATTGGGGGCGTTCTCTGACTGGAGACGGTGCTGAGGTTCTGGTGTGGCTCCACAGGACCCTGTCGCTGGTTCTGGTGTTGGACCTGTCCAAACCCAACGCGCTGTGGGTGACCACCGAGCGGCTGTTGCAGTCTGCGCGGGCCCAGGTAGAGCGGGCCTTTTCCGAGCCACAGGGATCGGGGGAGTCTAGGCCCAGCAAACACGCCACCCCAAAGAGAGAGCTGCGAACCCTACACAAGGACCACCCGGTGAGCCTGGGGTCATCTCACCCCCAGTCCACATAACGGAGTTAGCTCTCCCTGACCAAGAGTCAGCGTCTGTTACAGGAGAGGAGCCATTTTGCTGTAGATTTAAAGATACTGCACACATTCCCCTGTGGATTTTCTCAGTGTTGAGTGCCCTGTCCCATATCTCCGACAGGACCGAGAGCTGATTAACCCCTTCCCCGTTCCACTGCTCCTCATTGGCAGCAAGTATGACATCTTTCAGGTAAAGCACTGTACTCTACTGTAACTTTACACATACAGTACATTTAGTGTATGTTTACTACATCTTATGAAGACTGCGTATCAAATTATGGGTTTTCACAGAATGGTTATAGCCAAGCCATTGACTTTCCCAGACTTCCACCAGAAAAACGAGGCTGTTGTCGGTGCTGTGGTTATTATATGTCCACTTAGTGATGTGGCCCTTCTGTTTTGTGAAGGACTTGGATTCGGAGAAAAGGAAGGTGATCTGCAAGACCCTGCGATTCCTTGCCCATTATCACGGAGCGGGTCTCGTGGTAAGCTGAAGAACTCTAAAGCGTAATTTCCGTTTTCAGCACTAAACTTCTGTCTGATCTACAGGTGATTTGCAATTGTATTTGAATTTATAATAAATTTAAAATAACCCTACCATGTCAGAGGACTTCAGCTTTCACAAAGACACGTGTAGGGTGCATCTTAAAATACTGTATTTCAAGGAATGGACTTTACGTGTGGATCTTGTGGCCCTCAACCCCCACCTTTCAAAAGAAGCATCACCATTCTTTGTGGTTATATGTAAAGGTCTGTAAGATATTGCCAAATGTATCTGTACAAATCTGTATATCTGTACAAAATGTTTCTCATCCTGTAGTTCACAAAAGATTTTAATTCAACAGTCTGTTGGTTTTACTTCTGAAGTGTTACTGAAATGGGTAAAGCCAGACTGACCTGAGTTGTGTCCTACAGTCTTTTTGTAATTGTTAAGGTCAGAGTAGAGAATGGAAGCTGACAGAGTAAAAGCAGATCCATCCCCACATCCCCACTTCACGTATCATTGCACCAGCCATGGCAGAGCTCAGTGCAGCGTAGTATGAGCGTTCTGGGAATCCTCCATTCTGGTGCTGTGCTGAAGCATGACTCCAATAGAAAAAGAAGCAACACTGTACTTTATTCTTCTGTTGTTTTGTCTGTGTCTGTCTGTGCCTGCAGTTCACCAGCAGTAAGTCCGAGACCCTGATGTCAAAGACGAGGGGCTTCCTTACTCACCTGGCCTTTGGGACAGAGAAAGGGTGAGAGGACTCTGCAGCTCTTTTATTCTGCCTCCACTTGAGGCTTTCTGGATTTGTTGTGATGAACCCAGCCTTCTGTATACCTCCTATCACTGCTCTGTTACTCCTAGGTGTAGAGTAAAGTTATACAACTGCAAACAGACCAAATGTATTGTAAACTCAGCAAAGCCAATAACCGCAAGCTACCCCTAGTAACACTGCATGTAACACTCCTCATTCTCTTATCGTTTGTCAGGAGGATCATGGCCACGGACCACAGTAAGCCCCTGATTATTCCAGCTGGAATGGACTCCCTCAGTCAGATAGGTGAGTTGCTCTGTGTTTTTTGCAGAATTGCTGAGAGGCTTTTTTGTAAGATTTAACGAAACTTTCCACTCAGAAATGAAATAAGTTACATTACATTTAAAATTCGTAACACTCCCTCCCTTGTAGGCACCCCTCCGGCAACAGACATATCAACTCTACATGCCAGAACCCCCCTTGACCTATGGAAGAAAGTGTTTGAGAGATTCTTCCCTGCTGAGGTAGCTCTTTTTACATGCACAGACATACAGACACACACATACACACACGCAGACATATACACACAAACTTAAATATATACATGTACTCATACAAGAACCCACACACATATACACAAATATAGCCATGCACACAGACATACTTTCACACACACACAATACACACGTATATGCAGTTCTGTGGTGTGTGTTATTTGAATAGAACTACATACTTACTTGCTCAAACCTGCACGTGGTTGTGTTGCGAGCATTGTGAGTGTTTGGTGAGTGCTCGGCAGGGGCTGATCCCTGATATCTCACTACCCTCCAGAGCACAAGTGACCCCAAAGAACTGAAGGACCCTGCGAAAGACCCCCAGTACAGCGAGGCCCAGATTGACTCCATGAGAGCGCAGAAAGACCAGGTACTACAGAGAATCCCCTCCGCTGGCTATCCATGTTATTCTCAGAGTCTGTGAGAAGCACGTATCTGCTGTTCTGTCTGATTAAGCCATATCCACTGAAATGGATGCTCCGGTGTTTTGTTTCATGTGTGGCAGACGGCTCATTACAGTCTCCCTTGTGTTCTTATTCCATAATTTTTTAGCATTCCAGAATGTGTTTGAAAATATAACAGGAGTAGTGTCAATTCCAGTGTCTCGATGGACTTACTATTTTTAACTATTGAGTAAGGCGTGTCCTTACTTATGGAGGAAAAAAGTAACAGTCTGCGCTGTTATTATTTTATTTTTGAATTATGTTTTCCATGTGAAAGACTATTTGAATCAATCAATGACTGATTATCGCATTTTCAGTCCTGTCCTCTCCAGTAGACCAGTTATGAAATGAAAAACAACGGTGATGGTTTTATTCTGCAGTGTCATAAGTAGGTTAAGAGAGAGAGAACTGTAGGTTCTTGACTTCATCCAGGACATGCCTCAGTTTAAGAGATTACTCCGGCTGTTTTCAGAAACTGCCCGCAGTGTATGCCTTATGACAAAGGCAAAATTCAAATGAAAAGCTACATGCAGTTCAGATGCAACAGACTGAGCATGAATGTGGGGAGAACACTGAGCTGCAATTGATGTGGTTGAGTTTGTGAGGCCCGCTGTTAACTATAGTTACTAACTCAGGCCCCACACATCATCGGCCTCCCTGTGCAGCCCCGGTGAACGGTAATAACCCCCGTGGTGTCCGATAGTAACAGGTGGCTAATTAGCAGCAATAAGCATTTACACTCCTGTGAACCTGATAAGGCCCCGTCTGTCTACAACTGCAGATTGTGAACTGTAGTAACCGCTGTCCGTGGCATTGTTGTGGTGATGTGGCCCTCCGCCGCCCGACCCTCTTTAGCTCTGACACCCATCGGACACGTGTCATTGGGCTTTCGCAAAATGGGGACAGACTGGGGCAAGTGGAGGGTTTCTGCTGCGGTCATCGGGTCTTCCTGGGTTCTGCGCACGCCGCTCCGGGTGGCGTGAGTGGGTTTTGAGTCGGCCCCTTCGCCCACAGAGTCTCTGTGGCCTGCTGCTGTTTCAGTCATGGCATTCTCATCCAGCTATTTGCAGCGGACCTGCTCTTTGCTTTTGCCTTTGCTTGCTTGTCCTCTGCTCAGAATGAGTTCACGTCTGATGGACGTCACAGTCTCGTTAGAGGTGTCACCAGTCACCTAATGCATAGCAGCGTCAGCAGTACCAACCCTCATTTGATGCACGCAGAGGTTCTGATCGGTTATAAAACCATATTTTGCTGCCTTCAGATGCAGCTTTTACTATGGCCCGCCTCCAGTGCACTTTGAGTTTAACTTTCAGTAAGAAATTCTAATGTCTGAGATGGCCAGTGTGTCACAGGCAGTGGAGATGCACCTGTAAGAATATCAGATGACCAAAGATGAAATTACACAAAGAGGGCAGTGCCTGTAGTCATCAGGGGCTGCAGCCGTTCAGGTTCTCAGTCCATCTCATATGGTTTCATGTTTGTAGAGGGGACGGAGTCAAATGTAGGCCAAGGTTTATCATTCCAAGTCTACCAGTAAAAGCCAATGCCATTAAAGAAGACATGTGATAATGCTGAAATTGCTTCCTTCTCTTTCAAGGAACTGGAACAGTATAAGAGAAATGCAGCAAAGTCCTGGAAAGGTATGGACCTGGAGTTCCAGAAGAACTAATGCTCCTCCCCCCCCCCCCCCCCCGGACTGAGAGAAGCAGGGATGTACTTGAACTCCACCCAAAGACCCATTACTATGATGAAGAGATGGAGAATCAGTGAAGACATCACAGGCTTCACAGGGGAACAATATTACCATGTATTCCTTGTACAGACATGGTATATTTGAATTTTTTATATATTTGTGTTTTTTGAAGAACTTCACTGAAATCAATTTATTTATCTTGTAACAGTTCTTTTTTTCTATTATTGGAAGTCATTATTCATCAAATGGTGATCATAATGAGATTTCCTTGTTCCTTCCAGAATAACCCACATAGAATGTTTTGTGTGTTGAACATATATTTTATAGTGGTGAAAAGCCAGTCTTAAAAATAAATTATTCTCTGAAAGTGCTTACAAAAGAGTTGGAACTTTTTATACAAGATACAAGATGTACTTGTAGTAATTTTCACAGCTTGAATGAATTAAAAGATGTATGTCTTAATTCTTCATTTGAAAAAATAAACGCTAAGAGCACAGTATGTTAATAAAGGGCAGTGTGGTATTAATTGCCCTCTCAACCATAAAGGCTATGGGACTGATTTCAAAAATATGTTTCAAGAAAATTAAATTCCTCTCCTTGCTGTATGAGGACAATACCAGTCACTCTTCAGCGAATGAAGACTCACAGTGAATAAGGTGCGTGGTCACAGTCCTATCTTGGTATTAGTGCTTGAATTTCCCCTCAGTGTCAGACTTCATTGAAAAACGAACCGCTACAGGCTTCTAGTTACTGGGCGACAGTCATCCTGCTGGGCGGAGTCTCGTGAGACCCTGACCCCACCCCGTGTCGGAGGGGAGCGGTCAGCGGCGGATGAGGTGGTCCCGGATTTTGAAACTGACGATGCCAAGCAGCACCAGCGAGGGCAGGAAGGCGTAGAGCATTATGAAGTCCTGAGTGTAGCGGGACAGGGCGCCTGGGTACCCCTGATCGATGATGGCAGACCCGTCGCTTATTATGCACGATCCTGGGATGTTCCCAGAGCCACCTGAGGGGGGCGTATGAGAGATATGAGCCCTTGGCACAACCATCAGAAGGGCAGCTTTGTTACTGGCCCAGTTTCCATCTCCTCTGGTTAATTTTTAGGGTAAAATGTGCTGGTCCATGCTGACCTAATATTCTAATGATACAAATTTGAACACATATCTGCTTTACCCCTGTATCCAACCAGCAATGGAAATCTTTAGTCATCTTTGTGGTATTTCCGACTGCTCTGGCTCCTCACTTTGAGGGGAAGTGGAGTAAAACTCACCACAGGTGAAGTTCAGGCCGTAGAACTCGGTGACGATGAGGAGCTCACAGCCGTACTTCTGGAAAGTCAGGTAGCTGAGCAGCTGGAATACTACCGGCATCTGCTGGGTGCTCCTGGAGTCAGAGGGGGAGCAGAACTTAAAACTCAGTACAAATCATTTCATGTCTAAGCTTCCCAAATGTGACAGCCAAGAAAATAATAACTTTTCTCCACTGTGTACCAGCTCAGAAATTCCGAGCCGAGGGAAAATTCTTAACTCAGAATTGAAATCTGAGAGAAGAAAATGGAATCAATAGTCTCGAGACAAACTTTGCCTTTACGTTAATGCTATCTTTATCAAAGTTGAATCAAAAACTGGTCTCATATGCTGCCTCTTAAGTATTCTTGAAGCTGTATGACCTAACACAGAGCTCCAGTAGTGAGCACACCAGTGCAGAACTGGAAATTGTTTAACTGTTTAATGGTCTCTGTCAGAACACAGAACTGAAAACATCTGTGTTACGCAATTACCTAGAACACAGCACTGGTGACAGACAGGGACCAAGAACTGGCATTTGCACACTGATGGAAGAACTATGAGGGAAAAGCTGAACCCGGAACTCCCGGGAACTGAGCAGGCACGGGTGAGCCCACCTGAGAAAGCCCGAGCCCACCAGGATGCCAGCCACGTTCAGCAGGGCCACCCCGGTGTTGACCATGTTGGGGTCCTGGACCACACCCAGCAGCACCAGGGTAAGGAGCTCTCCCACAATATGGGGGACCAGGATGACCCCCGAGAAGCAAAGGAAGCGTGACACCTCTGGGTACATCCCCACGGTCCTGACAAGCACACACACACACACACACACACACACACACACACACACACACACAGAGTCAACTCATGTTTGTGAAAGTCTCCACCGTGTACATTTAATCACATTACTCACACAAAGAATGCGAAGGGCACGTCACTCTGTGAGAAAGCAGAGGGGCCACTTGTTCTACTTGATAGACGCAATTTGACCTTTTCCTTGAGGTCCATCGTAATTGTGTGGTAGATGACTGGTTGTTGACTGAGACCAACTCGTGCACTTTGCAAATGCATTTCTTGAAAAAGCGTCCTTTCGCAGAGGGGAAAACCTACCAGTAGAGAAAGGAGGAGAAGATAAACACACTGATGATGCTGAAGGGCAGGATGTGGAGGATGTAGGCCAGGAACATCTGCCACTTGTGGTACAGTCCATCCTTACTCTCCTGGTCACTAATGGCTCTAAGAGCAGGAACTGAAGGTACAACAAGAACTTGTTAAGATTTGCACTCATTACAGTACATTTTTTATTGATCAACTGATGTAAGATAACTAGGCTGACTTTTTTTTTTTACATTATTATCCATGTAAACAGCTAGCTATTTACTGAAATGAGTCAATTAAGTATGCTGCTCCGGAGTACAGCAGCAGGATATCCTTCTGGTCACAAATCCCATCACCCTCACCTGAATGTTCACCATCTTTGTGCGGAAGCCACCTGCTAACTTGACCCCTGGATATAGGGGAACCTGAGGGGTTTCATTTTTGTTTGCAGATGCAGCATTACAATACAGTGACTGATAGTAACCCCGACCTCTGCCATGTTTCCTGAGAGATGACAAAGGCAGACTTTATAACAGTCATCGATGATGCATCTGGCCAAGGTTCATAAGCATACTGTCTCTTCAGGGTTGGGCTTGGCCCTGTTTGGGTGTTCAGCTTGTATGACTTTTGCAACTGAAGTCTGGCCTTCCCTGGTTTACCAGCCTATCTGTACATCAGTGATAAGCCCAAGGACAGATAAGGATGGAGCCGGTGAGAGGCTACCAAATCACCAATTGCTGGATCCACCTTGGTGCAATTTCTGACATGTCCCTTGCAAATGTCTACCCTAGCAGAGAAGAAATCCACAAACCAACCCTGAAATCGCATGCCCTGTGTGATTCAGGTATTGCAAAACAATGCAACAGTCATAACCAACATGAATGAATTGCCATGAGTGACCTTTGGTTTTGGAGACACATTAAAAGAAAGGGTCACTGTAGTACATACTGTAGAAAAACAAGGGGAGAATTATTTGTGACTTACAACAAAGAAAAATCACAATTTGACCACTGCTCGTTGCATGCAACCAGTTTTAGTCCTACAACAGTAGTAACATCACTCCTTATCTGAAGCAGTTGTGGCTAACTACAATTAGTGCTATTAAGACTTTTAATAGACACATTAGAATGGATGCTTTTGCAACTTGAATAAAATTGTTACAGCTACTTTATACTCCTTTGATACATCTTAGACACTCAATGTGGACTGAAGACAAAAAATCTCCTTTTCTTACCCTGTGCTCAGTCTGACTGTGACAGGAAGCTACAGATTGGTCATGAGACTGATGCAGGCTGTCTAAGAAGTTTGTGTCCCCATCCTTACTACCTGTACACACTTTAAGATCCCCTCCAAAGGGATCCTCCAGCTTTCTGGTTCCACCCCCCCGAACTCACACAAGGCCACGGCGTTCAGCATGCCGGTGTAGGGCGACGCCCCCATGGATTGGTAGATGATGCCGATGCGGTCCTGCACCGCCCCCTTGGTGACGTCGTTGTCCAGCTTCATCACGAAGAAGGCCACAAAGAGCGCGTAGATCAGGTTCTGGGAGAGGCGCATCAGCACTCCCATACGGTCACGGGACAGGTTCCTCACAGTCCTCCTGCAGTGACCCAGAGGAACGAGGTGAGTATCTAAAGAGGGCCAGCTAAGATTATTAGATTATAAGATTTAAGGTCACTTTCAAACCCTGCCTTGGAAATGCATGCTGATGAGGAACTCCCAGTGAATCCCATCATTATTCAGCCTGATAATCTGTTCTAATCTTTCTGTTCTGCATAAAGCATACAGTGATATCACATACGGAGAGTAACAATTATATTACCACTTAGTGGCATAACTGCTGCTCTCTGTTCAGTTTGGATGTACCCCGACTACACATCATGATCTAACACCTATACCCCAGCTAGCTAACACTCGAGTTAGGCCTGCCTCATTCAGCTGGTCGAAAATGTAGTGCCTGTGCACAGCTGATCAACCAGACTACACTTTGTGAGGACTTTATTATCATGAGCAGAGGGCTGTGTGTTTTCGTCTTGGGTGGAGCATCACTGTGGTAACCGGCAGTGAAATTGCAGTTATAGGTGTGGGTGACTGACAATCAATGGAAACAGTCAAAAGAAAAAGTTACTGTAAGTGACTGCAGACTCTGCCATAACATTAAAATTAACACGTAAGATGGGAGAGGTGAGAGGAGCGTGCATCAGGAAAAGACCGCTCTGAGGCGCTACCTGAGGAGGACCCCCAGCTTGGTCATGCCGCTGGGCGACTCCTTGCTCTTGAAGGGGATGCAGGGCTTGTCAGGCAGCTGGCAGCTCTGCTGGATCCTGTCGATCATGCAGCGGTAGATGTCGGAGTTGCGGTAGGCCGAGGCGATGTCGTGCATCCGCTCGTAGGTGGCTGCCTCCCTCTCGCTGCACCTCGTGTCCACCGAAGTCAGGTCCACTGTCAGTCAAACGGGCCAGACAAGAGGGGCAGGTCAGTTGGAGAGATCATGCTGACAGAGCACACACGTTTTCCCTTGCTCCTTGCACTGTCTATGAACTGTTTAACCAGAGGGAAATAGACTTCTGAAGCCACAAGCCAGAGGGCAATGCAAGATTGTGAGTTGAGATGCCATTCAGAGGGTAGCAGGGGAAGACTGAGAGAGGGGAAGGGAGAATTGGGTTTAAGAAGTGGAGAGGAAGAAAGAGAGATCATTACAGTTTTTGTATATTTCACATTTCATATTTGTAGCAGTTTTGTGGTCAGGCGAATAAAGCATTATCTGAACTTCAATTTTAGAGAGGCAGACTGACCATAGATATCAAAGGGATTGCAGTAGTCTGGACATTCGTAGCCTTGGGCACTGAAGAAGTCCACCATCTCCCCGGATTGACCACAGAACACCAGCTCCCCTCGGCTCATGATGGCTATCCTATTGAACACCTGAGAAATATAAGTAGAGGTGAATCTCGCACTCCTGAGAAACAGAAGCAGACTTACATACACATATCACAGAGGCAAATGCAAGTGGAGTTCAAACACCAAAGCCACAGGTAATGCTTGCATACAGTAATACACAATAAAATTTTAAATAAATTTTTTGTAGTTAATGTACCAAAAAGTGAAAGAGTCAAAAAGACAATACGTGTTTAAAAAGACAACAAAATGCTTATGAATGAGTGACAGGGATGAAGGAAGGCGAGGTAGCCAACTGGCCAATCACACGCCTTCCCTGTTCACTCACTGTGAAGAGCTCAGACCGTGGTTGGTGGATGGTCACTATGACGATGCGGTCTCTCCTGGCCAGCTCGGCCAGCAACACCACAATCTGATTGGCTGTCATACTGTCCAGGCCTGTGGTTGGCTCATCCAGCAGGATGACCTCTGTGAAGACAGGTCAGTAACAGAAATTAAAATGACATCACGTTATGAGGTCACACATACCAAGCAGGACAAAATGGCGTAGAAAGAAGTTCAAGAACTTCTCAGAAGAAAACTACCAATTGACTCAGTCCTCTCTCGAGGACAATATCAGCCCTTCTGGAGATAAGTCTGTTTTCTCTTCCCTTAATTTCTCCTATTAGAACAATTAAAAGATTGCTTTTTATTAAGGAGAGGGAAATTAAGAGAGGAATTAATTGTGCTTCTCTAATGAATTAATTTCTTGCTTGATTGGAAAGGCTGGCCGATGGGAGTGCCTCGTAATTGCGGACGTCCACGTGGCAGGAAATTGGTCATCTAATCCAGAGGAGTCCTGAGACCCCGCCGGGCTCCCCCCACTCTGATAAACCACACGAGGGACCCCCTGCAGGACCCAGCTTAATCCAGCGCTCACGATAACCCTGTCCCACGTCACTGTTCCATTTCCCCTCTGTCTCGTCATCTCTGTGCCTCTCCAAAGGGCAGAGTGGAGAGTTACTGTGGCACCCTGAGTTTGTCATAGGGTTTGGCAATAGACTTTAATGTGGCTGCTGATGGTAATCTTGGGTGTTGTGCACTGTGTTTGGGTGGGTGGCCAGGTGAAGACATGTTCTTTTCACATGTGAGGATGCAAACCTTCATATGTGTGTAAACTCATCTGTATTTGTGTGTGCGTGTGAGTGTGGGTGTGTGTGTGTTTTTACGCAGGCAGGTGGAAGAACACCCTCTCACTTACTGGGGTCCTGGAGCAGCTGAGCAGCAATGGACACCCTTCTCCTCTCTCCACCAGAGATCCCTGGGAAGATGCGCCCCCCAATGACACTGTGGGCCACATGACCCAGGCTGAGCTCTGCCATCGCCACCCCCACCTTCAGGTCAGGAGGTCAGAGGTCACATGTCACAGGGCAACCACAACAATCTCTTCAAGTCACTTTCTTCCTCTCTGTCTCTCATTTGCTTCCCCGAGAATACTGCTCTTCCATCTGTCAATCACCAGCTATAATTGTTCTTTTTTATGTCATCTTTTCTTCTTTCGCTATATCTCCTTCTCAGTCATTTTTGTCTGTCTATACCTCACCTTGCTTAATTGTTCAAGACTCACACCTAGAGCGGCCTTTGGGTTGACTATGTAAATGCTTGTGTAGAGCATCTATGGTAGAGGTCTGAATATTTGTGGTAGTGCTCACATTGTCTGTGGGAGTAGTCTGAATATCTGTGGTAGTGCTCAGAGTACCTATTGTGGTGGTCTGAATATCCATGTTAGTGCTTAGGGCATCTATAGTAGCGATCTGAATATCTGTGGTAGTGCATGCAATATCTGCGATTAGGCAGAGTGTACCTTCTTGCGGATTGCTTCAGCGGAGAGTCGTCTCAAGGCCAGCTGTGCTGTGAAGGTTAGAGTCTCCTCCACTGTTAGGTAGCTCAGAAGGTTGTCACTCTAGGAGAGAGCAACAGGAGGACAGAATGTGGACGGAAGTCCGGGATTACAGTTCCATTAATTTGGTTATAATAGGCACTTTGGAACAACTCACAAAAAAATGGAAAGAATGTCCTTTTTCTCAAGGGCCTTTATTCAGTGTTACCACAATGCCCTTTGTCGTGAACATTTCATTTAACCATGCAAGGTGCTAGTTAGAGATGAATACTGTGTGAGAGGTAAAAAAAAAAAAAAACTGATGTGAAATGTGTTGAAAGTGAAAGCTAAAGTGCATTGTGGTTAGAGAGGCCTGAGTTCCCTTCTTCTGCATGTCTGCCAGTCAGTCTTGGCCATGAATGGTGGCTGCATTGTGGCTTTAAACGTCTACCGCATGTGTTTGTTGTGGGTTAACACAGTCTGTGTGATGACATCATTGTTAATGATTAATTTCAGACTTGTCCCTCATGCCATTTTAGTCCGGCGAGCATGTACGTATGTGTGTTCACATGTTCATGTTTGTGTACGTACATGTGTGTATGAGTGTGTTTACAGAGAACACTTCGAGTGCTGTGAGTAAAACTGTTATGCCTGCACAACTGTGCACTCACTCCAGCCGACACTGCCACTTCAGCACCTCAATCCTGAGACACTTTGAACCGCTTCGGCTCGTTATTAATGAGTCTGAGATTTGATATCACCGCTTTATCCGAAGCTTATGAAGAAAATTAAATGGCTGGATTAGTTTATTGCTCTGGTGAGGGCTGTGGATTTTATCTGCCTTCTGAAGTAAAATAAAAGATTATTTCAAATGACTGCAGTTTATCCTCGATTATTTAATTTAGCGCTGGATACACTTGAATAGCCCATGGAAAGATTATGAGGAACCTATTTGTAACTCTGGCTAATCCGGCCCCCTTCGACAGCGGTCTCTCCGTGCTGAGGTTCCGGGTGCGTCTTCGCAAGCTTGGCCGCCGGTTACCCCTGCAGCCTAGACCTCTCACCCACTCTCACTTTCTTCTGTCTCACACAGGTTAAAGTGAGTAAAGTTAAACCCCACAGGCATCGCCGCAAACAGTAGGAACATAGTGACAGCCATTTATGTGTGTGTGTGTGTGTGTACCTGAAGCACATAGGAGAAACAGTCCTGGAACTCCTCGCGCTTCAGTTTCCTTCCGTTTACATAGACCTCACCCAGCAGGGTGCCTGTGTTCCCAATGCGGCCAGAGATGGCATCCAGCAGCGTGGTCTTCCCCGATCCTGCAATACATAGACGCGCACACACACACACACACACGCACACACACACACACACACGCACACACACGCACACACACACACACACACACACACATACACACACACACACACACACACACACACACACACACACACAGTCAAAACTAAGTCTTGCCACTGTGCTGGGTGGAATGGGTATTGGAACAGAGGAAAGTAGAATTTCTCCTTTCTCTGGGTCTCAGCTGTAGTGCCCACCTGAATTTCCCAGAATTCCCATGATCTGGCCACTGTCCACGTGGAAGGACACGTCTCTGAGGATCTGTCGTGTCCATCTCTTCCTGTAGGAGGGGAGATCCCACCATGGTCCCACACGTTCACTGTAACACACACACACACACCAGAATCAGTGCACAGAGTTACTGTGCACAGAGTTACTGTGCATTTACATCAATAATGATAATTACGGCAGCTCTACAGGCTCATTGACCAAATCCCATAAAATCCTCCTTAAATCCTAATGATCTTCATCTGTCATCTATTACTAGAGATCATTTCCAAAACAGATCAAATGTATATGTGGCCAGAGCCAAGGTGTACTACCTTAGAGATGGGGACCAGATAGATCTATACCTAATGGCATATGGGCTGAAACTGTATGTTTTACCTGAATGTGTAGTAGTAGAGAGTAGTTGATTCCTGTCTAAGAATCATTTACATTTACTAAATTACTAAATGATGCATTTATTGAGCAACATTTACTGACAATGCATATGTGTAGAGACATTACAGAGAGCTACAAATCTTTACCTGACAGAAAACCATCCCTAATACAAGTTTCTTACCAGTAGACTCTTAACAATCCGTATTACTGTTCAGTTTTGTCCTAGCTCTGTGGCACAAGTAATTCAGCTTTTACAGAACATGTGCAGAACAGTTCAGGTATCATCTGTTTATATAGTGGCATACAGGGATGATATAGTAGACCCTGTAAAGTCTGTACTGTAAATAAAGACACCAAGGGAGTCTTATGTAACATGTAGGATACCTGAGTGACTCTTACTTAAACTTCTATAGATGGGAGACTTCAATTGTGTAGCTGTGTACTTGTTAAGTGTCACTTGAATTTAAGTTGAATTTAACATTTTTGGATGGTGTGTAAGTAAGCAAACAGAGGATTCTTGGTGAAGTCAGGTAGGTAGGTAGGCAATCCTAGACGGCTGGTAGACGGCTGGCTCTTACCTGACGGTGTAGGACACCTGGCTCACACTCAGACAGCAGGAGGGCCGGGCGTCGGCCGGGTGAGCCGGGCCGTGTGCTGCCGTCTTCTCTGGCACGAACTTGAAGGACTCCTTCGCCCGGGTCTCCGCCTCGCCCCCTCCACCCGACAGGGAGTACGATGCGCTCATGGCCACGGCGTGGGTCCGCTCGTCCGGTCTGTGCAGCGGCGGCAGCAACTTCTTGGCCACTCCGCGGCGCGTTGCGACAGAGAGGGGGGCTGGCACCATAAACAGCGGCCCGTTTACGGACCCTTATCAGAAGGGGACTTTGCTCTCGGGCTGTATAAAGACAAACCCCCCTTGCAGGGGGCCGGCCTTTATTCTGCGTCCCCGGGACGGGAGAAAGAGGAGCAGGAGTCCGGTCTGGGAGCCGCGGGGAGCATGAGGAGCACACACAGGAGCGTCTGCACTCCGCCGCCGCTGTGATGTCCGAAGAGAAAGGCCTCGATTCGGGAGGGGGTCCCGACCCCTCTGGCACCCCCAAGGTGGTGAGTCTTCGATATCCTCGCTGTAGCACAGCAACCTAAAGCAAACACAGGAAAAAAGCAATAAGCATACAGGGATAAGGTCATCTTCCCTGCACTTCTCTCATTCCTTTAAATGTAGCTAGCAAGGCAAGTTAGTATGTTAGCAAGTATTCTGCCGTGTCCGTTATTTTGACTCAACCTGGGCCAGTCGTCATAGTGTCTACTATCTATAATCTGAACAATACCAAGCAAGGGGCTCTATGCATCTTGCTGAGACAGTTAAACGTTTTTTGACATTACATAATTGCAGACTTCCATGCTGTGATCTGAACTCTGGACTAACTGGAGATCAGCATTGGTGGCAGCCCTTATCTTTTGGCTTCTCTCTCAAGGACAAATTGATTTTGATTTGGACTAAAAGAGATCATTTTTTATTAGAGAGATCCAAGCCCAGGTCCATAAAGTGTCCACAGTGTTATTATTAAGTGGCACGAGAAGATCAGTAGTGGTGGGTCTGTACTGCGCAGTGCTAACTGTTTCCGCTCTAACCGATAATAGCCCTCTGTGTGGAAGCATCTTATCCAGCAACTTTTCTCTTATGTAATGAAAAACTGTTACACTGCAATTTGCAGCTTTGGACAATCTGAATGGATGTTATCAAGGCTGGAGCAAAATACCCCTCTTTCCAGACATCCAGCAAACTTGGCCATTTAGTTTAGATCTACGAGCATGGAATTGTTCAGGTGTAGCTCAAGCTATCATCCAATCAATCAAGAAAAAAATAGCATTTTTTGTAGTAGGTTTTTACAGTGGTATTGTCACAGGGCGGTGGACAGGGTACATCTCCAGAGGAAACAGAACAATCAGAAACCCTTCCATGAAATTCTTCCCTGATCCTGGAGAAAGGTGCAGAGAAGATTTTCCTGGCATCCCAGATTCGGCAGCGCCATCACAGCAAGGCCAAGAGTACAATTATTAAGACGTCACCCTTGGTACTTGCTCCACATGTTTATGGGTACATAATTGCCGTTGATTGAGATATAAAACAATTTGCTGTCACTGGTACCAGGCCGGAGGTCACAGGTGATGGACTGTATGTAAAGTTTTTGAGGATACACTATCGTCCTCAAATACAAACATGCATAGCTACATATATACACATAGGAAGCACTGCGTTTTTACAAATCTGTCTTTCAGTCATACAGCGCTGACTCATTCATAAATATCAATCTTTTTTTACTAGGCAGTCATGATTAAAGCCTCTTTCACAACACCGCTATGTGATGTTCACAGTACGTTGTCTTGCAGTACAGTCCTTCAGTATTGTCACTATACAGTACGGTGTTTGTGGATTTCCCATTCACAGGAATCTGTAGTATGTATGACGTATCCCCTGTGAGTACTGTCTCCTGTGCATGTGTAACACTGTGCCGGGCAGATGCAGCGCGTTCCAATTCTAATTCTAATTCCTCTGCTCTCTAGAAACGGAGGGATCAGCTGTTTTCCACAGCAGACGAAGACAGCAGTCTGTACTTCACCTACAGCGGGGGTCGCAATGAGCTGCTGATCAGAGACCTGCACTACCAGGTGAAAGAACCTGCCTCATTGCCTCATTGACCCTGCTTTGTATTACATATAACCACCAGCAGCTCTAGTCAGGACCCAGGAAGGCCACAGCCTTTCAAGCAGCATCTGTGAGGGTTGTAGCCGGGTGCTACTTCACATTCAGGGGTTCTGTCTGGGTTCTGCTGGATATTTGAGGGCTTGGGCTAGGTTCTGCTTCAAATTAGGGGGGTTTGGCTGGGCTTTGCTTCACAATTAGGTGGTCCTGGCTGGCTTATGGTTCACATTAGCGGGTTGCAGGTGTGTTCAGCTTCACACAAGCTGAATTAATCACCTCACTTTTTCCAGGCTAATATCTCATTAATATCACAATAAAAAATATAATAATTAAGCGTAGGAGTACCACCAGCTATGTGCTTCATTATTGGTATTTTGAATGTGCATCTGCATCATTACTGATACTGAGATTTGTGTGTGTGCGTATGGGACAGGTGGACACTGCAGCACAGATCCCCTGGTATGAGAAGCTGTCGGAGTTTAAGCTGCCCTGGGAGATGCATGGCGTTAAGCAGATGGCCATCCAGAACTTGAACCTGCGTGTACGCAGTGGCCAGATGCTGGCTGTTATAGGCAGCTCAGGTGAGCAGTCCAGCCCCCCTTCCCGCCAGCAGGGGGCAGGCCAGCCTGGATCTCACAGGGATCTCACATTGTGTCTGAGCAGGGGTTTGTTAAAGATGAGTTCATCTGTCCATGTTTCCTAAGGCTGTGGGAAGACGTCCCTGCTGGACATCATCACGTGCCGGGACGAGGGCGGCTCTGTGAAGTCGGGTCAGGTCCTCATAAACGGGCGACCCAGCACGCCCCAGCTGGTGCGGAAGAGCATTGCCCACGTGCGGCAGGATGACCGCCTGCTGCCCCACCTCACCG
This sequence comes from Megalops cyprinoides, assembly GCF_013368585.1. Classification (NCBI taxonomy): domain Eukaryota; kingdom Metazoa; phylum Chordata; class Actinopteri; order Elopiformes; family Megalopidae; genus Megalops; species Megalops cyprinoides. The sequence goes on along the minus strand of NC_050597.1, from coordinate 23,162,975 downwards.
TGAAGGAGACACTGGCCTTCGTGGCCAAACTGCGGCTACCCACGCACTTCTCCCAGGCCCAGCGAGACCAGAGGGTAGGCCTTGCCCGCTGCCCTGGAATAGGCCAGCAGGCCAAGGTCATATGACCTGAGCAGCTATTATGTCATCATAGGCAAACACAGAGCACAGAATGCCATCAAAGAAGAGGTCCAGTTATGCAGATGTGCTGAGTGCCATTTGCGCAGACATGTGACTTCACCTGCTCTGTCTGCGCAGGTGGAAGACGTTATCGCAGAACTGCGGCTGCGGCAGTGTGCCCACACGCGAGTGGGGAACGAATACGTGCGGGGCGTGTCCGGGGGTGAGAGGAGGAGGGTCAGCATCGCTGTGCAGCTGCTCTGGAACCCTGGTGAGTCCCAGTGGAGTCCTCGTAATGAGCACTTTGTACACAACTAGTACATGGGTCCTAGGTTACCAGGGTGCGTGTACAGTAATGCACTGGGTTACCTGTGTGTAGCTGTTATCTAGGGTAAAATGCTTATCTGTGTTTATCCGTTATCTGTACATAGAGGTGCTAACCGATATGACATCTTACCTGTGTGCTGTGTTGCATAAATATCAGCGTATGTACAGTATTTTTGTCACCTGACTGCCATGTTAAATGTGCTGTGTTGCCTGTGTGTAAGGTCCACAGTTAATAAATTCCCTATGAGTCATGTTGCATGGGTGATACGTCGCCTATGTGCCATGTCTTCTGTGCACAGCTGTGCTGATTTGAATGTTACCTGTGTGCTATGTGCTGTCCTACCTGTGCTCCACGTTGCCTGTGTGCCGTTACCTGGGTGCAGGTATCCTGATCCTGGACGAGCCCACCTCAGGTCTGGACAGCTTCACGGCGCATAACCTGGTGATAACGCTGTCTCGCCTGGCACGGGGGAACCGCCTGGTTCTGCTGTCGGTCCACCAACCCCGCTCAGACATCTTCCAACTGTTCGACCTGGTGGTCCTGCTGTCCTCCGGGTCGGCGGTGTACTGCGGCCCAGCTCGGGACATGGTGCCCTACTTCACCGCCCTGGGACACCCCTGCCCCCGCTACTGCAACCCCTCCGACTTCTATGGTGAGTTGAGGGCGGGGCTTCCTGCCCCTGGGTGGAGATGGATCCCTATGGCTAGTTCAATTTTTCAGGTCCTTTGGTGCTTGTTAGAATTGCCCATCGTCCTAGTCAGGTTGCACAACTTGTTGTAGGGCTTGAATAGTGTTATGCTCACACTCACTGCTCTGGGAGTATTGTTAGCCTGGTCTGACACTGTTGCTCATTTAACTTGAATGGATACACTTACGTTCTATTGTGTTGGAAGTCGCTCTGGATAAGAGCTTCTGCTAAATGACTGTAATGAAATGTCATGTAATTGTGAATGTCCCTGACCGTGCCCCTCCCCCACAGTGGACCTGATCAGTATCGACCGCCGCTCTCCCGAGTGTGAGGCAGAGTGCCTGGCGCGGGCGAAGGTGCTGGCGGAACAATTCCTGGAGAACGTGAAGGACACTGAGGACTTCATGTGGAAGCCAGAGGAGTCCAGCATCACCCCTGAGAGTTTCAGGTACCCACTCCATCACACCCAGTCCCACACTGGGTCTGGCCCATCCCAGAATATGTTAACCAATCCACAGCCTAGCCACACTGGGGCGCTTGCGCATGACCCCTGAATGACCTCAGCTGTCCTGGGTGCTGACTCAAGCTCCTTGCCTTTCTGTGTTTCCCGGACAGCACTCCCTCAAACCCTCAGGAGGAGGTGATCAACGTGTCCAATCACAAGGACCGCCTTCCAGGCCGACTGCACCAGTTTTCCATCCTGCTCAGGTAGGCCAGCCCTTGCCAGAGTGTGCTGCAAAATGCCTTCCCTTCTTGATGTAACACCAGCTCTTCCCCATACAGTTTCTCCATACTCTCTTGCTCTATGTAACTACCCAACACAAGTACACACACCTTGCCCTCCTGTGCCCTAGCTCCTCTATCTCGTCCCAGGCGGCAGATGTACAATGACTTCCGGGACTTGGTCACGCTGCTGGTGCACGGGTTCGAGGCTCTGCTGATGTCGCTGCTGATCGGCTTCCTCTACTACGGGGCGGGCGAGGAGCGCCTCTCCATCCAGGACACCGTGGCGCTGCTCTACATGATCGGGGCGCTGACACCCTTTGCTGTGGTGCTGGACGTCATCGCCAAGTGTGAGTGACAGGCCGAGCCGCCAATCACAACTGCCGCCAGCGCTTCAACAATGTCAGACTTTCAGCTATTGAGCGAGAGCCAGCTCTGTAGTTGAGAGTGAGGCTTCATGAGGCTTCACCCCACCATTGGAGGTGCTATTGTGCGTTATCAGTGACGTCCGTATTCAGACCAATCAAAGGGTTTCACAGCTCACTGTAGCTCCTCCCGTTCTGGGATCCATGAAGACTCAGCCATTGCAACAGGTGACACACTGCTGTGGTGATCAGAGCGTTAGTGATGAGCATTACTTATGTCATTATCACATAAGACCTGTGCACAGGTCAGGTGTCTAGGTGATGTAGGTGCAGCATTTAGATCTTAAGATTCTGCTAAGCTTTGGATCTAAGTGTGTTGAATTTGACTTCCACAGGCCACTCTGAAAGAGCCATGCTGTATCACGAACTAGAGGATGGAATGTACTCAGTCACATCATACTTCTTTGCCAAGGTAACTGCCAAATTACAGAAACTGTCAAAGCAATTTTGCATTTCCATAGTCCGGCTGTGCTTTTCCTCAGAGAAGTCAACAGTTTTCATTGTGACCACCAGGGGTCAGTATAGCTCCATGTTTGTACAGAGGTGGGATGCAATGTGAAAAAGCACAGAGCACTGAGTGTTAGAATATTTTCAGAACTGACTGAACTGTCAGACCACACTGTGTGCATGAGTGTCATGTGACTCCCGTGTGCGCCTCGCCCAGATCCTGGGCGAGCTGCCCGAGCACTGTGCCTTCACGCTGGTCTACGGCCTGCCCATCTACTGGCTGGCGGGTCTGAACGGGGCGCCCGACCGCTTCCTGCTCAACTTCCTGCTGATCTGGCTGATGGTGTACTGCAGCCGCTCCATGGCGCTCTTTGTGGCTGCTGCCCTGCCCACCCTGCAGACCTCGGCCTTCATGGGCAACGCCCTCTTCACCGTCTTCTACCTCACAGGTGGCTTTGTCATCAGCCTGGACAACATGTGGCTGGGTGAGCCTGGTCCCCACCCCCGTCCTGCCTGTCAGGGAAACTGACCCCAAGTGGGCACTGTTCCAGGCCCTTTTTGTCCATCTTCAACAATCTTGTCCAACGCTACCACACAATTTTGACATTGCGGCACCCAAAATTTGAAGAGACCTTCTCAACTGCTGTTAATTCATCTGTGGTTACATTACATTACTGGCAGACGCTCTTATCCAGAGCGGCTTACATCAATTACAGGTTTTTACAATGTTATCCATTTATACAGCTGGATAGTTGCTGAGGCAGTTGTGGGTTAAGTACCTTGCCCGAGGGTACAGCAGCGGTGCCCCTGTGGGGAATCAGACCAGCAACCTTTCAGTTACAAGTCCTGCTCCTTTCCCCCAAGTTGAAAGCCTTATATTCTGTCTTCTGCCACTTGCTACTCTGTAGTCTATGAGGTCTATATACAGTCTGTTGAGGAGTTTTCCTTGCCTGAACCATGCGTGTTGAGGGTACTGTGTGGTGTGGCTCTCTCCCAGTGGCCTCCTGGTTCTCCTACGCGTCCTTCATGCGCTGGGGCTTCGACGGCTTGCTGCAGGTGCAGTTCCGGGGGCTCAAGTACCAGGTCGCCATCGGAAACATCACCATCAATGTCGACGGGATTACGGTGAGTCGCTCAATGCCCCCATAGCCCCATTCATTTCAATTCAATCCACTCTTCAGCAAAAAAAAAGCCAGCCCTTAGAAAGCAACGGACAAATGGGACAGATGTTCCGGTTCGCTTGTCGTCGATTCGATTTTTTCCCCCCTGCTTGTGCTGTTTAAATACGTAAGCTTTGTCTGTTCTGAACAGGTGGTAGAGGCCATGGACATGAATCAGTACCCGCTCTACTCCTGCTACCTGGTATTGATCGCCGTCTGCGTGGCATTCATGCTGCTGTACTACCTGTCGCTGCGTTTCATCAAGCAGAAGTCCAGCCAGGACTGGTGAAAAACTTCATTCGGCACCTTGCCGTTTCCCCCCTTCGCTCCGCTGTATTGCACTACTTTTTCCTGCCGCTGGATGGCAGCAAAGCACCACACTCTATCTCACCACTCTCTCAAATGAGGTTTTCCTTTTTTTTTTTTGTTTGGCCAATGATTTGAGCATTTGTCTGGCAGATATCCATCGTTGGCATTTGCTTGCTTCATGTTCAATCCGTTTTTTTTTTTTTTTTACTTAATCTTTTTTTGTATATGTAAGATTATAAAGCTTAACAATATATGTGCCAATAGAAGCTCTGGCGAAAAAGCTTCTGGGAGGTTTAATAAATTATAGTCTAACTGGCGGTTTTCTTGTGTCATTGTATTACGCAAGTTTTGCACTGGTGCAAAAGCTTGATAAATTTGTTGTAGAAAATTTGTTTAAGAGAAAAAAAATTGCATTGTACCCTGTGTATACCTAGTGTATTGCAATGTCTGAGCAGGATTAAATGGTGGAAAAAATGCAATAAAAACTCGTCCGAACCCAACGTTTACCGGAATGTTTCATTGACCCCCCCCCCCCCCACCTAAGCAATAAAGATATAACCCGGCACAGCTCCTCCAACTCATCAAACGCGTGCACAGCCACCTTTGTCTGTAATTACATCACTCCCCAGATAGAGGATTATAACATTTACCAAACAGAAGGAGCCATTGCCATGGCTGTCATTTGACTGACAGGGGATGCCGGAGAGAGGCTGAGATAGGGCGTTACTGATGCTGCAGAGCCACATCTTTGTATGCGCGTGTGTGTGTGTGTGTGTGTTTGTGTGTGTGTATATCGCTGGAGCCCCGGGGACAAGGCCTTCTTCTATAAACAGCGGGATGGATAACATGACACTCAGAGCAGCACCCTGCATAGTGTCTGCAGTCCACAGTCACTTCGACTGTGATGTAGTCAAATATGAGCAGATTAGCTGTGAGGGCATATCAAGAACAGCCAGACTGGAGGCATTTCAGACATGTTAAGATTGTGTTTGACACACCCTCATACCCAGACAGATGAAGTGTGAGCATGTATCAAAGCGTGATCAATTGGGCATGAGCCCATATCAAACAGATACATTTACATTTAGTTAGATGAAGAGGCTCATTTCCAGAGCGGCTTACACAGGTTACAATTTTTACGTTATCCATTTCTACAGGTACTACTGAGGCAATTCTGGGTTATATACATTACCTAAGCCTACAACACCAGTGACGCTGTGGGGAATCGAAGAGGCAACTTTTAAGATACACCACACTGCTTAATTAGGTCAACCAACTGTGTCTGTGACCAGGGAAAAGGACAGACAGTCACATCGTTTTATTTCCCAGATTTTATTGACAAGCATAAATACTTTCTGTACATCAGTATGCAGGGCTCATGGGGTTCAACACTGGGTGACATCACAGTATTTGACAGATTCTGATCATATAACTCATATAAAAAAAGAGAAAACAAAAAAAACACAGGAGACAGCCTTTCTTTAATCGTCTTCAACCAAGCTTTGCGCTTTGGTCTTCTCTCTCAGCTTGTCTGCGTAAAACTTGAAGGACTCCTAAAAGAAGCACAGGGGGGTAACAACAGTTACAGGACTGGGGCATGAAAATCGGAACTTACAACAATACAGCGCGTTGCCACTTTCTGTCACATTAAGGACTATGTTGTATTCCAGACTTAGTCACCTTTGCCAAATGCAGAACATAATAACAGCTGCTGAGGTTGAGTGTCCTACAGAGGCTGTTTTTTTTTGCGGGGGGGGGGGGGGGGGGGGGGGTAATTGTCAGGGTAGCAAGTACACTAAGTACACTTGCACCCCTCTTCCCTTGTGAGTGGCTAACCCACACACCTTTCTTCAGTTTTAACAGCCAATCACAGCTCACCATTTCATCTCCCAAACCCCATTAATGCACAAATAACGTGCTTTAGTTTTTTGTTTTGTTTTTTTTTTTTTTTTGCCGGTCAGGCCTGGCTAATTAAACAGGCTTTTGTCTCAAAAGCACGCTTTTGAAGGTGAGTGCATTCGGAGGATTAGCGCCGCCTTAACATCGTATATTCCCCTATTAAGCGTGTAATTAAAGTTGATAAACAGTGGCGGCGGAGGCTGGGGAGAGGGCCGGACACCGGCGCCGCCGCAATCTCGCCTTATCTGGCCACTCAGGAGGGCCTCTCCGCTCCAGCATTAGCGCGCGCCCAGTGGGGGCTGCTACCTGAGATTGCTTTGTGGAAACTTTAGAGGTGATTTGGAGAGCAGGCCTCAGGGTTCTTCGCTGCCAGCCCCAACCACAGCCGCCCCCCTCCTTCACCTCTCCCCGCCCCGCCTCCCCCCTCCGGTTATGAAACGCGCCGCTACCTTTCCGGCAGGTGCTGAATTATGCAGGCTGGCTCTCAGAGGCTTTTTTCAGCCAATGTTTGGGGGGGGGGGGGCAAGTCATTCTGCCCCTCACCCCCTCAGGGGAGCTGGTGGTGGGACAGGGGCCGTGCTCTGAGGGGACACGTACAGGAAATGGATGGGGGTGGTGGGGGGGGGGGTGCGTCGGAGAGGGTATACACAGTGGTGACACGGGCAGAGTATCATCTCAAACCGATGAACAGAGTGAAAGGAATTTCGCGAGTATGCGTGTGTATCTGTGTATGCGAAAACATGTTTTTGTTTGTGAGCGTGTGAAAAAGTGTGGTTGAGACCGTGTGTGTGTGTGTGTGTGTGTGTGTGTGTGTGTGTGTGTGTGTGCGCGTGCGTGCATTTCCAGGCCGGCTCCACAGGCGTGTGGTTCTCTGAGCAGGCAGACTGTTGGGTCACATTACTCGGCGCCCCACGCTCGGACACTCGCAGTGTGGCAGGGATTATGGGAGCGGTATAAAGGATGCCAGTGCGTGTTAGGGCCGGCGCGAGACTCCACGTGTGTGCCGTGCGCTCGCTGTAGCGGAGGTTGAGGCGCGCATCTTAAAGCCAACTCCAATGTGCCCTCAGCATTGATTCACATCGAGTTACCGCAGGAAATCTCTCTGTTGAGTGAGCCAACCAGAGGTGAAGAAGCATAGAAGTGGGCAGGGCCCGCTCATCTACAATGACCCGACCTTTCACCTCACACGCACGTACACACCCTGTCATCCCTCTCTCCTTGCCCTCTGCTCATCAAAATGCAGCTCCCCCACACCCTCATTAAACTTAAGCTGCTTCCCCTCTTCTCTCCGCTGCACGAGAGCAAACTCGTTTCTCCTGTAGTGGCCACTGAGGGGAACCCCGGGCCTTCATTTCCTCTTTAATAAACTGGGTTCCTTCCCAGTGTCAGAAGCAGCGCAGCTTGGCATTTGCCTTCCCTTTTAATTCCGGATGGCTCCGTGGTCTAAGTATGTTAAGCCGTGCCCTGGAGCGCTGGGAACGGCTCTTTGTAGAGCGACCGGTCTATTCCAGGAAGCAGGGCGGCCTACAGGGACACAGAGTGTCTGCCCGCACCCAAGGAGGATAAAGGTTCGATCCCCCAGCAGGGTCAAAACGAATACTACAAAACCGGTGCCCGCTGCGTCTCTGTGTGGCACTCATTAGAGAGAGGGGCCGGGGGCGAGACGGGGCGAGTGAGGGCAGGGCACCGGCGTAATGTCAGGGGGCTGCGCTGGTTCATCCAGCTGCTTCACGCCACAGACACTGGCGCTCCGAGCCAGCGACGACTTCACGGCTCCCTGCAGTTCACCATAACTTATTAACTTCTATCATTTAGTACATACAGGAGGCTCATTCAATGTGCTCCTGCTGCATTCAGACGCCGACTGCACCGAACAGAGCCTGCAGGCTGTGATTTTTAGGAGGGGACAGTGTGTTCCAGCAGGAGACGGAGGTGGGAGGGGCGCTGGACATGAACCTTCCACATCAGGCAGATGTGATGCGTTATTCAATATCTCGCAGCATAAGGGTGTAGATGAATCTGTAGGAGAGGGCATGTAACTGATTTTGAAAAGGGGGGGAGGTCAATTATTCTGTTTATAGACAGTAGGTGACTATATAACAGAGGTGTAGCTGATCAGTGAGAGAGGGAAGGGGCTGGGGCAAGCAGCGCAGACCAATCATGCAGGGGATCATTGTGAGAGAAAAGGGTGTAAAAGGGGACCAGCAAAAGGGAGAGCATGGGCATAGGGAAGGGCTATTGATGGTGAGAAAAAAGGGACATCAGACAGACAGAGAGGGGTGCATGCTGTTTTGGGGTGGTGTTGGGGGCATACTCACGGGGGGCTCCTCGAACGGGACGGCCTCTCCGCCGTTCCTGTACAGCGTGGCCAGCCTCTTCAGACACAGCTCGTCCGCTGCGACCCCCTCCTCCTGCATCTTCTGGTACAGGGCCTTCGCTGAGGGCAGGTCGTTATCCTGGCCTGGGGGGGGGCAGGAAGTCACGGCACTTCGGTTATCCACAGCGTGGGGGACAGCATGTGTGTGTGGGTGTATGTGTGGGTGTTTCTGTGTGTGTTTGTGTGTGTGTGTGCGTGTGTGTGCAGGGGGGGTCTATTAGGGAGCATGACAGGAAGAGAAGAGGAAAAGAACATGATGTCAAATCATGCTGCTTTCTACATCGGGGCCCCCGAATTAAGCTCTGACCACTGGGGGGAGGGGGGGGGGGAGCTGGGAGGAGGGGCCGGCCCATAAAATAATTATGGCCCCGGCGAGGGAAGCGGAACAGAAGGACTTTAAGTACTTTAACGTGTCGAGGCTCACACGGCAGGCCGCGCGGGCGCTCATTAGCGGACACGCTGTGCCGCTTTGCCGGAACATTCCGGGGTGCTCCCATCAGCGCTGCATTTTTAATCGCTTCTTAATAACAGCCCGGGAGTGACCCAGCGAGAGGCGCAGCCTCCGCTACACAAACAGGCACCCAGTTACTGCACGTAGGTATGCGCCAGTCAGCGGGTATACCTGCTAATGTACCAGCACGCTGCTATCGCTATGGAGCTATAACCAAACAAACAGGACTCAATCTATGCAATACACTAGGCCTAATACATCAGGCTGGATCTCCACCAGTGTGCATGATTATACACCCGTGTGAATCCTAACTGCGCTCTATTTCACAGGAGTCCTCTGATTCCTGTGAGGCTGGTGGAGGCACACGACCGGCCCCACGAGGGTTTGAGATGGAGGCTCGGGTTCCACACTTACTGTAGCTCTTGATCAGGTAGGGGTACATGACCTCCTTTTCGGTGAAGTCGGGGATGAGCTCCATCATGGTTTTGATCTTGTGCACCTTCAACGAAGAGAGACAAAAACCAGATCAGAACCCACGCGCCTTGGTCACATGGAAGCCCCTGTCACGTTTCCATGGCTGCGAGCGGAAAACATCACGAAAATAGACCGTTTCCAAGAATCTGAAGGGCCATGAAACACTACAGTATCGTATTACTGACATGCTAGGCAGACATTATCCAGAGTGATTTACAGAGCGTATTTATAGAACTTATCATTCGGTTCATACGGTTCAATGTTTGGCACCTTAATCACCAGTAAACCACTGCACCAAATACGACTCCAACCCGTCATCCTCTGGTCATACATTCAGCTCTACAGCTACTGCAACACTCTACTGTTCCATCCTGGCGGGATACTGATCCATGGGTGCAGCCTTACCTGTCCAGGTTTCTGTGCAGCCCTGGTGACATAAGACAACAGGACATCCTTCTGTTCTGAAATGGCAGCACAGCGCTACGGCAAGAGAGGAGGGACAAGGAGGAAAGCGATGGTCAGGCTCGCTGTGCAGGTGTGTATAGAAGCTAATTGGCTTCAACAACAACATAAAGAGGATACATGCTGAAAGAGATCATTCCATCCGGATTCTGAGGGATGGCACTTAATGTAGTTTGTGTGTGTGTGTGTGTGTGTGTGAGAGAGTGAGAGAGAGAGAGAGAGAGAGAATGCAGGTATGCACTGTAACCGCGTGTGTGTGTGTGTGTGTGTGTCCGTGTCCGAGAGCATGCAAGTATGCACTGTAATCGTGTGTGTGTGTAAGACCATGCAGGTACACACTGTAACTCTGTAACTATGTGTATGTGAACCGCCGTGTTCCTTCATCACACCTCCACACACTCCAAAGTGTGCACCGCAGCTGAAGGTTAATTACATAGCTAATAAGGTGTCAGCCGGATAACTGCTCATTTCTTTATAAAAATTAAAACGCACAGTGCCTGTTCTCTTTGAAGCACAATTATCTACACTTAGTCACACAAAAGAGCGATTCCAATCTCGGAGCTCCTTCTGAAAGCTCTTTGAGCTGGAGACAGTCTCCTCAGTTTGCCTCCGCTCTCCCCCCTCTATCTGGTGTGCGTTACGTAGGCCCAGCAAGTGAAGAGAAAGTCAGGTGGAATCGACGCTGGAGGAAAACCACCACTCCACCGGGAAAAAAAAAAAAAAAAGAGTGACATCGTTATCATCAGGACCGTGACTCCAACTTCACTGTCACCATGGAGACGGGCTGGAGCCCGTGACAGCTGGGAGAAGCGTGCTGGCGAGGGTGCAGAGGAGTGGGACGTTGGCCTGTGCGAGACGAGATCTCGGCCAGAAGCTAGCATACACAACCTGTATAAGCTTTGGGCTACGGCTGAAGAAAAACTTCCCCTTGTTCCGCGTGTTCAAACACGTGAGGACTTCGAATCGTTTTCGAGACCCAATTATGTTTTCAGACAACAATGGCGAGGTGAATCACTGAACGCTTAAGTCTTTGTTCAGAAACTGAAAATTGGACAAAGTGAATGCATTTCAGAGTGGAATCTGGAAAAAAAGACGGAGAGAGAGAGAGAGAGAGAGAGAGAGAGAGACACACCGGCCCCCAGTGTTCTCGGACTCATTCCAGGTTCCGCTGCAATGAGGTCGCTTTACAACCCATTCGTGAACGCCGCCCGCTCTTCTCTTCCCCCCCCTTTCAACAGCGTCGCAAGCTAAGCGGACATGTCGGAGGGCTTTTAACAGGACCTCGAATTACGCTGAACATGGGCGCTCAGCTAGTGGAATGGCTTTTGTACAAATCAGCCAATTACAATAACACGGCCGCGCCCGGGACCCTCTCCGTGCCGCCGTTTTCCCAGAATCCCCACTCCCCCCCCCCGCCGCTCCTGCGATCCCGAGCGGCTGCCGGGCCGCGCCTGGCGGTCCCCGCGCATCCGCTTAAAAGCTCTGGAAAAACCCGGTAACAGCCCCCGGACCCTCAGAGCATGGGCTCCTGGGGGAGGCCCCTCCTCGCCACTCCGCTCCGACTCAGCCCTCAATTACTCAATCAAACCCTTCCGATAAGAGCGTCGCAAAGCTTTTTCCCCACTCTCTTCAATTCTTCACGCAAAATAATAACATTAAAAGTTCTGCCGTTTGCTTAAAAGGTCTCAAAAAAATGAACTCTCAAAACTTGTGGGATTTGTTGGCAAATCGGGGGTGTGTGTTATCCATCTTGCAGAACAGGAAACCACTATGGACAGGCTACGCTAGGCTGCACAGCTAACGCTTAACGGAAGCACTTTCCGTTGATAACTCCCCGATACTACACCACTACTGCAAGCATGTCATGAAGTACATAAATATTATGCATATTTCTTACTTATTGATTGTGATTACTTATTGAAGAATTATACTGGATCAACTTTCAGAGATCTACAAGAGAGTGATATATATAGTATACAATCTTGTAGTATACAGTATACAGGATATGTGAAGCTTGGTTTAACAAAAATATACAGAATTGATGACAGCATTAGAATGGATGTGTTGATTTGTGAAAAGTGCAGGTGATGCTTACAGGTGCAGGTGAGGTTACCTGCACCTGTGCTCTGGAGGGGGGGGGTGTTACCTGCAGCAGGAATTTGGCGTCCTCTGCCCGGCCAGATTCCAGGTACTGCAGGAAGAGGTCAGAGGCGGGTCTGTAGACGGCGAAGTGATTGGCCAGCCTCTCAGCCATTCCACTCACTGCGGGAACAGACATGTCTGCCACGTCAATGGCTCCCTCCCCTCCGAACGTTTCCCAAACCCAGCAAACGACACCATGCACCCCTCCTTCCCCCTTCAAGGGCACACAACATCCGCTGATGCAAAGCCTCCACAGACATGAAGGCACTATAAAATGACTTTCACAGTACCATAACAACTGCTGTTTGTAAAGATCCCTCCTCAGGATATGCATGGCCAGCCGTGTGTGTGTGTGTGCGTGTGTGCGCGTCCCTCTCAGCTGTCCCTGTGTACGACGATGTGCTTTTATCAATCTGGTGGTAGATGGGTGCTGGCAGACGGAGCGCTCTCTCTCTTACGTTTGTCCAGTGCGTCCTCGTTGTTCTCCTCCATCACCCTGCGGAAGACGTAGGACATGCTGGCGACCGGAGCGTCGGCTCCCTGGGCCTCGCTGCCCGGGGTGTAGAAGGCCTCCAGCCCCTCCACCGCAGCCTCAATGTCCCCTCTGAGGAGCACAGGGAGAGAGGGGGGTGAGAGCGCTGGTCAGAGCGTTATGCAGTGGAACCAGGGGGTCAGGGGTTAAGGCCCGGGGTGAGACACAGCTGTTTCACCCTTCGGCAAGGTCACTTAACCTCAGCTGCTCCTGTGAGCGGGAGCTGGGTGAACGGGTGGCTAATGTGTGCGAAGTTTAACTGCAGGGGCTTCAAGTTTGCTTAGCCGAGTGGACGTGCAAAAATAAAAGCGTGCGACCTTTCGGGGAGGGAAAGACGCGGCGAGAACAAAAAAAAAGGCGCATGAAAGTTTCATGGGGTGCATTAATATTACGAGCAGCGCTAATGTGCGAGGTGTCGTTCGGCGGCGGGGGTTGCCAAGGGACGGCCGAGCCGAGCGGACAGCGGAAGCGCGGGAGGCGCGTCTCGCGGCCCGGGCGGCAGCCTCGCCGCTCGGCCGCGCTCATGCGGCCTGGCAGCGCGAGGCGGGGACCCGGGGACGGGGGTCTAAGCCGCGGTGACACGGGCGGAGCGGCGCGCCTGAGCCGAGCTGACTGCTAAAGAGGCCAGGCGGCGCGGGCCGGGGCGGGGGCTGGCGCATTAGAGGCCGCCCCGCTAAATAATTCAGACCGCCGCAGTCACAGCAATCACCGCGGATCGCTGCCTTAAATATTCATGCAGGGCTGGGGGGGGTGGGGGGGGACGTGTCGCCCGGATGGAGACTCGTTTGTGGGAGCAGGAGCTGTGTGCGGTGTCAGCTCGCTCTTCTGGTTTTACAGCCATTCTGACGCCCGCCTTCCTGTCCTGTGCAGTCACACTGGAACACAGTGTTCAGGACACTAACGCACCGCTGTCTCCTTCAGAGGGATTCAGTATGGGGCACAGGTCAGAGCAGCAGTGTGAAGCAGCAGTGGTCAGGGCAGCAGTGTGGAGCAGCAGTGTGGAGCAGCAGTGGTCAGGGCAGCAGTGTGGAGCAGTAGTTAGGGGAGCAGTGTGGAGAAGTAGTCAGGGCAGCAGTGGTCAGGGCAGCAGTGTGGAGCAGTAGTTAGGGGAGCAGTGTGGAGCAGTGATCAGGGCAGCAGTGTGGAGCAGTGCTCAGAGCGGCAGCGTGGAGCAGTGCTCAAGGCAGCAGTGAGGAGCAGTAGTCAGAGCAGCAGTGAGGAGCAGTGGTCAGAGCAGCAGTGTGCAGCAGTGGTCAGAGCGGCAGTGAGGAGCAGTGGTCAGAGCGGCAGTGAGGAGCAGTGGTCAGAGCGGCAGTGAGGAGCAGTGGTCAGAGTGGCAGTGTGCAGCAGCAGTGAGGAGCAGTGGTCAGAGCGGCAGTGAGGAGCAGTGGTCAGAGCGGCAGTGTGCAGCGGCAGTGAGGAGCAGTGGTCAGAGTGGCAGTGTGCAGCGGCAGTGAGGAGCAGTGGTCAGAGCGGCAGTGAGGAGCAGTGGTCAGAGTGGCAGTGTGCAGCAGCAGTGTGGAGCCATGGTCAGGGCAGAGGGGGGACGCTGCCCCTGGCTCACCTCTTGATGTGCGCCAGCGCCGTGTTGTTGATGAACAGCATGCGCGACAGGTTGAGGGAGGACGCCATGGCCTTGATGGTGCTCTCCACCTCCTGCACGGCCCGTGCCTCACCCCGGGTGCCCAGGCCCTGCACCAGCCGGGTCACCGCCAGCTGGGAGGGCACCTGGTCGGCCTGCAGCATGGACGTCAGGGTGGCCTGGGCCTCTGCAGGGAGAGAGGGGGTGAGAGAGAGAGAGAGAGAGAGAGAGAGAGAGAGAGAGAGAGAGAGAAAGGCTACTTACACCACCTTCAGTGCTCTCTATAACCACACACTACCCGTCGTCATGGAAGGTCACGCACAGAGAGAAAGAGCTCTCCATACACATCACACAGAGGGTGGACACACAGATAGAGCAGGCTCTCAGCAAGCGCGGGCGGAAGCTCTGCTCAACACCGATAACTTTGTCTCTCCCCCTCCCCCCCAAAGAGCCGCACGGAAAATTACAGCCTTTCAAGACGCACTTGAGTTCATTTCATCCACCGGCTCCTCCGCTCGTGAAAGGCCATCCTTTATCAGGGTTTCTGTTTACTGCCAATTGTCCGGCATTTAGCAAATTTTCAAAGATTGGAACAGGGGGAAAAAAACAAGCCATCCGTCATTTGGACAGACAAGAAAACGCAGACTGAGGGCTGATCATTAGATCTGTCTTGCAAAGGGGTGGGGCTCACGGCAAGGAGAGCTGAAAACGTACAGACTGTCTGCTTGTACAATGGTGTATATGCAGCAGTGAGAGTGAAATCAAACAGCCAGTCTCAGAGATTAATCTCTACTTTCCCCCCCCCCCCCCCACCCACTTCATTTTGCTCAGAACGTGTAGCCCCCGAGGTGGAAGGGAGTGGGCGGAGCAGTACAGAGCTAACCTACCTTTCACCTTTCCACACTTCACCTGCGAGATGACCAGGAGGCTGTTGGCTACTTCACTCAGCTGGAAACTGCCAATCCGGGTTGTTGCACTGCAGAGAGGAGAGGAGAGGAGAGGAGAGGAGAGAAGAGGAAAAGTGGGGGTTCAGTGCCCAAAATGAAGAGTTAAACCATCAGGTAAAATCAGATCATAACATTGTGGGGATGGGGGTAACTGAATGTAGAAGGAGTGAGACAGAGAGAGGGGTAGAGAGAGAAGGAGCTGCAGTCTTGTGCTAGTGTAGAACACTCAGGACACTGTTAATTGCCTTCTTTTTTAAAATGAATTCTTCATGAATCACTCTGGTGATCAGCTATGGGGATTGAGATATGGTTTGTGAAGTGGGTAGAGGGAAAGAGGAGGGAAATCACCTGCCACCATCTTTTTTAGGTCACAGTCTTTTCCTTCCCATATTACAGAGGCAGTATGTGCCGTGGAAACAAACGGGCTCTGGACGGTCAATCTTTTCCACAAATACAAATATCCAGCAGTTTATCATTTCTTTGAGAGCAGAGATGTAGGGGTGGTAGTGGGGGGGGGGGTGTTGGCCGGGGGTACGGTGAGCACTACCACATACACCCACTCAACACACACCCACACGCATAACGCACACCCACGCTGGGACACACACAAAGCGACAGAGAAAGCCTTGCTGAACCAGGCGACGGGGGAAGGAGCAGAGCTGAATGAAAGCTGGAGGGAGAAAGCAGACTCTGAGCCACTCCAGGTGCTGGAGTGCACACAGAAGATGGAGGATTGAGCCAGCGCAGACATCGGAGTGCAGAATGACCCCCAAGACCCACACTTTCCTCTCCCACTTCCCTGTCCTTTCAACAAGAGGGGAAAAAAAAAAAACCCCAACAGACGACTTCTTTTTTTTTTTTAATTTCTAAGGCGCTAAACCTCAATCAAACTTTTCTCCCCCCCCCCGTCTCCGTCTCTTCTAATGCGGTCTCCCAGCAGATTAATCCGGCTGCCCAATTGAGCATCGGCGGCCGCTCCTTATCCTTATCTCCGCGGCGACCGTCCAGCCGCCGCTCGACAGATTGCCGCGGAAACCGGGGGGTCAGAATTATTCTTATCAATCCCAAGAAAATCCCGCCGCCCGCCCCTGCCAAGGCAGCCTCTCGGGGTCCGGCAGTCCGACAAAAAGCTTTAGCGGGACCACTGAATTCCTCCAACCCCCCCCCCACTTCGAACCCCTCCACCCGCCTGCCCTCCCCAATCCGCTTAATCTCTCTGTAAGCACCCCATTGCTCAGTTATGATGCTTCCAGTGCCCATCTGCCAAAAGCCTCTCTAAGTCACCAGTTTGGATATGAGACTGTGTAATACACACACTAGGGGAATTATTACTGCACTCACATCTTAGTCATCCCCCTGCCTGATTAAAACAACCCCTCCTCACTCACCCCCCACCCCCCCCACCATGACCCTATCTCATCCCTTAGGTTTCCAAAACAGCCCACATAGAGGATGCTGGGATAAACTGTGCAATTGATGCAATCTGTGATATCTGAAGGGGGGAAACAAACAGCACCACCTTTCGAAACAAAGAGAGTACGGGTGCTGAGAGTTCAGAGAGGATGGGGAGTGGAAGGGGGGTGTACATGTGATTACGGTGGCCGCGGTGACTTCCATGCGGAGAGATAATCACGGCTGCATTATATGCTACAGCAGTCCGGTGGTCGCTAAATCCACTCTTGCTTTTACGGTGGTTTACAGATGAGCCACCGCTTTCCACTGACACTAATGCGCAGCGAGAAAAAAAAACTATACATTACTAATCAGCGGAAGATTATTATTTTCATGTACGGCCAAGCGCTTCTCAGAAAACAGACTTAAACGTCCTGACTCACGTTTCCAAAGCTGTACAAGCCGCTTGCTACCAACAGGTTCCCGGAGCGCCTGAGAGAACCCGTGTTACAATGGGGAGGTGACTCCTTCCTCCGCACTCGTAACGAGCTTCGGCTTTTTCAGAGACGTGCTGTCCCTCGAGCCAAACGCGTCTCCGAGAAGGATCCGCGCGTGACAGGCTCCTGACACCCCGCTTCTGCGCGAGCGGAATTGTCTACCTTGTCACGATGATTATAGGGAACGCAATTTTTTTTTTTTTTTTTTTAGCCGTAATTTAATTCGCTTGGAAAAGAAGTGTTGAGTTTGTCTTTGAAGATGGCTCAATCTTGGAGCGGAAAGTCTGGGTGGAGCCCGGAGAAAAACAGGGCCGAATGAGAGGTGATGAAAAAGTGAGAGAAAAGAGAGCAGCAGGCAGAGAGATAGAGGGGAGACGGCAAGAAAAACCCAGAGAGCAAGAGCGACAGAAAGGGAGAGAGAGGAAAACGGAGAGAGCGAGAGAGATCGAGGAAGGGCGAGAGGAGAGCGAGAGAGCAGGTCGGTCAGACGGACAGACAGCAGGAGACTCACATGTCTCTGACGGCCATGGCATCCTCGATGCTGCCCTTGGCGAGAAGGCTTCTGATCAGGCTGTCGTAGGGGGCAGGCCCCAAAACCATGCCCTTTTGATCCACCTCCTTCAACAATTTCAAGGCCTCTGGGGAAAGGGGGAGGGGGGCAGCAGAAATGACAGAATTCAGCTAATCCTCTCACACATACTAGTATGCCTTCAGATCCCACAGGGGACCCCATGTGTTTAAAAATAATAAATACGGTCGCAAACGTATTACACTCAACGGCATCCTTTGCATAATCTCACCGTGGACATGTGGCTTTCCCTTCTGTGCAATCACTCAGTCAATCAGCTGTCTCCTCATAGCCACACGAGCCTACCCTTTCCTAAACCAAGTGCTAACTATCGCTAGTGGATCACTATCATTTTTAACTACATTAATTTTAGGCTGAACTGCCACTTCAGTGTCCAGGAAATGTGGGCGTGAGAGATACACAGTAATGTTTCATTCACTTTTGGCCAACAACAACAAAAAAAACACATTCAAGAGTTATGATAGCATCAATATTGGCATATTCTGCTGAAATCACCCTCAGCCAGCCAGATAACACTGCACTCGACTAAATGCAAAGCAGTCCAGTAACAGCAGAGATGGACTCTCAAGTAGAGGGATTTGGTCCAATAATGGATTGTATACAGTATCTGTTACTCCAGCTTTAGGGGACTAGTTGAATCACATTAGACTTGAATGAAGTTGGGTGTAGAGTTTGTAAGGTCAGGCTACATCGCAGCAGGAGATAGAGATGGGTGACACCTATGCAGCACTGATAAACACAGACTCAGGGCTGGGTATCCCTCAGTGCATCTGGGCAGGAAGTGTCAGTGCTATTCTGCTCAGTGAATGGGGGTGAGCTGTCCAACAGGGGGCGTCGGTGCTACTCACCTTGTACCTTGCCCCTCTTGCACAGGGTGAAAAGGCGCAGCTGGTAGTCGCTGGGTGACAGGGGGGTGGGGGCAGGGCTGGGGGCGCTAAACGTGCTCTTGCTTTTCGAATCTTGCTGCGGCGCTTCGGTGGAACCCTCGTACCACACCTGCATGCAGGTAACACGCACAGCACGCAGGTCAGCTTAATAATCACACACACACACACACACACACACACACACACACACGGCCTCCCCGGGCTGGATCACGCTCTTGCGCAGTGAGGCAGAGGCCCATTGTTCAGTCACCCGCGGTGGCACCGGGGGAGGGGTTAAGCTGCGCTGGCTGGGGGTAAATTCGGCAAGGCGTCGGGATGGTAACAAGAAGAGGGGGGTGAAGCTGTGACGCCTGTCAGGGACTTAGGGTGACTCAAGGTCACAAATGTCACTGCCTGGAGCAAAAGCCTTCACTTTAGCTTTAGCCTTCACATAGGCATTACAAACAAAACAAATGGACAAACAAATCCAGGGAGAGCGTTCCAATTCTGGAAATCAGAGAGCTGGAGCGCAGGGCATTGTGGGTACTTCATGCTATCATTTCTCTACGTGCTCCAGAAGGCTTGATTCGAATGCTGACAGGCAAAGACTACACACATATGGTGGCATTTAGCAGTTCTAAATTAGTCAGGCTTTCGGACTGTCTGTAATTCAAGCTAAACATCTGGATTTTCCTGCAGTTATCCCAAAATCCCATATTCCGGCTTCACGGTAAAAAAAACAGGGATTTGCAGACCCGGACTCAGATCCAGCTGATAGTCAGTCGCACTGGCTGGCACCAAACCTGCTGGCACCAACGACACCCGTGGCGGGAACACGGAAGCTGCCATGGCAACAGCAGCGATAGTAACAATTATGATGTGTGTGGGTGCCAGCTTGCTGGGGGTCCTTTTGCTTTTGCTGCATAACACAGGAATGCATCTCAGACAAACTCACACTCACACACACACACACACACACACACACACACACACACACACACACAGTACTAAAGGTACTGTCAGACGGAGGTAAAGCGTGTGCTCTCCGTGTGGGGGCCCTGTGCGGGTTTTACCTCGGGCACCTCGAAGGGCACCTCCTGGCCGTTGCTCTTGAAGATGTCAGCCAGCAGGAGCAAGGTCCTCTCTCGGGGGATCACGTTCTCCTCCTGCATCTTGGTCCAGGTAGCATCAGCCTTGCGCCAATCATTGGTGTCCTCTGAGAATGACAATAAAAATGTCACCACTCTGACACCAAGGATACATCGACACACACATCCAGTACAAATCAAACATTGGACACACCTACTCATAGTAAAAATAAAGAAAAACCTGTCCATTTTACACATTTTAGAATAACAAAGACATAAAAACTATGAAATAACACAAATGGACTTATGCAGTAACCAAAAACGTCATTTTAGATTTTTCAAACTAAACAAAAACATTTTTTTTTGGGGAAAATAATTGATACATTTACATCGACTTCACGTCTAAAAAACAAATTTCAAGCATTCAAGCATAAGTCTTTAGATCTAAATGTCTTTGAATGCATGTTTCCCATTATCTTAATCAGGCGTGCCCAAACTTTTGACTGGAACTGTATGTAATAAGAAACTACACACTACACACGTACCACCAAAACACAGCAGAGCTAAGGGCGGGGTTTATTCCTTTAATCAGACTGAGGGATGATGGGAAGGCCAGAATGAGACGGCCAGATTGGGGACACAGCCCGGACGAGGGGAAACCTCCTCCTCTTTGTGAATAGCTGTGTGGGATCCTTCATAACTGCTGGGAGTCAGGATCTCAGTTTAAAGTCTCATCTGAGAGATGGCACCTCCTGCACAACAGTGTCCCCATCACTGCATGGGGAAGAGGGACGAAAACTGCTGTCCGCTACCGATGCGCGCGCACACACACCCTGGGCTGTTCCAGGAGGTCTTCCATCCATGTTCTACTCAAGCTCCCGCCCCGCTTAGCTCCTGCCATCAGGCAGGGGAAGGATCCAGCGCGGTATTACCGCACAGCAGGGACTATGCCTCACACAGCTGGGCGAGTGTGGAGAGAGGGTGGGGGTGGGGTGGGGGGGGGGAGGTTAACTCCAGCCTCACACAGGGAGAGAGCAATCATCTGATCAGCTAGCGACCTCCCTGAATTAAACTCTTTCAGAGAAGCAGCAACAGCTGTTTTTTTAAGATGTTTTAACCAAATTAAAAAAAGGCAAATGTCTTGAAAATAGATCCCAATCAGAGACTTAATCAGACGGCCAACCTTTGCTTGTTGACCTTATTCTCTGACACTGTGGCCCCACCAACGCCCTTGTTATGTTAGTGCTGACTCTGTGGGAGTGTGCCCCGTGCTGATTGGTCTGATTAGCACAGATGGGGTGAAAGGTCGTGGGGTGAGAGACCTTGCCTGTGTGCAGGGTCGAGGCTGGGGTTTAGGTGCGGGGTGAAGGGGCCAGGGTGAGGCCTGGAGGTCAAGGCCACGCTGGAAATGCAGGTTTAAGCTGAGGGCTGGGAGGGACTTACTGCAGAGCCGGAGTATGTAGTGGTACATCTCATCTCTGTCACACTCAAAGAGCTTCGCCGTCATCTCCACCATGCCCTCCAGAGCCTCCATCTGAAGCCACAGAGGGTAGACTGAATCAAGGCAACTGCCTACATGCACATGTGTGTGCATGTGTGTGAGCGTGTATGAGATGAGTGTGAGGCTCACTATGTATGGCTTGTGTACTTGCATGTACAGCTGAGACGATGTATGTGTACTTCTGAGACAGTGTTTGTGTTTACACCTTTGTGTGTACACCTTCGTGACAGTGAGTGTGTGTATACCTTGAAGACAGTGTGCGTGTGCGTGCGACGGTATGCGTGTGTGTATGTGTGTGACACTGTGTGTGAGACAGCGTTTGCGTTTGTATTTATATCTCTGAGACAGCGTGGTTGCATGTGTTTGTGCATGCCCGCATATGAGGCGCTTGCCTGGTTGTTGGAGATGCACTTCTCTGCAAACCACTGCAGGCGCCCGGGCCGGGCCCTCAGGCCAGGGGTCTGTCCACAAAAGAGCGCAAGACTCCGTCAGTAATCAGTAATTAATCAGCAAGTGTTGAACCATCAGAAAACACAGACATCCTGCATTTGGAGGTACATTCACTCCTGTGAGAGACACTTTGTGCCAAGGCTTTTCGCTGCAAAGCCAGCACTGAAACTGCTCTGAACGGGCACTGGTTACAGGTTAAGCAGAGGGTCAGATGTGCGTACACAGACCTACTGGCTTTGGCCATGAACCAAACAACCTCCCGGTCCCAGCACAGACACCCTTTTCCCACAAGGCCGCCACAACAGAGAGTTAAGAGGGAGATGGCTAGGGCTAGTTTCACAACAGCACAAGTTAACTTAGCGCTAGCGGTAGTGGTAGCGCTTCTATGGTGTTGCACTTACACTCACTCGCCTGGGAGTGTTGTTAGCCTTTCCTGACACTTGCTCACTTATGTTGGTCGGATACACTTCTGCTTTCTTGTGCTGGAGGTCGCTCTGGATAAGAGTGTCTGCTAAACGAACGTAATGTAATGGGGAAAGGTGATGGGAGTTAACATTGACAGACTGCACATCAACATTTATAAATCAATGTCAAACACCACCCCTTCTGTCAATGCACCAGACAGCCAACCCAGTGAGCTTCAACACACATGCAGAGCTAACATAAGCAGGATTTCACTGCACTTTTCTCCAGCGCCGAGATGCCAGTTAAAGTGGGGGGGTGGTATCAGGCCCTGATCTGAAGATTTCATCCAGGTCTCAGTCAATCAGCACGCAGTAAGATGGCTCTTAAATTCTCACTGCTTTAATCTGTCAATTGCCAAGGATTCTTATGATCCATACCCTTCAGATTGATTCCTGAGCCTCTGCCGAACCACGGCGATGTGCAATTCCCGTAAGACTATCATAAAAAGACAGCCGCAGCATTATCGTCTTATATAACCCTATAACGGACAAATTAAAATTTGTTCTGGTCTCCATCGTATCTAATCTGCTTTGAAAAAAGATCAAGTGCAAGTGGTACATGTTTTTTTTTAACCACTTTCCCAATCTCCCATGGCACCACCCCCCCACCCCCACCCGTGTAAGCCCTTCGGACAAATCTTCCCGGGCGTAAATCCATGGTGATGAGGCGCCTGATTGTGCCGCGGTAGGACGGGGGCCCAAAGCCGCCCCCCTTTCCCCCCCTCCCCACCCCGCGCTCTCATTTTCACTTACGGCAGATTCCAATCCTCAAAAGGACATCTAGGTCAGGTTGTTAAGACAATCTCTGGCCTGTTGGATCAGGGCTTACATCTTCAGCATGAAGAGGCTGGACACGGGCACCATAACAACCTCATCCCTCATGCATGCTGCGTACACACACACACACACACACACACACTCTCACACATACACACACACACACACACACACGGACACACCAACACACACACACGCACACCAACACACACACACACACACACACACACACACACACACACACACAGATATATGTACAGGCACACACATACACAGACACACAAAACTAGTAGCACCAACAAGCATACATATTGACAGACAGAATCTCACACACACAGAAACACAAACGCATACTCTTTCACACACAAAAAAAAAAAAAGTCTTCCAACCCGCAATTAAACACTAGAGCCAATTGCTAACCTCTCCACAGAAAACGATGACTGTGAAGAGGAAAGTTTCCTTTAATACATTTTTTTGGCCCGCGCAACCCGAGAGATATCATCTGTTTTAATTAGCCCCTGGATGGAGCGAAGTGCGCTGAAACCGAGAGGCCAGCGCGGCCCTCAGATACGAGAGCTGGTTTTGACACGCCACGTTCTGTGAGAGCACCTGACCGAGACGCCCGCTAAAAATATTTCAAAGTTCTAAAACGGCACTCGCTCGATGCGGTAAAACCGCCCAGTTTGTCGGGCTTTAGACGGCAAACAATGAGAGGACTTCACAGGAGGTGAGGCTGAGAATCTGATCCACACAGAACACAGTCTGTGTGGCACAGCATGTGCGTATGTGGTATAACCGGTGGTATAAGCACTTCCGCTGGAAAGCTCTAATGACAAAACTCAGCACAGCTGCATACCTTACTACATATCTACAGAATTTGATCAACAGCTTAATCCAAAGCAAGATACATATGGTGTTATACATGTATATGAATATATATTTATGATGGATAGAGCACCTGATTGTTAATACGCAACATTAATACACAAACACATCATGTTTTTTTAAGAGGGTTTCATTGTCCCGTCCCAAATCCCACCCGCCGAAATGAGAGATTTCGCTGCGTTTTAGATGTGTCCTGAGACGGCCATGATAGCTTATCTTGTAACCGGGCGCCTCTGAGCCCCCGCAGACGGAATTATTCTCATCCCGGGCATATTAAAAGGGCCAAAAATCGCCTGTCCCACGCCGGCCGCCGGCTGGCTCCCGTTCCACATCCCGACTCACGAACATCGTCTTATCCTCCCGAGCAAGAGCCGGTCATCTGATGAGTTTTTTAATAACGAGGCTGAGATTACGCAGCGCCCCCGGTAATAACAATAACAACAACAATAATCATACTTTAATAAGGATAATAAGAGGAGAGTAATCTGGAGATGGCAACTGATGTAATCCTAAACATCCAGCGTGTCTGCGGACGGCTAAACCCTCTGCGCACGCACACGCTAAAGCACGCGTGTACCGCAAACCACAGAACACAGAGACACACAGTAACACAAACTCACATAAACATACAAATATGGAGTATCCAGAACAGTGAACTGAGCTCAGTAATTCAGACTGCTGGATAATTAAATGTCTGGATGCTTTGGCCTTTTCTTTCAGCAGGAAACAGCAGGGTAGCTCCTCAAGTATTTGCTGCTATGCATGTGCTGGAGGTGTCTGAGAGGTAGCCCAGAAAAGTCCAAGAAATGTGTGGGTGCAGTAGGCTGTCTGCTCCCAGTTAAATGGGTCCACTCTAGCTGAACGGGGAATCCTGGAGCCAAAGGGCCTCAGCACCCCGTATATCAGAGAGAAGAGGCACAACTGCCGACCCAGAGACAGAAAAAGCCCTTTGGTGGGAGGGGCGTCGTCTCCCGAAAATTTCCCCTCCTTCTCAGTAATGGTGACACTAGCCTTCTACCCCAGGAAAACATGACTGTAGTCACACCCTTTTTTGAAAAGGCAACTTCTAACTGAAAATTCTTTGGAGGGAACCTGTGAGTGTGTGCATGAAAGGTCTCTAGTGTGAAAGAAAAGGGAAATCCTGAACCATCTGACCCCCCATCACCACCTCAGCCTGTATCCTCAACCAATCACTGCGCACTACACCCTACAGCCTCGGCCCCGCCTACCTCAATCGCCTACCTGACTCAATCAATGAAATTCGTAAGAGCCAATCAGCATGAACATATTCAGATGAGCTACTGTGATGTGTCACCTACAGCAACTGGTTAATCAGTTTTAACAACAGACGAGATTGAGACGCTATGATCTTAAAGGTCCCTCCAAATTCAGGTGTCAAAAACCCAGTAACAACCTGAGCCGAAAAACCTGCCAGAAACGCTCCCACGCTGGCATTCCTCTTTTGAAGGCCGTGTTCACAGCGGCTCCGTGCAGAGGAACGCAGAGGCCTTTTCTCTTTAGCGCACAACCCCCCCCCCCCCCCCCCCCCCGGAACTTGCCACCTCCTCCCTCCCTGAGGAAACCCAACCTGCCATGTTAATATGCAAATACAAACATACTTTCCTCCGAACAGCAGCTTAACCCCGGAGCTCTGCGAAGAAAAGCCATTCAATAAGGAGAGAAGCCAGGCTCCAACTATTAATTATAAATGTTCAGAATAAAGACGGGCCTTTTCAAAACTGCTGGCCAAGTCCAAAGCTACCCCCCCCCAAACGCTCCCCAACAATGCCCCCCGCCCCTCCGCACACACACATACACATTCCCAGCTCGGCTCCCTCCCGCTTCGCCCATTGTGCGCCGTGAATTGCATTAGTTCAGATTTAGCCTAAATCTAATTTAAAAGTGGAAATTATTACAGCAATCTAATTAAGGGTTTTAAATAGCTGTGTGCTTCAGACACAATGGGCCCGGTCCCACCTCGATGATTTTGCGGGCCTCCCTGTGCTTCCCCGTCTGCATGAAGGCGAAGAAGAGGTCGTACAACATTGTCATCTCGCCCCGCTCCTGGCTCACGTAGTCCATCGCTGCCGGAGAGAGAGGGAGAGAGAGAGGGAGAGAGGGAGAGAGACGTCAGCCGCAAAACAAAACACGCCACATACAGGCACACACACACACACACACAGGCGCACACACTTTGTCACTGCTCTTTTAAACAGGTCCCCCCCCCCCCGCTTTTTGTGTTCTTCCTTTTCAATAGCTAAGCTGACAGGCAGAAACTTTTTTTTTTCTCTCTAAAAACCGTTCTTAATTGAAATGCTCCGCACCGCGGCTGAATCCAATCTCTGACCGTCAGGCAGTGAGGAGGTGACGGCGGGTTGGCCTGGCTGGACCCGGCGCGGAGGCTCCAGCCGACCGAAACGCCGCAGAGCCTCCGCCCCCCTCCCAGATATGCACGAGTGGCTCGACCGCTATCTCTCCTCACATTCTAAAGTTGGCTAAAGTCCGCTGCATTTTTTTTTTTTTTTTTATTGAACACCCAGTTTGAACATGCACGTATGTGTGCACGCGCATGCGTATGAGAGACAGCGCGTGCACTTGCCTACGTGCACAGTCAACATCACACGATCACCGCCCTTGTCTTTACGCGCGACAGATGATGATGGTGATTATGAAGGCGATATCACCAGAGGAGGAACTCCCGCAGGGAGAGAGACCGCTCAGAGAAAGTGCGCGTTTCACACCTGGCTGGATGAGACACAGAGAGGCCGAGCGAGGGTGTGTCATCACCTCCCGTGTGTGTGTGTGTGTGTGTGTATGTCGTTACAACAATTTCCATTCTATTCTGTTTCTATCTGGTTCTGTACTTATTACAAATCAAACAGGCCAGTGAGACAAGCATAACGCAAATGTATGCAGCTGGAAAGACACTGGTGTGCATATGTCTATCTGACCCCCCTGCTTGTGTGAGACCTACAGTGCATGTGCTATACTTGGCTGCTGTTGGGGAGTGTACGTCTGAGAGGGGACTCGACCCAAACAGGGGGCGGGGGGCCTTCTCTTCAGGCGAGAGGGGCCGTAGGTGGGCAGAGGGGCAGAGTGGTGCTCAGGAAGTAGGATCCACCAACCCCTCCCGAAGCCCGTCCCCCCAACCCTCCGACACCCCTCCCAAGGCACTCAACACGCACTCAGTCACCGCACAAAAGAACTTAACCCCTCTGCCGTCTCAATTAAAAGCAGGGTCTCTCAGCGCCACCCGCACACACGCAGCCGAGCAGATTCTCCACAGCGTGGGGTTCCTCTGACTCCCCTCACACCGCTGCTCACTCATTCCAGTCGGATGTCCAAAAATACCGCTCACACACAAAAATCCTCTACCCAACTGGTGTGTGTCTGTGCCAACGGGTGTGTTCTGGTGCTGTGACAGGTGTGCTCTCAGTGGCAGGTGCACCCTCACTAATGGGTGTGTTCTCTGTGAGGACACCGAGTCGGGGGTGCGTGGTGCGCTGGGTAAGATTCGGGGCCGTGACCGCCGCGGGTCGGTTTCGGTTTGGGTCAGTCTCGTACCTTTCTGCAGCAGCTCGGTCTCCCCCTTCTCCACCAGGCCGCACAGCACGTCGTGAATGCGGGGCATCTGGTTGTACTGCTTGTGACACTCCAGCACTGCGTCCAGCGCCCCCGTCAGGTCACCGCTGCGGACAGACCCCACAGACAGAGCGAGAGACATTCAGGCCCTCTCAAGAAGGAGCAAACTGCCAGAGCTGTAAAAAGCCGAAGTTTCAGACAGGATTACCGACATGTATTATTAACGAGAAGCCAAACTCTCCCCGTGAAAAGGCTGTTTGACATGGATGGATTTACTTTCAGTGTGAGGTAACAAATGGAAGAAGAGAACGTTTCAATTATTTGACAGAAACAACAACAGAATGAGGATACGTGCTCCTGTCTCAGCCAGGCTTGCTCTCAAGATCTTCAATCCCTTTGAGTGTTGTATAAACCCCCCATCACCACCCCCCCAACCCCGATCCCCAACTGTGCAATTTCGCTAAATATGGCAACAAAATTTCAACCCAAAAAAAAAAAAAAAAAACTCACCCCTCCTTTCGCGCTATACCCCAACAAAGAGCTCACAATATTTCTGACAGAACGCTGATGGAGAAATAAAGAGAGAAACTGGGGGAGAAAAGCACCACTCCGATTCCGCTCTATTGTGACTGGGGCAGCGTCAATCCGCTGATTGGATAATTGCGATGCCAATCACGCAGAGGTCAGATCAGATAGGTCGCGGTCGGGGGGCGAGCGGGTTAGGGAGAAGTGGCGGCGAGTCGAGCGAGGGTATTATTTCCGCAGAGGTTTCGGAGTGGGAGATTATATGGCGGGGGGGGGGGGGAGACCTGGCTGAGGGGAGCGGGACCTTGGTGCTGACTTTGAGGGGGGCTGGAGGATCCAAACAAAGAGGAGTGATTGAGCTCGTAACGTAAACTCCGCTCTCCTGCAATCGGTTTTAATTGAAATGAAGAGCAACAACATTATTCATCAAACCGAAGTCAAGAGGCAATTCACCCGCGAGCTGCGTGATTGAGCAGCTCTCTCAAGACCGAGAACTGAGTGCGGGGGGGGGGGGGGGGGGGGGGGGCAGAGAGGTGGAGAGAGAGCAGCAAAAGGGGGGGCAAGGCAACAGACCCAAATATATATTATTCTAAACATGAAAACAAAAAAAAGTTCCCAGGGAACGTAACCAGAACTCCCTCGATCCCCAGAACTGTGGTAGGAACGTTAGACCACCCACTGGACAGACATGGTGTTAATAGGGAGTACAGAGTTTATACCTTCTAGGTGCTGAACACAAGCAGTGGCCACAAAGTCGTGGACACTGAGCCAATCGCCTTGGACCATCACAAAAGACCATGATGGGGAACATGCTACACCCTCCCCTACACCCCCCCCCCCCAACTCCCACTCCCACTCCCTTTCTTTAGAATTTCCATCAGTCCAGATGAGGCAACCAGCATTGCAATTACAACTGATCCCCACCCCCCCCCCCTCCAAAAAAAAAAAAAAAAAAAAAAAGAATTAACCATGTTGAAGGCTTCATAATTTCCCTAGGTACAATTTAGCTGTCACTTGCACATTCACATTTACTCAAACACGCTCCCTGTTAATGTCACTAACTTTGCATGTCAAGTACTTTCCAGCCAATTAAGTAAAAAAAAAAAAAAAAGACGGGTGCCGAGCGCGCTGTGAGGAGGAACCTGAAGGATTAGACAAGAAAGCGCATTTCCTGTCCTCACTCTCAGCTCTCTCCAGCCTTCGCTTTTGTTCGCAGAAATTTCCACAGATGTTATCATCCTCGCCGCTGTCCCCCCTGACAGGGTTGCGGCACGATGAAAAGTGTGTGTGTGTGTGTGTGTGTGTGTGTGTGTAGAGGGTAGGGGAGAGGAGCAGAACCCCTGTCATCACTACTTCTCACACACACACACACACACTCTTAGTTCATGTACTGTACCGTGTTCCGGTGTTCCACAACAACATAGTGTTTCTAGGTGTGTGTGTGTGTGTGTGTATGTGTGTCTGTATGTGTGTGTGTGCGTCAAGGAGGGTATTATATTGCCTCATGCACAGGGTGGCAGCTACAGCAGCTGTACAGCACACCCGGTCTCGACCCCGGGCCTTCTCTCGTTCTCCCCGCATGCAAACTTTTTACACAGCGCTTCACTCCCCAAACAGAAACGCCACAACGCTTCCAGAAAGAGCCGCTTTCAGTCTCTCTGAGAGGCATTGGCAGAACCGCGCTCTCCGTCCCAGATGCCAACGGTCTGACAGTCGCCTCTCCCTTTTCAAACGAAGCCCGCATCTGCGTACGTGTCACGGAACGCCATCTACTCAACCCCCCCCCCCTCCGCCCGGCGCTCACAAAAGAAAAGTTCCTGCCCCCTCCTTTTGTTAGGCTCATTAGAGCAGGGGAGGGATAATGGCGGACACGGATCCAGTCCCTGGCTTATCCGCCCGTCGGCTCTCACAACACTGCGCCTGACTGGCTGTCAGGGTAAATCTGGGTAAGAAGTGTTCATTAAGTCATTACGCCTGACACTCTGATGAGACGCTACCGACCGAGTGACACTCGCTTTGTCCTCCCCGAGATTCGCTGGATTGACGTGAATGGTGCCGCCGAGAGGGAGAGGGGGAGAGAGAGAGAGGGAGAGACAGGGAAGGAGAGGAAGAGAGAGAGGGAGGGAGAGAGAGAGAGAGAGAGAGACAGGGAGGGGAGACAGGTGGTGAAGGGAAGGCGGACAGAGATGGAGGGAGAAAGAGAAAGAGAGGCAGAGTGAAAGAGATACTGAAAGACTTGCACAGACATAGACAGGCAGGACACGTGGTGAAGGGAAGGGGGAGGTGAACGGAGGAAGAAACACGCAGAGAAACAGAGAACGAGTCTGAGAGACAGAGAGAGAAGTGGAAAGAGAGAGTGAGAGATATACAAGTGAGACAGCGAGAGAGAGAGAGAGAGAATGAGAGAGACAAAGAAGTGGGAGAGGGAAAGAGGAAAAACAAAAACAGACTGGTGGGAGACAGAAAGAAACAGATACACGGGGGAGAGAGAGGGGTACTTTCACCATTATTAACAACCTTGATTTGGGACCGAGACTCCGGGCCCCTGACAGAGACGCTTCCCTTAGCTGCTCCCTCCCGCTCCTGCTCCTTATGAAACCCAAGCGCCCCACAAATACAGCACCGTTACAAAACAAAGTGCTGCAAACCGGCCTCACGGAGAGCACCGTCTTCGCCGTCCTCGCGTCTCTCTCGATAAAGCGGGGTGTCTTATCGGCGCCGAGGGTGCCCTCTGCCCGAGACGCGAGCGGAGCGGCGGGAGGAAACCTGTTTACTTCCCCGAGCCGTCGCGGGAGGAGGGGGGACCGGGGGGGGGGGGGCTTTATTTACGGGGCGTGGCGGACCTGGGGGAAAATTGCAAACCTTATCTCTGAAAAGCCAGCAATTAAAGCGTGAACCGCGGCGCTGTTTGCGAGACGCGGCCGCCGGAAAACAAACAGCCGCGCAGCTGCCCCCGGGGGGCCGCCGGGGTGAGCGCACGCGCGGCGGGGCAGCCACGTGCGGAGGTGTGCGCCGGGGCCTCTCTCCCGGAGTGGTGCATGCTGGGGGATAGGGCCAGGCACTCCTGTCTCTAATAACGCACCGCGCGGACGCAGGCGAATCCGGCAATTAGCGCTCCGCGCATAATTAACATGCAAATGAGATGATCTACTTAAAAGCCGCTCTCACAAATAGACCTGAAATGGGGAACTGGGGGGGGGGTGAGGGTCCGGCTTTGAGAGGCGGTGTTTTTTTTTGTCCGATTTGCATACTGTGCTTTCGCAAGCAGGCAACGATAGCCATCTCTAAATTAGCGGGGGGAAAATGACTGGCAGTAATTAAGGGGGGGGGGGGTGGGCTGCGTTGGGGAGGCGGGGTGTCAGGGGTCGTGTGAGGCGATCCCAACACCTGTCTGACATCCCACCCCACCGCAGCACAAAGCCCCGCCCAGACTGGCCCAGGAACCTGAAATAAACCCAGCCCGTCTGCTCAGCCGGTCAGACTCCTGACCAGAACCATTTCCTTCCTCTCCGCCAGTCCGCCTCTCCTCTCCATTTCTGGAGTAAGAGGAAGTTCACAGGCTCACTCAAATGAAACACAGACCCTCAAACATAACAGAACCACAAAGGGGAAGAGGAGCAGAGGTTCTGAGTCATCCTCTGAGCTCATGCCTTCCAGCGGCCCGGGATGGGCGGACAGGCAGGCTTTGGGGAGGGCTGGGGGGGTGGGCGTGGCACTCACCTCTCCAGGTACGCCGTGATGAGAGGGGAGCAGAGGTTGGCGGTGGGCTTGGCCAGGCCCAGGGAGAAGATGGTCTCCTGCAGCCGCCTGACGGTGGCGGCGTCCCCCCGCAGACCCGCCATGTTCAGCACGTGGAAGATCAGCGCCACGGTGGCGTCCCGCACCGCCACGTCCTTCTGCTTCATCTCCTTCAGGATGTCCACCGCCTCTGCAAGCGCGCACACACACACACACACACACACACACACACACACACACACACACACACACACACATTCAGGGGAGTAAGACTACCCTGCATGCTTTACTGATCTCTAGTAAGTGCTCACAGGAAGCCACTGCTACTTCAGGACATCCTCCGCTTTAGTTCAGTCTGTCCACACAGACAGGCGACACGTTCAGAGAAGTAAGGCTACCCTCTGTGTGCTTTATTGATCGATCAGTGCTCACATTTCTCAAGATATTAACCACCTCTGCGGGGACTGACAGACACATTCATTGGGGCAGAACAGTGAGCCCCGAACTCTTCACACCTCCCTGATTAGAGCTATCGCTGTACTGATCTGAGAACAGCGAAACGAGAAGGGAGCGCTCCGCATCCCGATGATACCCGGGCACCTGAGCCCCTCTAGAGGAGAGAGAGGAGCGCCCATGTGCGGCGCGGCGAGCCAGAGATCTCCCCCGACGAGAGCGAGAGAAAGAGAGAAAGAGAGGGAGGGAGCCGGATGAGAGAGAGAGAGAGAGAGAGAGAGAACGCGAGCGAGGGGGAGGTGACGAGAGGGCCCTTAGATAATTTCATGTGGGGAAAACAAACCGCTATTAAAACAGCATTTTACACCCAGCAGGAATGCAAATTCCGCAGTATAATGCCAATTTTCAGCTAATTACTACTTGCATTTCTAAACGAGACTACAATTACCGCGCTCCCACAATAGCACGGTTTTTATCATTTCTTTTGCGAGTGCGACTGCAAATTATAGGTGTGCGGCGAGCGCCCGGCGAGGCCTGCTAGCCCCGGGCCCCTGGTCTTGGGGAGCCACGGCTACCGTAATGGAGGCTTTTATCAGCCAGGGCTGCGACTCCGGCTCCCAGCTGCTCCACGCACCGAGCGCCACCCCCCCCCCCCCCCCCCCCCCACACACACACCCCCAACCACTCCCGCCCACCCCCCCCCCCCACCCCCCAGAGCAGCTGCTCTGTCACTGGGCCAGATAATTAAGATGTGTTTACACTGTGTTTAGAGGCACACTAATGGCCTGATACTGATAGGGCCTGTTTGTACCGCCGATACTAATTATTTCAGCCCGGTCGAAGAGAGAGCGGCCTCTCTCCACCCACATCTACTCCCCCCCTCTCAGCGTACACACACTCCCCCACGCGTAAAACCTAACCGTGCTGGCCTAGTATTCCAGAGTGTGTTTGAGTGTGTGCCCACATGTTTGTGTGGTTGGTGGTGGGGGTGTGTGTGTGTGTGTGTGTGTGTGTGTATCTGTGTGGCTGTTGGTGCGTGTGAATGTGAGGTTGTTGGCATGTGTGTGTGCGCGTTTATCTGTGTGCAGGGCCCAGGGGGATGAGTGGTGTGTGTGTGTGTTTCTGTCTGTGTTTGAAGGGTGTGTTTTGTGATTGGCGATGTCTGTACATATGTGAAGTTGTTGGTGCGTGTGTGTATTAGTGTGTGTACGTGTGTATGGGTATTTGAGGGAGTGCATATGTGTGTTTGCCTTTGTGGAGGGCGGGGGAGGGGTTAAGCAGCCCGGGGGGGGCGCGGGGGGGTTTGGGGGGGGGACCCCTGCTCGGCTGTTTGCTTGTTTGCTGCAGTCAGGGAGAAGTGCTCATTCAGCCGCGCTTGGGGGTCTCCCCCTCGCTCCACTCCACTCGGGAGGCGTTCGGCTCTGAAGAGAGGATCGAGCACGTCGCCGTCGAGAGGCCCGGCGCGGCGACGGTGGCGCACCCCACGCAGGCCTCGCCATCCACGCAACGCACCTCTCTCCTCTCCTGCGCATTCCCCCTCTCTCTCGCCCTCTCTCTCTGTTCCTGTCCGCTCCCGGTCTCTCTCGCCCTCTCTCTGTTGTCATGCAAATGAGATACAAACGCTCGACTGTCAGATTTAATGGGCCAAAAACAGAAGGATGGGGGTGTGTGTGCGTGTGTGTGTGTGTGTGTGTGTGTGTGGGGATGGGGGGGGTTTGTGTTGGGAGGGTAGTTGGTGTACACCATCTGGGTCACGCTGCGTTTTTCAAGAGCTTGCTTTTGTACTGTGTTGTGCCGTTTCGTGCAGTTTAACTCTCTCAACAGGGTGTCATAATTGTCGCGAGTCACGGATCTAAACGGCACTCTTGTTTCCTTCTCCTCTCCTCCGGAGGCGTGAATCGTCGCGACCTTCGGATGCGGCCCTCCTGCGAGGGGGGCAGAGGACTCGGGTACGCGCCACAGGAGCGGTGACCCACGCTCCGGCCACACCCATGTGCTGGGGTCCCTCTGCGAAGACTGTCAGGTGCGGGAGATTCGCAGGGTGCTTTGAGCCTGTCTCAGCGGGGGATAAGAGGGCCAAAGCCACTTCTGCGCCTACTTTCAACCTTCCGCCACAAGGCATAACAAACTGGCCAATCAGCTGCAGGCCCTGAGCTGGGAGGTGGAAAATGGGCGGAGCTCACTGCTGGCTCCACGCAGGTGAGCGGCCATCCCCCCCCGGGCTCCTTTCCCCTGATCCGAAACACCACGCTGTTTACGCATCACTGCAGCACAGGAAAACACACATAAAGCGGTAACTCTAAATAACAAACAACTCCCTTTTGGAAAGATCACCCTCTACTACACTGCCAATGGCATCTCCGAGTCCAAATAAATGGATATCCAAGTGGCTGTGCATTTCCGCTTCTCTCGGATCGCCTCGCCGCCAAGGCCCGTGCGAGGGAATAGCAGCCCTCTCAGCGCGGCACGAGCCCAAACCAACATGGCCAAAAAAAAGGAGGTATACCAGACCACTGCCACCGTTTCTAATACCAGTCACCTTCCTGCCAAAACCCGGTCACGTTCGAAGGCTCTCAAAGTCTGACCCGTGCACTTCTTCAAAGGATAAATAAGTAAGAAAGAGGGGAGGGAGCCGGTGGAAGCGGGGGGGTGGTGGTGGTAGAAGAAGTGGGGGGGGGGGGGGGGGGGGACAGAGAGAAAGAAACAACAAAGCCATTAGCTTGGAGCCCGTGAGCAGCCGTGCCACAAGTCATGATCTTCAAGCCGGGCTGGCTGGCCTGCCGCTCGGCGACGCCGGGGCAGCGAGCTGTGCTAATGCGGATGACAAGCCTGCCCAGTCAGTCAGGCTAATGGCCGCTGCGCCAGGAACCAGCGCCTCTGCTTGAATTCACATGCAAATTTGTGCGCCGAACGTTTCAAGCACTTTCGGCGGACATGATATACCATTAGTATCAGGACCGATTTCCGTAATTCTGTTAAAGTGGCGAGAGTCCTGTAATTTACGCCCGCCGCGCCAGGGAGACATCCGTGTCCGACAGAGAGAGAGAGAGAGAGAGAGAAAACGGAGGGAAAGACAGAGGGCGAGAGAGAGAGACACAAGGGGGGAGAGAGAAAGAAAGAGAGAGAAGGAGAGAGGAAGAGAAAACAGAGAAAGAGTGAAAGAAAAATACAAGAGAGAGAGAGAACGACAAATGCGTGTTTTTACTGTCACTCTGTGTGCACAAGCCAGGAGAAACACGTTTTTTTTTTTCCCCTCCTTTGTAATTGCGGCTTGCGTGCTTTCTGAAACCCGCTGGGGAATTCAGATAACCTCCACTTTACACTGGCTCCCTGAAAATCCCATTCAAAGTCCCACTGACACGCAGTGATGCACTGTCAGAAATGCGGCCGTAATAATACACACATTCTGAGAACAAATTAGGAGCGCTCCTCGTTTTCAAAACGTCTCAGAGCAGAAGCTGCTCTGGTACACCGTAGTCCGCTGTGCCACTGAATGTTAACTATGGTGTCATGCTTATGGAACTGGACTCATAACTTACAGAATCACATCCAAAGTGTGGAATAGCATCACGGAATAAGGAATGTCACATGTATAGTTTCAGGAAATAGCTGAAAAATGGATGTGTGAAATGGACAAGCTATGCAAATTACACTTGAATCCAATAATTTAATCCATCGTAAATATCAAATTCTTGAAAGTGTATTTGTAATGTGCACCTGGATTCACTGAGGGCAGTATGTTAGCCAATCCACATCATAAAAACATCAGTGGTTCTGTGGCTGTGATCCAGAAAACAAGCCCGTGCTCTGTGCCCCCTGACCTTTGACCCAGCCCTGCAGACCACTTCAGGCTCAATGCTGCAGACGCTGACAGCTTCCGACAGCTGCCAGCTATCAGACGGGAGCGAGGGCAGTCTCCCGTGATGCAAGAGGCAGAGCCCATTCCCTCCAGCTTCCACAGTCCCAGGAAACCTGTGGCCTGGTGTGCAGTCTGAGGAAGGACTGGCACCACCGTGCCTCACTCCACCTGCCGGTGTCACATGGTGTCAGCCCCGCCCCCGGATGGGAAGCCCCGCCCACTCACCGTCCACCTTTCCGTGTTTGGAGAGAACCTTGACCAGCGCCAGGTACTTGCCGGCGTCCAGGGCCACGGAAGAGTCCTTCCGTTGCCTGGAAGGGAAGACAGAGGTGTGGTCAGGGCCTGTTCTTCTGAACTTCCCGAGTTCCTTGTGTGCAAGGATAGAGGAGTTTACTAAACCTATTGGCTTGGCTCTGAACTAAGTATGGAAAAACACAGACAAACACAATGTATTCCTTGCTGTCACACAGATCTTTATCTACAGAATTCTACTCTCCCAGGGACTCATTCCACAACACTGGCTGAACATGGAATTTCTTTTAAATAAACACGGCAATAAATCAATTATTATATGATATTAATAGTGTAGAAATACACTCAAATATAGTATCAGATACGTGAAGTTTCGTATATACACTCAGCATTGTGATGGGCACTTTGTAACTGTTTGGGGACAGGATGTGGATGTGGAAACGCAACCATCTGTGCACCCCGAGGACAGCCAGGCCAGTTTATTCATACAGTGCCTGCTATGAGGTGGCACCGACAAACGAGCGCATTTCATTTACGGGCCAGGCAGCACACGCACTAAGGATCAAATGAATCAATCATCTTTGGCTTCACTTCACAGGGTCCGGTGCATGAAAACAACTAAAAAAAAAAAAAAAAACCTCTTCTTTACTTTGCTGCTTTTCACCAGCTTTTTCTTGCCCTCATTCTCAGTCACCAGCTTCTCTCTCGTTGCCAGAACTTCTCTGTCCTTATGACTAGCGATTCTGCATCCTCAGCAACGCTTGGGACTTTTCGACATGTAATTAACGTGGACCGCAGTAAATCGCGGGCGGCCTGTATGGATCTGATCTCTGTGCTAACCAGCGAGCCGCCCCGGGGAACAAAGAGCGGCTCGTCCCTAAACTCAGAGATCGCCCTTCTCCCGGACCCCTCCCCCTCCCCTCTCTGCGCAGGGTGAGTGAAGGGGACCGAGATCGGACCTGAAGGTGAGGGCGACGCGTCACGCGGCGCAGGATGGCGGTAATGACGGCAGGAGCGCGGATGGGGCCAGGCCGGGCGGGGCGGGGCGGGCCTCTGCATTAACGTCTCCCTGCATCCCATCGATCCTCTCCGCCGCCATTAAACTTTAACGCGCTGCCGGAACGGCGATCGCAGCGCGGCGGTGCCGTGTTTGTGTGTGTGCGTGCGCGACAGCTGTCCTACTCACACTTCTCTCTTCAGGTTCAGCGCCTCCTCCACGTTGTCGTGGCGACAGCAGAGGTTGATGAGCGCGGCGTAGCCCCCGACGGCCATGTCCTCCTCGTGCTGAGCCTTCAGCTCCAGGGCCCGGTCCAGTTTCTGAGGGGAAACCGGAACACGGTTAGCGGCGCACGCCTCGGACACAGACAGGAAGTGGCCACCGGAGACCTGAGCTCAGGATTGGAAGAGAAACAACGGGGGGGGGGGGGCGCACCTCCTCAGCGCACAGAGACAGGATCAGCTGCTTCAGGGTGGCTCCCAGGGGCTTGTTCTCTGCCTTCAGCTCCTCCAGCCTCTTCTCAAGGCCTACACCCCTCCCCTCTTTTCCCTGAGAGAGAAATAGAGCTGTTACACACACACACAGACACACACACACACACACACACACACACACACACACACAGACACACAGACACAGACACACACACACACACACACACACACACAGACACACACACACACACACACAGACACACACACAGACACACACACACACACAGACACACACACACACACACACACACACACACACACACACACACACACACACACACACACACACAGACACAGCTATCTCTGCAATGCATCTGGAAAAGCCCAGGCCCGACACACTCACTCTTGGGATGTCCAAGGTGTCGATCGCTTCTTTGCCGTCAACCAGGATGACCACATCCTGTAGGGAGGAAGAAACTAGCGTCAGACGCAAACACATACGTGTCCGCAACGCTACATGCACGCAGCATATACCCCACACCTCTACAGCGTGTAGCCCAAACCGCTACAGCACGTGACCCACACCTACCCCACGCCTCTAAAGCACGTACCCCACACCCCAGCTGCACATAGCTCACACTGCTACAGTACATAACCAAACACTGCTTAAGCACGTACCCCACACCTCTACAGCGTGTAGCCCAAACCGCTACAGCACGTGACCCACACCTACCCCACGCCTCTAAAGCACGTACCCCACACCCCAGCTGCACATAGCCCTCACTGCTACAGTACATAACCGAACACTGCTAAAGCATGTACCCCACACCTCCACGGCGTGTACCCCAAACCCCTACAGCATGTACCTAGCACTGCTAAGGCACAAACCCCCACACACCACCTACACTGCTACAGCAGACATGCAGCTGACAGGACACGAAGGGGACGCAGGCCCTCTCCAGCCTCTGAGGGCTCACAGCCCCCGTGCTCTCTCCCAGCCCAGGTGGGCCTCACCTTGATGAGCTCCGGCACATGGCAGGACTCCAGCAGGTTCCGGATTCCTCTGTAGATGTTGACCGGGATTCTGACGTTCTGACAAGAAAATACAGAGCAAATGAACATTATGTTGCAACCGGAAACTTAACACCAGATGAAAACCAGTCTGAATTTCCCCGTATAACCCTTAAACTGGACAAGTGAAAACAGGCCAGACAGTCAGTCATCAGACAGCCAGTCATCGGGCTTGACCAACACCTGATACTGATGCCATGAAGCTAGCAGAGGAATGTTTGAGAAGGTACATGTTAGTATTTACCATGCTAATGAGCAGGGGGGGTATGAGAGTGCGTGTACGTGTGTCTGTGGACACACATCCGGGTCGAAGTACGAACCATTTCTTGTCCCCCTGTGGTGAAATGAGCTCTCTAATGTCAGTCATAACAGCAGAGGCACTGGCTATATTCCCACAGACTGCCAGCCCTCCTCTTCAGACAGCTTCTCGGCTCCTTGAAGCCAGACGCTCACCCTGGCCAGCACCGACCTCCCTGAGGCTCCGGGTACCTGATTACCACTGTGCTGCGTGATTGTGATTACAGCTCTCCTATATTTGGCTCAGTTCATGCCACCCTCTTCGCTGTGCCACTTGGGCATTACAGTATGTTGATTGTAGCTCTGGGTTATACAACGAGACAGTTTCAATTATGTTATAAACTGTTTTTTTTTACCTATACTGAAGTTGATCTGCATCGTGATATGCACTGTGCAAGTTGGTCTGTATTTGTGTGTGTGTGTGTGTGTGTGTGTATGTGTGTGCGCGTGTGTGTGCATCTGTACCGTGTTCTTAAGCTGGTGGAAGTATTGCCTGAGCTTCTCCTCCTGGGCCAGCAACTCCTCCTCAGTCATGCTGTCAATCAAGTTATACAGGAAGTAGGACACAGCCTCTGAAGGTGGGGGGGGGGGGGGGACAGGAGGTCCATAGTCAACAACACCATTTACATTTACTTACTTATTGGTATATTTGACAGATGTACTTACACACCAGTCCAACACATTAACATACCCATTCACTCTGATGCAGACATGATCACAAGTTATTCAAGCAACACTGTTTGCTAAGAGGTACTATTACAATCCATACACCATACATCCCAAACTCAATTCACTTACAGACACACACACACACAACACAAAATAACACCACAGACTTAGGTATGCTTATATACCCGCATACTACTACACTCCAATGCATGTGTGCAATCAAACAGACACACACACACACACACACACACACACACACACACACACACACGGGTCTCAGTGTCAGATCAAGCTAAGGCCAGATAAGTGGGATCGTGTGCTGGGATGTCAGGCCGGTGCAGCGGGGCGTGTGTGTGTGTGTGACGCTGACGGGACGCGGCTCGCTCCGCACTGAGTGAAGCGCACAGTAATCCGTCCCGGGCCGCCCTGACAGCCCGGCACAGGCGCGCCCGCCACGCGGGGGAAACAGGATGTGACACGGAGACCGTCTCCATCTCTTCCCACCCGCCACAACACCAGCTCCACGCGGGCTGCGGGACAGGGTGGCGGGGAGAGGGGGGGCGCGGGGCCCTTCCCTCTGACATCGCCCCGACGCTGGGAGAGACACCCTGTTTATTCAGCATAAACGCAGGCCCCGCTCGGATGAGCCAACGAGTGTCACTTTCCCTCGGCAGGGGGGACAGCGGTGTCCCCTCTGCCTGCCCCTGACATCCAGTCAGGACACGGCATCGGTCAGGCGGGATCGGGGATGCCGGGCTAATAACGCAAAGCGACCCTGTCAGCAGAGACCGTGCCAGTCACTGAGACCGGAGAAGAGAACACACAGGTAGCAGCCTGCAAACAGCTTGGGTTAATTCCACCTCTATTCCGTCTGAAACTCACTCATATTAAGATTTTTCGAAATTGGTCTGAATTTCTGTCCACTCCCTGAATTGACTGGATTGCTATGAAATTTGATATTTGATGTGGATATGAAATAACCAGCTGTGATGCAAATACAGCAGAGACAAGAGCACAATACCCAAAACCCAAACCCATACACACATGAGCACAAACATCTCTCACAGTGACATGCTGTCACATTTTGGGAGCGGTGATTAAGGAAAGGGAGAGGCACGAGGTGAATGTGCGGTAGTGGTCCCTGCAAAAGCAGAACCAACAGGCAACCTGCAGCAACGCTGATCTCTGCTGATGCAGAGCCGAGCGCAACGTACCGGCTGGGCCTCCCGACGTCTGGCTGAACCGCGGGTCCTGGTACAGCAGTTCAGTAATCTGCGATGAGAAGGACACACTGTAACAGGGAGAGAGCCAGAACACACGCACACGCACACACACACACACACACACACACTACCACACACACACACTACCACACACGCACACGCACACGCACACGCACACACATACACACGCACACACACACACACTACCACACACACACACTACCACACACAGACACACACGCACGCGTGCACAGTGCACGCACACACACACACACACACACACACACTACCACACACATACACACGCACATACACACACACACACACACTACCACACACACACACACACTACCACACACACACTACCACACACACACTACCACACACAGACACACACGCACGCGTGCACAGTGCACGCACACACACACACACACTACCACACACACACACTACCACATACACACACGCACGCACGCACGCACACACACACGCACACACACTACCACACACACACACACTACCACACACAGACACACACGCACACGCACACACACACACACACACACACTACCACACACACACACTACCACACACACACACTACCACACACACACACACACACTATCACACACACACACACACACTATCACACACACACACACACACTACCACACACACACACTACCACACACACACACACACACACACTACCACACACACACACACACACACACACAGACACACACGCACGCACATGCACGCACACACACGCGCACACATGCACACGCGCACAGCGCACACACACACACACGCACACGTACACGCCCACAGCGCGCACACACACGCAAAAAAGTACAGCCCATACACAGCTCCCGCACCCCACTCATTCTACAGAAAAACGCCTGTGCTCCTTTTTAAAGCCCTCTGACACTGCCGCGGAAAAGTGTTCTATTCTACTGATGAAAACGGAGAAGGCAGTACTGTATGTGAATGATTACTCTTGAACATGAGATTAAACCCCTGCGGGCGTTTCGGTCTGAGCGCTATGCTTCGGTCTCTGGCTCTGGCTCTGGCTCCTTCACACTGCAGCGTCCGCTTCAAGCCCCCCTGCAACAGCGGATCCCCACAGCAAGGGACACAAGGCTGCAAGCAGCTCATCACTCTCTCCTGTATCAACGCTACAAACTACAACTACAGTGTGTCGGTGTGTGTGTGTGTGTGTGTGTGTGTGTGTGTGTGTGTGTGTGTGTAGGCTAAACTAAATGACTGGGAAATTCGCAGAGGATCCATGATTAGAGGGGACAGGCTAACGTGACACAAAGGACAAAGTTGTGAGACCTTCAACCCCCGCCGTCCCACAGCCGGCTCATCAACACCGCTAATTCCCAGATTCCAGCTGCTACCAGTCACACTTACCTTGGTCATGCATTCCACGTCACTCGACCTGCAGGGGGCAGCAGAGAATAAGAAATGAGCAGCTGGTCGAGCTAAGCCCAGTCAGAGAGACAGCACGGGTCTCTCTCGACCAGTGCATGTACAAAATAGGGCGGGCGGGGGGGGCAGGGTAAGCAGCAGCCACCTTGAGACAATTTCACACAAGGACAAGACAGACTGATACATTTCGAACAAACACTGAAAACTCAGTAGGAGAATTCAACCTCAAATGAATTCAAGTATGCTAATTTCCACTGTAGAGTAAAAAGACTGAATGTCTTCAGAAAAAACCTAACACAGTAATGAAATTTTGAAATCTGATTCCTTATTAAGCCCACACTCAATAGAACTGCAGTGCTCTTTTTCCTTAAAATGTAAAATAAAAAAAAAAAAATAGCTTCATGCTCTTTTTTGATTTATTTGACAAACTACCACATAACATACTTATAATTGCTAAATAGTACATAGTTCTGCTCACTAAAGAAGTTAACTTGCATAACTGAACATCAATGCAAACGTATTTGTCGGTATCCCAGACAAACTGCAAAGATGGAGGACTGAGCAGCTGCCTAACTTCCACCCACATCCGTGAAAGAGCAGCCACACTCCGGGTACACATTATAACAAGGGGTCTATACCCGGCTACACCTGAGCTTTGTAACACATAACACAAACACAGAAAGACGGACAACTGAACAAAGAAAAGACTTCAAACATACATTTACACTCCGTCTCTCTGTCTCACACACACACACACTCACACACACACACATATACACATACACACACACACACACACACACACAAACTTGTCAACTGCCAAATTATCATTACGACGTTTTATTTTTTACCCTTGTCAGCTTGTTGGAGGGTAGGGGGGTGGGAATGGGGGGGGGGCTCAATTTAATGATTAAATTATCTTCTGACCTTGTGCTTGACAGGAACGGGTCATTGAGCGAGGCGACATGACGCTGACACCGCAGCCCGCCCGAGTGACAACCCCAATTACCGCCCTGACAGCCGCGGCTCCCGAGTCAACAGCTCTCTGCGCATGTTTAAGGCCGGCCGCGCCCGGTTCTGATTAGGAGAGGATCGACCGGCCCGCCGGGTCAAGAGCCACTTCATTAAAGCTATCGGGGACTGTAATTTAAATCACACCACTTACACGCACCATCATCATCGTCGTCCTCTGTCATCGCCTTCCTCTTCCTCACAGATCAGGTTACATCACATGAGAAGGGCGGGGGGCGGGGGGGGGGGGGGCAGGGGTGTAAACAGGGGCCGCTGGTACGCTTACCGCCCGCACCCACACCGACACAATCAAAACAGTGGCTAGAACTCAGCTTTATGCCTCAAACTGTGCTGCAGTAAACATAATGAAAAAAAAAATCAGCTAGTCCAGGCTTACCACACACACACGCAACCTTCTCCAAAGACTGAAACCTCCCACTCTGCTTTTTGGAGTGTGCTCGTGCACCGCCGCGGCCCCAGGGGCTTGTGGGACAGACAACTGACGCAAAATTATCAACACGCCACAGCGCCAGGGTGTGAGCCTGGAGCCGGCTCTTCCCCGCGGCCGGGGTCGGAGAGTGAGTTCGTCGCCCACCGGAGCCCGGGGGGAAGGCCACAGGCCAGCAGGCAGGGTGGGGGCTTGCCACATTTGCATTTGTAGCGCTCCGCTCGGAGGCGACCGCTCCGGGACGGCACCGTGCATATGCATGAGTCGGAGCACAGCTCTGAAAAGCATCGGCACCCACGACACGCTCGGCACGTCCACCCTCTCGCTGCCAGGCCTGCACATCTCAGCAGCCTGCATCCAGCACATAGCCAGCAACACAAGCAGCCCCACACACACAAGCAGACAGACATGCAGACAATGACACTGTGTGTGTAGACAGACAGACCTACACCATGCAAACTCCAGCTAAGCATACATATACAAACATCTCCTCAATTGACCAGCACCAAGGCGGCGGCTAAATTTACTAATAATCAAATATTCAACCCCGAGAGCGCTTATTGGGTCGCTCCATTCAACTGGTTAATTAGTTGAGTTTCAGTGCTTGCTCAATTAAAAAAAAAAAAAAGATAAATCCAGGTTTACTTTTTCTCATCAATATTCATGAAGAGCCTAAGAGCATGGCATAAAATAACAGATAATTAATTAATA
Source organism: Megalops cyprinoides (assembly GCF_013368585.1). NCBI lineage: Eukaryota > Metazoa > Chordata > Actinopteri > Elopiformes > Megalopidae > Megalops > Megalops cyprinoides. The sequence continues at coordinate 23,118,699 of NC_050597.1, read as the reverse complement.
TTATTAGTTTCCCTGCCTGAAAGTGGGAGTGAGTCATTATTTACATATCACTGGAGTTTCGTACAGTGCCTGCAAAAGAGGTTTCAATTATTCAAATATTAGGAATATTTTGTTAACAAATTAATCAAAATGCACACTTACCAACAACCACCTCTTTAAGACCTTTGCAGCCCGATAAAATAACATCGTAACAAGAACACAGATACACAAACAGCTCTATACAGGCAGGGCAGACTCTATATTCACTGTCCTTATGAGAACACAGATGAGAAGGGTGAGAATTCAGGAGGAGCTTACTTTTTGAAGCCCAGGGTCAGGCTCCCTCGGAACAAGCTCAAGTCAACGGCAGGGCAGGACGGAGACGACACTGGGGGTGAGAAACACAAAGACCCCGCGTCAGCGGCTGAGGCCACACGGGCCTACAGTTACACCGGGGTGCAGAACGTGGCGGGAGCTACGGGCTCGCAAAAGCCGTTCCGATTCTGGAAAGGGTGGGGTGTTTTTGTTTGAGGCTGGAGAATATTTGATGCGTTTTGCTCGCGGGCCCCCACAGCCAGCTCATCTCACAGTGCCAGACCCCTGCTCGTGTCCGGGAGCCAATGAGCACACGTCCATTTATCGGTGACTTCGCCTCTGCTCCCCGCTCTCCAACCACGCCAGACTGTCCGCGTTTGGCGCGGCCTGACGTGGGCACGTGCGATAGCCGAACGTTTCAGCGGCAGCTTGGGCAAGCGCTGCTCGAACACGATGGGGGGAGGGGGATGGAGGCATCCATAATTTAGCAGCACCTTTACCCATTTACCTCCTCCTGCTAAATCGCCACGCTCGCTCCATCCTCACGTATTCACACGCGCTAATCACTTAAAAGGTCGGACGGGTGAACGGGGCGCAGGGAGAGAGAGAGAGAGAGAGAGAGAGAGGAGCGCGCGAGACCGTCGCAGCACTGATGGGGGGCAATTAGCCCACGGGCGAAACATTAAGCAGCTGCTGATGAGCGCCCCTTCCCAGCATGCATCTGCGCTCTGGGGGCGGCCCCGTGAAGTTGCTCTCCCCGATATTCCGTGTGTGGTGAGAGCGTCTGTGTGTTCTCTGGTGCGCCACCATGAGCAGAACTGATTGTTAATGATGCTAATGCTGATGTTCTGACTGTCAGTGGGTGATGGTGCTGTTGTTTCTCTGTGAATCGCACAAATGATTTTGGAGCTATGACGGAGGCTCCTCATTTTTCAGCTTAATTGTGCCTCTATATATACCTACATGATATACCACAAGGACCTTCAACCCCAACGACGGGGAAAGAAGCCAACAAGCCCTCACAGACGGGCGATCACCTACTGTGGCCAGAACAGAAAACCTGGCCTGACAGAAGCCTGTCCTCGAGCTGTACTGTGCTGCTAAAAAGGAAGGGGATGGAGAATGGCTTTCTGTCCCGCGTGTTAGGACTCACAGAGAACGAGCAGCTTCGGCAGGTTCACAGCCTCCGCCCGGACCTCGGACGCAGAAAAGCCCTCCGTGTCCACAGAGAAGCCCGCTTCCTGTGGAGAGGGAGAGACAACATTTACATACACACACAATGTACACACGTGCATGCGCACAAGGCACACGCAGACAGAGACCCTTCCACAAGTCTGACAGTACCTTAAGGGCCGCGCGGGCGGTCTCCAGGCTGTCGAAGGTGGGCAGGACGTAACTGGAATATGTCTCCACGTCGGGCAGTACTTCCAAATCCTGCATGCCTTTCAGGACCTCCACTGTGGCTGCGGAGAAACATGGGGGAGGGGGATCGGTCAGTCCAAAATGGCTCTCACACAGGGACCCCTTCAGTGCGCTCACCTGAGTCTCCTCCATACTCCTCTCTGTCCCACACTTTACATTACCTCACCTCCCTTCTCTCTATCCCTGACTTACCTCACCTTCCATCCCTTTATTTACTTTTTATTTCTGCCTCCAATCTCTTTATTTCTGCATCACCCTCTCTCAGTCCCACTCCTAAAACTCTTGCATCCTAGTCTTTATTATGAGGGAAGCCCTGTAACCCTTCCCTTTCTCTGTAGACAAGCAAGGCCTCAAACTCAAAACACACAGCCATATGTTCGCATTCGGAACGGGAGAAGACGGCTACATGATAATCAGACATATTCACACAGTCTGAATGTCGCTGGACCCCGAGGGGGGGTGTTTGCATGGCAGTGCCAGGCGCTCGCTCACGCAGTGTGACGCGTGACGGGCTCCGGCGAGACGAGTCATTAGCATCCCCCCCCCCCGCTGCCCACGCCTCCGGCCCAGCTCTGCACCCTGCTCTCCTCCCGGGCCCTGGGAGCCAGGCCCCGGGCTGGGCACGGAGGAGGCTGCATGCATATGGAACAGGGACTGCTCGCCGGGTGCCAGAGGGCCCGGGGCACGTTTTCAGCGCGAGGGCCGTCTCCCCGCACGCGTGTAGGCAGTATTAACTCCATACCGCGAGCCTGATCCGACAACACAACAGCCTCTATCGCTGTACTTCAGGGACCCTCTGAAAGACTCACCTGGCGACCCCCCCTCACCCTCTCACCTCCTTCAATATTCCTGTAACCCTAAATAAAAGATAACTTTGCTTTTATCTGCTGTTAAAACCGGTGTTCCGAGGAGCGGGAGGTGGATGGCGGGCCATCAGGTGGTGGGCGAGAGCATTAGGCAGGTGAAGCGTGCTTAGATGCACCTGAAGCTCCCGCACCCCCCCCCCCCCAACACTCTCCCTCTCTCTTTCAATGGCTGCCCTTATCCATTCATCCCCTCTTACACCTCAATAAACCTCTGCTTTCAAGAAAAAGTAAACCGGCTATCAGGGGCTTTCTCCTCAATGGAGCCCCATGTTCCCTTTCTGTTTTTTTTTTTTTGTGAAAGAAGCGCACCTGTTTTCCTTGTTAAATAATCCATGATCCATCTCAGCCCACCTAGACGGGGATGGAGACGGATATAGAAGGTATGAATGGATCTGGTAAATGTATATGCCGGCACACAGACGCAGTCACGTGTAAGGCCTGGTCTTCCAGAGTCAGCACTCCTGTACGGCCCACGTGTTCGCAGGGGTCTCGTTACTGGGGAAGGCTGGGTGAATAGGTACGTTTTTAGCATTTTGGTGTTCACGGTTGTTTATTTATGGTTCTCATAAATGTTTGTCCGTCTTATCCCAATGCCGTTTCACCTGATAGTATCATTAAGATTTTAGGCCCTTTTCAAAATAACACAGATAAAGAAAGGATAAGTGTAGATAAATAAAACTTCCATTTATCGTAAACACAAAGCAGATTGCACAAATAGTAAACAACTATAGATATTTACAGACCTGTGCTTTGGATATTGCTGAAAATTTGAAAGATCTTCTGAGATTTTTTCAACTCCGACAGAAAATGATCATAAAATACTTAATAAATGCTACACAAAAGATAAATACTTGTTATAGATCTCTCACATTATTCAAACACTTATTGAAACACACTTTACTCCTGGAGGAGTTCAACCACAGACAGACAACGGCAGTCTGACTTTTAACGGTGTTGTTTCCAGTTAACGGTTACTGATGCTGAACAAGATTTGGCTGTTTGGTCAAAATTCTGCGCCCATGTCACGGCTCTGCCTCGGAGTTCTTTGCAGCTCCGAGTTTAGAGAAAGAAAGCTGGACCCTCCCGTTCCTCACCTCCGCGCCTGACTGACCAGGCGCAGACACCTGGAGGCAGTCCTCTGGGAGAGAAGAGGGAAAGAGGGGAGGCAGTGAGAAAGGAGAGGACAGAGGAGAGAGGAGAGGGAGAGAGAGAGACGCACGCGTACTCCGATGTCCTTGGAGTGATTTCCTGTCTCTTCTCGATCCCTCTCTCGCTCAACAGTACAGGTGGCTGTAATGTCAGATATAAATCACCGCGGAGAATCGCTGGTTTATTTATTTAATCACCGTGACGAGGACGACGGGTAGAGGGGGAAGTATGTGCGTGTGTGTGTGTGTGTGGGGGGGGCACACAGGTCTTCCTTCCAACCTGGTGGGGGTCTCGCTCGAATCCTCCGCGCCCCGGTGTAAAAGCCTCTCCGCGGAGAAGGGCCCCACGAACCGCGCTCGTTCCGTGTCACAACCGATAAGGAGAAGCGCCGCACACCGAGATGACAACCCTCGCCGCTCGCGGCTCCAGCGAGCAAGCAGCATATGCTTCCTCAACTCGTCTGGGCCACCGCCTCCCCCCACCCCCACCCCCCCCCCAAATCCACACCTCATCAAGATGCAAAGTTTCCTTAAAACCCCCCCCCCTGTCTGCCCAGCAGTGCCACCTGTGGAAAAATGACATGGCACTTAATATTTCATGCAGTGTACAACGGTGCGAGTAATCTAAAGTGAATTCCCTCAGAGCGCTCGCATTTACATGAAATCAAGTCACTCCTCATTCGTCACATCACCTTCACCGCTCTGCCCCGCAATGCCATTACTAGCCCAGCCCAACCGGAGCAACCTCCAGCAGCCGGCGTGGCCCCGACCTACAGAAAGAAACGGCGTGCATTTTTCATGAGAGGTTATATCCGAAGACGGGGGGCGGTGGGGGAGAGAACAAATGTAGGAGCGAGAGAAGTTTTGTGCTTCCGTTAAGTGACCGGCGAGTCGGGGCAGCGCGGGAGGCGAGCCGGGCTAACGGATTTAACCCAGCAGCCCCGGCTTTACCCGCTCGGTGAAAATGCTCGGCGCTCGGACCGCAAAGCGCCCGCCTGCGCCCACCCCCAAACTCCAGCCTGGAAGCGCACCGCGGAGGTGCCGCGTTTTGTGATGAATGTTTTACAAGACGAGGGTTATATGGATACGCGTCCTCTCCACACGAGACCGGCGCTGAGGCACGCTTAACTTGCTGAAACGATCATTTCCTCCCGACACCAAAACGCAGGCTAGCGCATGCACACTAACACGTGTGAAAAACGAAGATGGTAGTAGCACACCTCACGATGCTCAGCTGTTATACATTAACTTTAGCCCATTTATTCTGAAACTACAGATTTAAATCAAATATCTCATACTCCTATTTTTAAATATCAATATTTCCCTGACAAATAAAAATATTTATATTTAAAAAAATGAAAAGTAGCAAATCAGACAGAAATATACCAGAAAACCTACACTAATATGGAATTCAAAGGGCTTTCACTCTGAAGCCTATATCCATCGCACATAACCATCGACCTAAACATACTTTTCTTTTGCATTTGGTCTGCTTTGTTTTTGTCTTGTTTAATTTTCAGACCAAAATATAGGAAAAAAACTCATCTCTCATTAGGATGCTAATCCGATCACCTCCAATGCTGTGTCCAACCCTGAACTGAGCCCTGCTTTCTGGCAGTGTCTCAGTCTGCTCCTGTCTTCAGGGACACGGGCAGGAGACGCAGACGCAGACGCAAGACAGGCTGGTCAGTGTAGCATGATGACCGATCGCCTTTTCGCCTGAGGGCTCCACCCCCCACCACCTCCCACAGCACCCCCCCCATCCCCTTGGGCGCCAGCCCCCCATTTCCTACAGGGTCGACACCAGTCACCTGCCTTGGGGCGGGTCACAGGTCACAAGCTCCCCCCGGTGACTGTGGCAACTGAAACAACCCCAGCCCACCTCCTTCAACGTGCATGCACACGTACAGAGGGAGAACTCCAAAGACTGAAGCTGTCTGCGTGAGGACTATCTGAGGAACCAGGGAGGAACCTACAGTCTCGTTCTGACACCACCCTCCCCGACACACACACCCCGCACCCAAACACATATACAGACGTTTGGGCTGTCCTAACTCTAACTGCCTAAAAAGTACTCGAAACATTATGAACCGTGTAACAATAACGGCGTGGGGGGGTTGTTTTTGCTCCTCTGGAACACACACTGCAGTGTCTCATGTTTCTAAAGTGCCCGTTACTTTGGGAACATGCCTCCGTTTCGTGATGAGATCCAATCCGGAGGTCCCGTGGGAGGGATAGAGCGCTGGTTCTGCATGCTCACACACCCTCTCATCATGACTCTTAACCCCCCCCAATCTGCCCTGTGCGTGAAAAACCTCCCGCTGTAGGCCTCCGTCCTCCATCAATATTTCACAAGGACAGATCCCTTAAAAGCCGCTTCATGAGAGAGGGGCCGAGCCCGGTCGCGGCCCTGCTCGGACGAGACCTCCCCTCCAGCACGCAGCCACCGCCCCCCACCCCCTCTCTGTTTCTCGCTCTCTCCCTCAGGGCTCCATCACAGAGTCCTGGGTTACGTGCAAGCCGAGACCTCAGACATACAGCGGACATAGCTTTCTGTCAGGGGAGGGGGTTTCTCCAGACCGTATCCCATCACCACCAACCCGTCCGCGGGGAATTAAGCCCCCCCCCCCTTCTCCGCTTGACTGAATCGTCCAGTCAGCCGCGAGATTTGCATCCGCGGAGACCAATCGGACGTGACATGACAGGTCCATCCGATCCCCTCTGATCCCCGTCACTCTCGCGGGCCGGCCGAGAGCCGGCCGCCTCGGAGACGTCACGGGAAGGACGAGACAGCCGCCTGACGGCGACCGCGATGACCGCGGATCGCTGCTTCACGCGGCTGGACAGCCGGAGGACAGCGAGTGTCCTTACGCGAGGCTCGTGTCCGAGTCTGGAGTGAAGGAGCCCCATCCACGCATTCACACTGAGCTGAGCTAAATCTGACCCCACTGCCCAGCACTGAGGTGCACCCAACCAAGATGGAACCAGCCTGGCTTTACAGGGCACCCAGGCCCACTCCGCCAAGCCACTTCAATAAAACAATCCCTAGTAGACAGCAAAACCTTACGACCACATCCTCAGTTTCGGTCATTTAGCATATCGACTCCCCTGCTGTAGGTCATCATGACCGCTGGGACACCCCGACTCTAGGATCCATGGAAACGGCTGTGACACCGTGACCCACCTTGCGTGTTCTTGTCCCGTTGGTGCTGGGTGAGGAGGGGCCAGAAGTAGTGTGGCCTTATGGGAAGGCCTTGCTCCTTCATCACCTTCATCAGATGCACCGCCATGCCTGCAGGGGGGCGATGCCAACGACATGACACATTAACTGCACTTGAGCTCACAGTTTACTAAGACAACACACCCCTCCATTTAGCAAACAGAGAGACTGAAAATGTAGTCTTACATCACATTACATCTGGATTATGTTCTAGCAACACTTGAACTGCATAATTATTTGATCATTTGAGTATTGCTTTTCTCTTCACGTATAACAAACATCTGATTGGTGTCACATGGCCAGCCTATGCAATTAGAAAAAGATTTGATCTTTACATTAATATTCATGGTCCATTGTAGTTTAGTGTTGACCACATGTGAATACGGTTGGTGGCACACAAGATTTATGGTGTTTAAAAAAATGTTTATGTCCCCGCAATTTAATGCTTAAGCTGTATTTTTTTTCTTTGATAAATTACATTCTGCCATTTTTAATTTTCTCTTTTGAGATGGGGGTCGTCTTATAATCAGGGCTGCCCTGTTTTCGGGCCAACACTGCCCAATAACCCCCAGTCATTCAGGCACTGCGCTGGATGTCAGGGGCTGCACCTGTCTTCTTGGCCTCTAGGGTGCAGTAGAGTGTGAACTGCAGGGCTGACGAGTGCAAGCCAGAGTCTTGGAGCTCTTTGCAGTAGGTCTGCAACTTCTCCACTGACTGGAAAACAAAACAGAGGAAAAAAACATACATACTTGGCTGCAATGTTGTTATCTGAACAAGCTTTTATTTTTAAACCTGTACAATCAAAGGTTACAGCAGAGGTGTGCTACCCAGGCATGAAATTTTATTACACTACGTTACGTTACAATTATATTACATTACTGGCATTTAGTGTGCCGTGCCCAAGGGTACAGCAGCAGTGCCCCAGCAGGGAATCGAACTGGCAACCTTTTGGTTATGAATCCTGTTCCTTAACCACTATGCTACACTGCCGCCCCGGTCTGTTTTGATATGTTAGTTATTCTTTACATCTTATTATATCTCTATGCATGCCTAAGGCCTGGGGCTCCTCTGAGCCCTACCTTGTCCATATTGACGCAGTGGCGCAGGAAGAAGTTGCCCAGCTCGGGGGAGTCTCCGTTCTGGGCCTCCGCCTGGAGGGTGGGGAAGGTCTTGAGCACGGCGAAGGCCGTGTCCTCCTGACCCTGCGTGATCAGACTCAGGCACAGGTTCATGGCATCTGTAAGGAGAGGGAGAGAGAAAGGGCGGGAAAAGGACGGAGGGGAGAGGGCGGGTGAAAGAGCAGGAGGAGGAAGAGACGGCGAGTGACAGAGGGGAGGAATGAAAGAGTACGAGGACAGGAGAAGTGAGAGTTGGAGAGAGGGGACAGATGGTGAAAGTGAGAAAAGGGGGGGGGGGGGGGAAGAGTGAGATAACGGGACAAGAGAGCCCAGCTTAAAATCAAAAAGGCTGATTTTAAAGGAAATGTGGTTTCCTCCACCTGACTACTACTCAGTAAAGAAGATGTCAACAAAACCTGACACACCAGAAGCATGTAAATACTCTTGTTGAAGCGAGGGTAATCAACACCCCACATGCTCCCTTCCCATCAACCATCCTGGCTGGGCTCCGAAACCCCCCTCCCCCCCCCCCACACGCATACTCCCAGGCCCCGGAGGCTCCCGTCTCTCTGAGCGTACCTGGTATGAATCCGCGGTCGTGCCTCAGGCGCTCCACAACCTCGGGGACGTGTTGGTGGTGCCCCGCCCTGGCCAGGCTGAAGACCAACTGCATGAAGTCCCTGTCCATCAGGGTGGCGTCACCCTTGTCCAGTGCCTCCAGGATCTGTGGGGTGGAGGGCGGAGGTAAGGGTGTGCTGGAGTCAACACATCACTGTAAACACCTCGCAGCGTGTTCAGTGTGCTGTCCCCGCGGGCTCACCTGTCTTATTTTTTCCATGTCTCCTTTCTCGGCGTAGGCGGTGAGCAGTGCCAGGTAGGTGTCGGGCCCCGGCTCGATGCCAGCTCCTCTCATCACCGGCAGGATGTTCTCTGCACTCTCCATGTCCCTGAGCACAGAGGCGCATCAGTGCGGTCGCCAACGAGTATGGTCTACCATCAGTGCGGTCGCCAACGAGTACGGTCTACCATCAGTGCGGCCGCCAACGAGTAGGTTCTACCATCAGCGCTGTCACCAACGAGTACGGTCTACCATCAGTGCGTTCGCCAACGAGTACGGTCTACCATCAGCGCAGTCACCACCGAGTATGGTCTACCATCAGCGCAGTCACCACCGAGTACGGTCTACCATCAGTATGGTCATCAACAAGTACTGTCTCCCATCAGTACGGTCATCAACAAGTACCATCCCCCACTAGTATCGTCACCAAAAAGTGGAGTCACACATCAACATGGTCACCCATGTTCACACATCAGCACAGTCATGCTAAAAACACATCAGACAACCATCAGAACAACCAATTGGCATATATGCATATGGCACATCCATCCACTCACACAATAAACACGCTTATCATGCAAACGACAAGCACCAGCTACAATTTAGGCAATGAATTCTGACACAGACCAACCAAAGGTCATAACCGTGTTTGTCAAAACAGAACGTTAAGATAATTTAAAACCATAAAGACTGATGCAATCCTGCCTGTAGTGCTGTCTTTCAGCATAATCAGAGCTTAAATAGAATATGTCTATGAAGCAATGACGCTCAAGGGGTACTCGTTAGTATTTCAAATCGTATTCCCAGCCATTCTCAATCATCTCCCACAAAGTCATCACTCACCCTGCACGGGCGTGGCCTGTGACCAGGGAATTGAAGACAGCCTCAGTGATTGGCAGGTCTTTGCTCTTCATGAAGCCCAGGATCTTGCTGCAGAGAGACAGGATATTAGGTCACTGAAAACATAATACGGACCTGGTACTGACATACAGATATTTTGCAATCGCAAGTACAATATAGATAAATATCTACATGTGTTCTATCCATTGCTGAATTCAAACTGTAAATACTCTGTTCCAGTGTCGAATGCTATCCACTGCTATCCAGCCCACTGCCCTGTAGATTCTCACCTTGCCCCTTCGATGTCCCCCTCCTGGCAGTAGGCCGCAATCAGTCTCTGATAGGTCACCTAGTCAGAGAGGACAAAGGTCATCACACATCCCTCACGCAAAAATATAGGAGCTTCCACAAGAAGCAGCCAATGGAAAAGCTCTAAGACGGTAACCCAACATCCCCTCAATTCTGAATCATCAAAGTTCTAGATGTGACAGAAATGGTAAGACCCCACCATTAACATCACACTTAGTCGAAACACCTGACTCGCACAAGCTACAATGGCATCTTTAATTGAGCGCGCGTGATTTGCACTCACTCGGTTAGGCTGTACGTTGGCAGCCTCCATCTTGGCCAGGAATTCAGTGGGGGAGAATTTAAACTCGTTCTGCAGGTAAACCTTGAGCAGGGCGTTGTAGTGACTTGCATCATAGGACGCCCCTGAGAACAGAATGGAACCACACAGATATGAGTTGCACACATACTGGCAACAAACACACCAGGCACACAACCGAACAGGAAAGGGAAGAATGTACACAACAGAGCTCCAGGTCAAAGCATCTTCATAGAATATATTTTTAAGCGAATACTACATTCTAATAACCTGTTTTTGTCCACTTACACAAATTATATGGACTGTGTTTTTAATTTGCCAGCACTATCCCACCACTGATGAAAAGCTATAACTAAGTCATCTTATTGATATTACTCACTCACTCACTGCTCTCAACTGCCATCTTTATCCCAAGAACCCCTCTCCCCTATCCAAACACCTCTCACACTGGCCCCACCCCACTTCCTTGCGCCCCAACAGTTACTCCGAATGAAATAGCTCCTCTCTGTATCACTGGTCATTTTGCCCCTTTCCCCGCTTCCCCCCTCTCTCTTTGTGCCCCCGGCTCGTACCCAGCTCCTGCAGCTTGTCCCAGATGCGGTGTGCCAGCTCGTTGCGCTCTGATAGGGGCATCTCTGGGAGAAGGGACCCACAGCTACGCAGAAGCAACAGAGCCTGGTTCCCACTGGGGTACCCTGAAGAGAGAGGAGGAGAGGATCATGGGTACTGCTGTGAGCAAGTGTAATAAAAAGAGGATCACAGGTAGCATTGAGGTACACTACAAAGAGAAACACACAACGTTATCGATATTACTGAGTAAAATACAGGGAGACAAAGGGTACACATGTTCACAGGCATACAGGACTGAAAACATCTGGAAATATGAAACGAAAAATTTACTGTGTATGGTGCCTCTGAGCAATTTGTGCATGTCTACATGTGTCAAATATAGCAGGAAGTCTGGTGTCTGTAAAAGAAACACACACAACGCGTGTGAATGTGTTAGGTACAGTATGTGTTACAGTTTGTGTCAGTGGGACAGCAGAGTGTATGTATACCTGTGCAACAGCTGTGTGTGTCTGTGATAGCAGCGTGTCTATCTCTGCGTTAGTAAAATGTGTGTTTGTGTGTTATAGTGAAAGCAGCATGGGAGCACCTGTGTGACAGCAGTGCATCTATACCTGTTACAGTAGAGTATCTGTGACTACATGACTGCAGTGTGTGTGTACCTGAGCGACAGATATCGTGGAAGATACGCAGCAGCAGGGTCTTGGTGATTCGTCCCGTCCGGCGAACAGAGCTGTCCAACTTTCCGAGTGCCCAGTCAAACTGCTGGGCCTGCCGGGCCCGCACAGCCGAGCTGCCCTCATCCTTGGACACCCCCTGCTGCTTTGGGGCCACCGCAAAGTGACGCACCCCTGCGTAGGGCCATGAAACTCTGATGGAAGAGGAGGGAAGAGAGGGTGACACAGGTGAGGAATAAAACCAAAGACACGTTCATGTCAGCGTTATGTATTCTCCACTTCCACCTGAAATCCTCTTCATACAGACAGCGTGTAACATGTGAGGCAGATATGGGACGCACAACCCATACAGGGACTTTTGGACCTTAGCTCTGTCAAGGTCAAAAATTAACTATTGTTACAGAAAACGTTTCACACTTACAACGGCAAAATGTTTCATGAGCAAGGCTATGAAGCTAAGGGAGATGAATGCATCAGTGATAAGATGTGAAACATTCCCCGTAGGTTGGGTGCCTAAGACTGCGACCTTCCATGACCTTTGCAGCCCATACGTGTCTAACCCCATTTCTACCACCCAAACTTCAAGTGCGTTTCAGAAATGCGGCAACAATCTTCTAATGATGGAACCATGATGTACACTGATATTCAGTGTCTGAACTGCGGAGGGGCATACCGCACACTATCCAGCTAGCATGCTAGCAAACCTTGTATTTATGGGCTATATAGTGGAGCTAATACCTCGATTAAAGGTATACTAACAATGAATTCAATTTAGTTTGCCAGTTAGATTGATACAACTTGCTAACTACTCCGTCCGTACATTTTGTACGATGATATACGTGAGATTACACAAGCTTGAAATGGTTGCTTATGCAAGAAGGCCATGTTTTCGGATAGCTAGCTAGCAAGCTGGCTTCGTAAATATGCTGCGTTTTAGTTTGAAACATATGGATCGAACAATATTTAGCCAAGTTAGCTCCTTTGTGCGAATAAGCTGTGCATGACAGCTAAGGTCAAATCCAGAGCCTGAAACTGTTACCCAATGACAACCATTGATGTGCAATCCAGCATGGTAGCTAGGTACTGCTTATCACGCCGGCCAGTTAGCTACCTGTTCACGCCGAAGGAATGTGTTACTTGTGTCGCACGGATTCCGGCAACTCTGCCACCAATCGCTCCTCCGCACAGACGAGCAACTGCCGACCCATGTATGTTCGCTCCGGTGATCTGGAGCAGAGAAGCGGGGGAAATCTTCAGTAGCCGGGCCGATCTCAAGAGCGCAGCCATGTTTAACCTGAACAGTGTGGCGAGAAGGACATCCTTACCACGTGACAGGACGGGGCACTCTGGGAGAGAACATACACTTCGGTAGGGTAGTGCAATTTAGGACGTGTTGGAATATTTCTGAATATCAGGCTTTTGATCAATTTTACGTTATATAACTTATTATTTAACTTAAAAAAATATTTTAGGGGTTAATAAAAATATACAATTTAGCCTTTCGTTCTCTGGGTATTAGGCTCAATTCTGGGAGCTCCCCTTGGTAATGCTGCGGTCTGAAGTTGCTCAGTCCTCAATTTCAAGTTTAACCTGGTCGCTTCCGTCGCTCACTGCACTGTCACAGCCACTGCACGGCGTGCGCTTGTGGTGGCGAGTAAAGGGAGGAAAGAAATTATTAAACATTCTTTAAAAAAAAAAAAACAGAAAGAAACACAAAAGATAAACGTCTTTATCTTAATGAAAAATTCAAAGGCCAACACATTTCGGATTGTCTTCAAAACATTGAAAGTAGATAGCCAGACTTGTATTTACTTACGCAGCAAAACAAACCGTAAATGCAGTATGACGTTAGCTAACGTGTTGTCGCAGCGGAGAATGATATCCCAGAATGAGGGAAGCACGGCACTTCCACAGAAATCCAGGGGGTGGTGCTATAACTCCAGAAAACGTCAAAGGCCGTGAGAAACGAGTAAATTTTTACGGCTGACCCTGAGATCTGTGATTATCTCTCGAATATGCGACATAATATGACAGTACGATGTTAGCAAAAAAAATGGCGCAGAATTACAGTGTTTAGTTAGCGTTTATGTTGAATATAATTCGAGATTTCGGTATAAATATGGTGTATTTATGGCTGTCGTAGTATTGGCATTCATGGGTGAGTTTTTTTCCGAAATCAAGTTTATTTGAGAGTCATGCAAGAAATGAGTAAATACTATACTAATTTTCGGTAATCACTTAAATTGGTCATGGTTTTAATTCTGTGGACACTCACTGTCTCGCTCAGTACACTTTTAGGGGAAACAGATTTGTTTACTGTGGGGTGCAGGGGGCAGCCGATTGGCTCCCGCCGGGTGTCAAGTTTGGAAAAGGTCGGCCAGGTGGGATGTTGTCAGTCCGGACGGATGCCTGGTGGCTTGTTTGGTGTCGTGTGGAGCATCAGGGACGCGGAGGTCCAGCAGAGGTGACGCGTACCATGCCATCGTCCCTCTCCTAGATGACAGCTGCCCAGCACCCCTTCCTGCGCCGTGCCTCGCTTCCGCCTTGTAGGGATACCCAACTGACAGGTGACACTGAGCAGACCCTGCCTGCCAGGCACATCAACCCCCACCCACCCAGCGCCCCACCCCCCCTCGCCAATCACTTCTTGTCAGTAAACCACCCCATGGAGGGGCATGAGAAAGGGGGGGCATGTCAAGTCAGGGCAGGGCGGGCAACAGTTCACGCAGGCGGCACAAATGCCATCCAACACACAGGGCAGGGGGCTGCCAGGCAGGGTCTGACCCCCTCCCCCACACACACACACACACACGCAAACACTGCATCTGGGCTTAGTAATACACGCCAAAACATTTCCTCGGCATGCCTGACCTCAAGCTGAGTGAAGCCGGGACAAATTTTGAGAGGGGGGGAAAAGTGCTTGTACTGTATTCTCCTGAATGATGAATGTATCGCCAGCCCTAATGGCTGGAGCGCTTGTGCCAGGAGGCGCGCGCCACCTGAATGTGTTTGTGCCCCTGTTATTGCCCCCGAAAGGCTTCGGGATAGCAACACTAACAGCAGCCTGAGCTGCCACCGAGGCCAAACGGCACCCCCGACCCCCCCCCCCCCGGCCGGCACGTTCCTTTCCCCCAGCGTCCGCCGCGCTCGCTCCCAACGCCCCCTAATCCCTCGCTGAACATTTTGCTCAGCGGTAGGGCATGCTTTGTCCTGTCCTATCAGTGTTCGAGGCCAAAACGTGTTCAGACAACGTCATAAAATTTATACGCCCTCCCTGTTTTATAATTTAGTCAAGCAAATATTCCTCTTAATTGGTCATTAAAAATGAAGCTGCTCTCTGACTGCAGGGAACATCTTTCGTCTGGAATCTTTTTTTTTTGCCCAATTCCTAGAAGATGTGTTTTTGCCTGCACCCCCCCCCCCACACACACACACCCCCCAAACAGCAGGAGGTAACAGAGATAGTTAGGAGGATACCAGTTGAGTAACCTAAAATTGGGTGTCAGGGCTTATACCCCAGTGAACGGCTTGCCTGGGTGCTTGTGGATCCGGTAGCTCCCTGGAACCTCCTGCTGCAGGAGGTACCCGCCCCGTGTTTACCATTGTTGCACCCGCCTACTAAAGAATTCATCGCCTCCCACCCCCGAGCTCCATGACTGCGCGTGTGCGAGGGGGGGGCGGAAGGGGGGGTGACACCATTCGCCAGGCCGGCTGGTAGACTGCAGTCAGCACACCGATGGGAGGGACTCAGGCTTTTTCAATGGTCCTGTGATCTAAAAGGGGGATGTGGGGAGGGGGGGGGGGAAGAAATATCTCCCAGCTCCTGAATTATGAAAGAGAAAGTGCAAGGTATGCCACTGAGAGAACACTTCACTTTCTTATTTCTCTTTTTGCTGAATGAACTTGGAGGAGCCTGTTCTATTTTTCCACTGCATGAATGCATTTGTGTAAGTGATCTATAATTCATCGCTGTTATTTATTATTTAGTTATTATTTTCACTTCTTTACTTAAAGATTTTTTTTCCCGTTATTTCTTTTTCCGCCCCCCCTTTCCTAATTGAAAATTTTGCCCTGCTTGCCTCGTCGATTCATATAAGCAACCCCACAATGGAGGCTGGAGCTGTCTACAGCAGCGTGAAGTTTGCTAAAACACAGGTATATGCCGTGCTAGCCCCTAAGTGACCTAAAGTATGCTTTGGCAGAACTCCTCTCCAGGTGAGGGCCTTGGAAGTCCTGCAGTTATTTGTTGTCTCCAAAGGTTGTTACTTTCCACCCCGTCTGCAGGACTACCTGCTTGTGGCAACTGGCAGGCACTAGAATAAGCTCCCCCCTGTTCATCATATTGACCCCTGGGTCAGATTCACGATTTCAGCCCAGTCATGTGACTGAATTGGTCTCCTCCCCTCCCTCCCAAGGGGCGAAGGGGTACCCTCGGGTGTCCCCTCGCCAGCAGCGGGGCAGAGGGGTCGCTGATGTGTGAGGAGAGAGGGAGAAAGCGAGAAGTGAAGGAGAGGCTGGGACTGTCGAGAGAGACAGAGAGACAGGGAGAGGGGGAGCGTTTCCCCTGGGACTCGGTTGCATCTCTCTGCATCAGGAGGTGTCAATCAGGCAGAACAGCTTAGCGCGAACAGGACTGTATTCCTCAAACCCCCTCCCGTGAGCTACAAGACATTCTGGCTGTCACGCAGCGCGTGACATGTGCTTCATCATGTGCGTGGACTGACAGCCAGCACACAGCCAAACACCACCGTACAGCCAGACAAGGAGTGAAACACGGAGCAGGCCACGCGGAACTCTGTGCTGTGCCTGTGCGAAGAGACTTCAGGGCGTGCCTAAGGCGTGATATATCTCACAGGCCCTCGTCCCGCCCGAAGCCGGTGCGCCCACCCCCGCCTGCTCAAACCCTGGAGCAGGCTCACATGTGGGCATGCTCAGAGCCATTTCCTTCTGGAGCTGGAGCGGAGCCCAGCCAAACTAGTTTATCCTCTCTCCCCCTCACTTTCTCTCGCTTTCTCTCTCTGTCTCTCTCTCCCCCTCATTTTCTCTCTGTCTCTCTGTATCTGTCTCTTTCCCTCTCTCTCTCTCTCTCTCTCTGTCTCTAATTTCTGCCTCCTTTTTGTTTTTTTTTTTCTTTCTCTCTTTCCCGCTCAGCGTCCTATCAGAGGTTCTGGCTCTCGGATGATCTGGAGCGAATCTCAGAGCTCTTTCCTGTTGAGCTGAGATGAAGATGAGCGCACCGCACTGATCTGGAAACATTGTGACATCTGGAGACAAACATATATTATTACCGCCATCATTATACAGTGGTGATTATTATTGGGCCGGGCCATGCTTCAGTGCCTCCGTGCGCACAGCACCCCGGCTCTGAGGGTGAGATGCCCTGTCTCGCATCATCAGGATCCTGCGGAGACGTGGCGACCGCCGGCCTGGTCAAGCGTGGCGGTGGCGGAGATATATTTGTACACACTTCCGCTCCTTGCCGCAGCGGCCCTGGCCCCCATCACGCGGATTTACGCGTCTGAGAATGCTGCCCGCGATTTTTTCCTCTCGTGACTCCCGAGGCCTCTCCACGACCGTGTGAGGGAGCGTGGGTCCTGAGGGGGGCAGGGTTGGGGGGTGCTCTAATGACGCCCCTGGCCTCCCCATAATCACCTGGGCATTAGGTTTCGCCTGCCTGATCACCGCCGCCTTGCTCCGCTCACAGCAATCACACTGCGGGAGTCAGTCTAGCATAAACACAGGCCCCTGAAGACACCCCCACCCCCATCCCCATCCCTCACCCCGACACATTACCGCACCTCTGACCGACGCCCTTTGCTCCGGCCGGCGCCCGGCGCCATGTCACAATCGAGAAGATCTCGGGGCTCCCACACAAGCGCAGGAGAGCAAGAGAAGAAACCGAACAAGGCTTACCAGCATCTCCCCTTCGTCTCGGGCTCACCGCACGTACAGCGGGAGGCCACAGCATCTCCCCTTCATCTCGAGCTCACCGCACGTACAGCGGGAGGCCACAGCATCTCCCCTTCGTCTCGAGCTCACCGCACCTACAGCGGGAGGCCACAGCATCTCCCCTTCGTCTCAGGCTCACCGCACCTACAGCGGGAGGCCACAGAGCGCAAAAACACAATTACGCCCTCCTCCGTAGAGGGTGCCGACAATAAGCCCCGTGAATGCGCTGTCCTTGTGAGATTGGAGGGTTGCAGTCGCGCCATTAGAGGCAAAGCAACGAGCCGCTTTTTATCGCGGTCACATAAAACCGCCATACGAACTGAACCTCTGAACGTGTCGCCGTGAATGCACACGGGTCACTCGGTTCCTTGCGTTTTCCCTGCGGTTCGCCTCCGCTCCACGCGCGTGGTGGCGAGGCGGGCTGTCATCTAGCCAGCCAAGGCTAAAGGGACAATGAGGCGGTGACGCTGAGAAAGCCGTGCCGAGCGCGAGGGTCACTGCCTCTGCACTTTGTGATGTGTGTCGTTTGATCTTTTGTCATCGCGGGCGCATGGGACAATGCCAGGCTGACTATTAGCCCATCCACATCTTTCTGAGCCACTTAAATCATTAACAATGCGAGTCATTTAGACCAATCGCAGCCTCCTCAGCAAAGCGCTCCTATTGGTGCAGGGCAGTTACTGAGACGATATTAGCATTTTTTTCTGCAGGGGTGGTGTTTACATGCAAGTCAAATTGCTTTTGGTGCTATCACACTGAAAATGTAGGTAGATCAGTGGGAGCCCTGAACAGTCTTATCCACATAATGCTGCTCTTACAGACCATTGCTAGGCACGATAGTTACAGTAGTTCAATGCAACGCTGCTGTGCTTTCAGAGCTCCACTAGGCTCCATCCGCAAGCTAGTATGGTGTGGGATAGCTGTTACGCTCTGTGTGAACCCTTATTGTTGCTTACTGTCGCATGCCTACATGTTACATTTAGTTTTTCTGCATGATGTTTAGTCCCTTTGTCCCTGGTACTTTTTTGTACCTAATTTTGTTTTGCTACTGCAGTGTGCATTGAATTTAATGAATGAATGAAAGTTTTGGAAGGTGTATTTACCACACACACTATCCACACTGCTGTCTGGGATGTAGGAAAGAGGGAGATACCTCCACTCTCCTTGCGCGTGGCAGTGTCCCAGTGTCCCCTGGGTGCCTCATGTCCCCCTGTCCCACATGCGGGTTCCCGTTCCAGCGATTTTCAGCCACGCTGCCTCTGCCTGGGGTTCCAGCCAGGCTGCTGTTCCCTCCTCGGCCACTAGGGGCATAACCTTCAATTGTGTGCCATGTATACTCCGCCATCAGACGTAAACCACTGAATGCACAGAATTCAACGACACGGTTGTTAACTACCTCTCGAAACAGATATGCCCAAATGCATTTTGTACTGGCGCATTCATCCTTAGTAAAGTGTGCCTTACCATGATGGTCTCACAAGTTGCTCTGAGTGAGAGCATTTATGAAATGAGTAAATATTGCAGACATGACGCCTGTTCATGGGTGTAATTTGTTGTGTTCATAAACCAGATTAGACTGGAAGTCTCCAAATGCGTTAGTGTCTCAGATGTACTTTCCCCCCTGCTGTTTGTCCATGCAGTATGCGGCACACGGAAAATTAACAGCACACTCTCTGATCCCGGCCCATCGGACGGGTTACAGCGTGTCACACTGCTGATCGTGTTCAGAGGCGCTTCTTCACACCACGAGGAATTGAGAAAACAGTGAGAAGGGGGAGTGTGAGTGTGTGAGAGAGAGAGAGAGAGAGAAGGAGAGAGAGAGAGAAGGGGGCTGTGGAGACAAGCGTGTTAATATCCTGGCACTTTTAAAGAGCGGCTTGGAGGGGTGTTGTCGTCCGGAGCTCTGAGAGGGAACCTGACACCAGATTCCACTCAGGCGTGTTGTCACTGGGACCGAGCACGCCTCAGAGGAGCTGGTGTCAGTCCTCGCAGCTCCGTGTTCACCCCCTCGCAGCTCAGTGGGTGGGAGGGAGGGTGAGGGAGATGGGGAAGGGAAAAAGCTAACCCATCCAGGCCACCTCAGCACCACTCAGAGGTGGAACAGTGACCTGGGAGGCCTGGGTAAGACGATGTGACCTCTGACCTCTGCTCTCAGCCTCTGATGACGAAAGACCCGCGCCCATTTTCATGCTGCCCCACCATGGTTCTGAGCCTTCCTGTGATGGCGTGAAAGTGCAAGGCAAAGCTGGACGCATACACACACACACACCCCCACACACAGAGACAAACATATATACATGCCCTCACACATACAGACACACACACCCAACACACACACAGACAAACACATACACACAGCCCCGCACACACAGACACATTCCATCACACACACCCAGACACACACAGAGACAAAGACATATACATGCTCCCTTACACAAACACAAACACATACACACACACCATCCCACACACCCCCACAAACACCAACAATTACACATACAGTACACACAGCCTACACACACAAGACATATGCTTGCCAGAGACATACATACATCAGTCAGACACACAAGTTTGCAGACACATGCAAACACACACACACACCCAACAAACACCGCTACACACTTATCATGTACATATGCATATGTATGTACCCTCCATATACGCACGCAACTACAACAGCAGTTGGTAAAGGTTATGGAAAAGCTGTCGTGACAGCCCTTGGGTCCCGCTAAGGCCCTGACGGAGGAGTTAAGGGAGACGTCCAGACGGTTTTTGGGGAGCTGGTGTGGAGGTGTGAAACATCACGATGGCTCCCAGCTCAGCAGGTGCGTGGAGGGGTGCAGTGATGGGGAGCAAGCCGACAGGAAGGAGCTGTTGCCCCAGAGAATTTCTGAGTGGGGTGGGGATGGGGGGGGCGGAGTCAGCCTTATGGACAGTGACAACGTGTTGATTTCCCCCCACTAGACTGCCTGAGGGCGAAGAGAAAGAAGAGTGTCACATAGCGGCAAAGCCATCGCTGGGAATAAAACGGCGGAGAAGAAACAGTGGAAAAACACAGCTGGATTGAAATGTGTTTTATTTACAAGCATTAATGTCCATTTTTAAAACGCAAAGGGCATTTCTGAGAACACAGCACATAAAAGAATCAAATTTTAACTTGAAATCCACTACATGTTCACATACCAAGTACCACAATCAGAGCTTGAGGGCACTAGCATCTGTGCAAAATGAATTGTATAGTTTCAGTAAAAACTGACTTTGCTGTTTTAATTGAAGAGTGTACCTGTGTGTGTGCATGTGTATATATGTGCATGTGTGTCTCTGCATGTGTATGTATGTATGTTTCTGTGTGTGTGTGTTTCTGAGTGAATGTGTTTGCATATGTGTTTCTGTGTGTGTGTGTGTTTCTCTGTGTAGTCTCAGTGCTAGGTGGGAACACTGCATTATACATGCTGGTCTGGGACTCTGCATAGGCAGTCTGCTGATTCTGGCACTCAGCAATAAAGCCAGGCTTTTGAAGCTTTCTCTATGTTTCAAAATTTATGAGGTGACTTTCCATTAGATCATTACGGTGTTTACTGCCGGAATTAGCAGAAATCTACGGGGAAAAGAAAAGTTGCAGACTTGTGATATAATTAAAAGCCAGGCATGAGAAAGTAACCCATCATTGTATTAAATACATAGGCGTCATTTACGCTGGGGACGCTGGGGACATTTGTCGTGGCCCATTTCGTCCCCACCACTTTAAAAAGGTGTGAACATGTCGAACCCGTCGTTGTCCCCACCACTTTTCAAAACAAACTGACGCTCATGATTAAATACACCCTCTAAACGGCAGCAGCATTTAATTCTGTTTCTCGGTTCAGTCAGGCTAATGTAGTGCAATACTTGACGGTCTTCATTCCCCTGTCCTGCCCCCTCCCCATGTCCTCTGCCTTGTCCCCCCGGACCGAGTGCCCCTGGGTGACAGTTACCCCTCTGCTCCTATACAACATGCACCCACCAGACCCCCCTCCCCACCCTCCCATGTGCCATGCCCCCTGCCCTCTGTAGTATGCCATGCTTAATTTGTGTCACATAACAGCTGGCATGAACCATCAGCCCCCCTGCTCAGAGTCTAGGACTGAACCGCTTGCAGAGGGAGCGGGGGAGAGAGGCACAGTGCTGTGAGGGTAGGTGGGTGGGGGTGGTGGGGTAGGGACAAGGCTGGACTGGTGCCCCTTGGGCAGCGGTCCGCTCTCTCTGTCCCAAGCATGCTGTAAGTCTGATCAGGATGAGACTGTCATGACTATAGAGCACTCTGATACACACACACACACACACACACATACATGCATACCGCTGGCTTTTCCCGCCCCATATCACCATAATGCGTCAATGGTGTTGATTACTAATAAGCGTTTAGGAGGAAGAGGAGGAAAGGGCGGGAGACGTGTAAGTCCGGGGGGTGTGAGCATTCCAACACACACACGCTGTGGGCTTTTATTCTTGAGAAAATCCCCAGGAGCTTCGAAGCGCCTCTCTGGAGACGTGTCATACGAAGCCACAGGCCCCTTCCTCAGTACTGCGATTTACACGAGCAAAGCTGAGGGCTCCCACAACATGACACCTCACCATTCTTGTCTGTTTTTTTTTTCTACACCCTCCGCTGAAGGAAATATTATTTACAGGGATGTCAAACACGGTATAGTTTCCTAGGCACGGTTTATTTTATCTCTGGTAGCAGCATCGTCGCCGCGTTGGCATCCATCAGAGAGCGTGAGAGCCCAGAAAGCGTGATGAAGACGGCAATGAGTCCGGTTAGTGTTGCACCCCCCCATCGCTGCTGTTATTGGTCTGGCTGAGGCCTCGTTTACGTCGTCCTCCCCTCCTAAAAAGTGTGGCTGAGGTGGGCTTGGAACCGACCCCCCACCCGCCGTAACTCACAATTCCCTGACAAAAACCCCTCTTCTGTGCCTCTCTGTGCCTGTCCGCCGCTGCCCGGCTACTTCCCCGAAAAACTCCGCTGTCTCCATGACGACGAGGCCCTCTACAGGGAGCGCCTGTCCGAGATCTCACTGCGTACCCCGTATTTGATTTTTTTCTTCCAAGTGCGCGCATGCTTCCGAGTCACTGAGTTTGATTTACAGAAAGAAACTTCTCGACAGGCCCTTGTGCGAGGCTGCCAAATGCCTGTGCTTTTAGACCTCAACTCACTCCGGTTCTGGGGTGCCAATGCGCAGGGGGTGGCTTCTGATGCAGTCATTTCAAACGGTTTGGCTTCAGTTTCTGTACTACAGACACATCCTGGACAGCTGAAAGACAAACTGAGGCCATTTGCTTGGGAGCTGGAGGTAGGGAGGCTACAATAGCAGTGCTATGTTGCTGCCCTGGGTTCCACAAAAGTGCTGTAGTATCGTTGCTAGATAAAAACTCTTCTGCCTTAAAGGAACAGCACTGTCTTAAGTCTGCTGGCCATGTGCTTGGTAAGAGAGCTAGGTGATTAAAACCTGTGCATTTTTCCTTTAAACCAGCTGTTGAGTCTTTTCCCCAGCCTTCCCCAGCCCAACAGGTACCAAGGGATGCTCTCTGAACAATGATCAGTGACTAGCAGATGTAGACATGTCTATATGTAACTGGGATTTGGACCTTGAATTGCTTTTTGTAAAAAGTACATACATATCGGCAAATTAACACTACAAGGGCTGTTCAGGCAGATGTGGCAAGGAGAAGTCAAGTCAATGGCCCTTCAAAGGCTGATTTGTAAAATATTGGCATGTCACATTTAAAATTTCCTCTGGATTTGTAAGTTGCTTTGGATAAAAGCGTCTGCCAAATGAATTAATGTGAATGTAATGTAAATTTTAGCATCCATGCCAGGTACCATCTAAAACATGAGGTTGGCAAAGGGAGAGGGTGATTTTAAAGGGGAGGTCGCTCTCTAAACCCCAAAAACACACCAGCTGTCCTGTTTTCACATCTTTACAAGGATTTATCATTGCTACAGATTGTTTGTATGTGAGCTGGCTGCAATGACAAGTCTGAAGCGTTTTTCAGGGGACACATGTCTTGAGAAGATGTGGTGACCTTCAGGAGGTGGAGCCGCCGTCACCACTCTTCCCCGCCGCACACGTTCGGAAGCAGTCGCCCGGAGCTCCTGGGCAATTGGCCGACACCCTTTGCACCTCTAACGCTCTGGGCCCTCGGCTAAGTGACATTTAGGAAACTGTCCCTTCGTGTTTTATTTCAGTTCCCCCCCTCTCTTTCGGGATTTTCTCCCCCAGAATTCCAAGCATGCTAAGTCAGGCTAACTAAACGGCAAGCTGACCTGACCTGTTTGTGCTTCAGGCCTTTCTGACACCTGCCTGTTGTGCCAGCACTTTCTGCACACCGCAGGATCCAGAGGGGGTTGATAGATGTGGCCAAACACCTGTGCTTCATGAGGTCAGAGTCTAGGAGAAGATGTGATGGTATAATAACTTTTTCATTGTCAGTGTGGCACAGCATGAAGAACTAATTGCATAATGAAGGTGTGGAAGCCTCTTTTATTTCAGTTTCCTTCTCTCTGTTCACCTTCAGTTCCAGTGACCCTTGCTTGACCCCTACATCATCCAAGTCAGCCCTGACCCTGTCTGATGACATCACAATCACAGCAGTGAGAAGCAGAGGGCGTATGAGATCATATAACTGATTTGGTAGTGATCATGCTGCTCTGTCACAGACAATCCAGGAGGACAGGTAGGTTGAAGGTGGATGTCTCCTACAGCCGGGCCGACCTACAGACCGATCCTTCAATAATTTGACAAGCAGTCGGCAGACTCACTCATTCTCACTGACACGCCACAGCTACCTCACAGTGCTGGGTATCGATGAAGAAGGATATATGCAACCTCGTATTAAAAAAACGAAAATGAAAATTAAAAAAGAATGTGCTCTTGCAGAAGCCAAAAATGCTTCCTTTACTAGCCCTTGCAGGCACTCTCCTCCCCACTCACACCCCCCACCCCTCACCCCCAAACTGCTGTGACCCCTGGGATAAGAGGCCAATCGATCCTCCCTCTGTGGGTTCTCTCTGAGCTGTAAAATTTCCTCGCCCAGCTCTCTCTCTCTCCGCCGGAGCTTGTGGTGCTGGGGCTGAGAGCCCCTCTCCGCGAGCGCGGCAGTGTGTAATGTCAGCCGTGTCGCCTCGCATTACCGCGCGGCACTCTGAGAAGATGTGCCGCGCCGTCGCGCTCCGGTGGAGACGCCCCTGACAGAGCCGGCCCCTGCGCCGGCTCACGGCACTTATCAGTTAGAGTCCCGCGATTCCCGCGGAGAGGGAAGGGAGATTACCGTTGCGCGCTGCGGCTGCATTCCAGCGCACTCCCAAACAGCTCCTCGGACGCGCCCCTCCCTCCCTCTGGGGGGGGGGGGGGGGGGGGGGGGTGGCGTGTGACAGAGCGAGGGGAATGTGTTGACGGGGGTACTTCTTCTTTTTTCCAAAATGAAAAAAAGAAAAAAGCCTTGTCCGAAGGGTCCGAAACACAAAACCCAGCTTGTCTCGCAATTCAGTGTTCAACCAGTACCCCTCCTGGAATTCTCACCCTGTGTCTCCTCTTCTCCCCGCCCTCACTTCCCTTTCCTTTCATCCTCTTCGTTCCTTCCTGTCTCTTCGTATTTATGCCCACACGTCGCTTACTAATTCAGGTTGTTTACGTCCTCCTGCCTCGCTTACAATGTGTTCCCATCCTGCCCGTGTCCTCCTGCTGCCCACGGTTTGGGCGATGGCTGAAACTCCTTGGGTTCTGTGTATGTCAGTATGAGTGGCCTCCGGTGATACAGGGCTAATAGGACGTCACAGTTGCACTGCCATGATCTCCGGGTGTCTCGTGTCTGCTGGAGGTCCTCTCACAATCATCTGTCTTGGGAGATTTCATGTGTTCTGCTTTCTTTCTTGGGGGGTTTTTGCGTTTCGGTTCCAAGCGCGAAGGCAGACCTATCACAGCAGAGGGGCCTGGCAGTGATCACTGACAGCTGTCTGTCTGTCTTCCCCTGGGCGTCCCCCTGTCCGGTTCTGTATCTCTCCGCTCTCCCACCCCGAGTGAGTTTGCCCGTCTGTCCCTCGGTCCGTCTGCTCCCCTCCGCCCCCAGAGCCCGTCTCTCTGTCAGCATGCCCCGTGGCCAGCGGGTTGAGCGAGGACTCCGACGGACAGCTGCCACTCAGGGCTCGGCGGGGGTGAGAGGGGAGCCGTCACGCTCTCTCAGGATCATATGCTGAGTGTCAGCAGAATCCCAAAACTGAGACCACCCTCAGAATCAGCTCGCCTTCCCCACCTGCTCCAGGCCAACAATCCCCCCCATCCCAAAGGCAGAGGGACATCCACACCCCCATCCAGACTGACACAGATACATCCGCACCCCCACCCAAACAGACACAGCGGTGTTCCAAGTCTTCCTCTCTGCTTTAGGGGGGGGTAAATCTCCCCCAGCCTTCTCAACAGGAAAAATCCCCCCCTCATTCAGTCACACGCAGGAGACCAGAAATAATTCATCATTCATATAATTTACATGTATTGATTCCACAATGGCACGTGTCTGCAGTTTGCCTGAGCGTACTGGGCTTTCTAATGCAAGGCTGTGCATTCGCCTGAAGATAACTTACGTCCCTCCTCCCTCTCCTCCCTCCTTACCATGCGTGGGAGATGGAGGTCTGGGGACGACGGGTCACGGACGAGTCACCAACCCGTGCCCCACGAACCCTCCGACGATCCCTCTGACTCCCCCCCGTCCCATCGAACCCCCGACCTCTCCCCCTCTTCCGGGCTCCCTGACTCCGCCGGCCAAGTCTGGAGACCACGGTCTCCCCCCTTGACCTGTTTATACATCCAGATCCCCCATTTCAGGGGGGGCGGGAGGTATGTGTCTGAGGGGAACGAGACGGCCCCGTCGGACGCCCAGCTGTCGTTTCGGGTTAGCAGCGGCGCGAGGAGGACCTAGAGATGAATAAATAAAAAAGCAGCAGACACTTTGTAAAGCCTCATGTTATATGTAAAAGGCCAAACAGATCAGACTGCAGTCCCGGCTCGCGAACATGTCTCTGGATGAATATTAAAGAGTCCGTCCAGATTACGGTGGCCGGGCCTGATTTAGTGGTGTGTGTGCTAATTGGCAGCTCAGCGGGATGGGGAAGAGTTCTGCCGTAATGCAGCACAGAGTGCTGCAGCCTTGCACAAGGGCCAGGACCCCAGAGAGTGCCCTGAAACGTGCCTGTCAGCTGCTGTTAGATCACATCGCCATGGCCCTGTGCAGCAGCCATGCACCGGCAAACACACACACACACAGACAAATACACACACCCACACACACACACCCATACACACACATACACATGCACATACACACACACTCAAACTCATGCTTACACACTCATACACATGCACAAGTCTGAGCTGAAAAACATGTTAAACTGGAGTCGCTCCCAGGAAGAAAAGAGGAAAAAAAGTGCCAGAAACAGCTGCATGGTGTCAACAGGAATAATGATCTCTAACTGCCTGAGAGGGACACACAGCCAAGACTTTCTCCTGTGTGTGTGTGTGTGTGTGTGCGTGCGTGCGTACATACATGTGTGTATGCACGTATGCTCACAGGTGTGGTGTGTGTGTGTGTGTGTGTGTGTGTGTGTGTGTGTGTGTGAGTGTAAGTGTGTGTGCATGAGAGAGAATCACAGAAAGAGAAGAGGTAGAGCCAGGCCCAGAGTTCCACTCTTTGGACATGGCTGATAATTAAAAGTCAATCTCGGGGAGGTGAATAACAGAGAAGCAAGAAATACTGTAGGAGAGTTGGGAGATGGAGGCTGTGGGACAGTTGCTGCTTGAGCTGTCTGAGCAGAGTGTATCTCAGTGGCTTTCAGTACTTCATACAGTGAGAAAAAATCTGATAGGGTGCTCCGGGGATGGAGGCAAAATGATGGGCGACATGCGTCTGTCTCACCGAAAAGCGGTGACCGCTGTGTCGCCTCGGTGGCCCTGCCTGTTTTGTCCCTTTGCATATTTAAATGATGCCATCAATAATGGATCTGCCTATCAGTGACAGCGTGGAGCGGGATCAGAGAGTGTGCTCCTGCCTCTGATCCTGCACTGAAGCTCCGGCAGCAGAAGGAAGAGGCCTGATATGGAGACTGCAGCTCTATGTGGGTCAGACTGCTGGAGTGGCTGCTGTCTGTATCTTTAATTAAAGACCAGCCTTGTTACTGAGCTCTCCCCCCCCCTCGCCACCTCTCTGCGAGCACACTCACCAGTGAGGCTTTCCCAGAATCCATCACTCCGTAGCAGGCCCTTAGTCTTGGACTGGAGGAGCTCTGAGAAACAAGTCTCACAATTGGTGAGGTTTCGGCACTCAAAATGCACTTCATGCTCAAATACTTAGTGGAAAGGAACAGGGCTCCTAACCAAAAGGTTGTTGGATCTATTCCTGCTGCTGTGCCCTTGGGCTTAACCCAGAATTTCCTCAGTATACATCCAACTGTATAAGTGGGTAACATGTAATAAGTGTAACCTGTGTAAGTCGCTATGGATAAAAGCGTCTGCTAAATGACTGTAATGTAATGTAATGAAAGATCTGAATCTCAAATTCATTTGCAAAGAGATTTGTTCTCTGTCTGGTCCACATGGTGTCTCTGCGGACCCCAAACAGATCCCTCTCTTTCAAGCCTCCTGCCACTCATAAACTGACACAAATACTGACAGTGCTCAGTAAAAAAATCACATCGAATGACATCAGACCCTTTCACAGGACGGTTTTTCTCATAACCGAATCAGCAACCTCCACCATAAGACGACCCAAGGTCTCCTCTTTGCCCATCCAACCTGCAAAGCCTTGAGATCCAGCTCCCCCCCCCCGGCAGGAGAGACTGTGGTACTCCCACTCAGTGGAGGGGGGGTGGGCACGGCCAAAAACACAGAGAGGTCCTTCCTCTGGGAAGCTGTTCCGGAACAACCCCAACGCCGCTTTGCCACCCCACTGCTCCCGGATCCGTACGGCTCATCGTTCCTCTGTTCTCTTTCCTCCAGTGAGACCGGAGGGCCCCCCGAGCTCCTCTGCCTCTCTGTACAGATAAACAAATCTGCCTTGTTCTCCGGCGTAAATCAATAGGCACCAAATGTCACGTCGGAGAGAGAGGTGGCCTCGCTTGTGCTTAGGGAGAAGGGGGCCTTGCTTTGTTAAAAGATTTCTTCCAGCTGAACTCTTGCTGGAGAGTCCCGGAGGAGAGGAGGTCTAACTCCAGAAGAGGGGGAGTTTCCTGGGTCACCTTGACATTACCCGCCTCGAACTTAAAGCCCCACCCCCGCGTCCTGCACCCCTCTCCACGGAAACCGTGTCACCATGACCCGGGCGCCTTGTGTCACAGAGGGATCGTGCCCCACTCAGCCCTCCATTGCCGCTGTGTTTATTATCATCAAGAGAAGCATTCATCTCAGGAAAACATACTTAGAATGCAGGAATTAAATATACCTGCAGATTAATCAGTTAGATAAAAAAAAGGTAAACTAAATATTGCTTTTTTTTTCTTCAGGGGTAGGTTGGCGGGGGGGTCTCTTATTTTCATCCTGAATCGCTAGTTGGCCATGTTATACTCAACATACCACGACAGCTAAGGAACACAGAGCAAGGTGCTTGCACTGATTGGGTACACTCGCCTGTGCTGACAGTCATTTGTCATGCTACAAGTCTCTCATCCCACTGTGGGAACAAGGGAAAAACACAGTCCTTCTCCTGGGAATGGTGTAGAACTATTGACCAGTTTGTTTCCAGCAGTGCGGCATGGCTCTCAGGTAAGAGGAAGCCCTGGGCTCTGAATAGAAACATCTCAGTAAGGAAATTTCAAGAGGGTACAGGAGCGTCAGTGTGCTGGCTGTGGGGGACACAGCAAATCGTAAGCTTCGACGAAAATAGCTTTCATTCCATCCTCTACATTTGTAGGCCAGCAGCTATAAGAGACTATTCTTAACATGAGATATCTTTATAATTCATGTGTTTGGCTCATGGCTGACCTAAGAAACAGCACCACGTCATCTCCAAGTGGCAAGAACCAGAAAAGAGGAACTTGGCAGGACAAGGAGTACTGCTGATGACCACTAGATGGTAGTGTCCAGCTGCCAATGAGCATATGGTCGCTCTCCAAAAAAACCATTTGCATTTGATCCTTTGTACAGTTCGTGGGGCAATGTTTTGTATCATGCAATGCATTATCACTGCCTTTTTGCTCATTGTGTTTGATACAGACTGAGGAGGTAGAGAACCATATGCTGAAATCACCATCACTCAGCTGAATGCTAGGTGTAAATCTAGTTAGGGGATTAGCAGAAGAGGGAATCTGTCGGAGAGAGGGTCCAATAGCAAGCAAAGAGATAAATCATATTAATACTATGGAGTTTGCCACAAAAGTGAGGTAATATATCAGCACTGTGACAGCTAACTACTGAGCTAAATCTCAGTACTCAGTTGTTGAGTTAAATCTCAGTGCAAACTATTTCTTTAAGACTGTGATCTGCCATTTTCCAGAAACTTCAGACCCCTGAAAGGCGATTGAGCATAATACTTTGGAGAATCTCATTATGAAAATACAAGACAAATTATCTATGGGTCAGCTAACTTGATCAAGGTTATGAGCAAGCAATGTTCCATCTGCAAACTTAACTTGCAGCCCCGTGGTTACAAGCACAGTTCCATAATCTCTACAAATACCTTGTTCAACAAATAAAAGCGCTTCAATTCATATGGATGAAGGAGAGATCATGCACACTATCAAATGATGGCTGATTCAGGAAAAAAACATGAGGGATATAAACTGAATGGGATGCCCCCCCCCCCCCCCCCCCAGTATCTTCTGGAGGAGCAGCTGGTGGAAATGCTGGCATCCGTCCTTCTCTCCCGGTAATCCAACACCAGCCCCTGCGTACAATCAGAGATCTCACTTAACCTTCCATCCACCAGGGGGCGCCAGCAAGGTACAGGCATGGGGCACTTTGTGCTTGTCTCGTTCAGGGAGTGATCTGGACTGACAGGAGCATCATTATGAGCCTTGGGGGGGGGGGGGCGGGGTACTCGCTCCATACAATTTTCATAGACTGATGTAAAGTGTATAGTACATGTCAATATACACATACAAATAAATTCATTCACAACAAATAATTGAGCAGCAGGGAAAAAGTGCATTCTATTATCCATTATATCATATGTTTACAAATGATTTTAATGAAGTTACACGGCCTTGGGGATGTTCTCTCAAAAGGCAGTAGTCTATGGCAGGGCTCTAACTGTCCAAGGGAGGAGGAACACATGGCCATCAGACCGCCACACACTGAAAGCTGAAAAATTATGCCATGCCCATTTCCATTAGAGAGCACTCAGAGCTCTTTGTCTGTCTGCAGTAAGACCACGGTCAATGGTCTGTAAGCGTTCATGTGTCTCTCTGAACATAAAACAGCTTCAGTCCAGAAGTAGGGATTACAAGGAAGTGATCGGCTTGCAGCTGGTGAATCCCTGGGGTTTAGTGTAACCTTGTGTCGGAATGAGCTTTGGACCAGGTTTCATCATGCACATCACTGTCACGCAGTCATCCTGGCATCTGACAATCATGACAGGAACATACCGCATACTTCAGTATTACAAACACTAACATTAGTCAACCAAATGCTACAATCCTTTGCACCAGTGCTGTTATAACAACGTCTGTTGACATTGCGAAGTTTGCCTGCAAATGAATTGCACACCAATTGCAAGTGGATTTTTTTTTATCAAATATTTTCCTTTGTTGTTGTGTTAGTGTTGCCTGTATTTTTTATTTTAGCTCATAGCTCCTTATGACCTTGAATTTCACCCTTTCCTGGGATTGATCAGCACTCCTTGGTCCACGCAGCTAATTTGCTTGATCACTAAAGAGATTCAATGCGTCTTATTCCCATTTTGAATATTAACCTTAGCTCTGAAGTGTCGGACAAGGCTGTGGTGTGGGTCTTATCTCTATAATGCGCTTTCAAATGTCTTCCGTTAAAATGAAGGGCTATTCTTGTCCTCGTGTTTATTGGGGCAAAACGCTGGCAGTCCGCGTGACACCGCACATCTGCAACAGCACCAGGGAGAAAATGGCCAGCAGGAAGATCCCTCTGTCCCATCCTGTCTCCCCCCCCCCCCCCCCCAGTCAAAGGAGCGGTTTGTCAGGGGGACAGCGGCGATCCATCCAGCGGTACAGCGGAAGGACAGGGTGAAAACAGTGGCTTCCTTCTCTCGCTTGGCCCGTCCACTCACGCTGCTGGAGGGATTTCTCTCACCGCAGAATGGGGGGAATGATTTTTGTAGGCACCATATGTCATCATTAGTGTCATCATTACTCTGTAACTTCAATTCTATCCAACTGGAGTTAAAATTGTTTCATTAAAATGAGTTATGTTTTAAATTGTAAAACCAGCTGGCAAAGCAGTGTGGTTTACCAGCCGCTTAAGAATTATGCATTAAGAACAATACCAATTATAACATGCTGATATTCCAAAAAGGATTTGCTCAAATACAGAAAGCATTCATTAGCAGTTCTTGGATTCCTTTATTCCCCTTACCATTTAATCATACAGCAGTTATAAATAAAACAAACTCTTGAAATCTGATTATTTGGAGGTTTCATTGATGTGTGCAGTGGTGACTCAGTGTTGCTCAGCCAGAATGTGGTGATGCTGGTTGCTTGTGAAGCTGTCTGTTACTGTGTGGAGCTGAGATTTTTTTTTACTTTTCATTCTCCCATATTTTGGGGAAATATGTGACGACTAACACGATTCTCCAAAATACCGGTCTCCATCTTCTGTTCAAAACTCTGTTTCTCTTGTTTCAGTCTGGGTAAAACATAAAAATCGAGTACATCTGTATGAGTACAAGGCACAGATACACAAAAGCACGCACACATACCTGTACAGTCCACACAAGTGTATGCATATGGTGTAGATACAGCACATATATTATGATATTACGTGTTTGTTTGTACCAACTTTTCCAGGCAAAGTGATTTCTCCCCATCATCCTTCCGTGAGTACCCTTCTGAGAGTCTCCCATGACTTCTGACTGTCCGGGGGACTACTGATTGCCTGGACTGGAAAAGTGGGAGGTCTCCCACTCCCATCCTCCTCGGTCCCCCCATTCATCAAAATGGCCTGACCTTACCTCTACATCCTCTACACTCATTTCACAGTAACTGCCTCTGTTTGGAACAACCTCAGCAATGTTAATCTATGATCGGTGATCTGAATGTGAGCTTGTCAGTGGCTGAGGAGGGGGCGGGGCAGAGATAGAGGGAGGGGTTTCTGCAACGCAGTCCATGCGCATGCTGAGAAAACGCTGAGGCGGAGTGATTGACAGTCCCTCCACTGAACTGGCACGGCTTCAGTTACCATCCACCAGACCCGCTCCTTCACCTCCTTCCTCTAAAGCACTCCCCCACCACCCCACCCCCCCCACATCCCACCCCCAGCAGCCCTGGATGCAATCAGGAATCTGCCGTCTCTTGTTTGTTGGAGGGCAGGGCGCGTCAGATGTCAAGTTTCTGCTTGTAGCGCAGTGCGCCTGAGTGAAGGGGTACTTCAGAGACAATGAGGGTGAACTCACGGGCCCCTCTCCCTCTCTCTCCCTCTCTCTCTCAATGCAGTCTCCCCTCTTGCCATATCCGACTCTCCTTCGTAAGGGGAGCGGTGAGGCTGCCGCCGGACAATTCCCCTGTCCTGAGCGGGTACACGTATGTCATTAAGCACGGCGGGGTGGGCAGGGCCGCGGGGGAGGGGTGCAGATCGACGCCCCCCCCCCTTCCTCGGCCGCACCGAGCCCATCTTGAGCCTCTT
Organism: Megalops cyprinoides; assembly: GCF_013368585.1. Lineage (NCBI taxonomy): Eukaryota > Metazoa > Chordata > Actinopteri > Elopiformes > Megalopidae > Megalops > Megalops cyprinoides. The sequence goes on along the minus strand of NC_050597.1, from coordinate 23,085,317 downwards.
GGGCTGGAGGGGTTTAGCTTTATCTCTCCCGGGTGACAGCACATACTTTCCGTCCCGTCCTCTTTATCGCTAATTGGATTTGCTATCTCTCCCCCTCACTCCCCTGCGCGACGCGGGCTGGCTGTCGTCACCATTGAGGCCCGTCGTGTTTACAGCCCTGTGCCACGCGTGTGTCCGTGTGTCGTTAGCGTGTGCCACTCAACGATCGGCGGTCTGTGCCACCGTCTTTTTGGCTTAATGGGGAGCCTGAGCTGAGGTATTCAGCTCAGGGATACATCTGCGATGCCCCGCAAGGAGATTTTAAGCAGCGAAAACTTTCAAGTGGTGGCCACAATATCATATATTGTCCGCAATATATGATATTATATCCTTTTTTTAATACCAGAATTTTTCTTATTGGTCTCAATCACAAACTGCCAATTTTTTATAGGCTAGCAATATTTCGTGAATGTTCACTGTGATCGAAAGTCACAGCTTTCAGTGTCCCCTCTTAATATAATCAAATGCATGGTTGTCTATTCTGAAAGTACCCCAGGGAGGAAGACCCAGCTCAGAGTTATAAAGCTGAGATGAGGCCAGAGGAAAGTTAAGGGTTTGTGAAATATAAAGATGCTGGTGCCCAGACCATACTCTATGGTTTCCATGGCAATGAAAGGCACTTGCTCTGCGGTCTCCATAGCGATGGCTGTTCAGAAGCAGTCACTAAACACTGGCCGATGGAACCAGCCCATTCAGTTCCTGAAGAATCCTGCCTCAGGTCTGAGGACTCTGTGGTTCTAGTACACAAGGGCAATATCCTTCAAAATAAGCAAGATCCGTGCAATTATTTTTCCAAGACACATGGTGCCATTTTGCTTTTTCAAAATGTATGCTTATTCTAAAGTGCTAAAAGAAGAGTCCTTCCTATACAGATTACACTTCATGGAACTTTGCATGCCATTGTCTAGATGTCTGCAATACATCATCTAATCAACTGTAAATTAATCATTTCATTCTGGATTCACAGGTTGCCATTCAACTTAAGGAGTTATCATTCTGCCCACTATGTCAAAAGAATCAGATCAATGGTACAGAAGAATAGACTCACTTTGTTTTATTGGATCCACCCAGTCCAAACCACACGTGACTCATACAGACAGAGCCCTGAGTTCATATCCAGAGCAAAATGTAACACAGTAATGACAGGCTGGTCAGGTGAGGGGTGAAGTACAAGTGCAATTTCAGTCAAGGACAGGCCACCGCTGAGTGGCCAAAAAACAGATCCTTGAGAGTGTGCCCGGTTTTGCAGGTTCTTTGGTAACTGTTTTCATGCCACATGATAGAGGAACCTTATTGACTGTCTGCAGTTGGTGCAACCCTTTTCACTTTTGCTATGCACATCCATTCCATATGAACTGGATTTGTGAAATTTTATTTTCCCTATCAGCAATGCATTTTAATACATCTGAGCTGAGGCTATGTTTCGCAATGCTGAAGAATGAAAGAATAAATCATTTCGAAATTTACCGAAATATATTAAATTATGGGACTGTTGTATTATGTTATTGTTATATTTAACTGTTGCTCTGATTTTGATGGAAAATAAATATTTTAGGGAGCTGATTATCCCTGGGATTTATTTCTTGACATAAGAACATACAAAAACAAATATTTCTTTAGAGAAGGGGGGTCAGCTACAATGTTTTCCTTCAGTGTCGGCGTTCCTCTCTCTCTCTGTGCAGCTGGTAGTACATTTTAATCTGACAGTCCCGAATAAACTTGTTTTGTTTCAGACGATGATGTAATGGCTCGCGTTTGATTGGATGACGGTGATTTCACAGAAATCTTCATCCGGGGAACTCGTTGTGGATCGCCAGCTGCTGAGATTCACACCACTTCCCAGGCGAAATGTGGAGTTGTCAGCACCGTCACGACGCCTGCATTATGTGCAGCAATTTGAATGACTCTTCACTCGCCAGCTAACGCCCTTCATCTGTATCCATCTAACCGGAAAGACTTTTGATATAAAATTAGATACCGATGTTCGACATCTTGACTGTCAGCTCATGATGTCCTCTAATTCTAAGGGTTGTTCTTACTGACATGAGCCACAATGGCGCCTGTTTCATAACCGCCACACTTTACAAACTGCTCTTCCTTGCAATCAGTACCGTACGAAGTTTGGTTGATTTGGTGAGGTCGACTACAGTTTTGACGGAGAGCATTGCCGATTAAAAAAGACCGGTTATTTTTGCATGTTGGAGAAACGTTCTGCAAGCCGACTGTGGGACAGTTTAATAGTTTTATAGATTTATCTTATTTTTTGGGAAGGGTAACCTGACCCAAGATCGGCTTTTGGGGCAGAAAGTGATGAGAACGTTCTCGGATATTCTCGCACATCTACACCAATGGTTTGGCAGAACACAGCCGTACTGCATACGTCACATGAGACCAAACCGACACCGTCGCTTCCAAGCATCTGACAGTTATTTGACACTACGTCGACCAATCACAGGAGCGCCATAATATTTCTGTCCAATTGCCTTTACGCGGAGGATGCCCCGAAAAGTGTTTTAACTGTCAGTTGTAACGTCCAATCATCGATTTTCTGTTTAGAAGTGTGTGACCAATGGCTGGTAAGAATAGAAAGAGCGATCCCTCCTCTTGATCTGGACATTGAGCTGAGGGAGAACTGTAGCCCTTCAATGGAGGAAAGAACGTCATCTGCTCTTAACAACTAGCTGGCTAGCTGGGTAGCTAAATTCAACTTTATGTTTATGTTTGTTTTTTGTTTTGTCTTCATCCTCAAGCATCTTACTGTTAGTAGTCATTCGATGCGAGAGGCCAGCCGCTTGGGTGTCAAACATGTATAAAAATTCCCATAACCAGAGCAGAGAACTGCTAAAAAGGGTATCGGTCGTGTGAAATTCAATTCTGGCTGCCTTTTATCGAGCACAGTGAAAACAAACACAAAACAACGCCAAATTAGCTGTCTATATTGAGAAAATTAGCTACCCGCCAGTCTGGAGTGGAGCTTGGCGGTGCATTCGTTTCACCCCTGAAAACGTAAGTAGCTAACGTTAGCTTATTGAAATGTTGTGGTGTTTTCGAGCCAGCGAGTAAGCTGATGATGCATTTGTGGATGGTGGCTTGCTAGCTAGTATTATTTTGAAATGACCTGCCAAGATAATGTTAGCATACATAGCTAGCTGTGTGTGCCTTGCCTGGTAGCTATCGATAGCTAACTAGCAGGACAACATGAAACTTCACGAGCTAGCTAGCAAGCACTACTTGCAGACGTGTTTATTTTAGCTAGCGAGCTAGCTATGGCCATTTTAACTAGCAAGGTAGGCTACTTCCATTTATTATTCAATTTGGAATAGACAGCATCTACTTTGCTTTTGAAATCAATTGTTTTGCCCAATTGCCTGGTTAGGTATTGCTTTCGTGGATCTGAATTAATCCATGAAAGCAATCAGCACACATGTTAGAGAATCCAGTTGGTTTTGGCGTGATGTTAGCTAGCTGGCTAGCTGTGTACGTTACGTAATATTCTATTGTTTGTATATAGATATCTACTGATTATCATAGCTTCCCATTAATTACACATTGTTGCAGTCTTTGCTTGTTTGTTATCTAGCGATGTTGATCATAACATGATCCTTTTGCAATGGGCGAGTGCGCCTGTCTTGCTAGCTAGCGGACTAGCTAGTTGGCTAACAGTGTTCAAGCATTCGCCCGTCGCTCGAGTATATTGTTTTTTCGGGCTCTCCACCAGGTAGCTAGCACGTTAGCTACCTAAATTTGGATCGCCCCAGGGCCGCTGTGCACAAGGGAATTGTTCGGTGTCAACGAAGAAAAAACGTCTCATGCAGTAATAACACGACACGTTGGCCGAATCCATGCCTTTCCAAGGAGTCTCGACGCGGCCCCCTCCCCGCTGTCTATATTTAAACTTTCAAGGTTTAAGCATCTGCCACGGCCTGGGTTGGTGCGCAGCGACTCTCATAGTTATTTCGTTATTCATCGTTTGGTTTGTTTATGGAAATGACAGCCACTATGCCAATATAACAGCTAGCAGGCCTCATACAATGATTCAACTGGCTGGTAATGTTTGTAGATAGATGATACAAAACGATACATTGCTAAGTTAGCTAGCTGTTGTATTCCAAGAAGGATTGTTGATGAAGTGTTTTAGCTCCGTTTATTCTTCTCCAACGTCCGAGGCTTGGAATAGCATGATTCAAAGTTGTGTATTCAGAGCTCATGGCTACCTTTCAAAGTTGTAAACAAACATGAGTAATCATACCGCTGGAGAGGGGAATCTCAGATCGCGTTTGTTCGGAAAGGAATAATGACGCCTTCCCCTGAAATTTGCGGCCGACACTGCCGTGTCTGCCTGGTGAAGTGGGGGTTTTGGTTCAAAGGTACTGCGTTACTCAGTTGTGTGGTATGGTCGTATGTGACATTCATTATTGCTTAAGCATAACGTTATTGCTTTCGGCAACGTGGTGTTATGAACAATCATGACTGCTAGTGTCAAGGACTGTGATTTATTTTATGGATGTTATGTGTACATTATGTTTGCTATTTTATAATTTTGGAGATCAATTAGTTGGCAGTGGTTTAGTACTTATTTATTTTTTATTATTTCTCTGCCTAAAGTTCCCAAATGCCACTCTGGACTTGCCTCTTGGCTTTCAGGACTTATAACGTGACATTAAGTGAGTGATGCTCTCAGTGTGTGATGAGTCCGGCCCTGTCTTCTACTGACTCCAGTAGCATTCAGTGCTGTCATGTGCACTAAGACTAAGTTGGTTTCAAGTGGTAATTTTGTGTGTGGGACCTGTTAGGTCAAGCTTAATTGGCTGGTAACAGTTGGCTTGGGTGTGTCTTTTACTGGAAGCCAGGGCTGTGTTTAAATGGTGAAGGGTTTTCATGGGACTGAGGTTTTCTGCGGTGGACACTTTCTGATGCATGCAAGTGGTGTTGGATGGGAGGAGAAGGAAAGAGATGCCCAACAGCTACATTTTACCTAACCATTCAGCCTGGGTGAAAGAGCAAGCTGAATCGGTGTTCAGGAAGCAATGTCGTATTGGAAGATGTTGAAGGTCTTTTTTTTTATTTTGTTATACTGAAAGGGGGCACAGAAGCAGATAGCAAAGGGAAGAAGCAGCATGTGAAAAATATTAAGTGACTAACGAATTGTAGGCTGTAAAAGACTGCAAAACTGAGCCCAAGCGGATCCTGTGTGGCATTCTGATTCTCGCCAGTTACATTTGCAGTTTTGTCCCGATAACCTGTGACGCCGGGCTTGTCGTTTAAGTTTGCCTCCTCCAGCGAGCGACTTCATTTGAAGCGGCTTGCCTCCGAAGCCGTTTCGCTTTGACTGAACCCCTCTGACATCCTGAAGCGCAGGGGCCTGCCTTAACGGCGCCTGCCGCGCCGCCTCCGCAGCGAGTTGCGCAACGTCGCAGACGTCTGCAACAGGGAAGCGCTCGCAACGCTGTGCCCGTTGAAGGCAGAGTTCGCGTGCTGTGGAGGATGGGAGGTGGGGGGAGGGGGGAGGGGGGAGGGGGGGGGCTGATGCGAGACACTTCTCCTCCATCTTCTGCTTGAAGCGTGCGGCTCAAGAGGTCAGAGGTTGTGCCCCCGCCGTCCCCCCCTGCAGGTGTAGTCACGGCTTAGTGGGTCCCTCCAACGCTGTGACGTCTCGTTTTTTGAGGACTTGCCACAGGAAGCAGCATCTCGTCATCTTCTCTGGTGGATTTAAATGGAAAGTTGTCGACTAGTGTAAAAGTGTACGCTGCCACTTAATGTGGGGGAGTTCGGATCACAAAATGTGTCATTTTCCACCACAGCAGAGTGTAGAAATCTTAGCCCCCCTACATTGTTTTGTCATGTTTGTGAAGAACGGGTAGACTATAAAAACAAAGTGAAGAAAATCATTGCATTAACCATTCATCCGGTATGCGGGCGCCGCTATTCTGGTAGATGACATAGCCCGCATATGCGTTTTGACTGGATTAATAAAATGCCCTTAAACGGAGAGGCTTATTGTTGTATGTGCACAGCTTATGTCTAATTTAAGGTCGAATGCAGTTTCAGCGCCGCGGTAAAAGGATTATGGGGGGGGTTGTGTAGATGAGAGTATTTTCATTTTAGCTGCTCTTCAAAAATAGCGGAGAGGAGGAAGCCTGCAGGAGCCGGTCAGGCCCAGTCTGAGTTGAGTTTCGGGGGGCGTGTCTCTCGTGAGCTGGTCTTTGGCCTCTTCTCCTTGAATGACATGGTAGGGAGCCCCTCAGAGAGTTATAATGGATCAGAAGCGGCTGTTGAAACCTCGTTGGGTCTCTGTTGTTCACCCCCCCCCCCCCCCCTTTTTTCCCTTGCACCTGCAAAACGTTCCCCCCCATGCTCTGCGGAACGTCAGGATGTTTAATCTGAAAGGGAGAGGGGGGGGGGGAGATAAAGGGCGGAAGAGAGGAAAGGGGCCAGGCGCTGTCAGGCCCGGCTGAACGGAACCAGGTCCACCCCCCACCCCCAGGCGGCTCGCGCCTTTCTTCAGCGACTCTCCTGGAGTTTGCTGACTCTGCAGATGAGGCCGGAGGCCGTGTGCCACTCGCGACACGCGCGGGATCGCTGGGGGCGACGGGGGGGGGGGGGGGGGGTTGAGGAGTCAGCGCTCTGATCGCCGTCAGGAACGATTAGCAATGTTTTTTTTGTTTGGCAGCTTGTTTGGGGAAACGGTACGAGTCCGTTAGGTTGGTAGTAGAGGACTTTGCTCATAGGTAGCCTAGGCCTGCCAGAGGCCGCCGATTGCACATGTAGGAGTACTCCACTCTAAAAATGGGCCTCTCCTCAGAGAGGCGTGTGGACACGTCCTTTATTTAATTCTGAAAGCCATCCATTGCTGTGTGACTGGCGTATCGCGCGCCGTTAATGTCTGCAGTTCAGACTTAATGACTTCGATTCGCCCGTGATAATTGAAAGCGAAATTAATTAAAAGCCCTGCTCTCATCTGTGGCTCTCAATCAAAGGTGAGGAGCGTTGTCGGGGGGCAGACCGCACACGTCCGCCGTTTCCGTTCCCCCCGCCCTCCTCTCTTTGGTTACTCTGGCGCTTCTCTTGCTTTGGGTCTGAAGCCGTTCTCTCTCCGACACGGTGCCTTTCTTTTCGTCCTTGAGGATTCCTCCCTGATGTCTCCTGCCGCCCTCCTTTCTCCCTGCCCCGTCGTGACTGCGCAGAAGATCTGATGTGGCGCGGCGTGCTCCGCGCTCCTCGTTCCCCTCTTCCGCTCACACGTAACCAGGAGCGCCTAAACGGGGCCGTGCTAAAAATGTGCTATCCGCTTAGAGCCAACCGGAGCTCAGGAGCGGTCGAAAGCGGGTCAGTCCGGGTACGCACGGCTGCCTAGTGTTGGATGTGGCCAGGTCATGGTTGCACTGTGTTTGGTAGAAGTGAGTGTGTTTTGGAATGGATGAAGGAGCAAGTACCCCAATACAGTGCAAGGTAAATTGCCCTTGCTCCCGCAAAGGTTGCATCGCATTACATTATTGGCATTTAGCAGATGCTCTTATCCAGAACAACGTCCATCAATGGCAGGTTTTTACAATGTTATCCATATATACAGCTGGATATTTACGGAGGCATTTGTGAGTTAAGTACCTTGCCCAAGGGTACAGCAGCAGTGCCCCCTGTGGGGAATTGAACCGGCAACCTTTCGGTGACGAGTCCGGCTCCTTAACCTATGCTATTCTGCCGCCCACAAACAGAATTGATCTTTTAAAGTAAACCTTTACAACAAGTCCATCCAGATGGAGACATCACTGAGTAGAAAATGGAGGGAGAGTTTTGATTTTCATTTTATTCTGTCAGGGGTCTTGTGTCTTGTGCGCTTAGCCTGCTTGCTAGCTTAAAGTGAATACATTTGTCAATACAGAGGAAAAGAGAGCAACCCTTCAGACCAAACAGTGCTGGAGAATATGCTGAAGTCTGTCAGGTTGGACTGTTTTCCACCTGGGTGTCTAGCTAGCTAACTATTACTACATGATCTGGTGCTTTGTCTTGCAGTTGCAGTGGTGATTTGCATTTGTGATGGATGTTTATCATAAACAGAGAAAGTAGAACGGTGTAGAAAAGGTGGACATCTGATGTCCTTCTAAAAGTAACACAAGGAAATGGAGTTGGTTTTATAGAGTTTCACGTGTTTGCTGGGACCGTCTACCCAGCAAACGGAAACAAGCCTTCAGAACATTCCTGGAAGCTGCCTGTGATCTGAAAAGTCCCTCATCGGGGATGAGGAGGGTAGGGGACGGCTCTGTGCTCTGCAGGCTTTGCGTGTAGCCGCGGGGAGTTGTGGGAAAAGCGCCTGCCCACGTGACATTTGACCTACCTGCAAAAGTGTTGAATCAGATAACCGCTGCCTTTGTTATCTGTACGGCAGGGGCATGTTTTCCTCATAACGTTCTGTGGGCGGTCTTATGACCAGGTGGCCCCGGGCCACCGAACCGTTGGTTCACAGCTCAGGGGCTACGGGGGGGGGATTGTGGGATAGGTGTTTCATCAAAACATTCTGCAGCACTTTAGCTTTCATTTGATTCTCAGTTTCATCAGGCTACGTGCATGCATAGAGCATTTAGGCTGTTATCAATGTGTTATCAATGCTTGGTCACAGTGACAGTGTTTTTCAAACAGCTGCAGCGGCGTTGTTTTTGGTGGTGCGTCTGTGGCCATGGCCGTCATGGTATTGACCTGAGAGAAGACCCTGGTGTTCATTCCGAACCTGACCCGCCGCCTGACATACCTGGTCTGATTGGAAACGGGCTGATCTGATCCGTTGGCGGGCAGCTCCCAAAGCCTTCGCCTCACGGCTCCGTTTTAGCCGTGCAGCCTCTGCCCGTCAGCACACTGCGGTTGTGTGCTGTGTCGGTGGTGTTCGGCCTCCCCGTGGGAGTACACATGAAATGTGATGACAGAGTGTTGAGAAGGAAGGTGTTTCTCCATCTGCGATAAAACTGGGCCGCAAACGGCGCCATTCAGTATCAGACATGTAATATTGTTATCTTAATATCTTAGTGGATAACATAGCGTCTATGACTCGTACAGCTGGCATTAGGCTGTATTTTCTGAGTGTCACCACGTTGCAACCTCTTGGTTGTATGATCAATGCCCTAATGCTCAATAATGTCTCACAGCTGCCCAGTGTTATATGATTTGGAAATGTGCTGTTTGGTTAAAACGCACTGGAGCAGAGGTATCTGAATAAACCGATATTTCGAGTGGGATGGCTAACAGATCTACTGTATTTCTGCGGGAAGCTCTCAACATGCATGACTCTTTATCTGGGTCTAAACAATGCTGACTTTATGGTTAGGGGCCTTCGCTGGAGTGCGGCTGGTCATGCACAAACGTTTCCCCTTTTTGTATGAAGTCACCGAAAGGTCAGTATCTGTAGTATTGTTCTTCAAACAACCGCACGTTGAGGTGATCGACCGGCTGCATCGGGCCCGCGGCAGTAAAGGTCGCAGGGTGAAGTGGCCATAGGATATCAGGCTGCTAGACTCAGGCTTCTATTTCTGTGAGGACGCCGGGAGCATCACTCGTGGGTAAGGTGTCAGAGATACGCAGAGCGGATGCCTGTTCTTCCTCTCCCTCCTGCTCCTGGATTTTCACCGGACACTAGGCTCACGGAGCTGTAGGCTGGTACTCCTAGTACTGGACATGTGTTTGGTGAGCAGTTAGATGGAGGTCAAGGTTGGGGAGGCTAACAGACCCTGAATGGCCAGTTATTTGCTGTATCCACTGTTGTACTGAGAGCAAGCCAGTCCATGATACTTCAGAAGAACTGTTGAATTTCCAGTATTTCAGCTGTGTGATTTTGAGATTCAACACCCCCCCCCCGTCTCCTAGTTCAGACTGGCGTTGGCAAACTGAGTGTTGACGTGCAGGCTTAGAATAACTCGGTGATAAGTGTGTCGAGCGCTGGGTCACCCATAACTCAGAGGCGGGCGGGGTGCACGCACACACCTGTGTGTTTGTGTGTGCGTGTGTGTGTGTGTATATAAGTCCAGAGGAGGTGATTCCACCCTTTCACTGTGGGAAGCATATTGGCATTGCAGTCATTTGTTAAATTGCCTGAGACCCCAGCGGCACATGAACGCCTGTGTGTTCCCCTACAGGTGGGAGACCCAGACAAAGCAGGCGCCGCGCTCCCGCTCACCTTAACGCTCGGCCCGGAATAGCGTGCAGATCAGTGTCACCTTGGAGCCGTGACGGAGTGAAGCACGCGGTCAAGTGCGGGAAAGCCGCCGGGGGGGCGCGTCCAGCGTGAGGGAGTGAAAGGGGTCGAGAGAGGTCAGGGGGGTGCGGCTGAAGGTTTGACTGGTCCACACACTGAGCAAAAATCTTTTGTTAGGACCTCAGTCCTCTTGGTTCTCTTGGTTTTGTCTTTGTGTATTGTGCGCATGAGAAACCCAGTTCAGCCTGGGACCAGAGCAAAATGACAAATACAACGTCAACTGACTTTATTTAACATACTGCGTTTTACAACTACAAGGTTGTCACAGAGCGCTGTACAGAGCTTTTCCAGAAGGAATCAGAAAAACAGAAAAACCCACGGTCCAGACTGGGGGGAAACCGAAGGCGATCCTCTGACCCTGAGTGCGGGTTCAGAGCGTGTCCTGTTTGTGTCCGTTTCTCGCTCCCGCCCTGAGCCCGGTCCGCAGAGAGCGGGCTCCCCTGCAGAGTGGGGCAGAGTGATAGGAGCACGTGCGGCAGGACTGTAAACAAGGGCACGGCTTTGTTTAGCGGCCTGGCGCAACATCGGCCGCTCTGTCTGCTCGCGAAACGCCGCTGCTGGTTAAAGAACCTAGGCTAACTTAAGAGCTCCATTAAGCTGTGCGTCTCTGCCGTTCCTGTCAGCGCTACTTTAAGGAATTTCCCACATTCGGTCAGAAGGGGTTATTTTTCATTAAGCGGTTATAGCTAGCGTTAGGCACTGAAGATTCAGCATAACTTGCTGTGTCATATGCCCAACTCCTGTCACTGCAGCGGTCTTCATTCGACTGTGTAATACCGGTGTCGGCTCCGGGTCAAACCCTGCACTGAGCTGTGGCCCCTTTTTACATATCCGATATATTTTATATTCCGTAACAGCTGGCTAGCTAGCTAATAAGCGTTAGCAAGTAAGTGGCGCGCAAACTCATAAGACCTGACTTGTACGCCAAGTGAGTACAGCATGTGGCCTGGCTTGGTACCGGCCCGCTTTGACACATACAGAACCATCAGAATTTTTAACAGCCCTCCCATCGCACTCAGAATGCAGATACTGGGGCTCAGTGTGAAAGTAGAGCAAAATGGAAGTGTTCTAATTCTAGCCCTCTCCCAGAGAGGTAGATTGGCACACAAATTATGCAGCAAACACATTCTGGACAGTAAAGCACCAGTCTGCTCGACTAGTGGTAGTTAAAGTCCTACCAAAAAAACATCCATCAGGGCCCCATCTATGGAACACACTCCACTCTCCCCAGCGCTGAAGAGTCACCGGTAAATGTGAACTTTTGTGTTGGTAATAATAGGTACTCCAAAGGGCCTTTGACGGCGTAATCTGAATTTTATTCACACTGTTCGGCGATTAATAAAACATGCGCGGGTATTTGTAACCGCACACTAGCTCACAATTCCTAATGTTTATCCCCGGCCACTCAGGTGGTAATGTGAGCCGGCGGCATTGTGCTCCCCCCCCCCCCCCCCCGCACGCGTGAAAAAGCACACAGACCTCTCGCTGCGCCGTTCAGGGTGGCGTATTTCCATTTCGGGAACAGGCTCGAGGCAGGAACCACGGCGTATCTGGGACGGCACATCTAATAACTTGTTGTGATGGGTAACATCATCGGTAGCATGTGCTCCCTTTGGTAAATTCAGTTTAAAATAGCCGCCGCGTTCCTGTTTGAGGAGGGAAAGGGGGAACGCAGGCGGCTAAATTGAGGAAGAAAATGATGAGTGTGAGCCGGTTGCGGCGTGGGTGCGTCGGTGATCGGCCGTCTCCGATCGAAAGCCGCTGGAAGTGTTCTTTCTTGAGCGGGCCCTCAGAGAGTCGGGAATGGTGTGTTTCAGTGGTGTGGCGGACATTGTGAAAGTGGTGAAACGGCGTGTGAATGAAGCTGCAGATTCTTCCACTCGGAGTGCGCGGGAGGCAGCAGGGACTGTGTGTCCTTTGAGGGACCGTCTCTAATAAATACAGCGTGTGCTCTGCGGAGGGCAGTGACACAGAGTCAGCTCGCCACACAGCCTTGGGTTTTCGTCAGGCCGCTCTCTCACAGATCAGCAGGAACTCGAAAGGAAGGCTGTGTCGTTAAATACTCCTTACAGTCAATGGTGTACGATGTAGCCAACCAGAAATGTGATCAAGGCATACTGTAAATATATGCTTATTTTCTCCTAAAGGTGTTTTTGTTGAATGTGTGTGTTCTGTGCAGAATGCTTCTAAATGCCTCATAGAACACCCCCCCCCCCAAAAAAAATGTTGTGGATTTAATTTAACATGTATCATGACATTGAAAATATTCAATACAACAGCACACACCTTCCAGCCCTTGAACTTTACCAGTTTGGACCCATTAAAAATCATAGTGTTATTATTGATAACCTTGGCTGATTATTGCTAATACGAAAGGTTGTCGCAGCCTTAGAATCTATGTCTAGGGCAGCAAACGGATAGCATTTAAACAATGTGAAAACCAAACCAGTTTCTCACACCCGTTTTCCCCCCTATCCTTTTTTTACAGTAGAGGGATACAGTGAAAGGCAGTGGGCCAGAATGCAAGTGTCATAAGCGAAAAGACTGTGACTGTGAGCCGGACCAAGACAAATAGATTTCAGTTCTGTCTGCCAGCGAGAAAGCCCCTTGGGTGTCCTGTCAGGCCTGGGGGATTGTTGCCACGCCCCTTCTCTCTGATAGGCCATTTCTCTCCTCCACCCTGCCCAATCCCGTCTTCCCCTGCAAGTCACATGCCTCTTTTTCCGCGGTCACGCCAGAACCAGATTGGCAGGTAACGCTCCGCCCAGTTACCCAGCGTGTCCGTCTGCGCTGACATTCTGTGTCTTGCGCCCAGCTTATCCATTGAAAGAATTGACGAAGCATCGGTAGCATTTACGCTACCTGCACGCGGTGACACTTACGCTACATTTATTCTTCGTCTTGTCCCCTGTAGCGATACAGGTGTGTGATAGATACAGCTGCCGTCGGGTCAGCCCTGCCCTACCCCCCCCCTCACGAGCAGCGTCCCTCTCCACCAGCGCAGGCTAATTTTAGCCTGGGTGTCGCCAATAATGTGGACCACGTGTGCTCGGTACTTAATGTAGCAGGGGGGCTACACCCAATGTTCCCGGTGCCTCCGCTAACATGACAATGAGCTCATCCGCTTCCTCTGGGCTTCAAAGCGAGCCTCGCTGTGTCCGCCGCGTTGAAGCACGCTGCAGGTTTTGTTTTTGCTTGGCCTTTGTTGGTCTGTTTTTCTTTTGCCCCCCCCCCCCCCCCCTCCCGGTCAGTGGCATGCTGCTTGTATGAGGAGATGTAGGTTCATGATAGTTCTGACAGGACAGGGGGTGGGGTGGGGGGGGGCGTCGGGCTGTGGGTTAGCGAGCAGTGATTGGTCCCGGCACGGGTCCCATCGGGGCAAAGTCGCATAGGCCGAGGCCTCTCCAAAGAGGATTATTATTTTTCCTGTTACAAGTGTTGATTTTTCCTTTTTGAACTCGGACGACATTCCAGCCGAATGTGGCAATGGCGGCCAGCTGAAGCGCTTCCAGATTTCGGTATGGGAGAGAGACTGGACCCGGGCAAGCCTGGGAAAACCGCGGCCCCAGCAGCGCGCGTGTGTGTGTGTGTGTGTGTGCGCGCGCATTTCACTGCGACCAGTCTGGGGGTTGAAGCTGAAGCTATCACTCTCGCAGTTTCTCAGTGGAACAGTCCCGCAGTTTCCCCTGGTCTCCGCATCACATTTCCCGGTGATTGGCTCACTCTCGGGTCTCTCTGTGCGTCTGTGCCAGGCGTGGGCGTGGCCCGGGCAGGGTCAGGTGTCACGGCGGGAGGGCGGGGCTCCCCTGCGGGCAGGATTCGGGGCTTTTCTGCGCGGCCAGTAACCCCGGCCAGCCCAGCGTCTGGCTCGGGCGTATGAACGCAGCGCACTCCTCCAGCCGGGCCCGGAAGGCTCTGGGAAAGCGCGTCACCCTGCATCATCAGAAAACGCACAACGGTCCCTCTGTGTGTAGCGTGCTACGCTGAGAGAGCCAGAGAGAGAGAGAGAGACAGACGGAGCGCGCGCGTGTGGCCTCGCGGCTCTGCGGCGCACAAAGGGTTAGCGAGCGTGACTTCTAAAGACGAGATTAAGAGCGCGCAGCCTGGCGCTGCCAGTTGAGTCAGCACTGTGGTCTCTGCCTGTGCCAGAGCTTGTAACGGTACGCGGAAACTCGGCGCAGGCTGTGCGTGCGACGGACGTGCCCCCTGAAAGGTCACGCTCGCGCAGGTCCGTCAGGCGCGGAGCAGGGCTTCTCGCTCCCCCACGCGGAAAAAAAAGAGGGGGGGAAACGAGGAGAGAGTCACCCGAAATCTCCCGCTCCCAGCTGTAGAAGCTGCTTTTCTCTCTCTCTCTCTCTCTTTCTCTCTCTCTCTCTCTCTCTCTCTCTCTCTCTGCCTGCCTCGTCTGGTGTCAGAAACGGGCGAACAAGCCCGTGTGTTTGGGCGGTTCCTGCAGTGGAGCTGACAGCCGCGGTGGGGGGGGCAGGAAAACAGGAGCTTGTGGCCTAACTGCTGCTCGCTTGCCCAAGAAGCACAGAGCCTGTGCCTGGTGACTTTCCGTTGCCATGGGCTCTCGCAGTGAAGCGGCACTTTAATGACGGCGCTGCTCCAGCCATTCTATTCAGTAATCATTCCTCAAGTCTTCATCGATCCAGCCTCTATTCTAGTTTCATTAATCTTATCCTGTGTCTAATTCATAATTTCATAGCTGTTTGTTTTTACTTCAGATAGAGTACAGTGCTGTTTGCTTTGTGGCTACATTAAAAACCTCTTTGTGTATTTTTCTATAGTCAGACACTGCATTGTGCTTGTGTGCTTTATGTATGTATACCATGTTTTTGATTTGACACACCTCTGTTCAAGGAAGTTTGGACACTCGGCAGGTTCTGTTGCCTTTAAGTTGTGTGAATTCAAGCAGATTGGTGGACCGCAGGACCGGCCAGTCACCCTTCACGGTGTCATTAGCCCTAACCGTCCCTGCGTGGATGGCCGAGTGGACATTTTGGCTGTTTGGTGTGTTTCAACCTGGGAAGGAAGTCTTAACCACAAAGACATTGTCATTTCAACACTCAGTTTTTTTCCTCCACGATCATTCATGCGCGTGTTCAAATCCTCCCTGCTTCACAGTCCCCCAGATGATCTTCTTTTATGAATTTGAAGGTGGAAGTTGGAGGTTTGAGGTTTTTCTCCAAATTTCTCCACCCCCAAGCTCTCTCACAAGGGAAGGATAGTGAAACAAAAATGATTTGTGAGTGTTTTTCTTGTGTAGCTTGTGTTCCAACCCTCGGGCAGCTTTTGTATTTTGTTTTGTTTGATCACATTTAGAGACAGTGTGCCTGCAGGCTGACCTCTGACCTCAGGGTGTCGAACTTTATTCTTTGGTCTTGCTGTGTCCTAGGGTGTTTCAGCTTTACATCCCAACGGAAAGCACTTTGACTAGACTTTATACGAGGGAGCGATACGATTTCTCGCACCATCTCTAAGACAGGAGTAGAAACATCTCCTTGCTGTCACCTTCAAAATTACAGGTTTCCAATATATTTTTCTGCTGTTGAAAGCCCGTTTCTGCAATGCCTAAAAAGACACACTGTACCCTGTTGTCACTCTCTCTGACACTAGCAAGCTCCTTCACTCCGTTCAATTCCGTTCTCTGTGCTCCCTAAGATACCTATCCCTTTCAGAGTCAGCTTTGGGCATTTTGGGTTTTGAGAACGAGTGGAAAGGAGAAGATGAAGATAATAACATCTTTTTTAAGTGTCATGCTTATCCCTTCTTCAGCTCTCATGGTCCTTCAAAGATGCCAGGAGTCCTGAAAGTGCTATCCCTTCTTCCTGTTTAGATTTACGGCAGCTTTCTTCTCGCAGGCTTCTCGGCTAAAATATATGATATATATATATATATACACACACACACACACACACACACACACACACAAATATACATAGGACTTCCCATTTAGGTTGCTGTAGCTTCCTTCTCCCTGGTGTCTCAGTTTAAACTCCACATAGTCTTCAGTGCGTAGACTTCTCCTTCTCGCTGGCGTCCTGGCTTGAACCCCACACAGGCTTCAGTATTTACACATAGGAAGACGTGGGAACACAGCACTGGCTTCCTGGTGAGTCTCTCAGTCTCTCCTGCCGCAGCGTGCCTGTTGACTTTAAAGGCACCCGGTGGGCCTCGCACCAAGCCGTCTGAGTGACGCATCGCGGCTCTACGTGCCTACCGAGAGGCTGTGTTCCTTTGACACCGGCCAACTGTCTGTGCTGAAAGCTAATCCCAGCTCCGTAGGGGATGGCGCTGTCAGTATTTTGGCCCTGGGACTTGGGAATTCATCGCCTCAACTTATCTGGGGCTGTGAGAACGCTGTCACTTTTCAGCTCTTCTCTGAAGACTCATCTGTTGAGTGTGCGGGCTCTGGCAGTAGGGGGTTCTGTCTGTCTTTCCTGTTTATTTGTATTGGAAAGGACTGGGTATAAACAGCACTTCTGGAGGATAAATATGACTCATTGATTAGTGACTGACTTAAGTAAGCTGGCATGCCGGCTAATCTTAGCTGGCTTTAAGGGTGAGCAAAGCAGCCGGCTCTCGGCTTGGCTCGCGACTGCTCGGACGTACCTCGGAACATTACCGCAGGTATCCGTCCGCTCGGAACAGGACGCGTT
The DNA here is from genome assembly GCF_013368585.1 of Megalops cyprinoides. NCBI lineage: Eukaryota > Metazoa > Chordata > Actinopteri > Elopiformes > Megalopidae > Megalops > Megalops cyprinoides. The sequence goes on along the minus strand of NC_050597.1, from coordinate 23,068,379 downwards.
TGAACGTGGAAAGCCGATCCGTCAGTCACGTTCTGCAGCTTGAGTAATGATTTTTGTCAGCGGTGTCATCTGGTGTCCTCCGTGTTGTTTTCCCCGTTGCCATCGTGGTCTCAGTCTCCCCAGTTGGGGTGAAGGACACGGTTGTCAAATTTACCTTGGCTGGCGGTAGCTTCGTCAGTTGCCAGGCCAACGTGCTCAGCATTGTTATTGGCGTGAATGAGAGTGGCAGGCGTGACTTAAAGGACTGAAGTTTTTTTTTTTTTTTTTTTTTTGCTGTTGCCGTTTTGCCAAGGTTGATCACATATTCTGATCACTAATCTGTCTTGTTATGAACATTCATAAAGGACATTTACCGAAGGCAGAAACCCCATAGCCGGAGCAGCAATGTGGTCAGCACCTAGACCTCCTACTGCGAGCCACACCCTCCTCGGCAGGGAAGTAAAGGGCAAAGCAGGGTTTCCTAAACTCCCCACCAGCATGTCATACATCCATAGATGTCATTCTAATCAAAGAATCAAGAGACCATGTAAGGGAGTGCATTTTTCCAGGCCACTGTGACTGAATGAGGGATTGAAGTCCCCTGCCAAAAATGGTGGTTTTCGAAAGTAATTTATGTAGTTCCAGTTTTTCTTTCTTTTTTTTTTTTTTAGCTGTGCCTTGCTGGGCGCATAGGTATTCCAAGCCCTCTGAGAGCCCGTGAAGGACACAGGGTGCAGTGAACCGCCCTGGTGGACCTGAGGATCTTTACAAGGCTAATCGGCTGCTGCACGGCTCTAATGGACAGATGAGCAAATCGAGTTAGCCTGTTAGCCGCGCTCTCTGTTGCCCCTCTGTCCCCCCGGCGCGATAATTCACAGACATCCCGCTTCTTCCGCTGATAATTACGGGAGAGGAAATTGAGGCGGACGGGGGCCCAGCTCCTGCCGACCTGCCGAGGCTGCCCGCCCAGCTCCCCACCGGTCAGGTGACTCCGCTGGGCATGAGCCGCGGGGGTGAGGCCAGAGTTGATAGGGCGACCACCAACAGGTGTGTGTGTGTCTGTGTGTGTCTGTGTGTGAGAGACAGGTGTGTATGTGTGTGTCTGTGTGTGTGAGAGACAGGTATGTGTGTCTGTGTGTGACAGGTGTCTGTAATCCTGTTCTCATTTACCCGCAAGCGTGTGCACAGGCTGTAGGTTTTGATGGGCTCTGTGAGCATGTGATACATGTTATACAGACATATCACTTGTGTATGTACGTGTATGGTTCTTGGCTTTGCACGCTGTCCCTTGGGATATTATACGAAAGGATCTAAAGCAGAGTCTGGCTGAGGTAGAGGGTTGGAAACCTCCAGCACACCATGGAAGGGGGGGAGGCCTCCCTTCAGGACTCAGGAGCTTCCAGTGCTTTCATTGGACGGCTTGGGTGGCATTTCGAGGGGTCGGTGCGGTGCAGGTGGAACCGCTGAGGGGCACATTGTGGTCAGGGCAGCGTCTCCCACCGAACGCTGGCCTCAAAGGGCCACCCTGCCCGCGAACCCGGAGCGTGTCCTGTCTGTGTTATGTAAGCACGGAGACCCTGGCTGTCCGTCCCCTCTCCTGAAGGGTATTATGCTTGGAGCGTGCGGGCGCGCCTTGATCCGCTAATACGGATCTCCTGCCCTAAAGGGCGTCCCTGTTTCAGCTTCTCCGCTGGTGCGGAGGAGCCCACCAGTGAAACGGCCTCGACGCTGTGACATCATCCTTCTCCCCCCCCCGTCCCTCTGCCTCTGGCTCCCTTCCACCCCCCCACCCCCCGTGGCACCCTCCCCAGCAGCCCTCATGTGTTTTGACTACTTCACCCCGTCTGTTGGGCGAGGCAGTTCCCCTCCCGTTGCACGAGGACGATATGGAGATGGTTCGCAAAGCTGTGAGGACGGATTTGATTGGAGGGCAGAGAACAGAAGTGTGGGAATGCAGTGGGATGTGAATCAGGGAGGCTTTTGTTGATTTGTTACTGGGTGAAGGGGTGGTTTGGAATAACTGTAGAACAGACTCCATTCCGTAGTAGAATGGAGAGACATAACATGGGGGTAGTCTGTGGTAAGGATTAAAAAGGTGTGGAATTGTTGGGAAGGGGGAAAGGGTGTGGATTGAGGCAAAAGAGAATAGACAGAGGAGAGAGGGAGAGAGAGAGAGAAAGAGAGAGAGAATAGGACTGGGCCGGGAATAGGCCTGAATTTAGGGGTCTGGGTGTTAGGAGACACAGAATGGGTAGGAGCTGTAAGGGTTATGAACAGGCAGACTGGGAAAGGTGGCAAGAGACGGAGGGATCAGCGATATGGATCAGAGATGCGGGCGAGATAGCCGGGAACGCTAAGCTGTCCCACATGCTTTGAATCTGTTACATCAGCAGAACGGTTTTCAGTAGTTCAGCCAGAATACACACACACACACACACACACACACACACACACACACACACACACACACACACACACGCACGCACACACAGAGGCATGCAGGAGAGGTCAAGAAGCAAAGGTTTATGGCCGGGGGAAGCACGGGGAACGGCGGTTTATCGAGCAGCCGCCCTGCTGCTGTTCGCTGCCGTTGGGCTGGGCAAGGAGAGGGTTTTCGGGTGATGCTGGGGAGCGCTAAAAAGGGTGCGCTCTGTGAGAATGTCCTTGTATGGGCCGGTTGTCTGGATGTGGGGCGGGGGTGGCAGCGGGGTAGGGGGGTGTAGGGGGTGCAGGCCGGGACGGCGGCGTGAATGGCGGGCCCGCCGAATGCAGTAAACTGGTGTTTAGAGAGGAGCACTCGGAGTAGCTTGGCAACCCGGCCCTGTTTACTTTATTTTTAGAATAACGTGTTGTTTCTCTGGCACGCCCGATAAAAATGGGGGTATAAGTCATAAACGCACGCAGACGGGACAGCGGAGGGAGCCTCCGGCGGGGCAGGGTCTGGCCGTGGGTATGTTGGGGGTGCAGCGCATCCACACCTCAGTGGCCCATGGAACATGCACTGTACCCCCCCAACCTGCTACTCCAAAAGCCAGCGCCCAGGAGTGTGACTCCACCCCTTTGTATGTGTAGAACGAAGGCCTGCCCCCAGGTCCCCACCCCGAAAGTCGTGTCTCTCCTTTTAAAAGGTGTTTGCAGGGCTCTCACCCCCAGCAATTGATGAACCCAGCCAAATCCACGTTGGCCTCACTTGCTCTCCCTGTGCAGAAGGGTCAGTGCTGATTTAACGGAGTCTGAACTTCAGCTGAAACACACAGCAGCCAGGACGTGTCATCCACACAGTAGGGCTGGAAGTGGCAGCGAGCTCCACACCTGACCCCGCGCAGGCGGTGAGCAAATACCCCGGCCCCCCCACGCTCCGGGGTCTGAAACGAACAGATTTCAAGGCAGTTGCTCTCGGTTATTCACCCGGCACGCTCAGAGCGGAATCAGCCTGTCCTCAAGTGACTCGCAAGTTCTTACTCAATGAACTTGTTCTTTAGTTGTTTTTTTTTTTCCTCCTCTCTCTTTCTTCTCCCTCCTCCCCCTCCCTCCTCCCCTCCCTCTCCCCCTCCCTCTCCCTCTCTGCCTCCCTTCCCTTTTTTGAACCTGGGCTCTTGACCTCACTCGACCCTTGACCCCTGAAGGTCACGGTCTGCTTGAAAGCCCGGACACGTGACCTTCCCCCTGACCTTGAACTTCCCGGAGTGACAGGTAGAGAGCCCACATCTGGCAGAAGTGAAAGCCCGTGGGGGAAGATCAAATGAAATGCATTGTTATGTTTAAGTCCCAGCTTTTCTGTTCACCTGCACTGAATTAGTCACCCCCTGCATCTGATCTTTAAGAGGAAAACCGGGCTCTTCCGTCTGAATTGACTTCATATACTCACATCTGAATTCATTTCATACACTCTAATGAATAGGCCAGTGCTGGCTTTCTCAGGGCTTAATTTGGAAACGCTTACGTCTTTTGAAAGAGGACTAATAATAGCGAAATAATAAGGAATAACTTGTGAAATTGTTAATGAGACAATACACCTCTCTCAATACATTCATTTTTATGATACAGTAATGAGTAGTTTCCACATACTCAGGCTTGAAATTTTTCATATTCAGCTGTATTCTAGTGATTTTGGTTTTGTTTGTCAGTAGTTAATTGGATATTCGTAGAGTTTGTGAACTCCTGTCCTTTTGTCATTCCTGTAATTTACAGGAAATGCAGAGTGCTTCCAGATGTCTGATTGAAATGTAGCCGAGCAACCTTTGAACTCTGCTCTTGCTTGGTTTTGGTGTATTTTCACAGACTGGCAACCTGGATTACAATGACAAAAAAGGGATTAGAGAAAAAAAATCAATATTTTTTCTCACATGATATCCACTAAGTGCTCACAGAAATCTGACCTTTTAGGGATCCCCACACATGTTCAGAAAGGAAAAAAAAAAGTACGAGCCAGATTGTAACATCACAGTATTGCTATAGATACAGGTCTTATCCTTAATAAAAAATAATGGAAGAATTAAGCAATGGTTACGTCAAGGGAAACTCCATTTGTGATGAATTGATTCAGTGTATAGAGTGTGTGATCTCTATCTGAATATTCCCTACCGTATTGTGCCCCCCCAGTCTGAGTGATGATGGGGCTGCTGTTTGCCAGCTGTAGTTACTGTGTCCTTAGTGTCAGGCAGGCATTAAGCTGGCGTGATGCCTCAGGCACGAACGCCACAGGTCCGGTCATGTATATGCATTAATGTCATTCCTTTTGGTGTCCTCAAAGGAGCTCCACAGCAAAGCGCGATTCTTTAAACGCTTAAACGAATTCTGTAAATACGTTAGCTTTTTTTGGTTAATTACCAACCGGGTTTAATTTCGCATGGGCGCCGCTGCGGGAGCATTGCTCTGGTGGAAGGAGCTCTGGGGGGGCATCGGCCGGGCCCCGCTCGCGTGAGGTGGGGTCATCGGGAGAGCTGCGGTCTGGGGGTTGACGCCAGCGCTGGCTTAGGTCGTTCCCCCCCGAGTGTGACTCGGGGACAGCGGATTAAAGTCCTCACCTCGTTTGCTGCGGAGATTAGAGGAGTCTGTGGGGGTGAACGCTGGACGGAATGAGGGATGAGTGAACGAGCGGTGAGCACGGTGAGGGGGGGACACGTTTGACCCAACGCACCGGAAGAACGCTTATGCAACGCAGTTGACCGTGTTATCGAGGCCAGAAGCCTCCAGCGGCAGCCCGGCCCTCCGGGTGCTTTTTTTTTTCCCCGAGAGCTGTGCTGTGTTTAATAGGAAGCTGCATTTTGAGTGTTGAGTTTCTTTCCTTTTTGGCCCCTCTGGCTTCCCGTACCCTCTCCTCCTGTGTAATTGAGCCAGCGTATGTCGAGTTCAGGGAGCTTAAAAGGGGTGCGCTGCGCAGCCACACTGCGGCAGGGCACTCTCCAGACGCACTCTCCACGCCAGAGACGCAGAGGGAGAGGAAGCGCCCGGGGTCTGTCGCCATGGAAACCACCCAGCTGCCACTCCAAGCAGAGTAACCATGGAGACGGGGCACATCGCAGCGGTTACATCACTGCGGTGCCAGAGACCGGGAGCGGGCAGCGTCGACCCTTTCTGAAAACTCCCCCCTGCCGTCCCCGCCCACTCACGGTGCAGATAAGTCAGTCACATACAGTCACCCGGTTCAGCACTGTTTTAATGTTTCTGTCAGGTCAACTACGGGTGTCCAGCACCAACATGAACACTGACCTCAGACCAGCAAGCCTGCATTCAGCGCTTCACCTCGCTGTTGCTGGATTCACACCCGCTGACTGTGGGGACGCGACTACAAACAGCTGTTACACAGCCAACCCCAGTCTAGTGTCTGTCCCCTGAGTAAAGGCAGGACTAAGGCTGTGAGGAGCTCTGAGTGCCTATAAATGAATATACCTGTACATACACCTCCTGTACCTGTGTAAAGTAGTCAGTGATACAGCCCCTTTGCTGCCGGCTCTCCTTAGCGCCGCACTAGCGCTAATCCCGCAAGATATTAGCCGTGACTTGTGGTCGTTTACAATGCTAAAACGGCCGGATTAAAACAACAGAAGGGGACAAGGAGCGGAGAGTGTTTTTATTGAAGAACAAAGCGGCGGGGGTTTGACTGCGGGATCACAGCTTTGTAAATTCGGCTCTCCTCCCCCGCCCTGCCCCCCCCCGCCCATCTTCAAAGGGACATCCTCACTTCCTGCTCGTGCCAGTTTATTTGTGTCGGTTTTATTCAGGTGGCCGATGGCGTCTGTGAGCGTGCGGGTCTGAAAGGTGGGCAGACATCCATAAGCAATGAGCCGTTATTTTTGGGCCGCGCCACTTGTGTGATGCTAATAGGGGCGCGCGATCAAAGGTGGCGGAGGCCGAGCTCAGACGCGAGAGGTACAGGTGCTCCCTGCTCTCCTGCGGGGGCCTAGGATCCAGATTGGACCCCCCCCCCCCTTTCCCCGGCTTTGTCCCCGCAGAAGAGCGTTCTCCTCCAGAGTGCCCACGAGGGCCATCCCTGTGCCTCTAACGCCTCTCGGAACCCCCGGCGCACGGGTTGGCCCTTTGGATGCGCGCCACGGTTTCGGAAGGGGAACTCCGGAGATCTTGTGTGTCGCAAGCTGAAGCCGCCATGTTCTCCCCCTCCCCGCTCCCCCTCGTACCCTCACACCAGCGCCAGTTAGAGTTCTGAGCCCGCTCACTGCACTGAAGCGCATTTCCAGCCGTGAAGCTCTTCCTCGCCTCCAAACGCAGGGCTCCAGAGCTTGGATTACACTTCAGTCCCTAAACTCCACCCCCCCCCCGCCCCCTCATGTCTGTGTCCCGTTGTAGATGGAGAGGGTGTGGATTCCCCTGAATGAACGGGGTGGGGGCGGGGAGCTGGTGTTGCCCCGTTCCCACACCTGGCCTGTGAGAGCGGCGGGGGAGGGGGGGGGGGGGGCAGGACGCGTAACCCGAGCCAGGCCGGGAGGGGGTATTTATAGCCTGGCGTGAGTGTGGCGTGGTGCGGCCGCCGCAGACAGCGGGGCGTTCTGGGGCCCGTGACACTGCGCAACACCACCTGACAGGGCCTCCCGACCCCTGCCGCCCGTCGCCAGCGGACGCCGGCCTTTTTTGGGCACATTCCTGCCGTGGCTACCCCTCGCGCGGAGAAGGGCGCTTGCAGACGGCCCCCTCCCCCCACCCGGCAGGCGGGACGCTTATTTATAGTCCGGCCTGGGCCCACGTCTGCTCAGAGCCCGCCCGGCCTTTTGGGATGGCGGGGTATGTTTGTGTTTGGAAGGCACAGAGCGATACCTACAGTAGATGAGGTCGAGGGGCAACTTGATAAATTCTCACGTTTGCCTCAACTCAGGTGTGCCGTTGGCTCTGTGATCTTGTGAGCTGTGTGTGCCTGGGAGGTCCAGTCAGGGCACTTACCGCCAAACAGCGGCCCGGCGTTTAGACCGTGGCTAACAGCAGCATGGGCAAAGGGCCGATCCTCTCGCTCTGCGACTCACGCCTCTTTCGCTCCGTGTCTAATTTGGGCGAGGAACGATTTCAGTGTCTATATTGGGATGCTTGTAATGTTCTTACTGTCGCGGTTTGGTCAAAGCAGCTTAAAGCTGCTCCCTTCCTCCTAATCCCAGGCCAGCCGGGGCCAGGGAGATTCAGCATGGAGCTAAGCCTATCGGGGGGCTAGAGTTGTAGGGGTTGCCGGTTCGAACCCCAAGGGTGTACCCTCGAGATGGATGCTCTGCCTATATTGGAGTGTGAAAGTGTGAAGTTGCTCCAGAGAAGGGTAGACTCGGGCCATTATTGGACATCTCACATTCACAACAACATAGACATCAGAACCATGGTGGGTGACTTTCCTCTATTAAAAGGGCCAATGGAAGTACTGAGGTATATTGAATAAACGAGCCATCGGAGCTGTTGTTGCTGTGGGGTTGAGTGTCAGTTGTGCATTCCAAACCAGAAACGATCAAGAGCTGTGAGACTGGACCGGGTCTCGAACCCTGAACCAGTCCGGGACGGACAGAGGGGAATGGCTTTGGTGATTAGTTATTAGCTCACTTCAGTTGGGTAGAGCCATGTATTCAGATTTAATGAGCATTTATTGAAGCAGACCATCAGCATATGAAGTCTGCTGTCCTTCCTTTTCCGTATCAGGGTGTTCGTTAATCCCCGACGCCGATGCAAGCCAAGATAATGGGATCTGCTTTGCAAATGAAGATTCATAATCTTGATGTCCTCGGCATGGAATGCCACTGGAGAGAGAACAACGCGTGTTTTTTCTCAAATGTGTTTTGAGGATATTTACGCTGCTAAATGCCTCCAGTTGTGAAAGGGCTTATCGTAGATTTCCTTCTTGGACTGAAATGAACGTTAGCCGTTGTCAACTGTCAGAAATTTCTTAGAACTTAGCATTGCTTTTTTTTTTCTCCTAATTCTTCGTGGATTAAACCGGTTCAACAGTCTGAATGTCATTCATCCATGCAGTGAATGGGTAGCATTGTAAGTGAAACACAGACGTCTAAAACTTAATCGGAAACTCTGTGTGTGTGTGTGTGTGTGTGTGTGTGTGTGTGTGTGTGTGTGCGCGCGCGCGCACATGAGATGTGAGTGCATCATAGATCACCCTTGTGTTCATTGGCATTAAGCAGACACTCTTATCCACAGCGACTTGCATTGCTTACAGTTTTTTTTTATTTTTTACAAAGTTATCCATTTACACAGCTGGATATTTACTGAGGCAATTTTTTGGGCACCTTGCCCAAGGGTACAGCAGCAGTGCCCCGGTGGGGAATCGAACCGGCATCCTGTCAGTTACGAGTCCTGCTTCCTAACCACTATGCTGCTCTGCCATCCCTCGTGCGTTGGGCCCATGGAGGCGTTGAGTGTAAGGCGGGGTGTGCTGCGGTGCCTCGCTGCCTCTGAACGCGGCAAGCAGATTGATGGCCCTGCGCCGGTGTGCCCGGGCGTTGTTTTGGGTTGCCGTGCGGCACACGCGAGGCCCGTCGTACTGGCGTGCCCTGACAAGCCGTGCCCGCCTCCCGCAGGCGCCTCTGACAAATTGGGGAAACCGGTGCCCCTGCCTCCGCCCCATGTGCCTCGCCAGTCTACACTCGCACAGATGCTCAATCAGCCACACTTGCGTTGGTCAGCACCGGTGTCTTTTGCAGCATAAATATAGTGATTTTAGCTCAAGACATGTTTACAAGTGAAGGTAGACCTGGCGGTTTTCTTCTTTTTTTTTTTGATGTTAATGCTGTTGAGCGATTGTGCTCTTTGCCCTTTAACCTGTGGTCAGTGCTACAGAAAGTGGTGCGTTTTGGTTGCGCCTGGGTGCCGAACAAAGGCACGAAATGGCGACAGGGGGTACGCTCGGCCCCACCACGCCAGTCGCCCTGGCCTGACAGCGGGCGGGAGCGGCAGACATGTTCCAGAATGTTTCTACTGGTTCTGCTTTCAGAGCGGGCACAAAAGGGGGACAGGGGCCCGGGCAGCGATCGGGGACACATGTCCAACCCCCCACCCCCCACCCCCCCCGGGTGACACCGCCACCCCTCGCTGCTGCTGGAGGGCATGAGGGCGCAAGTTAGGAAACGTCCCGGCTGTATCAGCCGCGCACTAAGCACAGGTCCACACCCAAATTTGTGTCTTTGAGATGCTGAGGTGAGCACATGGTAATTAGAGGCGCAGCACACTTGGAAGACTGTTATTTCGCCACAAGGCCATGGTTGTGATGTACTGCTGTTACTGCATGGCACGATTACTATGATATTTCCATGTAAGTGCCAGTATAAAACACCCACTTACAGGGTATGCACAATAACTTCTTGAGGGTTGGGTTGTGATATTTGCCTCTGGATTGTTGAGTCACGGAAAGCTTGTGCAACCCTGGTCTAACTGTCTCAGCAGAGAACCTCCCATTGTGTGAAAGCCAGAGTCTCACCTCAACAGTGTGTGTCATCTCAGGAGGAAATGCTGTGTGTGTGTGTGTGTGTCTTTTGTTGGCGTGTCTGTGTGCCTGTGTATAAGTTTTTTTGTTGTTTTTTTTGTGTGCGTGTGTGAGAGTTGTGTGTGTATTGTGTGCGATGCTTGTGTATGTGAGAGTGTATGTCTGTGAGAGTGTTTTTGCTTGCGTTTGTATGAGCGACGGTTTTTTATTTGTGTGCATGTGTGTTGGAGTGAGAGGGAGTGTTATGTGTGCGCACATGTGCACGAGAGTTTGTGTGTGCATGCATGCGCGTGTGTGTGTGTGTGTGTGTGTGTGTATACTGCAGTGTGCACATGCACTGTAGTGTACTACCTTCACATCTTCTGTCTTCTGACATTGCCTGTCCTTCTGAAGGTGTTGCAGTTAACCTTTCTGCTCCAGTGAAAAACAGTGTTTCAATATTTAATATTTTAAGATTGATAATTGAATCAGTCTGTCTACAGGAGTGACTGCATTGTGATCGGTATTACTGGCGGTACATAAGAGGCAATGATCACTCATTCATCTCTGTTCAGTTAGGAAGTGGTGCTCTTGAAGGATGCCTGTTGTTTGTTGGTATGAAATATGAAAGTATGAAAGGACAGACGTAGGCACACACCGAGGTGTGGACAGAGACGCTCTGCCTTACGGTGTGAGGAGAGCAGGGGCACTTCAGTCTCCCCTGGCCTCCGCCGTTAGGATCGACCGCACAGCTCAATGACCGCAAAGCCTGCGACATCCTGACCGCTCCCGCCCAGACCCGTGATAATCCAGCACAGCATCAAAGGCCCTTTGATGGAGTTTGAAGGCCACTTCCTGGAGACGGCCCAATAAAAACAGGCAGGGCACCGACGGGCAGGAGCGCCCATGTGACCGGCCCGGCTGCCGCGTCACGTGACCACATTACCTCGCCGCCTCCCCCCTCGCGCCCGTGCGCCGGCTCGCGTGGGCGACGGGACCTCTTTGCCACGGCCGGCGCGCTGTGATTTTGTTGTTGTTTTTGTTTTGTTTTGTTCTGTGGGTTTCGTGCCCGTGAAGTACTTGAGTCACACGGTGAGACGGGTGTGCCCGTGCTGCGGCTGACCATCGGCCAGGCTGACCTTCAGTGTTCGGGAGTCTTCTTTCTCCACAACAGCACCTGACCGCAGAGATCTCTGTTCAGTAGAGTAGAACACTGTTAACATCGTGCCCTTCTGAGAAGCGCAGTACCAATCAAAAGTTTGGGCACAACTTTTTTTTTTCTTTATTTTTACTATTTTTTTTGCATTTTAGAATAATATTAAAGACAACAAATCTATCAAATAACACATGGAATTATACAGTGACCAAAAAAAGCATTAAACAGCTCTTATATGTTAGATTCTTCAAAGTAGCCAAAAAATATTTTTAAAAATAAAATTTCAACTTCGCTATATGTGTATGTATATATGCATGTGTGTATATATATGTATATATATGTATGTATTCACACACACACACACACACACACACACACACACACACACACACACACATACACACACACCAGTACTGAACGTTCTGAGGTGTACTGCATAGACTCCATCACCATGCGTTTCATGTGTGTGGAGTGCTGGAAGGATTTGGCCTGTCTGCTAGAATACGCTCTGCAGAACACAGCACAAAATTCCATCCATCTTATTAGAGAATGTGGAGTGCTGTGACGATTCTGTCAGCCTGCTTATCCGCTGGAATACTGTGAAGATTGTGTTTGTCAGTAAGGTAGTTAGTGGAATCCTGTGAGTATTCCGCCCCTGCGGTGCAGAATCTGGAGTGTTGTGAGGATTCGGTGGCTCTCCGCGTAGCCGAGTCAGAATTCGCACTCCCTCGCAGCGGAGCCGAACCGGCCTGCTCCTCACGCCGGGGCAGACGGTGCTGCTGTCAGCCCACTGAGACCGCCGCTTCTCTCTTTCTGGGTCGTTAGCGGTTATAATGACGCGGGCGGGAGGCTCTATTTGTGTCCGAGTTACACAAGTGCGAGGCGTTTCATAAGGATATCTCCCTTCCCACCGAGCGGTGTAGTTTGAGCCTATCTCATTGTTTGCGATGATATCACTCCCGATTTGCTCGCTGTCAGTGTGTGTAATCACTCCCTTTCCGCATCCTGTCTGTTCTGACTTGCAATTTTGAATGTAGCTCACTCCACGATGCGTTTTGTAACAATGGCTTTGTGAAGAACCCTGTGTTAAAGTAAAACCGTTTAATTGTCATATCAGCAGTACAAACCAGACTCAGTGGAATTAGCAAACCTGCCAGGGTTTTTGTAGCATCACCTGGTTAAAGTGCTTGACCGAGCTGCCTGAGAGTGGGCCTGCTGGGTTTATGTCTCTCCCTCTGCCTCAGAGTTGGGCAGCAGACTACTCGAGCCCCAGGCTGCAGGCAGACCCACAAGGCCCAGTTTGTTGATCAAAGTATAAACGTAACATTCATATAAATGCCGACATTTAACTGTTTTGCTGCTGAAAAACTGGACTACTATGCAAAGAGAGGCTGGAGGTGAGAGTGAAAGTGAAGCAATGAGAAGTAAGAGAAGAACCTATCCCATCAGAGGCTTGGTTTTAGTTTAATGTTTCCTTTCATATTGTAGTTTGTTGTTTTCACTCGTTGAACTCATGAGGGGGAACTGAAGATTTATACATTTAATCCTTGTCTGCACTCCATGTCCTGCTTCTCCCCACACGTCATATAGTGTGCATCACAATTGTGAACATTCTCGTTGTACTTTATGACTAAGTATATAAATGTACAAATATTTATACAGCGGTAATATGAATGTCTAACCTAACCCTATATATCAAGCTGTATTTTGTGAAAAATTTCCAGTCAGGAATGATACTCCCATTTACACATTTCCGTTATTCAGCATGTTGTATGAGTTCATGCCCGTGTGGGTTATGACAGGGTTTCTGGGAATGTGCTGTGCGAGTACTGCCTGTGCAGAAACTTGACCTTTTCTCGTTCGTGTTCCTTCTGAGCACATTTGAGAAAGATGCAAACATGCCTACGCCAAGCCCTGTCCGTGTAGCGGAAACTCTCAGCTGCTTTGCCTTGAGCGTTGTTGAAAGTGTCACTCTGTGTGCTTCCAGACCCGGCACTGGAGAAGCCCTGCTGAAAGGAGCAGGGTCTGAACGGGGTGACGGCTCGAATCTGCGCCTGTGCACCGACAGGCTTCTCGCTAACTAACGAGCACGCAAGACGTAGACCCGCTCGGAAGCGTTCCACTGCCTTCTGAAAAAGAGAAGGTTCACTCCGAGTTTACGAGTTGAAAAGTTGAAATCTCCTTTTCGGCGTTTCCCCCGCTTTGATTCGCTCTTCCCTCCCGCTCTTCCCGCCGTTTCTCCTCCCCTCGGTTTCCTCAGGTGCTGGGCGGCCGGCGGAGCCGCGGGCTGTTTGTTCCGCCGCCGCGCGCTCGCTCAGTCCCTCGGGGCTTAAGCACGTGACGCGATTGGAGGGATTATTCCTGCGGTCACGGCGACGGTGGCCCGGAGCTCGGCATCGCCGGCCAGCCCGCCCGCTAACCTCTCACCTACTTGAACCGCAGACATAAGCTGTCTTACTGCGGCCGCGGCGCGAGAGTCTTTCCCGCTTTAGCGGACCGAGGTCCACGTGAAGGTGGAAGCATCTCCGTGTCAGGTCTGACTGAACTTCTGGCCGATTTCGCTGCTAAATTTTCCGTGCGGCCAGGTCTCCTGGTGCAAAGATTTCACTCCCTCACCCCCTCCCGCCTTTTTTTTTGTTCATTTATGGATGGTGCCTCTACATCTCTCTGGGTTCTGGGAGGTTTCAGAGGCCTCTGAGTGGCTGAGACGGCTCTCGGCGTGTTTCTTTTGGAGCCGTGTCCCTCTCTGGAACCGGCCCCGTTCCAGCAGCCCTGTTGATCCTCGGCTGGGCCGTGAATCTCCGCCGCTCCCCGCTCTCCCGCCCCGGCTCTACGGCCGTTTCTGTTTGTTATTCTCTGCTGTAGGAATGATTTGTTTAAACTGCAGCAGATTGTGTATTTTCGGGTGCGTGTTGCAATAACTACTTCTTGGCAGCTCGCGTTTGTTTTTGCGCCGGGTGATTCATTGGCTTTTGTCATGATCGGGCTGGACTCTTGTGGCCTACAGGGCTAGGTGCAGTGACCTTGGTGTTGCTTTTATCGCATAAGCCCCAAATAGTGACTTAGGATTTTATTCTTAGAGAGAAAACGATGATGATGATGGTAAGTAATCAGTATTATGGATTGCATTTACAGTACCAGTCAAGGATCCCGAAGAGCCTTACATCGAGCGGTGTGATTGAGCTCAACCGCCTCCAGTGTGTAGTGCCTGCCTAGGTGACATGCTGCAGCCACATTTTGCCTTTGGATGCTTGCCACACATCAGCTGAGGTGTGGAGTGGGGGAATTGCTTAGCCAATTAAAGTGTGGCATTAATAGGTGGCTAGATTGAAGGAGACTGATTGGGCATTGATTCAGGACACCGGGGAGCCCCTTCTCTTTGAGATAAGCGGCCTGAGATCTGTATTGACTACAGTGAATCATGATGGCAGATGGCAGGCATAATGTCAGCCTCTGGCCCTTCAGGGAGAAAACTTAAGGTAGACGAGCTTTTTCAGGTAGAGGGGTTTTCTTGTCGGCTTTTGCTTTCTATAAACATTCTTGCTCCCACTCTTTCATTTCCTCTCTACTCTCTGCCATGCATCTCTCATTTTCTCCTCACCTCTCCTTTTCCTTTTTTCTTCCTCTTTCCCTCTCTCCCCGTCGTCTGTTTTCTTTGCTTTCTCCCGCTCTCTCCCCTCCAGTCCCCGTATTCTCTCTCCCCTCCTCTGCCTGTTTCGTGCTGTCACTTTCTTCTCTCTTCCTCCTTCCCACTCTCTCGCTCCCTCTCGCTCCCTCCCCCATTCCTCTGTGTCACAGCGCAAGCGGGTGGATTATCTGGGCTTAGGAGTGCTGATTTTCAGAGGCAGCGCCTCGGCCTGAGCAATAACCCGAACCGGAGCCAAGAATCTCGCCTTGTTTGTCTCTGTGTTTTCACTGTGTCTCTTCCTCCGCCGCCTGGAACAGGAACGGGCAGCAACTGTTGCTCTTTTCCCCTCCGCCTGCACCCCCCCCTCGCGCAGGACGGACATCGCGCTCCACGCCGATCAGTGATGTAACCCATCCTCGCAATGCCACGGGCTGCAGCGGCATCGCAGGCAAACGCTTTAAAGCCTTCCATTTTTAATATCGCAGGCAAACGCTTTAAAGCCTTCCATTTTTAATTGGAATCACACCCGCGTCCTTTTTTTTTTTTTTTTTTTCCCCATTCAACTTCACATCGGCGTCCATGAAAATGAATGAAGCTAGAGAGGGGGAGACCCAGGGAATGTGAAAGAGGGAGAGACCCAGGGAGGGAGAACGAGCGGGAGACCAAGGGGATGAGAAAGAGAGGGAGATGCCGGGAGTGAAAGAGAGGCAGACCCAGGGAGTGAGAGGGAGAGCCAGGGGCTGAAAGAGAGGTAGATCCAGAGAGAGGAACAGGAATGTGATAAGACCCATATGAGAGAGGGAAGGAGCTGAATTTGGGATTAGATTAGGAGGCCCGCAGAGAGAAGTGGGAAGATCATGAAGTATGAATTTGAGTTTTTTTTTTTTTTTCTCCTCCCCAACCAATTTCCCAAATAATCTTCTTAGAGGCGGCGTGCTGAGAGCGTGGGCCGCTTGCGGAGGGGTGCTGGAGCACTCGATTCCCCCGCATGAGCTCAGAGGAGGGATTGTCGCCATGGGGTATAAACGCCCGGGCACGTTGTGTCACACAGGGCCTTTGTTTCCCTGACGACACGCCGTCCCTTCTCTGACACTCACTACAGTCATTGCAGAAGGCCCCTTTCATGCCGGGTATCACTGTGGAACCCAAACCCAACATCCTCAGTAATGCTGGGCATGTGGAGGACATAGTGGTGTATCGGGGACGGAAAGGAGAGTTCCTGGTGTTTGATTTGAACACATCTTGCTTTGCTTTACATCATTTGCTTTGCTGACGCCCCTTTTCTAGACTAACTAGAGTGTCATGTGTTTAAACAGCTGGGTGTTTGGTGAAGCAGTTCAGGTTAAGTGTCTTGTGCAAGGGTACAAGAGCAGTGCCACACCCAGGAACAGAGCTGGCAACCTTCACAGGAGCGCTGCTCCTTACTACCTTTCTGAGCATCTTAGTCCTCCCCTAAATCTGTCTGTGCCTCTCTCCTTTCCCTCCTCTCCCAGGTGGAGCCCTGAGCCATGGGTGCGTTTCTGGACAAGCCGAAGACAGAGAAGCACAATGCTCACGGCGCGGGGAACGGGCTGCGCTACGGGCTGAGCAGCATGCAGGGCTGGCGGGTGGAGATGGAGGACGCGCACACGGCCGTGGTGGGCCTGCCGCAGGGCCTGGACGACTGGTCCTTCTTCGCCGTGTACGACGGGCACGCCGGCTCCCGCGTGGCCAACTACTGCTCCAAGCACCTGCTGGAGCACATCACGGGCAGCGAGGGCTTCCGCGGCGCCGACAAGCCCGGCCCGGCGCCCGAGCCCACGGTGGAGGGCGTGAAGAGCGGCATCCGCTCGGGCTTCCTGAAGATCGACGAGCACATGCGCAGCTTCTCCGACCTGCGCAACGGCATGGACCGCAGCGGCTCCACGGCGGTGGCCGTGCTGCTGTCGCCCGAGCACCTCTACTTCATCAACTGCGGCGACTCGCGCGCCGTGCTCTACCGCGACGCGCACGTGCGCTTCTCCACGCTCGACCACAAGCCGTGCAACCCGCGCGAGAAGGAGCGCATCCAGAACGCCGGCGGCTCCGTCATGATCCAGCGGGTCAACGGCTCGCTGGCCGTCTCGCGCGCCCTCGGCGACTACGACTACAAGTGCGTGGACGGCAAGGGCCCCACGGAGCAGCTGGTGTCGCCCGAGCCCGAGGTGTTCGAGATCGCGCGCGCCCCCGAGGACGAGTTCGTGGTGCTGGCCTGCGACGGCATCTGGGACGTCATGAGCAACGAGGAGCTCTGCGAGTTCGTCCGGGCCCGGCTGGAGGTGACGGACGACCTGGAGAGGGTGTGCAACGAAGTGGTGGACACCTGCCTGCACAAGGTACGCGCACTCCAGCGAGAGGGGCCGGTTTGGGATAGAAGAAGGCCACTCTGGCATTTATGGTAGGGTTTGGAGAAGGGTACAGGAGGGTTTAGGTTTAGGAAAGCGTTCTGGGGGATTGAGTTTTGCTTTGGAGAAGGGTACGGGAGGGTTTGGGTTTGGAAAAAGGGACTGGGGGAATCAGTTTTGGGCTTGGAGAAGGGTACTAAAGGGTTTGAGTTTTGGTTTAGTGAAGTGCACTCAGGGATTTAGCCTTTTGTCTCAGAGAAGTTCCTTGGGGGGTTCAGGTTAGGGCTTGGAGAAGTGTATTAGGGGCTCAGGTTTTGGCCTAGAGATGTGCACTCAGGGATTCAGACTCAGGTTTTGCACAGGGGACTCGGGGGTTAACGCCTGTGTTTGGAGAAGACTTCCCATTATTCTTCAGGGCATGCCACATGTGTTTGCTGCAGCTCAGCTTAATTAAATTCCAAGTTATTAGTCTGCATGTGAAACATGCCAAGACTATTGCTATCTGTCAAGATTACTTATGGTTATGGTTTCCTACAATACAGTTAGACCACTCATCCTCCTACAACTTTTAGCCTTCGTTCACTTCTCATACTCACCCCAACTTAGTATGCTACTTTTAGATGTGTTTTTGATTTATAGACTATTAAATGACCTAACTTCCCCCATTAGCTGTTACTACTAAATGTTCCCACTAGATATCTTTGCCCTTTTGCAGGGGGATGAGATGTTGTTTTTGTAAGGGGGGAAAACCAAGAGAGGGTTGTAAGAACATTAGTTAGCTGTTTAGCTGGCCCTCTGTTCCCCACTAGCAAGCTAGCTAACTAGCTAGCACTGAAGTGTATGTTGTTTTATTATGTGCTCATAGATTTACAAATGAGACCATTTTATCTTATAAAAAACATATGATGAAAGTGTATGATAAAGTTTTGGAGATTCTCTAAGCTGCTTTCGTTTTTTAGCAATTTTCCCAACAGGTACAATTGCTAGCTACAATGTGTTTGTCAGAACAGTCTTTTTTGTACATTGTATACCTGAAAATGATTACCCAGCTAGAAATTGTGTTTGTGTCTGCAGGAACTGTATTCATATAGTTATATAATCTGAATATTATACAAGCAATATATTTATTGCGTAACAGTATTAGAATTTTGAATTTTGACAGTATGCCTTGCGTAGCTACTGTAGCAATCAGACGTTGAATACGTGGTCTTGGTGGGTTAACCTCCTTGGCCTGGTTTCAGTCAGTCTGAGAATTTAGCATGGTCGATCTTGCTAAGGCGACATCAGTATGCTAACAGAGTGTACGCTGTGAAATAATGCTCTTGACATGCAGGCGCAAAATTTAGTGGGTTATT